>NC_091439.1:83637245-84298635 GCF_964237555.1 Oryctolagus cuniculus | reverse complement strand
CCTTGGCTCCTGCCAGTCGGATCAGCGCGGTGCGCCGGCCGCGGCGGCCATTGGAGGGTGAACCAACGGCAAAGGAAGAACCTTTCTCTCTCTCTCTCTCACTGTCCACTCTGCCTGTCAAAAAAAAAAAAAACCATCAAGGGTCAGAAAAATTTCTGTGAAGAGCCAGATATTTTTAAATAATTTTAGGCTTTTGCAGGTCTTTATCAACACAACTCAACTCTGTTATGGCATAAAAGCAGCCACAGAAAGGAATGAGTATGGCTGTGTTCCAGTAAGACTTTAAAATTCACATGTGTCACAAAATATGCTTTGGATACTGGGGAATTTTGGGGGGGTATTTCTGTGTTTTTATTTTTTTTCCAACCATATGGAAGCATAAAACCCATTCTTAACTCATGTACCATACAAAAGTAGGTATCAGGCTGGATTTGGTCCTAAGGGACATAGCTTGCCAACTCCTATCCCCTCTGCTATCCTTTCCCCTGCTCTCTCCCTCCCCTCTTCCCCTTTTCAAGCATACAGGGAGAACTCATTGCCCTTTTGGAAGGAATGCTCTTCTTTATCCATGGAACTACAATTTCATTTCTCAACAGCAGCCTAGGGTTTTGCAAATAAGTTTAGGTATAGGTCTGAGCTGAGTTGATATCCACTAAATGGCCCTGATACTGGGAAAAATAGGGGACACCTTGTCAGGCTGCTGGGAAATCAAGCAAACAGGATCTGAAAGTGTGCAATCGCTTTATTTGAAAAGCAAGCTTCTGAAGAAGTTATGGTGCCCTGGTGTCTTGCTACTTGTGTCCCCCCAAAGCAGGTGGCTCTGTGCTGCTGGCAGAGCTTGCACAGGGAAATCCTGTCTGCCACAGGAACCCTCGCTGAGGCTCTGGTCTGGCCCCCTGGGGTCCTTTCTCACCTGTGAGCACCCAGCTCAGCCTTCCAGGGGACACAGAGCCATGGCACCTCTCTGGGATGCTGTGCAGCAGGCCTGCTCCCTTCCTTGTCGGGAGCAGTGTCTTCTCCATGTCCTGCCCCCACCACCTTCATCTCTGCCTTCCCACCTACAAGTACAGGCTTCCATGGAGAAAAGTCAGGAAGGCAAGTTTTCTGTGGGAAACTTGTGTTTCCTTCAAAACACTGCTTCCCAGAGGCAAAGAAGCCCCGCCGTCTTGTGCATTACTTGGAAAGGGTTAGGGGGAAATGCTTTAATAATTCCATAAATTATCTCATGACACAATCATCTCTTTATCTTCTGAAAATCAACCATTCTAGAGGCACAGATACTCAGCTTCAGCCTACTCTGGAAAATTCCATCTGTTCCCATGAAATTTTCAGTTGTGGACTCTTGGAAATAGATCTGGATAGGGGTGATCAGTAAATACTTTTAGAATTCATTTTAGAATCTTCACTGTTAGCAAAGAAACTATAGCCCTTCATGGTACTGGAGAAAAGTCTCAATGCTAGAATTTTAAGAAAAACATGGAGGGACTTCAAAAAGTTCTTGGAAAATAGAAATAGAAGATAAAGTTTATTGAGGCTGGTGCTGTGGCATAGCAGGTTAAGCCACTACCTGCAGCACCAGTATCCTATATGGGTGCCAGTTCCAGTCTCCAATGTTCTGCTTCCAATCCAGCTCCCTGCTAATATGCCTGGAAAAGCAGCTTGGGCCCCTGCACCCATGTGGGAGACTTGAAGACCTGGCTTGTGGCTCACCTGACCCAGCCCTGGCCATTGTGGCCATCTGGGGAGTGAGCCAGCAGATGGAAGATCTGTGTGTGTGTGTGTGTGTGTGTGTGTGTCTGTAACTGCCTTTCAAACAAAACAAATTCTTAAATATATATGAAACTGGTCTGGTGCCGTGGCACACTAGGTTAATCCTCTGCCTGCGGCACCAACATCCCATATGGGTGCCAGTTCTAGACCCGGTTGCTCCTCTTCCAGTCCAGGTCTCTGCTATGGCCTGGGAAAGCAGTAGAAGATGGCCCAAGTCCTTGGACCCCTGCACCTGCGTGGGAGATCTGGAAGAAGCTCCTGGCTCCTGGCTTTGGATCGGTGCAGCTCTGGCTGTTGCGGCCATGTGGGAAGTGAACCAGTGGATGGATGGAAGACCTTTCTTTCTGTATCTCCCTCTCGTTTTCTGTAACTCTACCTCTCAAATAAACAAGTGAAAAAATCTGTCTAAAAAAGGAGACGACATTTTAACAAAAGAGTAACTGAAAGAGGTTTGTGGGATTAAAGGATGAGATAAGCAGTGTTGGAGCATCCACACGTGAGCAACAGGAGGCTGCTACCACCCCTGAGACTGAAGGGGCAGGAGAGATGGAGCTACTGGAGAGAGGTGCCCTGAACAGGGAGGACGTGGAGAAGAGAAGCCCTGACCTTGCTGCCCCTCCCGCCTTCATTCTCCTGCCAGGGCCTTCCTTTGGCTAAGGCCAGCTAGACGCCAGACAGCATGAAGGCAGGGCACAGAAGTTTCCAGAATGAACCTGAGAATGGGAGTAGACAGACTCACCAGCTCGCAGGGGAGACCGGATTGTGAAGTTTATTTTTAAAAAATTCCATGTCTTCCTATCCCCCCGTGCCTTCACTCATTCCCTACACCCCAAAGATATAACCTGGTCTGCTCTACTCTTGTCAGCTGGGTTGATGAGCTGCTGGCTACCAATAGCTATTAGCCACTGAGGATTTCCAATGAGGAAGTGGCCACACAGAAACCTCTGGGAAGCTTTACCCATGTTCACGTGCCAGCCCTGCCCCTCCTTCACTGCAGACTGCGAACTGGATAATGTAACAGTGTGTGCTTCCTTTTTCTTTTCTTATGGTGACGGAAATCAGAGTAGCTACTTCACAGTGTTCTCGGAAGGATCAGGAGAGATCATCTCAGTGCAGTGCCTAGGTCGGAGAACACAGCTATTTTTTCAAGCTTATTTTGGATATAGATTTAAGACAAGTCATACTATTGAATATGCTCACACTGACATGAGAGAGAGATCTACTGAAAAAGACAGGCATGATGTCGAGAGTCTTTTTACGACTCCATGGCCATGCAATTTTACTCGGCTTTTGTCCAGCCAGCCTGGGAAGTGCTTCTCCCCAGGCACTGGGTTTTCCTCTTCAAGGAAGTCCACCCTACATGGGATGTCAACGTGCAGCTACGATTCAGTGACCAGCGCTCTCCGAACACTGCTCCCTTTGCACGTCAGCATTTTATCGGAAATAACTGAAGCAGAAAGGAAATCAAGCCACCACGGGAGGGCTTCATTTGTTAGACGCATTTCTTGGCATGCTGAAAGAAAAATCTGATTAGATCAGCTGGGGTTTCGAAGGTGCGAACTGGCTTCTAAAATGGAAGTCAGTAGCTACAGTTAAAAAATCTGAAGCACGTTCCCTCCAGCAACTCCCTCATTTTTCTAACAAGAGTTTCCTGTGCCTGTTTAATAGGTGAGAGGTGGATTCCATGGAGTGCAGTGTGCTCCTGTTTACACCATCTTTAAAACTTAAACAGACAGACTTTATGAAAACACTGGCTCTAATTATGATTATACTCCCCTCCCCCATTTCCATTGTTTTAACAGACTCACTGTAAAAGTAACATATTCCAGCTGACTTCTTTGCGAATATTGGTGGATACTAGTAAGACTATAAATGCATTTACAATTCTGATAAACAATTGAGCTTCACTAACAAGAGAATGGAAAAGTTGCAAATGTCTTTTTGGTACCTGAGACTTCTGGTTATTTCAACCTGAAGGTGACCCTTCATACTGAGGGTTCTTAAAGATAAGTTGTTTATCATCATGCTATACAAGGGCACTCCAGAAACTTTATAGAAAATAGAAGTAAATGTTTATTTTGGTGCAAAATTTTTTTGAAATCCATGCATAGATTTTCATAATACACATTTTCCATGAATTTTTGAACACTCCTCTTAACTTTATACAAGTAAATGACCACTTCTTAATTTTTAAAAAAATGTACCCAAATGGGGCTGGCGCTGTGGCATAGCAGGTAAAGCAGCTGCCTACAGTGTCAGTATCGCATATGGCTGCTGGTTTGAGTCCTGGCTGCTCCACTTTTGATCCAGCTCTCTGTTATGGCCTGGGAAAGCAATGAAGATGGCCCAAGTTCTTGGGCCCCTGCATCTGCATGGAGACCCAGAAGAATCTCCTGGCACCTGGCTTTGGAACGGTCTAGCTCTGGCCATTGTGGCCATCTGGGGAGTGAAGTAGAGGATGGAAGACCTCTCTCCTTCTCTGCCTCTGACTCTCTGTAACTCTGCCTTTCAAATAAATAAATAAATCTTTAAAAAATGTACCCAAATAATCATATTTCTTGGGCCATGAGCACCCTTACATGATGAGTTTTATTGACTTCATCTGTCATTTCTTAGTACTATTTTATATTATTGTGTTAAACATGTTGTTTCAAATGTACAATGCATGTCATATTACAGCTATGTGTTTTTAAAAGGCAGCAAAGGGGCGGGAGCTGTGGTGTAGCAGGTTAATCCTCTGCTGTAGCGCAGGCATCCCATATGTGTACTAGTCCTAGTCCCAGCTGCTCCTCTTCTTATCCAGCTTTCTGCTGTGGCCTGGGAAAGCAGCAGAAGATGGCCTAAGTGCTTGGGCCCCTGTACCTGCATGGGGGAGGAAGCTCCTGGTTCTTGACTTTGGATTGGTTCACCTCTGACCATTGCAGCCATTTGGGGAACGAACCAGTAGATGGAAGACCTTTTTTGCTGTCTCTCCCTCTCATTGTAATTCTACCTCTCAAATAAAAATAAATAAAATATTTTAAAAAAGTAAATCTTAAAAAAAAGGCAGCAAAACTCTTTGTGTAGAAAGATGAACAGCAATGAACCAAACTCCTGACAACACTTATATGTGGGAGACAAAAATAAAACAATGGTTTAAAACAATGGTAATCCCTCCTCAGGGTTTCCTGGTCACTCTTTTGCAGTTCCCTTTCAGAACATGTTGTCAGAGGCCACAGTGAAAAGCTCAGGGTCTGGGTGTGAATCCTGACTCCACTCCCCACTGCTATGTGACCTGTATAAGGATGAAAATCTCTCTGTGCCTTGGCTCAGTACGTACAAAAGGCATATTAATTATATGTACCTACAGAGCTCTTGTGAGATTAAATAAGGGAGGGTGTGCAAATCCTATAATGTTGGGAGGAATGCACTTGAATTAAATAATGAGAGCCATATTTTGTTATCTACAATGAATCTGTTTACAATTGCATCTTTCCCAGTGGAATGTGTTCTCCCGAGAGTAGTGATCACCCTACTTTATTTATCTTCTCCATCTCTGGACCCTAATACCCTAATATTTATGAATAAGCAAATCCCACATGGCCAAGTGTTGCAGAATCTCACTATTTCATCGGCACTGATCTAATTGTCGTTGTTCCGCCCCTGGTCTACGACGCTTTCCGAGCCTGTCCTTGCTGATCCAGGTCACAGGCAAATGGGCCAGCTCAGGATGACACATCCATAGACCAACAAACAGCCTCAAGAAGAGGAAAGTTACTCTAAAACCCATCAGCCATAGAAACTTTCATGACCTTCTAGATTCTTATTTGGCTCTTAAAGATCAGATCACACCTAAATTCTAAGTTCCACAGAGTCCAAAGGTGCTTAGCCCACACAGAAAGTCCAGGTTTTTAGACTGGTCAGCACTTCTCTTTGACAACACTCTCCTCAGCAGCAGCCACAGCCCAAAGCAAGTGGACACATCTGTACCTGCTTCATCAAAATGTCTGGGAAGCACTAGAAGCAGACAAAAGCAGCCGGATCGCACTTCCACAGAGAGTGAGTTTGATCTCCTGAGTTCTCTCCAAACGTCACTTTTCTTTGATTCCTGGATTTTCTCCAAACTACACTTTGATTTTTAAAATGAACAGCGTGTTATAAAACTGCTACACTCTTCAGACCTATGCAGGGTCCCTACTATGAAACAAAAATGATCGAAGTTGGTTGAAGTTCGTCCTTAGGAGAAGGCAACCCCTTCCTCTTCATGCTGTCCACATTCCAGCCAACTCTTGCCCTCTTGCTTATACAGAGGCTGCACTTTACAAATAGTACACACACACACACACACACACACACACCCCACACCGGTGTCTGCCTTGTTTCAGCAAAGGAGATGGGTATCATTAGATCCCTTTTATAAGCTGAGGCACCCAGAGCAAGGAGTGAATAAATCAACAAGGGATGTCCCTTATAGATCTTCAAAGAACTGTACCCCAGCATCTCTAACTGCCCTTTATTAACCCGTAATAAGCTATTAGCTCATTAAATGCAACTATTAAAATACCCAAGGGATGAAGTAGGAGAAATGAATTGACTGGAGTAAGTGGCGAGTAAACAAGGTGCAGTGGAGGGGATAGGGCTTAGGAGGAAGTGTGAGCTCCAGCTCTTGCTGACTTGTGCTTCTACATTTTGTGTCTACGCAAAGGAGGATAAACACAGGGAGCGCAGGAGAAGGTAGTGAATTAGACCAGGGACTGAGGTTTCACCAACACATATGGTCTGCAGACCTTAAGATTGCTTGCCTTATTTAGGGGCCAGCACTGTGGTGGCGCAGCGGGTTAATGCCCGGGCCCGAAGTGCCGGCATCCCACATGGCTGCTGGTTTGAGACCCGGCTGCTCCTCTTCCGATCGATCCGGCTCTCTGCTGTGGCCTGGGAAAGCAGTAGAGGCTGGCCCAAGTGCTTGGGCCCCTGCACCCACGTGGGAGACCTGGAAGAAGCTCTTGGCTCTTGGTTCCTGGCTTTGGATCGGCGCAGCTCTAGCTGTTGCGGCCAATTGAGGAGTGAACCAGCGGATGGAGGCTCTCTCTCTCTCCTCTTTCTGCATGACTCTGACTTTCAAATAAATAAATAAATCATTAAAAAAAAAAGATTGCCTTATTTAAATGAGTTACTCTGAGATAATGAAAAACACAAGGACTACACAAATACCTAAATAGCTCCTTAATTAGTTTTGAAATGTAAGATAGTTGAGCCAAGAATCTGCTTTAAAGTTTTATGAACTAGTTTTTTAAAGAAATTATTGTAAACTCCTAGTACCAGGTAAAGTTACATAGGATTCATTTATTTATTTGAAAGGCAGAGTGACAGATGAAAAACAGAGAGATCTTCCATCCACTAGTTCATTCCCCAGATGAACAGCCAGGTCAGGGCCAGGCCGAAGTCAGGAGTCAGGAACTCCATCAGGTCATCCATGGAGGTAGCAGGGGCCCAAGCACTTGGGTCACTTTCTGCTTTCCCAGGTACATTAGCAGGGAGCTGGATTGGAGCAGAGCAGCTGAGACTCGAACTGGCAGTCCTACATGGGACGTCAGTGTCGCAGGCGGCGACTTAACCTGCTGTGCCACAACACTGGCTTCAATTTCATGAACTTTGACGTCATTACTTCCCATTATTATTATGGGGGAAGCATTTGTTTTGATAATTCTAAATCTCATCCATAGAGTGATGGGATACCAAGGGCATTCATTCATTTGTTTTGCAAAGACTGCCGGGTAACCAATGGCCATGGGGAATTCAGAGGTCAAGACTGGACTGTAGCACAGGGCCCAAACCTGGGACTGACACGACAGACACTGCTATTCCTGAGCACTTCCTCAGCCAGTGACCCAGGTACAGAAGCAGAGCCATATTGCACCCCCTGGATTCAGGCGCCCCTGGATTCGGGGACAGCCCGTCTTCCCAGTCCACAGCCAGAACACAGCCCAGATCCCAGGGGCTGAGTCCGCCTGCTCCAAGGCAAATGTTATTCTGCATGAAACCACAGGTGATGGAAAGAGTGGAAGTCTGAGAGCCAAGGCTCCCCCCACCCCCAGGAGGCCATTATGTACCATTTTACTGCAATTTCTCTTTGTTTTTGCCAATGATGCATTTAGCTGCAGCATGGAGAGAGAAACCCTATTCAAGAGAGTGGGGTCATTATCCACACACAAAAGGCCATTTAGAGAAAGAACAGCTCAGTTGGTTCAAGCTGTGGCTGCCAGAGTCCAGACCCATTAGGAAAAAAAAAAAAAAGGGTTAGCTGTTTAAGTGGGAATGCAAAACACAACGTAATAATTAGGGCTAACTGGCACCCTCCCCCTGCCTGCCCAGAAAGCTGCCTGGGACCATAAAGGAATTCCCTGAAAGTTCTAAGTGAGCAGAAAGCAAATCATCAAGTCTAAATGACACTTCAGTTGTTAACCTTTACCCCAGAAGCTAGGTTTGCCTTCTGCTTTCTTTCCCCCTTTCTGGTGTGTTTTTTATAAATGTCACTTTTATAGGTTGGCACTTTTTTTTTCCCTAGTTCCCACTATTGCCATGTTTCAGATCACTGTTGTGTGTGCATGAATGTGTGCAAAAAAAAAAAAAAAAAAAGCCATGAAAAAAAAGTCCTAAAATTAATAGTTCTTGTCCTTGTGATAAAATATATGGAAGAATTGAGAATCAATTTTTCTCCCCTCCCCCTCCCCTGTAGTGTCTAATGACTTTTATTAACATGCAATGCAAATGAGAAAAAAGATCCATAAAATATTTCAGATAAAGTTTTCTGTCATGTTTTAGTTAGAGGAGGAAAAAACAATTAGATTTTCACATGAATAATCATGAGGAGGAAGGAGATAGAAGCCTTAGAGAAGAGAGAGCTGGGTATCATGAGGTATGAGAATTGACATGAATGCTAACCAGGCTTCAGTCTTCCCTCAGCCACTGAGTGACAGTTGCGTAAAAGTAATTTCAGACCAAGATATTTTGTAGTTGTTATTAAGACAGTAAATTCCCAACATTTAGCATGCTCACAAGTGCTGTGTTCTGGTTAATAAAAAAATGCAAGGATGAGGATCTGCTAGGCATTTAAGAGATATTTCCTTTTGGAATAATGGTTGAAATATTCTGGTTACTAGAGAGTAACTATGTATAAAGGGCGTGGATTATAAGTATGCAAAAAATAAGAGGTGGCCCAAAATGCTATTGAAAGTTTAATGTTTAATAAATCACACGGGATCTTACAGAATCTTGACTAATTGTTTTGAATATGAGTGGCAAAATAACACAGAACGGCCTAAGTACAAATGCATATGGAGTTCCTTTTACTAGATTACGTGATAAATCATCATGCATCTTTTCTAAAGTGACTTGCAGAGAGGATGGAGACCGAAATTAATTGCTTGGCAAATAGAGATTAGACTTCGCATCTACACCATTATGGACTTTCGATGCCATTCACCTTCCTTTTTATCTATACCACAATACTTTGTGCAGGATGATGAATCCAGAATCATGACTCCTGTATCCACATTGCTTAACTAAGAATTTTAAATGTAGGCATGGTAAGGGCATTTCCTTTACATAATATAGGGTTTCTTCTAAAAATTTTCCACTAGCAAGTTTTGTATAGATGGGGGATGGATCAAGGAAGAACCTCTAAATCTATTATTGCCTTTCATTATAGAAAAACAGTAGCTGAAGATGAAGAGGGATAGTCAATCAGAGGTTGAGAAAAGGATGTCAACCTAATTCATTCCACAAATATGTTCGAATGCCGACTGTGTGCCAGGCAGTGGTGCAGGCACTTGTGAAGATGGATTTCTTTAGGGCAGACAGACAATAAACAATGGGCATTATTGGGGCCACACTGAGGGATCACAGGTTAGGCTGCCTCTTGCTATGCCAGCATCCCATATCAGAGTACCAGTTCGAGCCCTGGCTGCCCCACTTCCAATGCCACTTCCTGCTAATAGGCCTGGGAATGCAGTGGAAGATGACCCAAGTACTTGGATCCTTGCCACCCATGTGGGAGATCCAGATGAAGTTCCAGGCTCCAGGCTTCCGCCTGGACCAACCCTGGCCATTGTGGCCATCTAGAAAGTGAACCAGGAGATAAGAGAACTTTCTCTCTGTGTCACACTGCCTTTCAAATAAATAAATAAATCTTTAAAATGATAAGCCGTGTAAATACATAAATGACATTAGAGGGGGATAATAAGTTATCAAAATAGCATGGAATGGGGGGATTAGGAGAGTGGGATGCTTCAGCAGTTCTAAATGGTGTGGTCACAACAGGCTTCCATGTAGAGATTTTTGAGCAGAACTTAAAAGGAGATGATGGATCAGCCACAAAGATCTGGGGGAAGCGACAACCCAGGCTCCAAAGAAGGGATCATGGGAAGGAGAAACCCATTCTGCAAGGAAAACAATAAAGCAGAGCATGAGAGTCTTTGGAGGCCAGGAAGCAGTCAGGAAACTCCTACCATAAAAGGACTGGGGACGACTTGGCTTTGGACATTTTGATTGGAGCAATAAGAAATACTCTCTTTGCCCAAAATGTGATTAGCATGTGTGACGTGGCTCTACAAAATTAATATATACATGTGGTCACCTTGCACAGACTGCAATACCAGCATATCATGAGAGGCTAGCAAGTTGAATTCATTCATTCTTGTTTTCTGAGCACCATGTGTGCCAGACACCGTGTTAAGTATCAGTGTGGTGGTGACCAAAACAGACAAGATGCCCATAGTCACAGAACAGACGTCCTTCAACTAAGTGATGAATTTGCTATCATATTACAAGTGCTGTGGAAAATTCCATAGAAGTAGGAAAGCGGATTGCAGAGTCGCCTGACCTACTTAGGGAGTCAAGAGAAGCTTCCACGAGGAAGCGATATTTGAGCTGAAATTTCAGGGATGAGTTAGATTCATCTAGAAGCAGAAGAAGACACGGAATAGCTGAAGTATTGAAAAGCCAGAGAATCCAGCAGGGAGGGAAAGTTCCACCAGCCGGGATCCTAGCAGCACACCCCGGGCATGCTTCAACAGAGCCAGTGAGGACGCTTCCATAAAGCGGCTCATTGCGGTAGTGTTGTGGGAAATCCACAAGGGACGTACAGGGCCCCGGGACAGCAAGGATGGGAGGCTGCTCCTCTGCCTGGACATCCAAGTGCAAGGAGGAGTGTTATCAGAGAACATAGTTACAGGAAAGAGACTCCTGCAGCAAGCGTGGCCCTCTGTAGGGACACGCAGTTAGGCTGAACCTCCAAGCAGGCAGAAAGGCCGGGAGTGAATTCCACTCTGCAGTCTCTGGCTGCCTTGCATGGCCCGTGAGTTTTCAGTCAAATGGACAGGACATGAGTGAGGGCTAGAGCTTCTTGAGGACGTCTCTGAAGCTCAGCTACTGGGACACACAGCAGGGCAGAGGAGGATGGAGTGCACAGGTGGGGTGGACAGAAGATATCCTGTGTTGGGGCCGGTGCTGTGGCACAGTGGGTTAAGCCACTGCTTACGATGCTAGCATCAAATATGGGTGCTGCTGGTTCAAGCCCCGACTGCTCCACGTCCAGTCCAGTGCCCTGCTATCGCTGCTGGGAAGGCAATGGAAGATGGCCCAAGTGCTTTGGCCCCTGCCACCCATGTGGGATATCTGAATGAAACTTCTGGCTTCTGGCTTCAGTTGCAGCCATTTGTGGAGTGAACAAGTAGACTGAAGTTCTCTCTCTCTCTCTCTCTGCCCAACTGCCTTTCAAATAAAGGAATAAATCTTCTTTTTAAAGATAGAAAATATCCTGTACAGTATGGAACAGTCACGTTGGTCAAGGATCTGAGGATCAATTGTGCAAAAAGTGATAGGCAGTAAGAGAATGATGTGACCAGACTGCATTCATAAGGGAAGGACACGCTTGTAATGGGAGAAGAGACGCTCACGGAGGATGACAGCAGTTTCCATAGGAGGCACCACGGTGAGCCAGTGAGGGGAGATGGCCATGGCGCCTCATCTGGTGGTTGCAGAAGGTGGAGAGGTCTGCGAAGACTTGGGAGGCAATGGGTTTCTATTGGTTTGGAAGTGGGAAATGTGGATGAGGGAATGAGGAGTGTCAGAGAATAGGTCTATTAGAATTTGGCCTGCACAAGCAGATGGCTAGTGGTGCCACTCCCTGACGGGTTTGGGAGCTGGAAAAGGTTACAGACTTGGCTCTTGTGAAGCTTTGATAAAACCAACTTCAGGCCGGCGCCGCGGCTCACTAGGCTAATCCTCCGCCTAGCGGCGCCGGCACACCGGGTTCTAGTCCCGGTCGGGGCGCCGGATTCTGTCCCGGTTGCCCCTCTTCCAGGCCAGCCCTCTGCTGTGGCCAGAGAGTGCAGTGGAGGATGGCCCAGGTGCTTGGGCCCTGCACCCCATGGGAGACCAGGAAAAGTACCTGGCTCCTGGCTCCTGCCATCAGATCAGCGCGGTGCGCCGGCCGCAGCGCGCCAGCCGCGGCGGCCATTGGAGGGTGAACCAACGGCAAAAGGAAGACCTTTCTCTCTGTCTCTCTCTCTCTCACTGTCCACTCTGCCTGTCAAAAATTAAAAAAAAAAAAAAAAAACTTCAAGTGTCAAGTTGGCACCCGTACTTAAGAAGGTATAATGACCTCCCTAAGTATCTTCTATAAAGTATTTTCTTCAGTCCTCAAACCATTGAGGTGAATTTTCCCCATTTTATGGATGAGAATACTGAGGCAATTTAAACTCCTGGCTAAAGTGCACTACTAAAACCTAGACTTTTTAACTCCAGCTGGAGCTCCTTCTCGGATTGGCTACACTTGCAAGTCACTGATGAACCAGAGGGGCCTGAGGAAGAGGTTAAGGGAAGGTGAACAATTTCTGTTATGAGGTCTCGCTTCCTTGCTTCATTTGGGGTAAATATGGATTTAATTCCACTGGATCCTAGAGTAGATTCGTGAAAGTACCAACCAATCAATCAGTCAGCATTCACTGGGTGATTGTGACATGGCTAGGACTTCGCTGCCTCTATAGTGAGATTATAAATAGTATAAGGGGAACCTTGATTCAGGGGCTTAAAACTTATTTGGGGAAGCAAATATACACAGGAAACCCTGTGACATGTGATAGCATCATATGCTGATAAAACACAATGACAAACTGGGTAGGACTAACTTGACAAAAGGACACTGTACATCATGATAAAGTCTTACTTAGGGGAAAACTGCATTGTGTCTTCAAAAGGAAGTGGATAAAGGGGATAATGCCATGAGTGGATGGTCAAAGAAATTTCAGCATTTGAATGTTTATCTGTGTATTGTATGTTTATGCCTCTTTCCCGGAAAATCTGTTTATGCAATCAATTACAGTTAGTTAAATTAAGTTCATCAAATGGTCTGAGAGTGGGAGCTTCTGGGAACCTGTTTTATTTAACATTAATTTTTTAAGTTCCTACAACCAAGAGTGCTTTCCTTTTATTTAGACAAGGGACAGGAATCTGTTTATATTGCTATTGAAAGGAAAGCTGACATTGTGGATGTGTTTAAATCTGATACAAATCTAAATCCTCTTCCAATAATGAAAAATACCATCAACAAGACTTACTCTAAGATCTTTGGAGCTCCATAAAGATTACTCTTTATGGGAAAATCACCTTGAGCTTATTTCCAAAAAGAAAGATAAGACCTTTCTTAAATAATAGCATCTAGAAAAGATGAATTTCCTTCGTAGTACACAGCAGACTTTGACTGTCTTGGGTGCCTGTTTAGCATTTCATAGGTGGGTTTTTATATATCCTACAATACATACTAAATGACAATTCGGCGTTATGGTTGTACATTTAATCTGTCTTGA
The DNA here is from genome assembly GCF_964237555.1 of Oryctolagus cuniculus. Lineage (NCBI taxonomy): Eukaryota > Metazoa > Chordata > Mammalia > Lagomorpha > Leporidae > Oryctolagus > Oryctolagus cuniculus. The sequence goes on along the minus strand of NC_091439.1, from coordinate 84,285,019 downwards.
ACATTTTTGATTACTTGTACTGCCATGTTGTTGTTCAATAGAACTGCTTCCTACAGAAAACCACTCTTTATGCTTTCTCAGAATAGTGTGCACTCTGTAGCATCTTTGGTTGCAGTCATCCACTTTTTCCTGATAATTCTGCTAATATGCTGTGAAATATTACAAATTTGAATAGATGGTGTATATGACAATAAACTCTGCATGGGTGAGATTCAGATAACCGCTTATCAACATTTGAAGATACTGGTACTTGATAGTGTCTTAAGGAAGAAGTATCTTCAAATCTGAATATGAAGCTGGAAAGTCACTGGACTAACTTTAAAACAGAACAACAATTCATGGCTTTTAGATTTTCAATACGTATGTTAAGAACTATGTACAAGGGGCCAGCGTTGGGGCGCAGCAAGTTAAGCCTCTCCTTGAGACACTGGCATCTCCATATCAGAGAACCAGTACCTGTGCTCTGTCGCTCCCCCTCTTCGTGGAGGAGCGACACTAAACCCTGCCTAGGCTTCATATCCGAGTCACGGCACCATTATGTCGCTCCCCGTCTTCGTGGAGGAACGACACAGGACCCTGCGCTGTTCTTTCGTCTGCTCGGCCCTCCCCGGGTTTGCTGCTGGTTCTTCCCGGGTTGGCTACCGTCCCTCCACCTCCGTGGAGGAGCGGTTCCCCCTGCCACATTCCCCACTTCCACGGGGGAGCGGCACACCGCCGGCTGGCTCTCTCGGGGGCTGCACAGGTGTTCCCCTTAGATGTTCCTGGTGCATGTTGTCTCTCTCCTCCTTTATAGTCCTCTTCCGCCAATCCCAACTCTGCTACCCACACGCCGAGTACACTGCTCTCCTCCAATCAGGAGCAGGTCCTGCTGTTTATTGGTTGAACTGGAGGCAGCTGTGTAGAAGCTGTTTCCTCCTCTCCCAGCGCCATATTGTGGGAGAGCAGATGCATAGAATAAGTCTTAATTCCAGTAACTTAGTCTAGTCCGAGTTGCTCCCCACAGTGCTCCACTTCTGATCCAGCTTCCTGTTACTGTGCCTGGGAAAGCAGTGGAAAATGCTTCAAGTGTTTGGGCCCCCACCACCCAAAAGAAGGTTAAGAAGGAAGTAGCTAATTTATAATCTAAGACTAACCCAGTATTATCATAATTATAAAAATATGTTTTTAATCCTTCCTAAAAATATTTCCTGCTTTCCTTGGAGGGAAAACTGCAAGTTCTTCTAGTACAGAATAATCCTATTCCTAAGCAAGAGAGACAAGGCCTAGAGGCAAATGGAAATTTCTAAAATCTGGGGCGCCTCATTGAGGACCCCAAATTCCTTTCTTGAAGGTAAATCCCCAACAGTTCTGCTAAAATACAAAGGCGAGTTAGGACTGGTTTGCAGTTGGGGTTGGATGGCAGAGACATTTCTGCAATGTCCCCCTTAGGAGGCTAGAAGATAGCATTTTCCCTGCGGTGGGTTCATGTAAAGTGAGATGGGTGTACAGCTCAGGTTATTGGTATCTTTTGTCTGTTGCTTGGAGTTAGAAAGCCATGGGCAGATGTCCAGGTGGAAGGTGTGCCCTGAACGAGAACATCGCCTGTTACCTCCTATCACACATGCACACACATAAAAGTGGAAAAAGTACATTCCTCTTTCCCATGGCAAATTTCACTTGCCAAAGTGATTTGAAGAATTATTTTGCTAAACTCTCCTTTATCTTGCGCTGGATTTTTTTCAATGTTTTGTTTAGATAAAAAGACTCCTAGAAGTATTTAAATCTGTAGAACACTTTTTTTTTTCTCATTAACAAGCTTTACTGATATGAGGACAAGATCTTATCATTATACTGATCATAATTAAAAATGTGCATAAGTATTTCATGGATTTTGCTACATTTTTTCCCCTAACCCCAATCCAATTAATAGTATTAAAATTAAGCATGCTATACTTTCTGAAGTATGAAATCATTCTTCAGGGTAAAACAGTGTTTTTCAAATTGTGATTTGGAACACACAGGGTAAAGAAATCAAACTAGAGGGACTCATTTAATGTCAGTGAAGAACTAAAAAGTAAAAATAGGGGTGGGAAATGCAGCACAGCAAGCTAAGCTGTGGAATGCCCACATGTCAGATTAGAGTACTTGCTGATCCAGCTGCCTGTAAGGCATCCTGGGAGGGAGCAGATGATGGCTCAGGTGCTTGGGCCCCTGTCTCCTTTTGGGGAGATCTGGATGGATCAGGGCTCCTGGCTTCAGCCTGGCCCAGGCCTGGCTGTTGTGGACATTTAGGGAGGAAACCAGCGTATGGAAGATCAATCTCGCTCTCTCTCAAGTAAGATGAAAAATAAATAAATAAAAATAAACATTAAAAAAGTTAAAATGATATGGAATGGACCAGAAGAGAAACATTAGACAACATCATACTTGGTTAAATAGTATTATTTCATTAGACTGTTTCAAATATTTATGGGTATATGTGTATTGGGGTACACTATAAATTTTATTTGTTTTTTTTTATAGCAGTAAAAAAACACTAACAGCTACTTAGCTACATAAGTTCTTGGATAAGTGCATCTTCCTAGCCCTAATTATTTACCTTTTACTTCTTATTTCAAAAGTACACTTTCAAAATGACTGAATACATTTTGATAAGGCCATATGCTAAACTATTATATGGCAATGAATATGAGTAAACTATTGCTTTCAGTAACAATATGTGAGTCTTTTTTAAAATTTATTTATTTATTTATTTATTTGACAGAGTTACAGACAGTGAGAAGGAGAGGCAGAGAGAAAGGTCTTCCATCCAATGGTTCACTCCCCAAATGGCTGCAACATCTGGAGCTGCGCTGATCCAAAGCCAGGAGACAGGTGCCTCTCTCTGGTCTCCCATGCGGGTGCAGGGGCCAACCACTTGGGCCATCCTCCACTGCCCTCCCGCGCCACAGCAGAGAGCTGGACTGGAAGAGGGGCAACCAGGACTAGAACCGCATCCATATGGGATGCCGGCGCCGCAGGCAGAGGAGCAACCCACTGTGCCACGGCACCAGCCCCTGAGTCTTAAAAACATAATATTGGAATGAAAAACCAAGGTGCCAAAAAATACACACAACACGGTACCATTTCTTTGAAGTACAATAAAACAAGCAGAACTCAACATTGGATTGGCTAGTGATAAATGCTTACAAGATAAAAACCATTAAAAGAAAGCCACAGATAAGAAAAACATAAAATCGAGAGTGTAGCTACCTCTTTTTAGACGTTGAAGGGAAAATGCAAGCTATCAAAGAAAACATGTAGCAACCTTCTATGGTGTTAGTATTTTACTTTAAATTGGGGAGTAAGTTTTATTATTTTTCATAAATAAAGTATCTCTTAAATTTGTGTTAAACTAATTTTCTTGCTAGTATCCAACAAGTTCCAATAAAAGTGAACTTATTAAAAATTTATAAAAATGTATTTTTTTTCTTAAATTTTGTCTTTGTTAGAAGTCTGATAACTAACCTTATTCCCAATACATACCACCTTTTCAATGATCGCTTGGCCAATAATCTCCCAGACAACCAAGCTTATCTGAACCTAAGATGAGCTTTCACCCAGCCCCCTGGACATGACAAAGTAAAGATCATTTTCTCCAAACTGTAGACTCCCTCCTGAGATCCTGCATAATGTTCTTTCCTTTGCCTCAGTTTCCCCAGCTGCAAGGAATTCCCACTCCCTAACATGCTCTCACATCTGAATGACAAGACCAAGCATTTCTATAGCAGCACTTCATAAACTCGCTACCTGATGACATATCATCAAAAAAAAAAAAAAAAAAAAGACTTCTGAATGGCTGCGAAAATATTCCGCTCCAATCCGATACACAATTCATTTCATAGTTCAGCTCTTTTTCTGAAAAGGTGCGAAGCGATTCCTGAATGGGTGGGAAAGCAGGTGCCTGCAGTTTCCTGTCTTTAGAGAACTAAATGATATTAGAAGAAGTTAAGCGCTCACACAGCACTCAGTACTTTGTATGTGCAAACTCACTTCCTCAGTCTAAGTACAGTCTCCAAGTTGGGCGCAGTTGGTGCTCTAAATTCACTGGGAAGTTGGTTGCTTGGCCTGTACATTCTATTTTCCAAAGGAGACGATGTAGGAAATGTTGGCATGGGTCCCTCTCCAGGTCTCTCATGGGGAAAGTGCTGATGGTTCCTTTGGTCCCTCTTGCCTCCAAGGCTTTGCAAGGTGAAAGAGTTTGGTGGGGAAGGCAGAGGTGCATAACTGATGCTATGAGACTCTAGGTGCGGTACCCCTTGGGGCTACTTCTCTGTGGCTCTTCATGCTGGGCAGCTGACTGGCAGGAGGGCGGGATGTGTAAGTGAGGGCCTTCTGAGACAGGATGCCCGTGTCAAGGGAGGTTTTCAAGGGCAGGCAGGCCAGATGGGGCATCCAGTAAGAGTCTAGATTTCCTATGGTGAGTGTTCCTTTCAGGAGTGTTGGAAATTAAAAACGGATCCAATATTTATCCACTAAACTGTTCAAGGCTCCAAGACAGGGAAATTATTATGTGTCGCTCCCCCTCTTCGCGGAGGAACGACACAGGACCCTGCACTGTTCTTTTGTCTGCTCTGCCCTTCCGGGTTTGCTGCTGGTTCTTCCCGGGTTGGCTACTGTCCCTTCCACCTCCGTGGAAGGGCGGTTCCCCCTGCCACTTTCCCCACTTCCGCGGGGGAGCGGCACACCGCCGGCCGGCTCTCTCGGGGGCTGCTCAGATGTTCCTCAGGTGTTCCCGGTGCATGTTGTCTCTCTCCTCCTTTATAGTCCTCTTCCACCAATCCCAACTCTGCTACCCACACGCCGAGTACGCTGCTCTCCTCCAATCAGGAGCAGGATCAGCTCCTGCAGCTCAGTCAATCAAACTGGCGAGAGGCAGCTGCGTAGAAGCTGCTTACTCCTCTCCCAGCGCCATATTGTGGGAGAGCAGATGCATAGAATAAGTCTTAATTCCAGTAACAGTCTAGTCCGAGTTGCTCCCCACAATTATGTTTGACTGACATGTACTTCTTTTGCCCTTTTTCTCTTTTGCCTCTATTTAATGAGGGGGCAAAAATCCTAGATTTTTAAAACCACAGCTCATTTCCTGATAGAGGTCCCAAGGCTACAGCCCCAGCTTCAAGGCCAGGGGAAGCAGGGCAGTAGCAGAGGTGGTCCGTGTCTGGAAGACCATGGAGAAGACCTGCAGGCCACAGCAAGATATGATACATGGGTCTCAACCACTGTATGTGAACCACGAGGATCCATTGCCTCTGAAAAGAAATGATTCCTCTAGCATGACAGTACATTCAGTGGACAGGGCCGACCAAGCGTTCCTAAGAAGCAGAGCGCCAATGTCACCACTCAGTAACCATGCCAGGACGTCCTGGGCATTTGAGGAGCAGCTCCAGACCTGAGAGCTTGCCACTTCCACTTCTAGCTTGAAAAAGTTCAGGGAAATTTACATGGACAACTGATTACACGTTAATGCAACCATCTTTACATTTTCCTGTAACTACTCAAAGTAAAGATGTGCGTGTTAGATGGGACTCAAAGTTGTAATCAAGCAGATTTTGATGATAAAGGTGAGGAGAAGAAGAACCCTGATAAAATCCATAACCTATCCCAACACAATTATGCAAATTAGCAAAGGCACAAACACTAGGACGTGAAGAGTATCAGAGTACAAATTGAAGAAATATATTTGTAGAAAAATAAAATTTTAACACAAATTCATTCTTATCTTCAGCCTTGGAACAATCCAAGGATGATTTTCAGCTACCAGCTGTGTCATTTTCCTCTCTCTTTCTCTCTGATACAATGACTGAGAATTCATATAGTGTTTGGGACAATGCAAAGAAATGAATAGTTATAATCATTTTCTTAAACAAAAAAGTTAGGTAAGAATTTTGCTGGTGGTAAAAAGACCTTGCATCCCTAATGCGACCTGAAAGTCAGGGGTAGCAGTGGAAATTATCACTGGATAAAAAGTTTCAAACTATAACTCTATGTGATTCTTTACAAGTTTGACATTGAATTGACTATTAATAGAAGGAATGTTTTAGAGGGGGAAAATACTGTAAGAATAACTACATCTAAGACTGTGAATATATTCTTCTAATAGCCTATGCTCCTGCAAGGCAATCCTTTCATTAAATCAAAAGCATAACGTCACTTTGAAACACTCCTACACTCTCAGTTGAAGGCATAGCAAAGTATTTTATAAAAGACTTATCCAAAAGAGTCCACACAGTTGATTTAGAATTTTATGGACACTGGATATTTCTTAGCCTCCAACTCCTCAGTTTCTCATGAAATCAGCAGTCAGTCTTCATTCAATCAGAAGTGTGGATAGGTTGATTCATGCATTCCAGAAAGATTTACTGAGCGGCCCTGCATGAGGTTCTGTGAAGGATGCAAAGATAAATCAAGCACAAGTCTCATTTTTCTGGGGAGACGAGAGTCTAATAGATGGGATCAGACATACCCATAAAGAACTAGAATACAAGGTCAAAAGAGATGTGGATGACAAATCAGAGGAGAGCAGACCTGGGAAAACTTTCCTGGAGAGGGAAGAGATGTCCTGGACTATACGCTAGGCATAGAGGATGGACAGGAAGCACAATGCAGGTGGAGGGGAAAGTACGATCAAAGGCATGGTTCAGCTGGCTAGCGAGTAGCATGAAGGGGAATACCAGCCTTTGTGGTAGGAGAGGACTGAAGGAATCTTTCCTGGAATCAAGAATTAGGAATGCCAAATGTTGAGGAGCTATGTTGGATACCTCACATCTCACCTTGCAGGCAGCACACTTAATCCCTGCACTATCACCACCCCAGCCTTTGTACAGAATGAAAGCTTAGTAAATGATGGAGGAGACTGCACCATAGTGGGAATTTAATCTTTTGCCTGCCTTATACACAGAGGTTAATTTTGCTTTTTACTGTACTTTTACAAAGAAATAGTGCCACATAAATACCGTCAAATGAATTATATACAGGAATGGGCACATGGATGGATGAGTGGGTGGACATGTAGACAGGTGGACAGTGGGTGGATGCATGACTGAATCGGTGGGTGGGTGGAGAGTGGGATATGTGATTGGATGGATGTATAGGCAGACAGGTGGATGGACAGGTGAGTGGGTAGTGGTAGATGAGTAGGTAAAATGGCTGGCTGGCTTTCTGTATACCTAAAGATATTGGGTGATTCTCTGCATAATTACAAAAAATGTTAGCAATATAAATAAGAACAATTGTTTGCTAATATAATTTTAGCTTGATTGTAAGAGTCAAGTACACTTTTAGTATGCTTGTGAATTGAGGACAATCTTTATTGGAATAGAACTCAAGCCACATATCCCTTTATTTCCTAAACCGTGCATCCCTTCCTGAAAGAGTGTAGGATTTAAAGTTCTTCCAAGAACAGCCAGAGTAAAACAAGGCAATGGAAAGGTAAAAATAAGTTTTACCTTTTATGGTTCGAGTATTTTTGTAAGGTTGATACTCACCATTATATAAAGTGAGGGGATTCAGTTATACTAACAATTACAAAAATTGCAGAACATCGAAGTTTATTTTCAAAACCAACAAACACCAATCTGCCAGACAACACAACAACCAATGATCTAGAAACCTCAAAAACTGTACTATACAAGGGGGCCTAGTTCACTGGTGAGTTTACATTTTGTGAAAAATACCCCAGCTTTTCAAAGTGTGGTCCCCAGTGGAATCAGCTTGTTAGCAATGCAGCACCTCAGGCTGAATCCCAGCTCTATTGAACATGCATTTTCTTTTTTTTTTTTTTTTAAGATTTATTTATTTGAGAGGCAGAGCTACAGAGAGAGAAGGGAGAGGGAGAGGGAGAGGGAGAGGGAGAGGGAGAGAGAGAGAGAGAGAGAGAGAGAGAGAGAGAATCTCTTCCAACCCCTGGTTTAAATCTCAAGTGGCTGCAACAGTGGAGCTGGGCTGATCTGAAGCCAGGAGCCAGGAGTTTCTTCTGGGTCTTCCATGTAGGTGCAGTGGCCCCAGCACCTGGGCCATCCTCCACTGCTTTCCCAGGTCATAAACAGAGAGCTGGATCAGAAGTGGAGCAGCCAGGACTTCAACAGGTGCCCATATGGGATGCCAACACTGCAGGCAGCAGCTTAACCTGCTATGCCACAGAGCCAGCCCCTGAATACACATTTTCATACACATATTAAAGTTGGGAGAATACTGCCCTATGCTCTTCTAGGATAATCAAAAATGTATATAATATTGCATGTTTTTAGTTTCATTAAATCCATTACAAGCAGTATTTGCTTATGAATCCTTTTTTTTTAATGGAACACTCATTTAACATTGCATGGAAATTCTAGTGCACAGTTTGGGTGATGCTTAAATCAATGCTTACTAAAGTTCTCCCCAAAAAGCATTCTATGTCTGTGTTAATTATATAGGTACAGATATATATATACACACACACACACACACACATACACACACACATATATATCCCCTATCTTTCTGAAAAAAATTGATTCTATTTACATATTTAATGCAAACAACACAAAATGAATTTATTAGAGTTGAGAAAAGTGGCAGAATGAAATTTTTAGTTCTTGGTGACCAGAAGGAACTTTTTGACAATGAACCAGCCCAGTCAAGAGCTCAATGTCTACAGGGGAATATGTGGGGCTGCAATTTCCTTTCACTCTCTTGGGTCTTTTCCAAAATATACATTCTTCATTAATAAAGGCTGATTTTTACGTTCTTTCTTCCATTTGTCCCTATTCAAATATTTTATTTTTAGAAAGAATATTGTTTTAGGGGCTAAAACTTTCATAGGCTTTTAAGAATGTCATTAAAGAATGTTAGTTTTCATTTGAAGCTTCTTTGAAAAAATGCAAATTGATAAGTAAGACTTAGATTTAATTTGATATTACTGGAAGTAATCTGAAAATAAACAATACTTTCCAATTGTGGTCATTCAATCCTGTAAGTCAACCTTTTGAACAGGAAATTATAGTGCATTGTCCTTTATGTTCTCTTGGTGTTTATCCCAAAGCACATGGATCACACCCCATCTCTCCTATCTCCTCTGCCCTCTGAAGAACACTTGGATCCGAGATGGTGGCTCTTTTTGTTTTTAATCTCAGAGACCAAGTATTTGAGAATGGAAAGGGCTTTGTCACTGCAGACCTCACTTTGTTCTGAACAACCCTGGGGATGAGCAGGAGGAACAGAACACTGATGTGCGGGCTGGAAGATGAGACTATTTTAAGTGGTATACACAGGCCACTTTTCTTTTCAAAGTCATGCATTTATCTTTATCAGAGAAAAAATATCTTCAGTATAGCAATGTACCACATCCTGGCTATTATTGTTTAGGGTGCAGTTAAGTTTAAAAGAAAGTGAAGCAGTTTTTTAAAAAAGCAACTATTACAGCTATGTACACAATAGGAATTTTAACTATGGGTAATGTGAAAGACTCCAAGTGGGAAACACTCCTCAAATGTAACTCTTTTGATCTGTATATGAAAATAAAGCCCTCTATATGTGGAATATGGTGGGAATTAGGGCCTAGTTCTTAATTCTCTGAGTCAAATTAATATCCCTGAGACTATTGTCTCAGATGAAAATACCTCAAGTGTATCTAAAATATCTTCGGGATGTTGACTTCTCAATCACAGTGAATGTCCACTTCCAGACACCGGGCAGCTGACAACATGACCTCAGTTTATAAGTTTCAGAGTTCTCCAAAGCATTGAGGTGAGTTATAAGTAGCAGAATAGGTTGAGTTTATTCTACGTTAGGTTTGAGCCCTAAGTTGTCATTGGAACTTGCCTCACAGCTGTTACCCTTCTCTATAGGTTGTTTTTATTCCTCACATTTTCAAATAGTAACTTGAACAAGTAGCAATTCTGCCTTAAATTCCTTTGTTATGAAAAATATAGAGTAAAAACTTCTTACATCATTTAACTTTCCAGTATGTTGGTTTCCCCATCCATGAAATAACCACTTAATTAACTGATCTCTAAGGTAATTTCTAGCTCCAAAGTCCTATGATTTTGTAATTATTATAAAGATGAATGGAAGATTAAACCCACACAGAGAGCTGAACTTCTAGGCAGAAATGTGCTATCAAAACTGGTGTTTCTTAGTGCTACCATGTCAGAAGTACTCAACAAACATGGTCTTATTTAATTTTCTCAGCATGCATGTGCAACCCCTATTTCACATATGGAGAAACTGGGGTGCACAGGGACACAGCAACTTGTTCAAGATCACATAGCTAGGAAGTAGCAGAACTGAGATTTGAGACCCGGCCTCCTTTTGTCAAAAGACCACCACTTCACTCTATCATGCCAAATTATATTCCCATGGACAGAGCACAATTACTGCTAGCACCTCTGAGGTAAAGCTACAGGGTCAAGATTGCAAAGAAGATATCTTTCTATTTGTCAACTTGTCAACACAGCTGGAAAAACATTCTAGGGACTGCTTACTCAGTGAGAATACTGTGAACAAATGTCATTTTTAAGTAATCCCTTAAATACATGATTCTAAATTAATGGTGTGAAGGTTTATTACACTCAATTCAGATATGAATTTGCTCTTTGAAAACCCTCAAACTCTAATACTGAACCAGGCTATGGAGAATAACTGATTAAATCTTGTCCTTGAGAGGTACAGGAATAGAAACCATATGAATATTGTAATACACACAGAAGTATTTCTGTGGCTTCAGGATTATATTAGGTTTCATCTCATTGAAATGCAAAACAAATATTGCTAATATGTGAAAATGGAAATAAAGTGAATAAATAAAAATTGAAGGAAATGTAGAAATATATAAAATCATAACCATATTATAAAAGTATAGCCATAGTATTTGCTGATGAATTTCATAGCAAAAGTTCTTGTATATATACATATATACAAGCATGTATGTAGATGCAAGGCAAAAGTCAAATTTTAAAAATGCATTAAGCAGCATCTACTTGTTAGAATAGTCTTCAGACGTAAACGTATGCAGATCTGGCAGTATCTTTTGAAATAATAACTTTGTTGGAAGAAATTCACCTTGAGACCAAATAGTTCTGATCTGCCAGGTGCTTTTTAGGTGGCAAGAAAAAAGAATTTCTTTAGAACACAGAGAATCCGCTTAATGATACTGGCTTTGAAAAATAATTTCAGGAATAAACCTTCATTTCTAGCTTGCGAGTTTACTTCTCACCCTAATCCAAACTCAGTGCTTGTGGAAATAAATACAAAATCATTTAAAATACTTGAAGTAGCACATTAATGCCACATGACAGAAGTGGCTTACCTCTCAGCTGGTCGTCATTTAAACGGCAGCACACACCACAGCCAGTACTTCATGTTGTGAATGGGTTCATATCCCCAAGGCAGTCACCGCTTTGGATTAGGGGCTCTGATGAACAAGTGCTCAGATGGAGAGTAAGAGGGTTCTCCCAGGGGTCATCTTTTTGTGACTACGAAAGAGATCACTTGGGTACAGCGGGTTAACACCCTGGCCTGAAGCACTGGCATCCCATATGGGCACGGGTGCGAGACCCGGCTGCTCCACTTCCAATCCAGCTCTCTGCTATGGCCTGGATGGCCCAAGTCCTTGGGCCCTTGCACCCACATGGGAGACCTGGAAGAAGATCCTGGCTCCTGGCTTCGGATCGGTGCAGCTTTGGCCGTTGCGGCCATCTGGGGAGTGAGCCAGAAGATGGAAGACCTCTCTCTCTCTCTGCCATTCCTTCTCTCTCTGTGTAACTCTAACTTTCAAATAAATAAATATGTCTTAAAAAAAAAAAAAGAGATCACTTAAGAAGTCGCACTCGCTTTATCTACATGACACAGTTCCTCAGTAGCCATAGACAGTGGCCCGGCACACTGTCACCCAACCCTGGGTCAGTAGCCAGCACCTCACGTTCCCATGTAACCATGAGCAGACCTCTACCGGTACCAGGCACTGCAGCTCCTCCGTCAGTACCTAGCAAAGCGCTGCTCATTGTCCTTCAGCTGCTCCAGCAAGCCCAGATGGACCTAGTGAGCTTCACCAAGGCCCCATCAAGCCCTCTGGGCTCGCTTGGCAGGGACACATGTCACCCCTCTGCTACTACCCTGTCAGGCACCTGCTCCACTGATACCCTGAGCCTCAACAGTATCAGCGCAGCATCTCAGGTGTATGTGAGGGGAGGTGATGGTGCACCCTGACTCCAGTGGATACAGCACAGACTGGGAGAGCTGATAGCTTGTTGATGAGCACTTGTTGCTTTATTAAAGAACCTGATTTACTAAGTGCCCACGAGGCCCTGTAAGCTATGGTAAATTTAGATTGGAGAATGCCATTCGCATCTAAAGCCAACATATGTCATTCCATCCTCCCTCCACACACTCAGGCTTTGGAGTGGCCTGGGAGTGCGAGGGAGACATGGGACTTCAGAGGAAACTTACCACCCAGCCCGGTGCATCGAAGATCATGAGCCTGTCTCACTGACCCTGCCGCTGGCTGACAAGCGTCCAGAGAGAAAGGTAAGAAGTTGACCCTCTGCCTTTGTGCGTCATCACGTGGAAAGAAAAAGCTGGAAGACATGAGGGACACTGCCCAGACTCGGGTCGTAAGGAGCAGGCAGCAGACACTTTACACAGGGCCATTCTCGCCGACCCCAAAGGAGTTACCTCCTCCTTTCCACCTCAGTAGGTAAGCAGATATGGGGTTGGCACAGAAGCTAGAAACTGTTTCATAGCCATAGCCCTGATGGGAAGGAGGACAGAAGTCTCTGGTTTTGAGCAAACACTAAGATGGGAATTCAATTTCTTCCTTTTAGACTATGCATTTGAATGGGAGAAAACACTCTAGTTGAGGGATTCCAGCCTAGTCTACCCTGCAGCCCCAATTCTTAGAGAGTTCAGGAAGAGAGTTCTTCCAGTTCTGACTTAGCTTCTCCCTTTGCTGGGTCGAATGGGCAGAGACAATCCAAGCAGCAGCCTGACATGTGCACAGAATTTCTTTCATTCTTTTGGAAGGAAAAAAATGCGCCATTGGCTGGTCACCTTAGCATTTTCCCTTAGATTTAATCATCTTCCAGAACCTGTGCAGGGCCCTTCCTCCATGAAAATCTCTTTTGGAGTAGACCCAAGAATTGGCCAAATGCACCCACATGATCTATCCAATGTGTTTTTCACCCAGCACAAAAAGACAACTGGTGAGTCGGTCCTGTGTTATTCAGACCTTGCCTGCACACCTATACTCCAGCCGAGAACCTGGCCCCAGCCCCAGTCATCATTTCTCACTGTCAGCACATGTTATAACCTAATTTTGTAAGCAAGTTTATACTTGGGAGCTGGCTAACTTGTATAGAATTGAGTTATAAGCACTTAAAATGGAAAAAAAAATAAACAAGATAAACAGGTGTTCAGGAAGTCAGGTAAATGGAACAGTCTATTAATTCACCTACTCACTCACTATTTTACTCAACATTTATTGAATACTTTTGCAGAAGCTAAATACACTACCCGGAATACAAACATAAATATTTGATGTTTTAAGGAGCTCATAGTCCAGGTGTAAAGGCAGACATGTAAACAGGCAAATGACACCTGTCACAAATCCTTCCCACAAAACTATGTCACAAATTTTGTAAGAATGCAAATGATAAATATTACAACAGACCAGTTAAGAGATATAAAGTATAGTGAGGTACAGCTAATTTTTTTAACATAATCATTAGTGCTTAAATTGGAAAGAAGGATTTGTGAACATATAAAAGATAAGTACTTAGGCTTCATTTTTTTTTAATATATGACTGTTCCAGGCCTGGATTTCTATTTTAATGTGCTTACTTTTGATTGTTTGTTTGCTAATGACATACTCATGGTTATAATGGCCAGTAATGACCTTTACTTATTAAAACAGATCTTTAATAAAGTAAATTCATTTACTGGGAAACCATTAGAACATCTTGGTCCTGTGGAAAAACACAATTATGTGTTTTTGCTTATAATTTATTTCCTGCTTATATAACTGACCTGCCATGTTGAAGTATTATTCAAACAACATTTTAGAATATCAAACAAATATCCTTCTTTCAAAAGACAGATTATTGTCAAGATTTTTTTACTTGCTTATTCTTTGTTTTTATTCAAGTATCTAAGATAAAAGTTAAAGAGTTGGAAAACATTTCTTTTAGTTTGGAATGTTTTAATTACTTATAAGTCATTGTAGCTCATTTAGTCTATTGTTTTTCTAAGCCGATGGCACAAATCTCCACAATCCTTGATAGAAGCAGTGTGTAAACACCAATGGATCGGAGGGTGTGGGAGTGTGCTCTACTGGTCCCACCATGCTTCCTTCCTTTTCACATTCCTTTTCTCTCCTCTCCTCTCCTCCTCTCCATCCTTTCCCTTCCCTTCATTCTACTCTCCATTCCAACACAGTCTCTTTCAAACCACTTTTTAGTGGTACATTTGAATATTGTTCAGGTCTTTGATGTCCACCTTGAATAATGTAGAATAGACCCCTCCCTATAGATTATATTCAAGGATAGAATGTATATACATGATATAAAGTAGAAATAGGGATAGAAAGAAAAGTTGACCTAATGTTTATGAGAGTTCATATTGTTTAACATAACAGCAACCATGTATGTAGGCATCTGTTGCTTCTCCTCGTAGTAGTCCAATTTTTCCTTGGAGAGCCAGTGATGGTGCCCTATAATAGGAACTATGGTGCTTACATCAGAAGTGGATATATGACCCAAAAAGAGCTAATCAGACCCATTCCTGGAACTTCTGCAGGAGCTAATGTGCTGCGGTATCTGTTGGGCTGGAGCTGTCGGAACCAATCTGCTGTCGGAGAATGACACCTTCACAAAGAAGGCAAATCTGAGAGATGGAGGGAGTAAGAAAAACATCCCGATCCTGATTCTACTGTTTGAGCCCCTAGATCTAGCTGGCCCTGAGGCTAGTGTAGCCTTACACATTTCAGAAAAAGGAGGCAATTAATTACTAAATGTATTGTAGCACATTATCCTTGTGCTCAAAGTTCACATCTATCACTCTGACTTCTTAGTGTCACTTGTCGGTTTCTCTCACTGATTTTTAAATGCCCTAAGAGGAGAATTCCCCATTAGTTGGTACTAACAATTTCTCAATAAATATTTCTTTGATAAATAATCCAGAATCCAAGGCTGCAGTTGTGGTGAACCAAGTTAAGCCATTGCTTGCAACACCAACATCTCATATTAAAGAGCTGGTTCACATCCCGGCTGCTCTGCTTCAGATCTAGCTTCCTGCTAATACGCCTGGAAAGGCAGCAGAAGGTGGCCCAAATATTTGAGCCCCTGCCACCCATGGGGGAGACCTGGAGGAAGATCCTGGCTCCTGGCTTTGGCCTGAGCCAGTCTTGGCTGTTGCGGTCATTTAGGGAGTGAACTAATGAATGAAAGATTGATTCGCTCTCTGTGTCTCTCCCTCCCTGCCACCCCTTCCTCCCTATCTGTTGCTCTGCTTTTCAAATAAATAAATATTTTAAAAATGCAGAATCCATCCTTATGACAAACATCACATAATTATATATTTAGAAATATTGATAGTATATGTGAACATTCCTTTTTTAGGGACATTAGATTTTATAATGATCAAATTACTGTTACTGATCAGGAAATGGGTCACTACTTGGTTGAGAAACATTCAGAAAAATCTTTGCACTAATTAAAAAGATGATATGTAGACAGAAATGACACTTCCTACTATAATTAAAACCACTGGTATTTATGAGTACAGACTGACAGGAGACCTACATGGAGTCCACAATCTAGCTTCTTCTGAGACTACTCTAATAAATTAATTACAAAGTCGTGGTAATATGTAATGAGTCCAATACACAACTTCCCCCTTCTCTCCTTAACTGTTAGAATGGTGTCACTATCATAGTAGAAATCATGTTCTGTTCCACTAAAAGTGGGCTTAAGAATTTGTAGAATTTCCCAAATGTCCACCCCTGAAAAGTCTGTAAATGGAAAGACTAGAAATATGACTGCCTATCACTGCTTGAAGCTTCTATTGGTAGACCTCCTTGTCTATAGATTCCTGGATAAATTAGAATTAATAACTAAGAAAGATCAATGATTCACAGACCATATAATTTTTCATTCAAGACAAGCAGTGTGTAAAGTTGCAGGAAAAGGTAGAGACTAATCACAAGACTTTATTAAAGAACTGTGTAATTAGCCCACACTCCAATTCCTCTCTCACAAAGGACTCGTGTCTGATAAGAATCGTTATACAAAAGTGAGCAAGCCAATATCACACCACACTTTCCTGGCATTCCCAAAGGATCTTCTTGCTTTCAATCAATGCCAGATTTTAATTCATGAGAGGGAGAGGCTCACCTACTAGCAGGAGTGGAATTATTGGAAGTGTTTCTCTCAAAGTAGCTGCCTCTTGGTTTCCTGTCTCCTCCACCTGAGGTCTAACTGAAAAGTCAATGTCTACTGGCTGCTTCCCAACAGAATTCACCTTCTAGGTTGCTTGGAATCATTTTAAGAAGGAGACTTTTCCATCTTCCAACCAGAAACTAACCAAAGTTGAAAACACACAGCCATCTGCTACATGATTGCTTTTATCCTGCCTGCTTTAGGAGGAAGTTGGGTTCCGTGTGACTCTGTGGCCTGACATTTGGCATGTTTTGTTCTTGGTGGTAAGCAGTTATATAGTAAGTCTTTCTACTATTCATTTTCTTAACTTTGATTACTAAGATTTAACTTTGAAATATAAGATAAGCTGGCTTTTTTGGGAAAGTTTCTGCAAAATATGTCAACTTTCATTTTTATGAATATAATTTATTTTTATCAAATCCTGCTTGTTGAGTTCCTCTTAGTTCTCTGGGTTTATAATAAGCCCTGCAAGCTTACTACCAGTAAGATAAACCACTTCTTTACCATGCAGCTTCTGGGCCACTCCCTTGCAATGATAAGCAGATTCTTTTCTTTTTTATGATAGGATTATAATTTTAACAATAACACAGTTTCAATCAATTGCATTTACTGAAATACTGAACAGTACAGGTGAGTCTCAATCATGCAAGCAAAGTACCTTTGCAAATATTCTGTGGAAGCTGTTATTATCCACATCAACAGAGAAAGAACATTATAGAAATCTGTCTTGTTCTCCAAGGTATTGAACAATATTGCTGCCAACACTGAGGCTCCCAGGGGCATACCAGCCAAGATACTTCAAATATACTCCACTTTTCATTTTACATTTACACCAATAGTTTAGATGAGTTGGTACAGATGACAAGTACTGATATAAACATCTTGAACTTCATTTTGATAAATTTTAAACCACATTCTTTTTTTATTGACTTTTATCTTACTACATAAGATGTAAGCACTTACCATTTAAAAGAAAATAACCATAAATAAGAGAAAATCCACCTGTAATCCCACCACTCTCTTGAAATTTTAATATTTCTATACCTAGATTTTATTTCATAATCTGCCATTTCTCATAAATTAGAAATAACTTTCCAAAATGCTGCATTATTTTAAGTAGGCTTGATCTCTCCTTCCCCTCATCTCCACACCTTGATTGAATAAACAGAACCTTGAGGCAACTCCTCATGGCCTAAGTAAGCAAAGTTATATTTTTTTGAGTAAATCGCTCTTCTTTCTTGTTGCCTTTGTACCATCTTGCTATAGATCATGGACAAAATAATTTGAAAGCAGTCTCTTGAATTTACGACTCATCTAATGATGTTGTCCGCCCAGCTCAGGTTTTTCCTGATCAATAAAGTTTTCAAAAGTAATGGATGAAGCCAAGAGAAACCACCAGAGAGTTGTTACCAAGGACTCCATATACAAGGACGTCTGTTGAATATCAATAATGGCATTCTGGACCCAATATGTGACTCAACTTTTAATAATACTAATGTGTAGCATGAGGTAACCCAGCAGTAAATCCTGAATGAAAATCAAGACAAAATGAGAAAAATTACATAAGAAATTCTAAATCTACAATGTCAAGGCTGCTGCTGAAACCCATAGGCTACTGACTATGTTTTTCAAATTTAAATCTGTGAAGAATCAGAGATACCAATGAAAAATTATTTAACATAATAATGTTTTTATAAAATAGCCTGGATGTGGTAACACTATGAATCACCAATCTTTGTATACATTTAATATATACCTGGAATTAAACATATATGAGATTTACATATACTCTTTCTCATGTGTGTTTCACTACAACCTTATGAAGCAAGTGTCTGACATCCCATTTTACAGATGAGGTAACTGAGGCACAGGGGTAATGTAAACTGCCCAACATCACCAAGGTGGCAAACAGAGGAGCTTTATGAAGCTTTATGTGACTCAGGTGCCCTTTGCATCATCCTTACATTGTATGTGACATTTCACCGACATTTATATGACTCCAGAGTCCATTCTATTTCTATTAAGCTAAACTTCCTGACCTCTGGCAGAGCAAGACAGTGAGACACTCTATGTGATTCATGTCTGAGTCCTACCCATAGTCTGTCTAGCAAGATGAAAGGAATGCCTCTCAGTTTATGACTTTAGAATGCGAAAGGACTACTGTTTAGGTATTTCAGATTCGTTTCTTGACAATGTACCTTGCTTGCCTATTCCTTCTGTAAGAAGATTCCTCCTCTGACTCTCAAAACATTGCCAATGGGATGGCAGCAGTGGTAGACAATAAAATGAACTGAAGTGAGTTAGCAGAATTTTATGAATGCTAACACATCCACAACTAGTTGAAAAGGATAAAGAAAACCATAAGTCAAGGGCCAATAAGCAAAGTAATATAACATGAGCTATCCAACCCAGACAATATTACAGCAGTGATTAGATTGCTGCATCATTAAAAAGAGAAACAGTGTTTCTAAGGCTGCCTCATGAGCTTGGCAGCAGAAATCCAGCTGGCTCTAACCTTTTAGAAGATGGGACTTTGTTCTAAGATGCTGTTAACATGTTTGTATTACTTACTCCCCATCAAAGGTAAACTCTAAAGAGAAACTTGCCTCTAAGAACTCCCCAAATCAAGGAGGAATAACTGGTTCTTGTCAGCTCACTCACCCCACAAAGTGTTCTTCCCTCCAGTGCTGGACGTAGCATTTCTCTTGCGTTTATTTTCTTCTTGTTTTCCTGGGAGAATATAAATTGGTCACAAATTAGGGTTGCCAACTCCATTCATCCAGGATGCCATGGCACCTTATTTCAAGTACCCCTGAAGCCATTGAGAAGGGAAACGTGAGCAGACCATGACAACACCATGGCGTGCACTATGACGGAAGCCTTGTGACTCATGGCCCACGGATGCACAGTGAAGGGGAGAATGTGGGGAGTGGTGGTAAGAATGAACTCTTTGGAAAGATTTTGGAGAGGACACACAGGGTCCAGGTGAAGAAGGTGGTGGAACTACTCCAAGCTAGGAACAATGAGAATAAGGACACAGAGGTGAGAAAACATCCTTGAAGAATTGGAAGTGATTAATTATGGACTCAATATTAAGAAGCAGATAGTGAGTGTTGAGAAGAGTAGACCAGAATCTTCAAATTAGCCAAATATCTGTCCCATCAGCTACTCCTTATGTGGTGAAGCAACACTTTATGAATAAACATTGACATAGCTTTGTTGTTTTGTTCCTGTTTCTTCCTGTGTCTCAATGGGAAGTGTGTGTGTGTGTACTTGAATATTCCTCCCTACTAGGTATTATACTCTTTGAGGACATGGGCCACATGTGTCCGGAGTCATTTTAGGCTGAGCATTTTCCTTGAAATCAGAGGTATTACAAAAGTGGTGCCCTTAAGAACATACTGTGTGAAAACAGATCAACTAGAAAGCATCTTCCAAGTAAACTGCTGAGCAAAAATGAAAGGGATGTAGGATATGTCTTGAGCATGTGTGGATCACAAGACAAGGGTAATTTTTTTTATACTTTTTTTTTTTTTTTTTTTTTTTTTTGACAGGCAGAGTGGACAGTGAGAGAGAGAGACAGAGAGAAAGGTCTTCCTTTGCCGTTGGTTCACCCTCCAATGGCCGCCGCGGCCGGCGCGCTGCGGCCAGCGCACCGCGCTGATCCGATAGCAGGAGCCAGGAGCCAGGTGCTTTTCCTGGTCTCCCATGGGGTGCAGGGCCCAAGCACCTGGGCCATCCTCCACTGCACTCCCTGGCCACAGCAGAGGGCTGGCCTGGAAGAGGGGCAACCGGGACAGAATCCGGCGCCCCGACCGGGACTAGAACCCGGTGTGCTGGCGCCGCTAGGCGGAGGATTAGCCTAGTGAGCCGCGGCGCCAGCCTGGGTAATTTTTTTTAAAAAATTATTTATTTATTTATAAGACAGTGACATGGGGAAAGAGAGGGAAAGAGACAGAGACAGAGACAGAGAGAGAGAGAGAGAGAGAGAATCTCTTATGCTCTGGTTTACTCCACAAATGGTTGTCTGGGCCAAACTGAGGCCTGGAGCCAGGAATTCCACCTGGATCTCCCACATGGGTCCCAGGAACTCAAGTACTTGAGCCATCATTCTTGCTACCCAAGGAACATTAGCAGTGAGCTAGATTTGAAGTAGAGTAGCTAGGATTCAAACCAGCACTCTGCTCATGGATGCTGGCATTGCAAGTAGCGGCTTAACTCATTCTGCCACAAATGCTGGTCCCCAAACAAGGTTAAAGAATGTTTTCTGGAGGGGGAGCAGTAACTGCTGGATATAAAAGCAAAAGATAGACAGGAACTGGCAATGAGGAGTATTTGTAAGGGACTGGAAGTGGGAAGCCGCACATCACATGTGGATGATGACAGGTGGATTTACTTACACCGCAGGTTGGGACTTTATCAAGAATCAGTGAGAATGAGGATAATATGACTCTATTAAGTTAAGTGGGTGAAAGGCTGATCTAACTAATGCTTTTGAGAAGAAGGCAGGATATAAATTTATAGACATAAATAAAATGATGCTGGGAGATCCTAATCACCTGATAGAAAAAAAAAATATGTTACTAGGTTTGAAGCCAAGGTAGCTCCCAAGTTCCTGGGAAGAGAATATTATAATTAAAATGATGTTGTAGGAAGCTAGTTTCTGGTTATAATTTGGATTTCCCCACAGAATGAAGACACTGGATTCAAAAGGCAAAAGGAGTCTCTGATTTCCCCCTTTCATGGTCTTGTTTTTGTTATAACCAATTCCTTCCCCAAAACTGAGAGACAAAATAAATGCATCAGAGGCTTTGGATTATAACCTCTATTTTCTCCTTCCTGTCTAACAACCTAGATCTTTGTCTGTCTTTTAAAGATTTATTTGTTTTGTTTGAAAGGCAGAGTTACACAGAGAAAGGGAGAGACAGATCTGTCTGCTGGTACATTCCCCAAATAGCCACAAGGGCCTAGGCTGGGCCACACTGAAGTCAGGAGGGGGAACTCCATCCTGGTTTCCTGCATGGATGGCAGGGTCCCAAGCACTTGGACCATCTTCAACTTCCTTCCCAGGTGCATTAGCAGGGAGCTGGATCTGAAATGGAGCAGCCGGGACTCACACCAGAGCTCATACAGGATGCCAGCATTGCAAGCTGCGGTTTAATCTACTGTACCACATGGCAGGTCCCATCCTAGATCTTTTTATGTTTTATTTTTTTGCAAAAAAAAAAAAAAAAAAAAAACACCACAAAACATCCTTCCTTTTGTCTCTACTTTGGTATTTTGTCTGGTGCAAGTCACATCAGGTCCCTAGTTATCATGTTCTTCAGCACAAAGAGTACAGTCCAGATTGTCACTGAGGATGCCTTTCCAATTGGAATTCTTAGGACAGGTGTTTGCTGCTGCTGCTTGGGACACCCACATCCCATCCTGGAGTTCCTGAGTTCAAGTTCCAGCTCTGCTTCCAAGCCAGCTTCCTCTCAGTGCAAACCTTGGGAGGCAAGAGGTGATGACTCCAGTCCTTGGTCCCTGCCACTCACTCTGGAGAGTCTGGATTGTGTTCCAGGCTCCTGGCTACAAGCTGACTAAGCCCTGGCTGTGGTGGACATCTGGGGAGTGAATCAGCAGATGTGAGATCTCTTTCTATCTCTGTAGCTAAGTCTCTCTGCTTTAAAATAAATGAAATAAATAAAGATTTAAAATTAATAAACTGCTACCCTGGATAATTTCCCATGTGGATAAGAAAACTGTCATTTGTCCTATTAAGGAAAAAACAGGGGACCTGGAAGCCTTGAGGAGAGCCCCAAGGGAGTAATTAGTTCAATGTAGATTTTAAAATGTACATTTTTCACATTATAACATTTCTGTTAATTATCCTATAATTGGTGGCATTTTATACTCATAATTAGAAGCATTTTTTCCCTCTTAGCAGCTCATAAAGCAATGGTGTCTTATAAATCTAAGCTCTCTTCTAACTCCCAAGTCCAGTTAAGACCAGAGTATGTTTAAACCAGATCTTTCAGACTTCCATACAACACTATTTAGGTGACCCAGGAACAAAGTCACAGTGGGACAAAGTGGATGTCACAGTTTTATTTATTTTTGCCTCAGAAAATCTCCCCACATCTTACACCCTGGGTCTCTCTTAACCGAATCGCCTAAAGAAGGCCCAGGTTCTGTTGGCTGAAGTTTTTGTTATAGTATTATTATTTACTCTTATTATATTTATCATACGTATTATTCATCCAGGCCAATGGTTTTCATGTTTTAACAAAACCTATTTGTGGATACCTAGTCAGTATCATGTGTCACCATGGCAAAGCAACAGAGATTAAAACAGAGAATCTCATGCTGCATCTCATATGGTGAATTTATCATTTCTGGAGACTTTTTTTTTGGATATATTTCCTTCTCCACATATATGTATATATTCACATTCAGGAGTGCTGCTTCATGGTTTAGATGCATTTCCATTATGGGCTGTGGTTTAAAAAAAAGGGCAGAAAATGCCTTGGAAGTGGCTGGGACTACTGCATAGTTCAGAGAATAAGCAACAATGCAGAGTGATGCTGAACTTGGGGCAGTGTCTTTGGCCATCGAGAGTAGCAAGTCCATAACCATACCAAACACAAAATAAGTAGCCCAGGTTGAGCATACCCAATTCGAAAATCTGAAACTTGGAATGCTCTAGAAGTCTGAAACTTTCAGTGTCAACATGACAGCACAAGTAGAAGATTCCACACCTGAATTCACATGACAAGCAGCAAAGTGCAGGTGCATGAGAAATGCTGTACAAAATTACTTTCAGGCTATGGGATGAGTATAAGGTGTCTAGAAGACGTAAGCGAATTTCGTGCTTCAACTTAGGTCCCATCCCCAAGTTATCTCATTATGTATATGCAAATATTAGAAAATCCATAACCTGAAATACTTCTGGTCCCAAGCATTTTGGATAAGGGATACTGAACCCATACTTTAGAGTAGCCATAAAAATAAGGCTCTGATGATTCTGCGCTCTTTATAAGCCATCTCTACTATCAGCCTCTTTCAAGAGCTTTTCTATTTGATTGCCTGCTAATTTGCCTCCTTAATTTAGTAAATTGATGGAAATTTATTAAAAAAAAAAAAAATCTGGCCGGTGCCACAGCTCAATAGGCTAATCCTCCAGGAGGAGAGAACTTCCACTTTGACTATGACCTTGTCTAAATAAGATCGAAGTCAGTGAACTCAAAAGGCTTCCATAGCCTTGGCAACTCATGACTAGAGCCTAGGGAGATTACTGACGCCATAAACAAGAGTGTCAATTTGTTAAGTCAACAACAGGAGTCATTGTGTACTTACTCCTCATGTGGGATCTCTGTCCTTAATGTGTTGTCCAATGTGAAGTTATGCTATAACTAGTACTGAAACAGTATTTTACACTTTGTGTTTCTGTGTGGGTGCAAACTGATGAAATCTTCACTTAATATATACAAAATCAATCTTCTGTATATAAAGATAATTGAAAATGAATCTTGATGTGAATGGAATGGGAGAGGGAGCGGGAGATGGGAGGGGTGCAGGTGGGAGGGAAGTTATGGGGGGGAAAAGCCATGGTAATCCATAAACTGTACTTTGGAAATTTATACTTACTAAATAAAATTTAAAAAAAAATTCCAACTGACCTCTGACAGTTGATGACAACATCTACTTCTACTATAAAAAAAACTTCCTGGGAAGGTTGTACCTTGAAATTTTTGACCCAGATGTTTAGCATCTTTTAAGGAGAACATGCATTTAAGGAAGGTATTATTTGAGAAAGTGGATATTGTTAAATACCTTTCCTTCCAAATTACTCATCACAATAGCCAGCCAGGGTTCCCTCGCCTGCATGTAGGTCCACTCGGTGTTTCCTATATTGCCTGGAGTTTCTGCTTTCACTGCTCTTTCAAGCAGCCTTCCTGAACGTCAGAGAAGGGGGTTCCTCCAAAGGAGGAAATGAAAGCGGCAGCTGTCATGATGATGGGAGGAGGCACTGTTTTCCCACCACCTCCACAGGAGTGGGGCCAGTGTGGTAAGCAAAGGACATCCAAAGCCCTAAGCGTCTCAGATCAGCATTCTAATGCCTCGTCTCTCTGAGATTCCGTTCAGGTCGCACCCTGTGGTTCTCTGAGAGCTCATGTAAAGTCTCCATGTTAGAAATGAAGAAGGAGGCCTGGTCACCAGCTCAGGTTCAGAAAGCATGCTGCTAGCAGATCTGAGATGGCTAGACTGCCCACAGCAGAAGGGTTATGTAACTTTTACCTGCTGCATTTAGTCTCCTTCTCGTGGTCACCAGAAATCTTTGGGAAAAGAGTAACCACCTGAGTCCAGCGTCTTAAGTCTATCATAGCGTTTCCAAATGTAAATGGGAATGTTTCTCCTCTGACAGAAACT
This sequence comes from Oryctolagus cuniculus, assembly GCF_964237555.1. Lineage (NCBI taxonomy): Eukaryota > Metazoa > Chordata > Mammalia > Lagomorpha > Leporidae > Oryctolagus > Oryctolagus cuniculus. The sequence continues at coordinate 84,260,177 of NC_091439.1, read as the reverse complement.
CATGCTAGGGAATCATAACTAATAAATCCTAATAAATCATTAAGTGATAAAACAGACTTAAGTTCCTTGCTATCTTTTTTTTTTTTTCTTAATTTCAGAAGCAGAGGGATAAGAGCTATGTTTTCTTTCTCAGAACGTATGTGTATGGAAGATGATGGTGACCTGGTTTTCCCTCTAGCATGCACGTCTTTTCAGAGCAATTTTCTCCTTCCATTTGGATGCCGTCAGGCAAAACCATCTTCTACTTAGCAATGAATATAAAAACAGCACACATGGTTTAAGTCTAAGGATGTAGTCACTGACTCTTCAAAAGGAGGCAAGGGATTTTATCTATCAGTTGGAGAATACAAGAGATTCCAAAAAGGAGTGGCATTTTAAAAATCATTGTTTTGAATAAAATAAGACAGAGTTTAAAATAAGCAAGAGAGAGAAAACTTTTTGACATCTGAGCAAAACAACCCCAGATGTCTTTGATTAGTGTGTTTTCAGAGTTTGCTGTCAAGAAAATCTCCATTCAAATGAACTATATTTTTCACTTCATATCTTTGTGTTTTTTTTAACTTTTATTTAATGAATATAAATTTCCAAAGTACAATGGCTTCCCCCCCATAACTTCCCTCCCACCCACAACCCTCCCCTTTCCAGCTCTCTCTCCCCTTCCATTCACATCAAGATTCATTTTCAATTCTCTTTATATACAGAATATCAGTTTAGCATATATTAAGTAAAGATTTCAACAGTTTGTACCCACATAGAAACACAAAGTGAAAAATACTGTTTGAGTACTAGTTATAGCAGACACTTCATATCTTTGTAGAATATGTTTTCTCTCAGAAAATTAACCTATATGGTTATAATTGACAAAATAAAATATTAAGGGAAAATTATAACTATCTGATAAACAAAAATTATGTCCAAAATATATAAATTCCTAAAAGAGTAGAAAAATACAAATACACTGTCATGCACTATGCTCATATGATCAGTAATGTATTTGCCTTTAGGGACTGGCATGGATTAAGCTGCTGCCTGGTATACCAGCATTTCATATCATACCGCTGCCGGTTCTAGTTCTGGCTGCACTACTTCCAATCCAGCTCCCTGCTAATGCGCCCGGGAAAGCAGCAGAAGATGGCCTGAATCCTTGGATCTCTGCTACTCACATGGCAGACCCACATGGAGTTCCTGGCTCCTGGCTTGGGCCTGGCTCAGTCTCCCCAGTTGTGGTCGTTTGGGGATTGAACCAGCAGGTGGAAGATCTCTGTTTCTGTCTTTCCTTCTCTCTCTGCCACTCTGCCGTTCAAATAAATAAATTTTATTATTTTTTAAGTGTATGCACTCATTATGCAATCATCAAACTTCATGGAGATTATGTAGGAAGGCAAAAATTTCATAATATATTAAGTAGAGAGTTTATAAACTGTACATAAAAATGACTACAGTATAAAAATTTAATTTATATGGGTAGAATTGACATCTGTGGAACTGATTATTGTTTATTGCCCTTATACACATCCCTTCTGAACTGTGGTCTTTCTACTTATGATTTGGTGAACTCTTTATTTAGTAGAGCATTAAACCTTTGACTGTAAATTAAAAATGTTACCACAAAAATTAATAAAGAAAGAAAGGAATGGGAGGGAGGGAAATATTGTTATAGTCTTAGAATTATACCTATGAACTACAGGAAATATATTCATTTCATATTAATACAAATGTAAATAAAAGAAACAAAAAAAAAAGAGTAGAGGTCTGTAACTCTGTCTCATTGCTCTCATTTGAAAGAGAACCAGCATTCTTTTAAATGGTGATCTTAAAAAAATTTAATCCTAATAGTAGGGATCTTTGGAAAGATTTTTGAGATGTTTGTGTTTTTCAGTTTTCTTTATCAAGTTTTATAAAACAGGCATGAATTAGGTTTTTAGAAAATAAATGCACTTTGAAACAAAAGAAGAAAATATACCCTTCTTTTCCACAAATTTTATTTCCACTCTTGAGTTTCTTTTTAGTGAAACTTTGACAATTGGCTAGAATTTCTTTGATATACACTGAAAGAACACCAGCCAGTTTCTGTTAACTGAAAATATAAAATAAAGCAAACAAAAAAACTATAAGCATCCAAGTGATGTCCCAAACTTCATATGCTGAAGCCAACAGATTGACAGATTCAGCACAGTGAAGTTCAGGTGCTTTGCTTGTGTGATGATTCACAGCTCGTTCCCTACTCCCTGATCCATAATTTTTGTTCACAAAACTATTTGACTTCCAAGCCCTTAATAGATTAGAGACAGCAGCCAGGAAAGGGAGAATAGTAGGGTGGAGTAGATGCTGATAGCGTGGCAATAAGGAAAGGGACGGAAAATTACAGAAAGAAAACATTGACATGTCTAGATCGAGGGCTGATGCCTAGGGGCAGACAAGCATATAACCTCTCATAGCACCCAGATCAGCATGATGTAATTAGAGAGGAAAACAACTCAGTGTTAATAACAGTTAACACTAATAAAGGAAATACAAAATTATAATGAAAATATACTGTAAGAAAGCAAAGAATGAACTGTTTTCAATACGATTTCCAAGTAAGAAATAAAAATATTCTAGTGCTTCAAGGAAAAATTGTCAGCTGTCTTGGATGACTCATCCCCAGATGTCTCAGGATAACTCATTTTTGATTATAATTTTAAAACTTTTGGCCCATTTTTCTTATTACTCAAGAACACTTGCTTCTCTTCAAGTGTTGGCCTGATAATAGGACTATTACATTGCTAGTCCCTGCGTAGATTGATTCCATATAGACAGGTCACAGCATCCCTGAAGACAAGAGTATGAGTGAATTGTCCCAGCCTCGTTTTCTGTGGATGTGCACCCCACCACCCCATCCCCTGTCCACTGAAGGCTAATAAATGTTCTACACCAACGACGCAGGAAAGCCTCCTGGTGCAGCTAGTTTGGCTGCTGCCTGGTACAGCTGTCTGGTGTTCCCTCTCTCACACAATAAGCCACTTGCAAAGAGCTGATCAAGGCTAGACACAATCTGGTTGCCAGAACTGAGCCTTAAATGATAAAACTGGGCGATCTGGCACCAGGTGATGAGAACAAATCTAACCAATGACCGACATGGAACCCCCCAAAATTCTCCTCAAGTTGAATAATAAGCAAACTGTAAGTCAGAATTGAGTTGAGGGCAGACACTGTGGTCCAGTGGTGAAGCCACCGCTGGGGACACCCACATCTCATCTCAGAGTGCCTGGGATCTACTTCTGCTTCCATTGCTGACCCAGGATCCAGCTTTCTGCTGATGCATAGCCTGGGAGGCAGCAAGGGATGGCTCAAGTACGTGGGTCACTGCCACGTACGTGGGAAACCTGCTAGGAGTTCCTGGCTCCTGGCTTCAACCTGGTCCAGCTCTGGCCATTGAGGGCATTTGGAGAATGAAGCAGCAGATGGAAGCGCTCTCTCTCTCTCTCTCTCTCTGCCTTTGAAATAAATAAAAAATAAGCTTTTCAAACCCCAGCCAAGTATATCTTTAACCTGTTTGAGTGAGAGCTCCTCTTCATATCCTTGTTCCTCAATTTGAGTTTTTCTACTGGGACAGTTTCACTTTTGCTGACGCTAAGCCCCTCTTTCCTCTTCTCTCTCAAAGTTTCCATTTCCCTAATATTCTGGCCTGGACGCTGCTCTGCTTACCCCTGCCTCCCACAGCTCCTTGGCCACCGTCCGAGCTGGTGGGTGGGACACTGTTTGTCACTGACTGTCTGGGTCAGAAGTGGCTGGGCTCGGGCTCAGCTGGGGAGACAGACACACAGTCTCCAGCTGCGGGGCCAAGAGATAAAGGGCTCTTTCAGCGCCCCCTCTTTCTCCTCCTCACAGGCTGCGGATCACAGGGATGTCTTTCTCTGCTCCTGCCCTTCGCTCACCCATCTCAGCTCCACGTCCCCCCTAACCAGGCAGCAGCTTTCCAAATGGAACACAGGGACAGAAGGTTAAAGGAGACCCTTCACTGTGCCAGGAAACTGTGTGCCCAGAGTTCATATCCAAATAGAGTCTCAACTAAGCCAAAACTCCCTAGTGGCCCACTGGCCCGAAGTCGTGGCCGCTGGCCTTCTATTGCATTCCCGTGGACAGCTAGCTCTTCCTTCCCAGTGCTCCTGCAGCCAGAGCCAGCGATCCCTCAGTCGCTTGCTGGAAATGAGTTCTCTTCAGCCCATTGGTTTTTGTCTCCCACTCTGTTCCCACATGTCTCTCTCTATCCTTCCCTCTAATTGCTAGTTCCGACCCCCCACCCCCACCAGCTGTCTGACCCTGTACTAGTGCAGGTCCCCTCCTCTCCTGGTTTCTTTCCATAATGTTCTTCTTCCTTCCATTCTCATCCACTCTCATCCCCACCCAACCCCTTCCTCCTCTGAATCCTTCCCCTTATTCTTTGTGGTAATTACTGCCACCACGATGCTTATCTTCTCCGCCCTTGGTGTTCTGTTTGTCTTTCTTTCCCTCTTCCGATAAACTGAATCCAGCAAGAAGAAAAGACATTTCCTGTCTGTGAAATTTTGCTATTCCACTTTAACAAAAATAAGCACTCCCAGTAAAATTGCTTCATACTAATGAAAACTAAATGTTTGCAGAAAGATAGGAAGCAGGACAAAAAGTACTCACTTGCAATGGTTGAAGGTAACATTTGAAACTGTGAACTCAAAAGGAGATATTTCTTTTAATAGTTAATGAGCCAAAGTTGGGAAACGCAGTGTTCATAGTCCTAGCGTTCATGGCTAGTTCTGTTCAAGGGAATATTTGTTGGACAATCTAACACTTTTTGTATGATTTTTATTTTTAAGTACTAAGTAGTTTCCTGAATAAGATAAAAGAAAATTAAAGAATACCAAAGGATATACCATGAGAAGTTATTCTCCTATCTACGTAAAACTTGGGCCACTTTTCCAAATGTATCCACAGTTTATTTATTTTAATGATGTGTATATGTCTCTGTGTGTGTATATATGATATACACATAAATAACCATATATGTATATATATGTAATTCTGTTTCTATATATCTTATTACTCCCTTTTTATACAAATGGAATCATACAATACACACTTAGGCACTTATTTCATTCACTTAACAATGTACAATGCAGTGAATTCCAGATAAGCACTTAAAAGTCTACTCTATTCTTTTCGACAGTGTAAGATTCCATTTTGTTCATGTATCACAACTAAGTAATTCTAAAGCTTTTTGGTCCGCAGGAGGTTTACACATTAAAAATACTGAAGATGCCAAAGAGTTTTTCATATTTATCTTGATACTTATTTATCAATATAAATATCTAATAGAAATTAACCCTGATAAAAATTAAAAATATATTAATTATGTATTAACTGAGAAATAGGTTTCATCAATTAAAATTAACTATATTTCAAAGTAAAAGTACTTAGAAAAAATGGTGCTTCTTTATAGAATTTGAAAGTCCCTTTAATATTTGGCACAATGGAAGACAATTGGATTTTCACATTTGCCTCTGCAGTCAATCTGTTATAAAATACTGTTTTGGTTGAAGCATATGAAGAAAATCTGGTCTTACACAGATACACAATTAGAAAAGGGAGGAGTATTTTTATAGCCTTTGCAGACAATTGTGAATATTCTTCTCTGACTGCACTTAAACTCATCAAAATTCTTAAATATTAGTTGCAATATAGAATCCAAAACCATGCTAATAAATTTTTCTACTTTGTTATATTAAAATCTAGTGGTCTATCTTACTCTTTGAATGAATCATTTATCCATTTGTGACTTTGTAGCATCATGCATTAAGCATCTGGAAAATAGAATTCACTTATTTACAGATATTCCAAATGTTAATAAATTTTATTGTATCATACAATTATATTCACTAACATTACCACTACCCTTCCTAGAAAATTTTCAATAGTAGAATCTTATCAATTTCATAGGAGCAGATATAAACTTGCCAACATTCTAATTTTCCCTCAAAAGCTCAAATTTTATCATCATGAAGAAATGCATTCGATTGTTTCCCTTGAAGTGGCAAGTTCATTTCATTTACCTTTATTTAAAATTTTTTAATTTGTGTAAAGGCAAACATTTCCTGTATTTTATATATACAGTTTTAAGAGCATAATGATACTTCCTACCCTACTCTCCCTCCCCCACTCCCTCCCCGCCTCCCTCATTCTTCTTTTCTTATTTTTCTTTTAGTTTTTACAATGACATATTTTCAATTTACTTTAGTATCACAACCATAACCCTCCACTAAATAAAGAATTCAACAAGTAGCAAATAGAAAAACCACTGTTCCTCAAGAGCATAGACAAGGGTTATAAACAATAATCAAATCTCAAAATGTCGATTTCACTCACATACATTTACTTTTGAGAAAGCATCTGTCAAATACCCAATTCTGAATCAATATGTCTTGTAAGTCTTTTTTTGAAGACAAACATTTCATTATAGTTCAATTTTCAACTCAAACAATTTCATTAAATTGTGATAAATCTCTCACTGTGGTATGCAGCACAAATGCTTTTTCCCTTAAATTATTTTATTTTAAAAATATTTTTGATTATCATGTAATATTCGTACACTTTTATGGGGTTGGAGTAATATTTCAAGACATATATAAGCATAAACCAATCAAACCAGGGAACTGGACTTTCCCTTTCTTCTTTGTGTTTGGAGCCTACCGGCTCCTCTATTCCAGTGCTTTCTACAGTGCATAACACATTGTAGTGAACCACAGTCAGCCCACTATGCCGTGGGAACACTCAAACCTGTTACTTCTATCTGACTCTGCTCTGGTACCTGCTATCCAACCTCCTATCCCCTCTCCCATGCTCTTCCCACCCTCTAATAGTCATTACTCTAAGTTCAAACCAATTTTTTTTTTAAACTTCCACATGTGAGAGAGAACATATGGTATTTGTCTTTCTTTTTGTGTCTATGTTACTTAACATAATAATCTCCATCTCCATTTATTTTGCAGTAATCGTCAGGGTCTCATTCTTTTTTTTTTTTAAGATTTATTTATTTATTTGAAAGGTGGAGTTACAGAAAGGCAGAGGCAGGGATAGAGGGAGAGAGAGAGAGAGAGAGAAGTCTTCCACTCACTGGTTCACTCCTCAATTGACTGCAATGGCTGGAGCTGTGCCCATCCAAAGCCAGGAGCCAGGAGCTTTTTCCAGGTCTCCCACACCAGTGCAGGGGCCCAAGCACTTGGGCCATCCTCCACTGCTTTCCCAGGCCATAGCAGAGAGCTGGATGGGAAGTGGAGCAGCTGGGACTCCAACCAGTGCTTACATGGGATGCTGGCACTGCAGGTGGCGGCTTTACCTGCTATTTCACTGCACCAGCCTCAGGGTCTCATTCCTTTTATGGCTGAATAATATCCCACTGTGTGTGTATGCAACCTTTTTTTCACCCATTCATCTGTTGATGGACACCCAGGTTGATTCCATATCTTGGCTTTTGTGGTTAGTGCTGCAATGAATACGGGTGTGCAAGCATCTCTTTCATATACTGATTTCATTTCCTTTACATACACTCAGAAGTGAATAGTTGGATCATGTGGCAGATCTTTTTTTAGTTTTTTGAGGAACCTCTATGCTGTTTTCTATAATGGCTATACTAATTTGCATTCTCACCAACAGTGTATAAAAGTTCCCTTTTCTCCACATCCTCAGGAACTTTTGCTATTTTTTGTCTTTTTGATAATAGCAACTCTAACTGGAATGAGATGACAACTCATTGTGGTTTTGATTTGCATTTTCCTGATGACCAGTGAAACTGAATGATTTTTCATGTATTTGTTGGCCATTTGTATGAAGCTACCAAAAATAATCAAAAGGGAAACATTTTGAGACATTGGCATAGGCCAATGATTTTTGGATACGATTCCCCACCACCACCAAAAAAAAGCAGAAGCAAAAACAGATAAATGGGATTATACTGAACTAAGCAGATTTTGCACTGCAAAACAACAGAATGGAGAGACCATCAACAGAATGGGAGAATACATTTGCAAATGATGCATTTGACAAAGAATTACTGTCTAGAATATATAAGGAACTAAAAAAACTCAACAACAGCAAAAACCCAAATACTCCAGTCAAGAAAGGGACAAAGGACAGGAATTCTTTTGTATGCTTCCTATTTTGTCATAGAGAATGTTAAGACAAGTTTTCAAGGGTGAGATTTAATTAAATTGGTCATTGGCACTGCTTTATCAAGAATGCTAAGTGAAACTGTTTTTTCTCTTTCCTTTTTTTTTTTTTTTTTTTTTTTAAGTGAAACTATGAAGCATGGAAGAATACTTGGTTCACGCTAAGGCACCAGTAGTTTTACCACCATAGCTTTTGCACCGTCTGGAAATGCTGAAACAATGAAAAAGGTGAATACTGTCCTAGTATTGCTAAGAAAATAGCTTTGATGTTGCACTCATCCCTAGGAGACTATGACCACATTTTGAGAATTGTTACCATTACTTATTTAAGCAACCCCATCTTGTTGGACATAGATTCTTTCTGGTCCTTTGCTAATACAAACTTTTCTGTAATAAATATCCTCAAATCAACATGTCTTCATATTCCATTTTCTCTATATGTCAAATAATTTCAACTCAAGGATATTAAAATAATTAAAATCTCTTATTTTCTGTCTCTCTTATCATGACTTCCAAGTATCTATCAATAGCAAGTATAATATCCTGTTCAAAGGCAAGACTGACCATTGTTAAAATAGTATCCTTGGGTATATGAAGACATTGGTTGACTGGCAATCAGTGTTTTATATAGAAGGAAAAAAATAGAGGAATTTGAACAGCATTTTGGTGCTTTAGAAATGTTCAGACAGAATAGAAAATGAGAACTATTGATTCAGAGTATCTTTAATTTGGAAATAATTGGATTGATACAGGAAATAAGTTACTGATGGTTATCCATCTAATAGCTCTATGTTCAGTAAAGGTAATAATGCTAGGCAATGCAGGAGCAATACAAATGCATTAGCTGAATTTTGACTGGAAGGAGCTTACTAAGAATGGTTTTAAGGCTGTTCCAAAGTCAACCACAAAGACCATATCCACTCCTCTCAGTTTATGAATCACACAGAGTAGACCAGGTTTCAAATGTGCAAATATGTGGTCTTTCATCTTACTGGTAATTAAGATGACTATAAGAGTACATATGGGGGCCGGCTCTGCAACATAGCAGGTAAAGCCACCACCTGCAGTGCCAGCATCCCATATGGGCACCAGTTAGAGTCCCAGCTGCTCCACTTCTGACCCAGCTCTCTGCTATGACCTGGGAAAGCAGTAGAAGATGGCCCAAGTCCTTGGGCCCCTGCACCTGTGTAGGAGATCCAGAAGAAGCTCCTGGCTCCTGGCTTCAGGTTGGCTCAGATCCGACTGTTGCAGCCATTTGGGGAGTGAACCAACAGATGGAAGATCTCTCTCTCTCTCTCTCTCTCTCTCTCTCTCTTTGCCTCTCTGTAACTCAACCTTTCAAATAAATAAATAAATAAATCTTTAGGAAAAAAAGAATATGCATGGATTTCAAATTTTTATACCAAAAACACATTTTCTACAAACTTTTTTTTTTTTTTTTTTGACAGGCAGAGTGGACAGTGAGAGAGAGAGACAGAGAGAGAAAGGTCTTCCCTTGCCGTTGGTTCACCCTCCAATGGCCGCCGCTGCAGCCGGCGCACCGCGCTGATCCGATGGCAGGAGCCAGGATCCAGGTACTTATCCTGGTCTCCCATGGGGTGCAGGGCCAAGCACCTGGGCCATCCTCCACTGCACTCCCTGGCCACAGCAGAGAGCTGGCCTGGAAGAGGGGCAACCGGGACAGAATCCGGCTCCCCAACCGGGACTAGAACCCGGTGTGCCGGCGCCGCAAGGTGGAGGATTAGCCTATTGAGCCACGGCGCCGGCCCTCTACAAACATTTTTTAAAAGATTTTATTTATTTATTTGAAAGGCAGAGTTACAGAGAGAGAGAAGGAAAGAGATCTTCCATCCACTGGTTCACTCTCTAGATGGCTGCAATGGCCAAGGCCGGGCCAGGCTGATGCCAGGAGTCACAAGCTTCCTCCAGGTCTTCCACATGGCTACAGAGGCCCAAGGCCTTGGGCCATCTTCTGCTGATTTCCCAGGTGCATTAGCAGGGAGATAGAATGGAAGTGAAGTGGCCAAGACTCAAACATTTGTGCATATGGGATGACTGCACTACAGGCGGCGGCTTTACCCACTGTGTCACAGTGCTGGCCCCTCCACAAACTTTTTGAAGGCTCCTCATATAGGCCTGGTTTACATCAACCATCTCAGCTTAATGACTAATAGCATCCTCTTCATGCTACGAAGTATTCTAGTATTGGCATTAAGTGCATAGTCATGTACTAACAGCAGACATAGATTTCCCTCCAAATTTCATCTTAACGCTAGCTTTTGATTGGACCAATGAGACTTTGGGAGAAAATGAACATTTCTAAACACATTTCATTCTATCTTTTCAATAGTCCCATAGGAGTACATATCCTCATGGTACAGATAAGGAACCCCCAATGCAGAATGCAGTACCTTGTCTAAGGCTACTGACAAATGAGAACTAAATTAGGATTTGTAGTCTCCTGTCCACTTTCAAAGTCCAGGTTTTTTCCACACTTGTTTGTCGCTCCCCCATTCGCGGAGGAACGACACTGGACCCTGCGCTGTTCTTTTGTCTGCTCGGCCCTTCCCAGGTTTGCTGCTGGTCCTTCCCGGGTTGGCTGCCGACCCCTCCACCTCCGTGGAAGGGCGGTTCCCCCTGCCACTTTCCCCGCTTCCGCGGAGGAGCGGCACACTGCCGGCCGGCTCTCTCGGGGGCTGCTCAGATGTTTCCTTCAGATAGATGTTCCTGGTGCATGTTGTCTCTCTCCTCCTTTATAGTCCTCTTCCACCAATCCCAACTCTGCTACCCACACGCCGAGCACGCTGCTCTCCTCCAATCAGGAGCAGGATCAGCTCCTGCAGCTTATCAGTCAAATTGGCAAGAGGCAGCTGCGTAGAAGTTTACTCCTCCCCAGCGCCATATTGTGGGAGAGCAGATGCATAGAATAAGTCTTAATTCCAGTAACTTAGTCTAGTCTCAATTGCTCCCCACACTTGTTCAAAGTGGATTTCATGGAACCAGCATCAAAATTACCACTGTGCTGATTCTGAAAGCAGATTACGGGGCCTCACCTCAAACCTACTACATCAGAGTCTCTCGTGCACAGGCTGCCGGGACATCTGCCTTGCAACAAGCTCTCTAGGGGACTGTCATGCACTGGAACTTTTAGGACCACTGATTTATTTTTTAAAGATTTATTTATTTATTTGAAAGTCAAGAGTTACAGAGAGAAGGAGAGGCAGAGAGAGAGAGAGAGAGAGAGAGAGAGAGAGAGAGAGAGAGGTAGAGAGGTCTTCCATCCACTGGTTCACTTCCCAATTGGCCGCAACGGCCGGAGCTGCGCTGTTCCGAAGCCAGGAGCCAGGAGCTTCTTCTGGGTCTCCCATACGGGTGCAGGGACCCAAAGACGTGAGCCATTCTCTACTGCTTTCCCAGGCCATAGCAGAGAGCTGGATCGGAAGTGGAGCAGCTGGGTCTCAAACCGGCGTCCATACGGAATGCTGGCACTGCAAGCAGCGGCTTTATTCACTACGCCACAGCGTCGGCCCTAGAACCACTCATTTAAATGATACATACCACTTAAACAGTGCAGTTGTTGTTTCAAACAAAAGACACTTTCCTAATGTTCAAATGAAGTAGTGAATTGGTGAGGTCCAAAAGCTCTACTTGCAAGCGCCAGGTCTACCTATTGGCAACTTTATACACGGGGCCTTTTTCTGACGATGAAAACGACCAAGCATTCTCTCTGTGAACTGCGTCCCTTTCATGAGACTTTCCCAGGTCCCTCACGAAGATAAGTGGGAGCTTTTCTGTGAAAACGCTTTTCTGTACGTTTGCATTGCCGTTTCAGCAGAGCCAATTGACCTGATATAGTCTCCTGATCCAGCGAACGTCCTTGGGTAAATTATTTTCCTGACTATTGATAAATTATAGCTACAACCAACTTCTCCTGATTCAATGGAATCACTTAATAGCTATCCATGACAGAGCTATGAGTGTATATTGCTCTCTACCTGCTAAACAAACCCAATTCATGTATTTTAACATTACAGAATAATACGGATCAACTAATTCCATGTGACTGACCTGTACAACCCACTCTCAGTTTACAATGAGTTTTGAGAGGTCTATTTTTTCAACTTTGCAAGACTCTTGTATCTGCAAACAGGTTGTTAGTGGTTACTTTCAGCAATTCACTCATCTTAAGAATATGTTAGGGGCCATCCCTGTGGCATAGTGGGTAAAGCTGCCTCCTGCAGTGGTGGCATCCCATATGGGTACCAGTTCAAGTCCCAGCTACTCCACTTCTGATCCAGCTCTCTGCTATGGCCTGGGAATGCAGTAGAAGATGGCCCAAGTTCTTGGGTACCTGCACCCTTGTGGGAGACCTGGAAGAAGCTCCTGGCTTCGGATCCACGCAGCTCCAGCTGTTGCAGCCATCTGGGGAGTCAACCAGAGGATGGAAGACCTCTCTCTCTCTCTGCCTCTGCCTCTCTGTAACTTTGCCTTTCAAATAAATAAATAAATCTTTAAAAAAAGAGAATATGTTACAAAGCATCACCTTTCAGCTCAAACATAGCAATAAATTCTTGGTCAAGAAAAAAATAGCAAATATGTTTACATATATAATGTGTACATATGAAGTGAATGTGGTAAAATGTAAAACTAAAAATAATAATCCTTTAAAAAAGAGAAACAAATTAAAAAAAAAAAACTTCTCAAGTTCTACTCCCTATCCTTCATACATAGATGTGGTGGTTTTTGCAAAATAAATGGAAATTTAGAGGTTGCTCTTTTTTTTTTTTTTTTTTAACAACTTGATGCAATTTGTAAAAAACACAAAGCAGCAGAAGCTAGTTGCAAAGCCTTCAAGGAGCAAATAATATCGGAAAGTGATTTGTCCACTGCCTCATGTCTAAGCAGAAGTCCAAAGAACCAGCTGGACACTACTGAAGCCTTCTGCAAAGCCAACCTCCCATTTAACTCTGTTTTGATCTCAGTGCTTAATGTGGGCCAACACCTGCTCACACATTAACTGTGGAATACTCTAAATCAAAGGACCTCTAATTATCTGAAATTTCTTCAGAACTTAAATTTCACCAGCTCAACTAATAAGATAAAAAGATATCTCATGTGTAAGTACTTTGAATAAAACGCATCACATATTCAAAGAAAGCAGCATAGAGGAAGGTACTTCCAATAAATACACACTTAATTGTTCTCCATTTTAAAATAATGTCAGGAAGCCATTTTTCTTAATGGATATACATTAAAAAGTTTTACATGGAAGTTACTAGAACATTAGGGATGGTTCATCAAGGTATACTTGAAGAACTTTCCTCTAAGGTTGTCAAACCATCTAACATAATGGGGAACATTCAATCAAGAAAGAATTTAAAACAGAAGTTCATTGTAGCGTTAAGAACATATCATCCTCAACATGATTTGCATTATAATCCTAAATACAACTGAATTCTGTGGGCTTATGTCTTTTGCGTCTTTGTATCTTGACCCTACAGTGCCTACAGGGCACTTGGCAACACTCAACAAATTCTTGCCAAGGAAATTGGAAGTAAACATTTCAGAGATCTCTTTGCACACTCACAAGTATAAGCAAACCCATTACTTAAATAATGCATGGTGACAACCTTTACTGCTGATGTTTACCTGTTATTCTAAGTCATTTTAATATCCTAATTTGTCAATATCTGCCTTATATAGCAAGTGCAATGGTAGCACTAAAAGAAAAAAAAAACTATTTAAATTACCATTAAGCTGTGAATACAGAGATTCATTCATAAAATGAGTCTTAGGAGAAATCCTACCTTCATCTGGTATGTTCTTTAACCTCTGCTTAGCTCTTCTAACAACAGGGACCACGCCGCCTCACATGATATTCATTCAACTTTAGGGATAGCTCTGATCCTTACAGAGATCCTCTTCATTTTGAAATGGGCTCTGCTCCTGTCCATTCAAACTTTGGTTGGAACCAAAGCCCTCTAACTCCATGAAAATCTCACAGACATTTGAAAACCAGGATACATATTCTTCCTTCCCATTCCCCAAAGTAAATATCCTCATCCCAAGCAGTGTTCTTATTTGCTAAGGCGTAGTTTGTGGACCTTCCTCCCTACGTGGAGCATGTTTCAGTCTGCTTTTGCCATTTTTCTCATATGGAAAACTAAAACCTGAAAAGAATGATTTCCAACGTTGTTTCCCATGTTCAGGGCTTTCGACATGCTTGACACATATTAGCTTCAAATAAACTGAACCTCAACTATGTTTTTATGTCAACTACCATTAAGCAACACCAGCCTATTCCTTATTTGTAGTTAAAGTTTGTTTGCTTGTTTCTGAGTTTCATATTTTGCATCTATTTATATTTAAAAGTTTTCATCTCCTTTTTTCCCTTTGGGTAATGTTTCAAGCTATCCTTACGGATTACTGAGACTTTTTGAATCTTGAGTCTGTCATTCAAGGGACATGCATCATATTAGCTCAACCTCTTCTAAGTCAACCGTGAAATAAACCCTAAATAAACTAAAAATCAAGTCCAAGGACTTCTATTTGCACGCTGCCCCTCATTTTCTGAGGCTCTGTGCAGGGGGATTTGTCACACTGTGAGTGCCTTAGAGCCAGGATTATCTCTGCATTCTGATGCCCAGCATTCACTCAATCCCTTGGGACTTTTGTTCCCCCAGGTTCCACAGGAGCCAGTTTCAAAGCTGTGCGGGAACCTTTTCCTGCCAGAGGTGGTATTTCATTTCAGCTTGAAGTCCTGTTTTGGAATGAAAACTTAAAGATATTTCTAACCTTCCTTTCCGTTTCCCTCATATCATAGATCTGCCTTAATGCCCATCCCAGCCTCCACCTCACCCTGAACTCAAAAGACGGAATTCTCTTAAGAGACCATGCTAAACCATCAAGAGGGAACACAGCAAAGGGAAGGAAGTCAAAGCACCCCACGGAGAGAGAGACCAAGTATAGAGGGAGATTGTACTTCACCTCTGGGAACCTCCTCATTCTTCCTTTGCTTTTCCATTGTTCGTACTTAACATGAAGCAGACAGAGCTGACCATGTGTAAGCAGAAGTCCGCAGCGAAACGTAGCTCAGAGCAAAATGAATGATGGCTTATGGAAACCTGAGGATTGGAGTTCTGTTTCATCAACAGGGTATAATTTTAACAAACTTCCAATCCTGAAAGATTCAAAGTACAGTTTGCAGTTAGGTTGTACATGCAAAGATTCATGATCTGCAGGCTCTGACTTGCAGTAGGAGGCATTTATCTCTTCTGGTTCAGGGAAGGCAGTATAGTGTGCGGCTGAGATCAGTCAGGACTAAGAGTCAGGAGATGCACAGCTTGGCCATTCCCTTGCCCTGTGATTTGGCGGCAGGTCAGTCTGTGTGGGCTTTTCAACTTTTACAAATTGAGACAATGCTGAATAATATAAAAAAATAACAACTTATTTGAGAGAGACAGGGAGAGTGCTCTCACTCTAGGGTTTGATCACCAAATGCCTTCCATGGCCAGAGCTGGGTAGGGGATGATACCAGGGACTGGGATTGAATTGACATTTTTTAAGTTGACGATTAGAAAATGTCTTCCCAAATTCTTACACATTCTTTAAATATCTAATGTTTAATGGCTACATAATATTTCAGAGTATGACTATCATTTAGTGGCTACATAATATTTCAGCGTATGACTATCATGTGTGAAAAGCCAAACTGCCAATCAAATTGGCTATTGTAATGCCATTAAAAATTATCCCCCGGGTATTAGGAGGTCTAAGACCTGCAGTTGCCTAAATGAGTCAAGAAAAAGCTCCATCACTCTGATCAGAAATGGCAACACACATTCAAGCCCAGGCACACACACTAGCGTAAAAAGTAGAATTTAGCCCGGAGCAATCTAGCCTGCCTTCCGAAAACTCCCTTGAGTACTGTTTTGCTAGCTGAACTCATTACAAATTGTTTTTATGGAGGGCGCAGCAAGTAGTTCTCAGTTCTCTATGTCACTGCAATTCAGAGTTAGCAGTCAGAGCTCCACCCCAACCTGATCTAGTCCGGGGATGAGAAAATGGGATAAAGGCCACTGTGACCTTGAGATGAGCAGAGTAGGAGTACAGGAATGACACACGTGCCTAAAGCCCAAATCTACGCTTTCATTCTAAGGGAGATGGAAAGAACATAAACATGCCCCAGTTGTTATTAAAAGAAAGACAGAAACGGTATCAGCTCACAGGTGGGCACACACGCTTGGGAAACCTCCATCAGGCTGTGAGGAATCCACGCTGGAGTCTGTTTCAAAATATAAGACCAAACGCTGCTCTTGGTAGGGTTTGAAATTGGTGGTAGCGGGGAATCTATCACGTCCCTTCACACAAACTGACTTGAAATTCTCACGTGGGCCCTCCTTCCCACCATAATGGGACAATTAATCTTTTTAGCCTGAATTTCTTCCAAACCCCTAAACTTACACCAGTCTTCTCACAAAGTTTCACCAGTTCATTATCATCAGTTCCACAGGAGAGAAAACCCAGTTTTACTTAAAGCAGCGGGAGCGACTCTGAGATGCAGCGGCCGGCCTTCTCTTCAGTGCTGTCTCACTTACTACCTGTTTGCAGAGAATGGACGGCAGACGCCGCGCTGTAGCTTAACCACCACTGAGGCTCTGTTTCAGTGTCTCGTTCGTTTTATTTAGGAATGATCAAGGGCCTACTTAACCCAAAGGTTAATTCTGAAGAAAAACAAGATGAAGTGTGTAAATGCATTTTATAAAATTTCAAGCTATTTGTAAATGGAAGGTTTTGCTTTTACTGGAAGGCCAAATAAGCAACAACATTGAGAACAGAACAGATTAGGCTAATACAGACTTGGGCTCAAATGCTACTGCACACTTGACACTGGGCAAGTTTTTCATTTCTCCACAGTTGGGTTTCCTCATCTATCATAGGGCAGAATTGATGTATTATGTACTTAACCGGGGTTAAATGTGTTCTGTATTAATGACGCCTTCCTCACAAAGTTAATGAGTAGATGAAATGACATTTGTCATGTCTCCCCAACAAAAGTGGTCTCAATGGACAGCCTTGTGTTATCACAGAGTTAAACAGAAGTGTCACTGGCTAGCTGCAAGCTATCCCGAAACTTTCCCTGGAATATCTTTTGACCAAAATATTTAAAAATGCTACAGCTGTGTCAAATTAGACACCTGCCTGCCTGTGGCAGGTGCTGGCCCGAAAGGCTGTGGAGTTGTGACTTATGAGCCCTGTCCCCCCAGGTCGGGCTCACAGATACATTTGGTCACAGACAGCGAGAAAAGAAAAAATAAATAAATAAAAGAGAGGAAAACATGTATATATATATATATAAAAATGGAGTTGATTTTATCTTTCTGATATTGTATTTCTAGCTATAGGGAGTATACATCTATGTTTAGAAAATCCAGGAGAACAATAAAACATTCTAATTAAATGTTAAAAGCAGTATGGTCACCAGATTAAAATAAATATTCAAAATGTACAATTAGCTCTATGCATCATATACTAACAGGGAGGGAATGAACTTCCCCATGATGGCTCTGGAAGTAATTGGGGAACGTAGAGAAAAAGCAATCATCCTAGATCTTCACCTCATCCTAAACATGAAAAACCATTCTTCCAATAATTACTTTCATATTAAATGTAAATACTGACACCACTCAAATACTCTCAGGAAAGATGAACTTGGGTCCCTCCAAACATACATATTCATACATCTGTAAATTTAACTCTATGGAGATATACAGATAAAAGAGACTTACTTAGATGTCCAAAAGTGTGGTAATGATATAAATGATATGAGAAGACTTCCTGTTGTGACAACTGATTGCCAGCATTGACCCAAGTCACCTGCTTCACTGTGGGGGAGGGTGCTCTCTCAAACCTCATTACAGCATATGTGCGTCTGAGGCTTCCTACAGGATTTGGTTAAAGAAAACACTGTTCCCAAATAGGAAAGGACAATCTTTGGTCTAAGTTCCATCAGTAACTTTATCTACTTCCTAGAATGCCTATGTAGATTCTTATTCTACAGCTCTATATGAGGAGTCTTCAGAAAGTTCATTGAAATTGTATATGGTTATAAAATACTATGTGTGGGTGGCTGGGGCTCACTAGGCTAGTCCTCCGCCTGCGGTGCTAGCACCCCGGGTTCTAGTCCCAGTTGGGGTGCCAGATTCTGTCCCGGTTGCTCCTCTTCCAGTCCAGCTCTCTGCTGTGGCCCAGGAAGGCAGTGGAGGATGGCCCAAGTGCTTGGGCCCTGTACCCGCATGGGAGACCAGGAGGAAGCACCTGGCTCCTGGCATTGGATTGGCGCTGTCGGCCGCAGCACGCCGGTTGTAGTGGCCATTTGGGGGGTAAACCAACAGAAGGAAGACCTTTCTCTCTCTCTCTCGCTCTCTCTCTCACTAACTCTGCCTGTCAAAAAAATTAATTAATTAATTAATTTAAAAAATACTACATGTGGGTTTCAAAATTTTTTCCTTCAAAACACTTTAATTCAATTTTTCATTAAATTTTGAAGTACTCTCATGAAAGAATACCTACATTTAGAATCTCAACCAATTAATATGTTATGCCAACTGGGAAAATCTGAATATATACCCTTGGTATAAAGTTTTATTAAAGCCTTAAATAATTAAGGTCAGAGAAAAACAATCATTTAAAATTATGAGTGATTATTTCTATTTATCATGTGATTTTAAGCTAAAAAATAAACTTAGGATTTCTTATCCCCTCCTACAGCCCATTTTACCCAAATGACACTTTTTTTTGGAGGGGCAGAGGTAGCAACAAACATGAGGTTCCACCACATAAAACACAGTAAAATTTACAAAAAACCTCTTTGTCCATAATTTTAATCAAAAGTTCAGTAATCAGAGCAACTGCTCATATCCCTCATCATCTTGCCCCCAGTTAGAAGCCCATTCTGGCTTTTTTTTTTTCTGGTCTCCTTCTTCTCCCTTCTACCAAATATTTCCAACCTCTGGCTATCTTCATACCTCCTCTCTGTCCCCTACCCCTACTCCCACCCAACCAAGTATCTCTATATTTCTAATCTTCTTTTTGTATATATTTACGCACCTATTCTTATGTACATCAGTGTAGCCTGTATTCTCTCACCTTTTCATATTCCAATCCATGGAGTCAGCATTCCTTCTTATGAGTAAGGCCATGATGAATGGGAGAGAGAGGTAAAGGCGGAGCAATTACAAACACTCAGCAATTAAACAACCACATGCTATATTTTCCTATGGACCTTGTCACATGTGTAAAAAAAAGTCACTATGAAAACACTAAAGTTCCAATAGGAAACAGGATCGAAGACATTCACATACACTTTACTGAAGCAGAAATATGAAAAACAAATGGATACAGAAAACAAAACCAACTCTGCTAGTATGCAGACAACAGCAGATGAACACAATGAGACATGATTTATCCTATCAAAGCAGCAAAGATGAAAACTTACAACATTGCTTTTGGAAAGAGTGAAATTAACTGTCTAACATACTACTAGTAGAAACTTAGACTGAAAGCGGTTTTGCAATGCAAAATAGAGCAGTATGTATGGTGAGATTTTAAGTTTCTAACCTTTTCACACATTGCTAGAAACAATAAGGAAGTAATATTCGAAACTTACATAGATCTAGGAAATTACATTATCTATTTTTACCATTATTTATCAAGACAAAAGTTAGAAGCAACCAATAAGTTCACAATTGACTGTTGGTAAAAATAACTTAAGCTATAGCAATACACTCAAATATTAGTTATTAAAATTGAGATTTTTGAAATCTATGTAATAGCATTGTAAAATGCTAATGCTATAATGTGAAGTTAAAACATGTTGAGTAGGGGCTGGCGCTGTAGCTTAGCAAGTTGGGCTCTGCCTGGGATGCCAGCATCCCATATGGGCGCCTGTTCCAAACTTGGCTGCTCCACTTTTGATCCAACTCCCTGCTGACACACTTGGGAAACCAGCACAACAAGGCCTAAGCCCCCTTGGGCCCCTGCACCCACACGGGAGACCCAGAAGAAGCTTCAAACTCTGGCTTTGGATCCAGCCTAGCTCCGGCCTTGCAGCCATTTGGGGAATGAACCAGTGGATACAAGACCTTTCTCTTTCTCTCTCTCTCCCTCTCTCTCTCTCTGCCTCTACCTTTCAAATAAATAAATAAACCTTTTAAAAAATGTTGAGTAGGAGGCCAGTGCTGTGGCATAGCAGGTAAAGCCATCGCCTACTGTGCCGTCATCCCATATGGGGGCTGCTTAGAGTCCCGGCTGCTCCACTTCCAATCCAGCTCTCTGCTATGGCCTAGGAAAACAGTGGATGATGGCTCAAGTCCTTGGGGGCCCTGTACCCTCGTGGAAGACCAGGAAGAAGCTCCTGGCTCCTGGCTTTGGATCAGCGCAGCTCCGGCCATTGCAGTCAGTTGGGGAGTGAACCAGTGCATGGAAGGCCTTTATCTCTCTCTCTGACTCTCCTTCTTCCTCTGTGTAACCCTGATTTTCAAATAAATAAAATAAATCTTTAAAAACAAACTTCATGTTAAATAACATAACTCACATAACAAAAATGAATGTAAATATACCAAAATATTAACTGTAGTTATCTTTGGATTGTGGAAACTTTTATTTCCTTCTTGACTTTTCCTAAATTTTCCAAATTACCCTAAAGAGGAAGATTGAGGGAGTATTTCTTCCATAATTAGAAAAGAGTTTTATTTTTTCCAAAACCAAGAAATTATATCCAAATGGAGTTGTAAATAACCAAATGCCATTGCTATCTGTCCTTAATTAACATTTTAAACTCATGGATGAAAATTAAAAACTAAATCTCTTGTCCCTAGGAGAGACTTCCTTGAGGAAAGAACAGGACATTCTAGCTGCAAGTAATTTGATGGAGTCAGAGATTAAAAAGAGAAGTGTGGACAAATAATGACAGAGCATAATGAGAGTTATACACTTTCAGGAAAAACTTAGTTACTTGTTCTAAATGATACAGAATGCAATGACTTACTAGAAGCCATTAAAGATGAATTATTACATTTATATTTTTACTCATCTGAAGTCACTCATAGGTTTTACAGAAAAAATATTTTTAGTAGATTATCTCCACAACTGTATTCACAAACAGCCACATCTTTCTTTGATATCTGTTTTTTTCTAACTGCATGACCACAGACAATCATTGCTGAACACCTGATGCTAAGACTAGGATTTGTTACTGACCATTATGAATGTTTAACACACAGGCCTGTTGGACATGTCACTTACAAACCACTCACAGCACCATGGAGCAGAAAGTTAGCAATGGGGAAAGAACCTGATTGTTCTTTAAGATCATAGTTTAACCAAATCCCAACCTTTTACCTTCAACTGAGGGAATGAGGTAGGAAGAAGAAAATAGTTAAGGATAAGACCATCTTCACTGTGGAGTCTATCCATTCTCAGGTAGGCCTGATGACAGTATCTTTATTTAAAATACACACAGGGAATCTTCTGGCCATTTAAAATATCCCCTGTGGATGAGATTCTAAGAAAAAGAAAACATCTCAGGAGAGTCCTGGATTTTCCTGAGTTCTTTAATTTCAGGGTAGTTCTGAAACTGAACATTCACCTAACAGCCAAGAAAGCCTGTGGAAACCCCAGCACCAAGCATGAGTTAAGAGTTCCTCTTGGCAGACGGTTTCTGCCTTTACAGAGATCTCAGGCTCACCCGCATGTCAGCCTCAGTTCTAAGGTAATTAGATTCTCCTTGGCCACTCAGTGATTTCAGGCCAACCACCACACGACAGCTCAATCATCTAGATGGCCACACTTGAGGCTTCCTTAAAATTTTTTTTATTATAAATTATAATGCTTTTACCAAAAAGAGCACAAGATCTCTGTGTGGAGTTTAAGAAACAGTTATCAGGGAATAGTCACTATCAGTCAAATTCAGAACATTGTCAACACCTCTAGAGGCACACTGTGAAGCCCTTCCTTGACACAACCCACTCTCTGATACACTCCCTCCTCTTCCCCAGCAAGGGTTCTTGGCCAGAGTTTTATCAGCACTGGAGAAGTGTCTGAAAGACTTTCCAAAAATAGTCCTTACTATACAGCACAAGACTCTATTTTGGCATTAATAAAAAGATTGCTACTATTTTGAAATTTTTCTCTATTGATCATAGGAAGTAAATCTTTCCCAAGGCATAAAAGACACATTAGGTTCTAGAGGATAACTTTTATTTAGAAGTTCAAAATAATTCAATTTTCTTTTTTATGATTATATCTAAAAGAATATTATAAGCAATTTACATTCCCTTTTGAAGTCTATATTTAAATCTCTTAGCTATTTGTTTCTTAGTATTTTTTCCTATCAATCTCCACGGGTATATGTATATGCCATGTGTATATATAAAATATATTTCTTCATCTGCCATATTTGTAACTAATATTTTCCCTAGCCTTTTTTTAAGAAGGCATAGAGGTTCTGGATTTTACTTACGTAATGGAATATATAAACTGTTTCCTTTGTGATTTTCTTCCAAAGACTTTCACCTAATTTGAATGGATATTTCCAAACATATACAAAAGTAGGAAAATATTATAATGAATCCCCATGTACTTACTACCCCCACATTCAACAATTATCAATATTCTGCAATTTTTGTTTCATCAATTCTCTTCCTTTCCCCCAAGGTTCTTTTGGTGGCACATTCCAAAGTAAATCTCAGACATAATATTATATAACACAGAAATACTACAGAATATATCTGTAGCTGATAACAGCTTTATAAACAACAATCAACATCTCCATCTATTAAGAATAATTCTTTCATATCTAATATCTGGTCAGGCTCAATATTTCCAAAAATTTTTAAATATCATTATAAAAATCTGCATTCACTTGTTTTTATTTATTTAAAAAGCAGAGGGAGAAAAAAGAGAAAGACAAAGACAGAGATCTTCCTTCCACTCGTTCACTCTCAAAATGCCTGCAATACCTGAGGCTGGGCCAGGAAAAAGCTAGGAGCCTTGGCCAGCACCACGGCTCACTAGGCTAACCCTCCACATGTGGTGCCGGCACCCCAGGGTTCTAGTCCTCGTCAGGGTGCCAAATTCTGTCCCGGTTGCTCCTCTTCCAGTCCAGCTCTCAGCTGTGGCCCGGGAGTGCAGTAGAGGATGGCCCAAGTGCTTGGACCCTGCACTCGCATGGGAGACCAGAAAGGAAGCACCTGGCTCCTGGCTTCGGATCAGCACAACACGTCGGCTGTAGCGGTCATTTGGAGAGTGAACCAACGAAAGGAAACCTTTCTCTCTGTCTCTCTCTCTCACTGTCTAACTCTGCCTGTCAAAAATAAATAAATAAATAAATAAATAAATAAATAAAAAAGTAGGAGCCCAAAACTCAGTCTAGTGATGGAATTTTGAATGGTTGCAATGCTTTTCTAAGGGGAACCCAATTTGTTGTCTAAACACTCAGTAATTTTCTCAACACTCTTGGTGTCTTGACCTTGGAACATTAGAGAAAGACTCATTCTTTACATAGACCATATAGTGGAACTGCATCTGAAAGAACATCTTAGGAGACTGAGTGCCAGTTGTATCCTCTTACAGTATATAGCACGTCTAGAATAGAAAACTATCATTTTTGTGATTACTTTGTTCAATCACTAAGTTTTTCAGTCTTGAAAGTGTCAGCTCTTTATTCCTGGAAACCATTATTTTACCATTGAGAGAAACAATCTTAAAAAAAAAATCTGATGCCATCAAATTACTAGAGGAGAACATTGGGGAAACTCTGCAAGACATTGGCACAGGCCAAGACTTCTTGGAAAAGACCCCAGAAGCACAGGCAATCAAAGCCAAAATAGATAAACAGAATTACATCAAGCTGAAAAGCTTCGGCACTGCAAAGGAAACACTCAGCAAAGTGAAGGGGCAACCACCAGAATGGGAAAAATATTTGCAACCTTGGAACTGATAAAGGATTAATATTCAGAATCTATATAAAGAGCTCAAGAAACTCAACAACTACAAAACAAGCGATCCAGTTAAGAAATGGGGAAAGGACTTGAACAGGTATTTTTCAAAAGAGGAACTTCAAATGGCCAAAAGACATGTGAAAAAATGCTCAGAATCACTAGCCATGAGTAAAATGCAAATGAAACCACAATGAGGTTTCACCTCACTCCAGTTAGAATGGCTCTCATACCAAAATCAACAAACAACAAATGCTGGTGGGGATGTGGGGAAAAAGGTACCCTAATCCATTGTTGGTAGGAATATAAAATAGTACAGCCATTGTGGAAAACAGTATGGAAATACCTTAGAAAGTTGAAAATAGATATACCATATAACCCAGCAATTCCACTCCTGGGAATTTACCCAAGGGAAATGAAGTAAGCATAGCAAAGAATGATCAGTACCCCTATGTTCATTGCAGCTCAACTCACAATAGCTAAGATATGGAATCAACCCAGATGTCCCTCATTTGATGACTGATAAGGAAATCATGGTATATATATCTACTATGGGACACGACTCAACCATAAAAAGAATGAAATCCTGTCTTTTATAACAAAATGAATGCAACTAGAAACCATTATACTTAGTGAAATAAGCCAGTCCCAAAAAGACAAATATCATATATTTTCCCTTCTCTGTAGTAACTAATACAGTACCAAAAATATACTAAATAGGAGTGAAATTCAATGATTGTTTACAGCCCTTTTCTCTACTGTTGAGGAACAGTGTTTTTTCTTCTTCTTCTAACTATTTGTTGAACTTTTTACTTAGTGTAAAGTTAGTCTTATGAGTATAAAGTACACTGAAAGTAGATCATTGTAAAAATTAAGAGAGGGAATAAGAGAGGAAGGACGAGGAAGGGTGGGAGCATGAGTTGGAGGGAGTCTAGGGTGGGAAGAATCACTATGTTCCTAGACCTGTATAGACGAAATACATGAAATGTGTATACTTTAAATTAAATTGTTAAAAAATATACATGATATAATGACTCAAATGTAAGTAGAAGGAGTTATAGTTCCTTCTCCCCTCTTTAAGAGAAGGAATGTTTTATCTTTTTCCAAATGTTGGCACCTTGTGTCTGCTCCTTAAATTGGCAAAAATGAAATTATTTAGGCTATTTTTTTTCTACTCTAGGAAAATACATATCAAATACTTAGTTTTAATCAGAGTTGGGAAATGGAAGGATGGTGTATAAGACTTATTGTGAATGATTTCCCTGACTCCAAAAACTTCCAGTCCAACTAATGCTAGGCTAGTTTTGCAAATATCTAAATCACATTAACATCTTGCTTAAGGACCATCTATATCATTGCCCATGGCTTAATAAAGCAAATTCAAATTCCAGTTCATTCACTACAGGTATCCCACCATCTAGGCACCCTTTCCTTTTCCCATTCATTCTTCAGAGTTAATGCTCTAAAACCATCACTCTATGTACTGATCCTGTGTGCTTTTATGCATGCTAATTTTCTAACCTGAACATCTTTCTTGTTCCCCTTGGCCAATCTAGATTTTGGTCTTTTTTTCCCTCAAGTCTGGACCCAGTTTAATTTCATCTCCAGGCATTTTCCTGAGGGAGGTCCTCTGTTCTTTAAAATTACACATCTTTAGAAACAGGTGGATTAGTTTAGCACGTATTTTGTTTTCTTTTACTGTTTACAGCATATTGGTTATGGTTGTCAAACTAGATTACAAGAGCACAAGCAGTATGCTACACAGGGCTTTAATGTTGGACCTCATTGAATTAAAATCCTATGTAACACTTGAAAGGATAATCCACAAATGACATGATCCTAAGAGAATGGAATATTTTTAAAATGGCCACAATTTCCATGTCTTCATGTGTAGGATTTTTGAGAGTGATGTTGAAGACCTTCCTATCAAAAGAGGGAGCCCATTTCTCCAGTCTTGAACGTTGCTGATCTTGGGAAACAGTTTGGTTGGTAACACGGGGCAAGAAAGGGTGTGCCTGTCCTTAGCCTAGGATTCATGGGGCCTTTCTTCATTTCATTTGCTGTTATGATGCCATTCCCCTGCCACATGGATAAGGCCAAGATAATCTGCTGAGGGAACAGAGACTATGTCGAGCAGAGGCCAGCTCTGAGTCATCCCAGCTGAGGTTCTTCTGGACCAACCAGCTCTCACCTGACCTGGCAGTGACCACAGTTGCGTAAGTGAACCCCAGACAAGTCCAAAAGAACCACTGAGCTGAGCCTAACCCAACTGCTGGTACACAGAATTAGGAGAAAAGTCATTAGTTTAATCCACTAAGTTTGAGATGGCTTAATTTACAATATATAATGGGTACAAATGGAAATAAAACATGTTAGATGGCAGAATCTTGATTCTCAGAAATTTTAGCATTCTAGCACAGTAAACCATACTAATAAGACAAAATATAACTGTGATAATACAAAATTCTAAACTCAAGTTCAAAAAAAATAGGCAGAATATAGAATAGCAGAGATAAAGTTTATCCAAAAATAGTCACCTTGGTTGACCACGAGCATATGACTTCACCCTGTGATTCTACTCTACCAATAAAGCCAATTTTACATAAAATGTAGTTTTATGCTGTGTACATTAAGAGCCAGTAATAGATTTTGTTCAGAGGACAATGAACATGATAGTGAGTACCTTAAAATAATCTCCTGTAAGAAAAAAATGGAACACAATGCAATTGTGAATCTAAGAGGAAGATTGGAGAAATAGAATCGATAAGATAACAACCTTTATCTATTTGAAGTGTTACCATGTGGAAAAGGGATTCAATTTGTTTATTGTTGCCCATTGTGTGGGACATTAAATTAGGACTCATGAACAGGGTAGATTAGAGGTCAACCTAAGGGACAAGTTGAGCTAGAGTGGTTGCTTATCTGTAAGGTCTAAGACTGCAGACCATGTAGACAATGCCAGGTCCTCTATTTACCAGCTGTGTGAGGTTGGGCAAGTGAACCAACCTTACTAATCCTCAATTTCAACACTTGTAAAATGGAAATAATAACAGTAGCATTCATCATTCATAATGCTGTGATCAGTATTAAATAGGAGTTTTGAAAATGAAACCCAGGGCCGGTGCTGTGGTGTAGTGGGTAAAGCTGCTGCCTGCAGCGCTGGCATCCCATATGGTGCCAGTTCAAGTCCTGGCAGCCGCACTTCCAATCCAGCTTCCTGCTAATGGCCTGGGAAAGCAGTAGAAGATGGCCCAAGTGCTTAGGTCCCAGTATCTGCATGGGAGATCCAGAAGAAGCTCCTGGCTCCTGGCATTGGATCAGCCCAGCTCCAGGCATTGCAGCCATTCAGAGAGTGAACCACCATTGGATGGAAAACCTCTCTCTCTCTCTCTCTCTCTCTCTCTTTTTCTCTCTCTGTCTCTGCCTCTCTGTAACTCTGCCTTTCAAAGAAATAAATAAATCTTAAAAAGAAAAAAAAGAAAATGTAACTCTTGGCTCAAGTTCTGGCACTTATCAAGCACTCAGTTTCAATTATTATTAATGGTAAGAACTGTATAAACATGAAATGAGCTGCCCCAGGAAGCAGAAAGCTCCCTCACTGAAAATATTCACAGGAGGCTTGGCAGATGTTTGTCAGACAGATTAAGCATCAGATGGGAAGTTGGAATAGGTGACATTTAAATTACCTTCCAATCAGCGCCTATATCCCTTATGGCTTGATAATTTCTTTTTAATCTTTCAGAATACCCTAGCACTACTAAACAAATGATATTCATCTAATACAGTCAATAACTCTTTGTGATTATATAGTTATAAATATATATTTTACTCATCGCAACAGTCATTTTATTCTGAAATGAAGGTGTATGAGGATTTTGATTTTTTGGTATTTCATGCTCTCTAAATGAAGCATGTCAGTAAAGTTTTTTTTTATTATTATTATCACTATTGACTAAAGCCAGAGTGTGGATTTTAGTTTTGTCAACTCTTATTCGTGCATTGTTTAAACTCACATGTGCATATTCTCATCTTTTCACAGTTGGCATTCCTCTAGCAGAATGCTCAACTTTAAAAAGGCCAGATATTTTCAAGGTACAAGAAGCCTAATTTTCTTCTGTAATGGACTTCATATGAAAAGTCCAAGCTAGAGTCAGTAAGCAATTTTTCCCTCCTTTTCATACATACATCACCTGGAAACCCTGACCACAAAGGCATAGCAGACAGTTCTAACTCCCACTGCAATTCTCTTTAAGAAAATAGATCTGATAGAATCACTTAAATAGGATAATATGCCTATCTTCTTCAATTATCTCATTGTTATCAGTTAATAGAGAGGAATTCATACTGGCCAAGGTACCTGTCTTTATGGTCTCTAACTGATAAAATCATTCCTTTTCTTACAGTGAGTTCCAATGTAATCATAGGCATTAATCATCTGCGAGGAAAAGAAGTGTTTGCTTTCCTCATTATTGAAAGTTGAAAGTCTGGTACTCTGGCCAAGAGAACTCTAACATATATAAACTAAGAGAAGAATTCAGAATTTTAGGTTGGAAAGAACTCCAGATTCCAGATACGTGGTGAGCAGACTAGAGAAGCTACTCACAGACACAAACAGAATGTCGGGACACTTCAGTTCCTAGTGTGTGCCAAACGTTGAGCCGCATGCTCAACACAAAAATATAAAATGTGCCTCACTACTAAGAGGAGACAGAAATACAAGCAAACACCTTCCATCAAGGGAGAGCAATAATACAGTAGAAGAAAATGCAACGTGCAGAATAGAGGTTACAGCAGGGGAGGAAAAGAAGCAGATGTAACTTGCAAGACAGATTTTGAAAAGGAGGAGAGAATGAATGCGGAAAGAGCAGGAGGAAGAGCATGGAGAATGGTGCAACGTTGAAAAGCATTGCAGGCAGCATTGGTAGGAATGGCTGCGAGGGCTGGGGCTGGAAGGGCAGATGTGTCACACCTGCTTCACTCTGCTGTTCAGAGACTCGAGCTCATTCAGCAGCCATGGGGAAGCCATCCCACCCCCTAGTCAACGGAATGGGTCATATTTACAATCTGTATCCAATATCCAGATGAAGGATGATAGGTAGAGCCATCACAATGGAGAAGGAGAGGGCAAGATGTTTCGGCTTTTGAAGCATCTGAATTTGGTGTCTGACTAAACAGACAAAAGAGAGGGGGCAATTAGGGATGACATGAATTGTTGGGTAGAAGGCAGGAACCACTCAATGAGGGAAGCAGAAGGGGAAGAGGCTCACTAGGTTAGTTTTGAACATGGAGAGTAAATGAACCAATAGAATTTATTAGCTCTGTGCCCTTAGACAAGTTTTTTATCCTCTAGGCGTCACCTGTAAACTGACTGAATGGGAAACTGCTATAAATAATTTACATTCGCATTTGGCACAGTCATCAAACAATGGAAACTGTAATTACTATTGTTGCTATAAATTATACCAAATTGCCTTGGATTACTGTGTGCCTCACACATGGTAGGTACTCAATGTCTGTTTATTTCCTAGTGGACACTTAGCCAATGTCTAGCTCAGAATGCAATTCACCAGGGATGGAACAGAAAACTGGAAGTATGACTGAAGTATTATAAGAGAGACTGAGAAGGTCAGATGAGAGAGAGAGAGAATGGTCTGCATTCACAAAATACAAGGGAGGAACGACTTTCCAGAACAGTTTAATTGAGCCAAGTGCTGCAGAGATCAAGTTAGAGGGGAATTGGAGTGGATCCTTTGGCTTTGGCAGTTACGGTTTTCCTACTGAACTTGGCTGGAACACTTCCACTGGTGCGTGGCATGGAGGAAACAACTTCCCCACCACAGAGCATGAGAACCACATTTTCTGTCTCTCCTTTTTTCTATGTTGTTTTAATCCTTACCTTTGATTCCCTTGGAAAGTCCTCTGTGTATAATTGTGGTTTCTGACTTTTGCAAATGAGTAGATAAGTTTGTTGGAGAGTTATCATTCTGTCAGCAGCTGTCTTTGGAGGTAAAGCTGAAGTTGTCACTAAGGAATTTGTTGGAGAGCTTTCTGAAAGGCATTTAATGAAGTGCAGCCTGAACTCAGGTAATCACCAAGCATGGACCTCCAATTCCTCAAGGTGAGGATGCCTTTCCTTTTCTTTTCCTCCCACTCCCTCTCCTTAACAAGCAGCTACTATGTAGAAAGAATGTGCTTGGTGCTTTGGGGACATAAATAATGAATAAGGCACAATCCTGCCCCACCCCAACCCCTAGCCAAGGGGATTACGAGTCAGTGCTAAAGACAGGCATGCAATCAACTGAGCTTAAAATGAGGCAGGCAGAAATAAATTCATAATGGTACAAGCACCATTCTATGGGGGCCCAGATGTAATTCCTCACTTCTCATGAAATGCAGGAAATGACCTTTAAAAACAGAGACACAATTGGGGAGTTCATCGCACCCCAATTACCTCCCTACTCTTCAGACCATAAACTTTTATGTGATCTGCGCTCTGCTCACCTCATTCGTACTCATTTATTTTAACAGGCATCCAAGCTGCCCATATGCAAAACCTTAACAGGCATTAGTGGCAAATGGAGATTTCAGCTCCACCCTTGACTTTATTGTGATTCTTTGGTTAGACTGAACTGGAGGGATATTTAATAATATCATGTTGACTCTTGGCAGAGGGCGTGCAGGTTCTTAAATGAAAGGCTTAGCCTCACGGATTAGGTGAGCACTAAGCCCCCTTGTCCCGGAGGCGATAAACTGGGACACCTAAATGTATGAAGCAGCTTCTGAAGAACGCTGTTCTGATCTGAGTCACCTCACGGTGCCACCTTACCAGCTCACTCCCCCTTTCAAGTTCTTTATAAAGCAACCATCTTTAAAGGGGCAGCTCAACGCTGCAAGCGCGCACATTATTTCCCATTTGTGCAGCATTGCTATTTATACCCAAGGTCTTCTGGAAAAATGAAAATCCAAGGTTAGTTAACTGTGGCCAGAGTGACCTATAACATAAGCCAGATCATACTTTTTTTTTTGGCATCCACTTGCATCCTATCAGGAAACTTTGATCATAGTTCCACTAGGAATAGGAAAGACGCTGTCAAAAAAAAAAAAAAAAAAAAAAAAATAGGGAAAACAATCTCTCCAGCAGGTGGTTGAGGGAAAGGTGCTTGAGCCAGCCTGCCTGGGTCCGAATGCCAGTTCTACCACTTACCAGCTCTGTGACCTTGAACACATGTTTATCCTCTAGGCTTCATCTGTGAAATGATTAAGACAGTGCTATAAAGGACTTAGTTTTCTATTTGACACCAAGTCCTCAAACAAGGGTAGCTCTTATTATTATTGCTGCATGTCTCACACAAGGTAGGCACTCAATGTCTATATCTTAGTGGGTGCTTGGCTAGCTCTTAGCTCAGAATGCAATATTTCTAAGACATGCTTCATTGGGCTTCCTTAAGCGTACCCAGAGTACCGGGAAGGCAGGAAAACTGCATGAATTCTGCTGATAATTTCTGAGTGCAATTTCTTGGAGCTTGATTTTTTTTTCAGCTATATGAAAGAAATGCATATTTATCCTATGAGAGCCTCAGGTCCTGTTTTTTTTTTTCTACTCCCAAGTGATACAAATTAAAGTTTACTTCTACCTCAACAATATAACAGGCAGTCTCCTTGGCGTTTTTCCATCAGAAGTTCCTGTAGATATTTCTCAACTGGGTTCTGGGAGAGGAACTGGGGCAGTGTTAAGGGAAAGTATCAGCACATGGAGACAGGGAAGGACTAAACACTGTCTCTGAAATACACATGTGACTGCATGCCCTTTGACAGTGGCACAGTCTGGGGAGGGCGTGTCATGTATGTGTGTCTGTGCATATCTGTGCACGTAGTCCTTATCTGTTGTACTGCATATTTCAACCTTTACAAATGAGCTGTAAGGCCAGACCTGAAGAACAAAAAAGACATCTGTTTCTAATGTCTATTGTTTCCCATTTTTATAGTGGTGAAAGAATCTACATGCTTGGAAATTAATTTTATAAACCTAATAAACACATCCTACACATATTAATTATTCATACTCACTTTTTCATGGCTTTTGGGAGTCAACATTGAATATTTTTATGCTTATGAGAGGACAAAAATTGCAGTGCCTTTGGTTTAAGCATATTTATTCAATCTTACGACAACTCATTTGAGCTTATCAAGCCTATTAACACAGCTTTCTTGCCGGGTAGGAATGTTGGGGTGGTAGGCTTCTTGTCTTTGTGCAAGGCTGCATTTTTCACCCAGTCGGACTGATGCCTCAGGACATAGCTAGTGTAGTAAACATCAGGCCAAGTTGTGTCTGAGTGGTGGTGAGAATCCAGGAATCTAAATTTAAGGTATATCTGGATATATTTCCACTTCTGTTTATTTACTATCCACAAAACAGTACTAACGATATTGATTGTAAAAATTCTTCATCTTGGGCAGGTATTGTGGTACAGCACACAGTTACTACTCAGAGTGCTGTGTGGCAATCTGGCTGCTCTGCCTCTGATCCAGTTTCCCACTAATCTCCCTGGGGAAGTAGCAGTTGATGGCCCAAGTACTTGGGTCCCTGCCACCCACATGGGAGACCTAGATGGAGTTCCTGACTCCTGGTTTTGATGTGGCCCCTCCTGGACTGTTGAGGGTATTTGGGGAGTGAACCAGCAGATGGAAGATGTATCTCTCTCTGTGTCTTTCCAGGTCACTCTTTCAAAAATAATGACTAAATCATTAATTCTTTGTGTTTAGTTAAATACAGTAGGATAGTAACAGAATATCACTTTCGCAATGATTATGAGCAAAGATAAGATGAAAATGCCTGACTGAATAACAAAATAAAATTCTTCATACATTTCGCAACAGACAGGCGCTGCCCATGGACTCTGTGCCTGTCTCAGTTAGGCAATTGACAAAGGAAACTGAAATGAACCCAACATGCAATAGTGGTAACACCTGACCTTTTCGAGAGTCAACTTACTATGCCAAAGAAGCGTTACTTCGGGTCATCAAAGAAGGAGGTACCTTTCTCTTAAGGGAGGAGAGAACTTCCACTTTGACCATGGCCTTGTCTAAATATGATCAGAGTCGGTGAACTCAGGGGGCTTCCATAGCCTTGGCAGCTCATGACAAGAGCCTAGGGTGATTACTGACGCCATAAACAAGAGTGTCAATTTGTTAAGTCAACAACAGGAGTCACTGTGCACTTACTCCTCATGTAGGATCTCTGTCCTTAGCGTGCTGTACATTGTGATTTAATGCTATAACTAATACTCAAACAGTATTTTACACTTTATGTTTCTGTGTGGGAGCAAACTGTTGAAATCTTAATGTATGCTAAACTGATCTTCTGTATATAAAGATAATCGAAAATGAATCCTCATGTGAATGGAAGGGGAGAGGAAGTGGGAAAGGGGAGGGTTGCGGGTGGGAGGGACGGTATGGGGGAGAAGCCATTGTAATCCATAAGCTGTACGTTGGAAATTTATATTCATTAAATAAAAGTTAAAAATAAAAAAAAGAAGCGTTACTTAATTTTAACTAAAAGGCAGACAGATCTAGAATGAAGTGTCAGGTAACAATTCACTCTTCCCCAGTACCCTGTACAGTGGTGTTATAGCAAAAGCTGAAGCCCATGATGTTTGCCCAGGGAATCTGGACACCTTTCAGAGGATGAAAGATCAGAATCCGATGCCAAATACAGACCTGAAGACATTCGTGAATCTTTCTTAGCTAACAACAGCTCCTGCATACAGTAAGTAGCAATCGAAATGTCATTTGCTATGTTTGAGTATACTCAGTAGAAAACTGTTTGCCCCAGTCCGGAGGACAATTTCTTTGCAACTAGATATTTAGGGTTACTACTGCTGAACTCAAAGAAAGATTCTCTGCAGCACAGTCCTGCTCATCCCTTGGTTCTCAAAACCAGAAGTTAGCTTCCTTGTCTCTGCTTTCTCAACCAGGCTGAGTATGGGAGCTGGGTGTCAGCGAGTCAACACTTTCATTCCTTTAACAGAGATTACTGTCCCAGGCCCTGCCTTTTACCCTCACTGGATTCTAGATGACTTCTCCTACAATAGACTGTCTACGCTTTCTCTCCTGCTTTGTGTAATTTTGCACTAGAATATCATTGCAGTAACAGTAAAAATGACCAAAATAGTAGTGGTATAAAGGAGTTGGAAGTTGGCTTCTGTTTTTTAGGCAATACCAGTTGGAGCACAAGCAGCTGAGGATTCTACAAAGATTCTAACTTTTCAATGTCGTTTCTTCCATCCTCTCTTGAGCTATTGCATTCCACCTGCTGCTACCATATCTGTATTCCATTCAGCAAGAAGAGTGGGACTTTCCTCTGAAGGGTATGACCTACAAATTGCATTACTGTTTCCACTCACATCCCATTGGCCATAAATCATCCTCTAGCCACATCCAACTACAAGAGAGGCTGAAAAACCTACTCATTAGCTGGGTGGACATATGCCCAGACACAGCTTTTGTTATTTAAGAAGAACAAAACGAATCTTTAACCTGAAAGTTTCCTTCACTCTGTCACAAGAAGTCAAGAAGAAATATACTTGGCTTAATGTACTTTGTCTCAATAACCAGATGCTAAATGTATAGCGAAAGATCTAGCCACATCAGGAGTGATCACATACAAAAAACCCAAGACTATTTATTTATAATCATGGAAATCACAAGGGCTTGTTTTGCTAAGAATTATTATCTTATAATTCTTCCATTCAGGACCTTTAATATTTTTGGAAGAAGCAGTAGGTCACGGGCTAATTTGGGGGCTGGCTTCCCCATCTTCTTGGGTCACTGAGAACCCTAAATAATGAATCTTAAGTCTCAAGTCTATTCTTACAGAATCGATGCTGTTGGTCCAGACTCACTCATGACATTGTAATGTAAAGTTCAATGATTTCAACAGGACTGTGGTTCAGAAGACTACTCTTACAAAATGTTTGCTAACATTCCTTTGATAAGAAAAATTGACCAGCAGTAAAAGGAGCTAAAGATTAATTTGTGAAAAAGACATCTATTCTTTCTTCCCACAGATGTCTCCCAACTGTGAAATAAAGCAGCTCTATTGTTGATTCTAAACTCATCAGTTCCTTTCTTTTTTATCTGTTGTTTACCCAGTGACTTCCACCTGACTCCATCAGTCTCCCCTCTACTTGCTCAGAAATACAGAAGGCTCAGGGAGTCTTGTTTACTTTCTTAGCCTCCCTTCCATTTAATAACACCACTTTCCTTCAAAGTGGTTTTTCTCTCCATTTCCCTCTAGTCAAATCAAATAATGCATTCAAGTTACATTTCTTTGGATCATGGCCAAGTCTGTCTGTGGCCTAAATTCTTTTGAGAAAGGTAGGTCGCCACTGTCAGGGTCACCGGCAGTCCCTAATCCAAAACAACTCTTTCTGCTTGTGTACCTGGAGGATACTATACTGTTTGCTGAGGACATGGCACTTTATAGGGTTGTCTGGACCTGCTATGGTCTTCACAATGCTTTGCCAGTAGCATAAATGAGAATTTTGTAGGAGGGCTTACTAGGTGAATTTTACATCATCTTGCAATGCTGCCTCTCTCTATCTCTTTAAATCCTTGCCTTTGTTTCCATCATCATTATCTAATTCTCTTTCTGTAGTCCACCTTGGATCTCTTATTAATTTATTGAAATCCTGAAATCCTTTTCGCATTTACTGTTAGCCTGCGCAACCTCTTGGGAGTACCATGTTTATCATCTACAGTACTCTGTCTTAATTCATCCTCAAGAGAGTTTCCTAGAAATGACAAAGGAAAGTCCTCTGGTCGAAACATTGTAGGATTTGGTGGGATAAAGTCAGCTCCAGCATTCACAACACAATCCTTGGCAGTTGCAAAGGAAAAAGAGACAAAGCTCTAGTATATCCCCAGGAAATCTCATGACACGTATTTTTAATATTTGCATTTATATTTACATAAATTTGTAAGTTCCACTCAAAAGGTGCTGACTCAGATCTTCTTTATCTGAGGATGGATCCTCATATATGCTAAGTTTGCTCGCCTATATACTGAGTAATTTCTTTGTTTCCCTTCCTGTTCCAGGGGCTTCCTCCTTTATTCCCACTTACCCTCTAATCATAGCCATTAAAGAAAAGACTCACCACTTGATTTATCCAGTTATAAGATTCAAGTTGGCTCCAAAATACTCTTTTTTCTATTATGAGCTTGCCCTGGATTCTTCTGTTTTTGAACTGGAAAATTTTACAAGACCCTTCCTCTCACCACAACAAGAAAAAAGTAGTTCCTGATTCAGCGTGGGGCACCAGATCTCAGGTGGCAGAGATCCTAACAGGCCAGCCTCACACTCAAAAGAAAGTTTCTTGCAGAGAAGGAGAAGGTTTGGATTCTGGGTAGATTGATGCTAACTGTCAAGTATCTATCCCAAATGCTGCCTTCCATTGATCCCTATATAATTGCAGGTTAGCCTGGCTTATATTTTCAGTGTCATTTTCTTCCCTCAGGTGGATGAATATCAGAGCTGATTACACATGAATTCAGAAGAATAATCTGTAGCAGATGCATTAGGTCCAGAAGCCAGAACTATGAGAAAAGAGAGGGCAAGGGTATCCATTGAAAGTAGTTCTACTCAACCCAAGACAGTCCTGCTGACACCATACAGGTGACCTACCTGCTGATTCTGCCCTGGTTGGGAGGAAGATCTAATAGTCACACAGAGGAATCATAGCACTAACCCAAGAATGGCCATACTGGTCCCGCTTCACTTCCAGTCTCTGGAAAGCTTTCTAAAAATCACCCCCTAACCTTTCTACATGACTGTTTCTGTTCCTCATCAGGTCTAGGAAACCACTGAGTAAACTCAAGACCATCTATTGGTTTGAAACGAAATTGAGCCAGAAGAGCCTCCTTCGGGGGTTCATTGACTTCTGACCTCAGCCTTTGAAATGCCTTCTCTCCATCCCCATGACAAAGTGGTGGTCTATTTAGAGCCTATATAAACAAAGGCAAAGGATGCTGGGAGGGGACAATGGTGGGGCAAGGCAGCGAATGTTGGGACAGTTGCCAACTTGTTTTGTGACATTCAGGGCATGTTTTGTTGATTGGTTATCTTGGTGCCAAATGACACTCTTGTCACTTTGAACTGGAGTCAGCAGACGGGAAGTGCAGATTTCTCTGAACAAAAAGTTCAGAAACACTGTCCCAAGAAACTTGGGCTGCTCCCCTGCTACGCCTGCAACACGTCAGCCCTGCTGACAGCGCAAGCAGGAGGCTGCTGGTCCACCCGGGATTTCACACCCTGCACACAGCTGCCTGGGCAGGAATTGCAGCCAAGGCAAATTTACCAAGAATTAGCTGGGAAAATAGACTCATTTCCTTTTAAAAACGTTAGTTCTCTCCACATACAAGGGTATTTCAAAAAGTTTGTGGAAAAATGGATTAAAAGACAGATTTGGGTGTAAAACGTTCCTGAAATCTATGCATAGCTTATTTATAATGCTCATTTTCTGTGAACTTCGTGGACATCTCCATGTATGTAAGTTAAAGGGAAAAGCCCTATTTAAAGGAATTTTATTTAAGCTTTCTTAGCAGTGACTATGTCTCAATCTAGATGTTGGATTGTGTGTAGGCTGGGATGCACCACAGTGGCAGAGGGTGGGGAGGCAGTGGTCGTTCTGTTAGGTTGGGCCTTGAAAGGGACCGTGAGCTACTGAATTGAATTTTGCTTCTCTTCCTGAAATAGGTCATCTTCTCATATTTCTTGGATTAAGCAAATTGGGCATTTGGTTTCTCTGAGTTTTTTATTTAGCTTTTCACTCATTCAATTCATTTCCATTCATTACTCACTGAGTGCTTGGGTATAGGTTTAAGGCTTTTTCTATAGATTTATACTACATTCTTTAGTATTTGTGACAGTGCAATAAGGCAGGTAGTATTATCATGTTACTTTCAAGGGGACTTGCTCAAAGTCAGACAGGCACTGGGATTCGAACCCAGGTAGGCTGACTTCAGACAACTCAGTTCTTCCCATTGGGCTGTACATGCCCTGTTGGGATTGACAGCTGGGAATGTGATCCAAAACCAAAGAAGCAGTTCAGGAGTGCATCTGTAATTTCCAGAAGCAAAGTCTTCAATCCACAGATGATTTAAATGAAAAATACTTTAAGAGAAGTATTGCATACTGTTTGAATTTCACACTACGGTGTCAATGACTAAAAGTACCCTCTTTCTTTCTAGCAAGTTCTGATAGGAAGGGAAAGATGGGCCAAAGAGGTGACAGATGGGAAGGTTAAAAGAAAATTGGGAGGTCTTTGGAATGGAATCAGAGGCAGGTACTGAGGCCAGGGAATCTCAGGTGAGCATTTCTCAAACTCAATGTTTTGCCTAGGACAAGTCCCACTAGGATTGACCAAACAGTTCACATTTGGGAATTTTTTCAGCCACTTTTATGCGATCAATTGGTTAATTTCAGCCAAATAGCTCAAAACAAAAGAAATGGCCAGTGGGCTCAAATCACACTGGTCAATGGGAAGCAGATTCATTCTTACTTTGCCTGTTGGCTTCTCAATCAGAGGGCTTGTAAAGCAAGCTGGAGTCAGGCTGCTGTACACAGAAGGCTTCCATGGCTGCTCCTACGAAAAGCAAAGCACAGAGGAAGAAATCTTAGGGCTTTAACTGGCTCTCCAGCTGCCTAGAGCTACTTGCCTGCTACTCACAACAGTGCCTCAGGCATTTAAACTGAAGAGCTGTCATGGAAATACCTGAGTCAGCATTTTTTCCATGACCTCTTCAGTTTGCAGCCTGTGAAAACCCATTTAACTTTGTACAGGGGCATAATACAACATCATTTATGAGATTTTGAAAGAATCCATACATGGATATTGACAGAAATTCAAAACATTTTCATTTTTATCTGTGAAGGCATCTTCCTAGAATAAAAATCAGATTATATGAACCATTAAAAAAAAACTGCACTAAGATCTCATTTCTTAGAAACGATGAACACATGTAAACCTCTGTTTTTCAAATCTTTGCTTCCTTATGGGGTGATTTTTAACATTCTTTACAGATTATTGCAAACCTCCCAAAAGAGCCTTAACTTTGTCAGCTTCATTTCAAACTTGGCTGCACAACTGACCCTAAATCTTCAGCCACACTGGTCAGTGTGTTGGTGGAGAATAGTGCCCGGTTTGTGCCTTTGTTGATGCTGCTCCTGATTTCTAATTCTTCAGTACATGCCTTTGAATTCCTACCTGTCCCATTAAGCCCAGCTCAAGTTCCTTAGGAAAGAGTTCATGACTTTCCTGTGTTTCTGATTGGAGTCAGAACAGATTTCTCCCTCCCAGAGTCCCACGGTGCTATCACTAGAGAACTTGTCACACTGCCCGTAGGGAGTGTGGACCATCGAGGGCAGGACTAATATCTTAGTTATGTTGCAGCCTCTCCAGTCTAGCACAAGTCTTATACAATGGAGGAGCTGTTTTCTCTTTTCCAATTAGAATACACTTTCTTTTCATAAGCTGAGTCACTTTATGCCTTTACTGATTTCCAAAATACCCCACTGAATCCAACTGTATGAAACTCCCAGTCCCAATTTTTATTACACAAATTTCTCACTCTCTCTTCTCAGTCTTTATTAGAAGAGACATCAAGAGATTTGTTACCGAAACATTTTAACTCTATCAATGCACCCCCAGAAAATCAAAATGAACTTTACACTTGATCTTAGCCAAAAGGCCGAGAAGCGATCAAAATGAACTTTAATAATGAATCAGCAAGTGTTGACCCTTCCCCACTGCCCACTGTCCAATTAATTGGCTGTGTTTCTTGAGGAAAAGGAAGATTTCTCCATGGTCTCAGCCAAGGAATGGAGTGTGCCCTCTGGAATCTCTACCCTGCTGTTCCTAATTAGCTTACCCCTCCCTACCCACGGCAAATTGCTTGTCCTGTCAACCAGGGTGGCCCTGCCTGTAAACGTGGTTTGTGTTATTTACACTGCTCTCACATGGCATTGGGAGAGTAGCTGCAGAGTTATCTGTGGCCTGGAAGGGTCGTCCGTGGTTCCTGAGAAGCCGCGCAAAGCTCTGAGTTTTTCTCGGGGTCTGAAAGCAGGGGCTCTGGTTGGATTGAGAGAGGTGTGGATTTCTGCCCATGAGGAGTTAAACTGAGACCAGAAACTCATTTCACAGGTCATGTTCCAGCCATCAAAGTGTAATTACCATCAAACCCCACTGGCGCAGGTCCCAACCATATTAATGAATGCACAGATGAAAGTTCCAAAGGATTCCATTACCAACTTCCACCTTCCAGAGATAAAAAGACATTGAATGGCACCAGGGAAAAGGCCAAAATATATCAACTTGAGACAGCATCTTTTTTTTTTTTTTTTTTAAATGAAAATAACAGTCTCAGTGTTGAACAGGAAACATGATTCTGCTTTGAGGAAGTCAATCTGCGGAAGCAGTAGATGAATCTGCAGAACTCTGCCCTTCAGTCTGAGGCTGGTCCGGTTGCTATGGCAACGTGTAACTAGCTTTCTTAGGGTGCTGTGCAGCCTGATTTTCTTTAGACCACGCGCAGTCCCTTGATACGTTTGCTTTGGGTATACTTAAAACTACAACTACCCAGCAGTTGCAAAACAAAGAGTTCTTACCTATAAATTATTTGTTTGGTTAAGACAGGGTGTTACAATTCTAGGCCACACATAAAAGGGAATTTCTGAAATAATGGGCATATGGGCGAAACACAAAGTAGTGGTGGGTATATAGATACTATTAGATGGTGTGTCCTTCTCCTACTCTCTGCCCTCGTTTTTAGGTTTTCCCCCCAGGCAACTGTTGTTGGGGTAGGCATGGAGCTCAGTGACTGAGTAGCTGGCCTTTACTGTTGTCCCCTGTCAAGGCACCATTTGAAGAATGTAGGGTGTGGGTGCTGAGAACAGACCTGGAACAAGGAGAGGAGTGAACTAGAATTTGAGAGCCACTGTTGAGTCCTTGGGCAAATCAGTCATCCCTTTCAGATCTCTGCAAAAAAAAAAAAAAAAAAAAAAAAAAAGGCAAAAAACAAAACAAAACAAAAAAACGGTGGGGGGCAGACATTGCCCCCTTTTCTCCTTCCCATAATAAGTTTCAAGCACTCCAAAAAGCTCCTGAACTTCTCTGACACCTTCACATGAAAAGTGCCTGGTGCTACTCTAGGATTAGACTCCTGCACGAGATCTTGAACTGCATGTAATGACACCTTCAGTGTTCACCCTGGTTCCTGAAGTAGCAGAGCAGCTCCTGGTGCAAGGGAACCAAAAGACATAGGTTTCCAGGGAGAAGAGACATCGGGGGTCCCTGGCAGGCTCAGCTTGCTGGTTGAGCAGTGGCAGTGGCGTGGGGAGCCCAGCAGGGAAGTAGCTAGGGAAAAGTGAGCTGAGCCCTCTGCCATCCCTTCACCATGACTCCACCCTCTTACCTGCCAATCTAACACACCCACTCTTCCATGCTGTCTCAGGCGGGACCAGGAAGGAGCAGATGGCCACGTGGAAGTTAAGCTCTACACAGAGGCATCATGAGAATCTCAGAGAGCCCCACACATGCTCCACTCCACCCCGTTTGTCTGTTCAACTATGCTGCCATCCTGTGTCTCGAAGAAGAGACTGATACCACGGGAGGAGCCCTTCTTTTGCTCTTGACCATGCTGCTTGGGGGTCTCTCTCTGGCCTTCCCTGCCCCCCTCTTCACAGGCAGCTGTCTGACCCACTCTCCCCGTGTTGAGTGGGCCACACTCACAGAGGAATGCATATTCAATCTTTCTTCCTTTTAAATAGATTCTGCTCTCAGCTGTGCACAGTGTTTATGCCTCTGCTTGCTTTGAATTCTTATCTCTAAAGAAACTAGAATAAAGGTAAAGATATATAAGCCCATAACAGGATCACACCAAATGTTACCTGCTTTGGGTGCATCCCCAGCAACTTAAAAGACCTAGCAACAGTAAAGGAAGGGATGCATACTTCACTCCATATAAAACATGGCTCTTGTGCCCATCAACCGCCTACCACTCTTCCCCACACCTCAAGGCTAGGAACACTATATCATGTTT
The DNA here is from genome assembly GCF_964237555.1 of Oryctolagus cuniculus. Lineage (NCBI taxonomy): Eukaryota > Metazoa > Chordata > Mammalia > Lagomorpha > Leporidae > Oryctolagus > Oryctolagus cuniculus. The sequence goes on along the minus strand of NC_091439.1, from coordinate 84,217,906 downwards.
TGAAATGGAAGCAGATTCTACCATAGAGACTGCTATTCCTCACTGCAGCCTCGCCTTGTCACTCATTATTTATCAGAAGCAAAAAGACCTGCACCCTGCATGCATGTGGAGTGTGCATTCTAAGATGCGTCACAAAGCACTGCACTAGCTCCTCACGCTGCTCAAAGCCACACAGCTGCTTCGGGGACCTGGATGCTCAGGGAACTGAGGCGCTTCCAACACTCAGCTGAGGAAGGAGAAAGATCTTGGAACAATGGGATCTCGGTCATCACCCCTGCCCTGGTCCCTGCTCTCTCTTGCCCCCAGCCTGGCTGCTGAGGCAAACCAAACAGTGATTTGGGCTCACCCCACCCACCCCAGCTGGAGTTCCTTCCTCAGAGGGTCAGGCAGACAGAGGTGAGGTGGCCTTGGGAAGGGAGGAGAACTGGGTGGAGGGCAATTACACGTTGACTCACTCAGGCTTGACCAGACTTCCTCCCATTTTCTACCGACGAGTACAGTTTTGGTGAACTGAAGTAAATTGTGCCTACCGCCACGTTTTCCTCCTGCCCTTTGGGCTATTATCACACACTTGCAAGCAAAGGAGGTCCTGGGGGAGAAGAAACTCACCCATGGTCTGGTTTCTGAGTTTTCTAGGCAGGATCCTGTTGGGGCCTGACCTGCTTACACACTCTTCTGCACTTCCCTGGGGACCCATTGCCTTTAAAAGCACTGCGAAAGTTTTGCATTTAAATTTCCATTTCCTGGATGCTTTACACGCTGATTTTTAAACTGTCCCTTGCGTGTTTACCTCCCTTCCTGATATTTTATGCATCTTCAGTACCACCTGCACCTACCACAAGGCTACCATTACAAAGAACATTACAACAAGCGCAGTGGAAGCTCTCCAGGTTAATGGGACGTCGGAAGGCAGCAGGTGCACTCCCTTCACCACACTCCCACGGCTCGGGGTTTCCTGCCAGGCTTGCCCAGATGCAGGTGTGTGAGTGAGACTATCACCTTCATATGCCCTTGCATTCACTGAGCCTCACGTCTTGCCTGTTCTCTGTGTAGCTGAACAATCTTTGGATATATACTATTTAGAAATGACACAATGTTCCATTAACAAGATAGAGTATAATGCATTGGGTAGCCTGATATTTTTTTATTTCCATTTTCCCTATAATTAATTGTTCTGTGTGTGTGTGTGTGTGTGTTTTGAAGCATTTTTTTAGAATATATTCCCAGAACAGCGTACCTGAACCAATGTTACAAACATTTTGACAGCTCTTATTATTTATTACACAATTATTGCCTTTCAAAAGGATTGGGCTGGTTGTCATGGCTATCCCCAACTGATCCATCAGGTACATATGTATGACTGTAAACACAAACACACTCATGCACACACATGCACACTGACTTTTTAAACAGCAAACTTGGGGCCAGCATTATGGTGTAGCAAGTTAAGCCGCCACCTGCAATGCCAGCAACCTATATGATTGCCAGTACGAGTCTGAGCTGTCCTTCTTCCAATGCAACTCCCTGCTAATGCACCTGGGAGAGCAGCAGCAGATGGCTCGAGTCCTTGGGTCCCTACCATCCATATGGGAGACTAAGATGGAGTTTAAGCTTCCTGGCTTTGGTCTGGTCCAGCCCCAGCTGTTGTGGCCATTTGAGTAATGAACCAGCAGATAGAAGATCTCCTTTCTCTTTCTCTCTCTCTATCTCCCTCTCTCTGCAACTATGCCTTTCAAATAAATAAACCTTAAAAAACCCATAGCAAAGTCATGAGGAAAATTCCATAACTCAACTCGTGTTCATAGATGAAGACACTGAGAGCCACAGAAGTTCAGTAACTCACACCCAATGACCAAGGTCCTCTTTACTGGCTTCGAGTGCCTACACCCAACATGCGCCAGCTTTTAGTGAGTAATCCTGACTATGTTTCTATCCCATGATTTCTTTAGTTGTGTCACAGTAAGTCAATGAACGTGGAGTCAGAACCATGGGATCTAATTCCTGCTCTGTCCCTTAATAGATCTGGGACCCTGAGGAAGCTACTGAACCTTGCTAAGCCTCAGTTTCCCCAAATATAACATCAGATGACATAAACCCTATAGGAAGCAAAGGAATTTACATAAATACTACTATTATTTTATATGTTACTAAAAATATTTATTGCTTTTCTTTCATGGTGCTCTCTCCAGAGTAAAATAACAAGTGCCTATGATTCTCTATTATAATTTAATATATACATCTCCTCCACTGTTGCCAACTAGCAAAATCTTATCCAAATACTGTAACTGCTCTATGATAACTTCACAATTTCTATGTAATATATTTATAAGAAATGTAGAAGTTTATAAAAATGTTTAATGAGAATTACAATTGTCAAATTATAAAAGGTACATAATGGAATATGTCATTTATTAAATAAATTTAACTGAGTATACTTGTTTTTAAATATTAAACACATTTATGTTATAAATTATAAATTTTAAGTTAAATATTTATTAAATATTAATTTTTTCATCTACTTAAAAGGCAAGGAGACAGAAAAAGAGAGAGGGAGGGAAAGAGGGAAGGAGATCGGGAAGGAAAGAGGGAGGGAGAGAGGGGGAAAGAGAAAGAAGGAGAGGGAGGGAGACAGACAGAGAGAGAGATCTTTCATTCACTAGTTCACTCTCCAAATGGCCACAAAAGCCAGGGCTGGGCCATGCCAAATCCAGGAGCCCAGAACTCCACCCAGGTCTCCCACATGGGTGGCAGGACCCAATCACTTGAGCCATTATCTGCTGCCTCCCAGGACACATTAGCAGGACGCTGGATCAGAAATGGTGTAGCAAAGACTCAAACTGGCATTCCAGTAGGGGAGGCAGGTGTTCCAAGTGATGACTTAACCCACTCTGCCACCATGCCTGCCCTTAAAATGTTTTAAGGTACTCAAGTATAAGTTGATAAAGGAAGTAAATGGTAAATGCTTATAAAATAAGTATTCTGCCTCGAAGGTCTTTATAAGTAAAATAACAATGATTTAGTGAGAAGCACACTGGCCTCCCAGTCTAAAGACCTGGATTGAAAACTAGCTTTGACACATATTTGGAACACAACCTCTTTGAGTTTTATTTCTTTAGCAACAAAAAGCAAAATGCATAATTAGCTTTTAAAAAATATTCAAAAAGGCAATATATCTGGAAACAACCAACAATCTCTGATCTCTGTCAAAAGAGATCTATACAAAATAGATACCTCTTTGGAATGTCAAAGGCAAGACTTCTGTGAGTTACAGCGCATAACAGTGCATTCTCTTGTTTGATATGAACTTAAGATTCTTCAGGAGTTCAGGAAAGGTAACAAGGGAAATGAAAATGGGAAGTCATCTATACTAATGTGAGAAATATCACTTAGGAAAAAAATCATTCTCTTCAGTTCCCCTAGGTCACTGGATGTCAACTTCATACCCAAAATGATCCCAGAAGAATGAAGTCTAAGGGGCCCTGAATTAAGTTTGCAACAGTGCTTTTAACAGAGGTAGGAGTCAGGCATGCAACAACTTGCATTTCTGAATATGGGAGTTACTTGGCCATCTGAAGCAATTTTGGGAAATGTGTTAATGGGTAGCAAGCATGTTATGGGCTGAATTCTGTCCTCTAAAATTCATAATTTGAAGTCCTAACCCTCAGTGCCTTAGAAATTAACTACATTTGGAGGAAGGGTCATTAAAGAGGTAATCAGGTTAAAAATGTGGCCACCATGGGGACGGCAATGTGGTGCAACAGGTTAATCCTCCGCCAGCAATGTCAGCATCCCATACAGGCGCCAGTTCTAGTCCTGGCTGTTCCTCTTCCTATCCAGCTCTCTGCTATGGCCTGGGAAAGCAGCAGAAGATGGCCCAAATGCTTGGGCCCCTGCACCTACATGGGAGACCCAGAAGCAGCTCTGGGTGCCTGGCTTTGGATTGGCCCAGCGCCAGCCATTGCCACCATTTGGGGAGTGAACCAGCAGATGGAAGGCCTTTCTCTCTGTCTTTCCCTCTCACTGTCTGTAACTCCACCTGTCAAATAAATAAATATTAAAAAAAAAAAAAAACTTAAAAAAAATGAGGTCATCTGAATGTGCCGTAATCCAAGTTGACTGGGTGTTCTTACAAGAAGAGCAGATTAAGGAGTGGACATTTGACTGAACAGCTAAGACACCGTGCCCCATGTGAATCCGTGAGTTCAATCCCTGGCTCTGACTCTTCACTCTGCTTCCTGCTAATGCGTACCCTGGGAGGCAGCAGTGATGGCTCAAGTAGTTGGGTCCCTGCCACCCACAGGGGAGAACCAGATTGCATTCCAGACTCCTTGCTTTGGCCTGGCCCAGCTCCAAACTGTTTGCAGGCATTTGGGGAATGAACCATCCAACCGTCTATCTGTCTCTGTCTTTCTACCTGTCAAATAAGTATTTCTTTAAAAAAAAATCAGAAGAGGAGATTTGGACACAGATATAACAGACGGATGACCATGCGAAGACACAGGGAAAAGACAGCCATGGATAAACCAAAGAGAACAGCCTTGGAAAGAACGAACCCTGACTGTACCTTGATCTGGGGCTTTCAACCTCCAGAACTGTTGCAATTCCTGCTGTGTAGGTCACCCAGAATGTGGTATTTTATTATGGTGACCCTAGAAAAGTTACATAACACATCCTAGCCCAAGGGAGTCTCAGTGTCAGTGGAGAAGGCTTCCAGGCAGGAGGAGGTTGGCACAGGAAAGGGAGGTTTCAAAATGAATGGAGCAGAGGGTGCCATGTTGACCAGCAACAAAGCGGATGCAGAGGTGTGACTGCAGGGAGTTCTGGACCTCAGTACTGAGTGGGCACCAGGGATACCCAGGTGAATAAAATGCTGTCCTTTTCTCAAGGAGCATCCGCCAAGTCTAGTGGGAGAGGGAGGTAAACCGGCACTGCATCAAAGGAGCAGGAAACACCAAAGACAGAGGCAGGCAGAGGTGCAGTGCAGCAAATGGAGGGGCTTGCAACGCACCCAGGAGAGAAGCTGCCTGAGGCTGAGAGGCTTCCAGGAGGAGGTGGTGCATGAGCTAAACAGACAGAATAAAGGGCAGGCAGGCAAAGAAGTGGTGTGGGGTGGGAGGCGTTCTTAGTCCATTTTGTGCTACTATTATGAAATGCCCGAGACTGAGCACTTTATAAAGAAAAGAAGTTTATTTAGCTCCCAGCTCTGGAGGCCCAAGGAAGTGGGACCTGCATTTGCTCATCAAGGGCCTCCTGGCTTTTATCCCAGCCTGGTATTGGCATCACGGTGGGAACACTTGCAAGAGGCAGAGTTCCCACGGCCAGAGAGGAAGCAGGAGACAGAGCTGAGACAGCTGACTTTCTTTCCAACAACCCATTCCTGAGAGACTGAATCTACTCTGAGAGACCAGCAGCCATTCTTTCCGGAGGTCAGCCACGTCCCTGTCACCTCCCACTAGGCCCCTTCTCTTAAACTGTCAGCTTATCACCGCCATCCAAGGAACCAGACTTCCTACACACACTGAAACCACAACCAAACAGCAGCAGGAGGAGGGGGAGAGTCTGGGGACAGCAAGAGGTTTGTGGTGGATGAGGAATCAGAAAAACCATGCGTGCAAGGAAAGAGGTGTGGGATAAAGGGAATGCTGAGTGTGTGAACCGTAGGACTGGGATGGCGAGAGAGGGTACAGGAAAGACACACAGGAATCCCATGGTTCTTTCATGGCAGGGTTTCAATGGATTACTTGGAGAGCAGACAGAAGGAAGCATTGGAGTGGAGGAAAGATTGTAAACCGGGAAACTTTGGGCGGCTGTTGCTGCCAACCAGGAAAGATAAGCTAATGCCTGGATGTCGAGACTAGCAAAGTGGCAGGAAGTCTAGAGGAGACTTAAGGAATAGTGTAGGACTGAAATAATCGGAATTTACACAGAAAGTGGATATTGAGATAGGGTTGGTTATGGTCAGGTTCCTAGAAGGAAAGAAGTGAAGACCCGAGTACAGAGTCTCAACAGGATTATAGGAAAGGGAAGGACATCGGAAGGGTGGAGCTGAGGGACCAGGCGGGGCTTCTTTGAGGCCGGTGCGCCTCTGCACCAGAGGCACAAGGAACACTCCCCGCTGTGGAGCTCTGGCTTTAAATGTACATTCTTCGTCCCCCCACACACCTATTTTTTTTATAAAGCAAGGTTGGCTTATGTATTTTAAAGAGAGAGAAGGATAAGAGAGAGAGAGAGAGAGAGAGAGAGAAAGACAAGAGAGAGAGAGAGATTAAGATTCTATATAGGGCTGGTGCTGCAGCACAGCAGGTAAAGCAGCCACCTGCAGTGCCAGCATCCCATATGGGCCAGTGCCAGCATCCCATATGGGCGCCAGTTCAAGCCCCGGCTGTTCTGCTTCTAATCCAGCTCTCTGCTATGGCCTGGGAAAGCAGTAGAAGATGACCCACGTGCTTGGGCCCCTGCACCTGCGTGGGAAGATCTGGAGGAAACTCCTGGCTCCTGGCTTTGGATCAGCTCAGCTCCTGCTGTTACAGCCAGCTGGGGAGTGAACCAGTGGATGGAAGACCTCTCTCTCTTTCTCCCCCTCCCTCCCTCTCTCTCTCTCTCTCTCTCTCTCTGCCTCTCCTTTTCTCTCTGTGTAACTCAGACTTTCAAATAAATAAATAAATCTTTTTTAAAAAAGATTCCATCTGTTGGTTCAATCCCCTAATGCTTGAAACATCCCAGGATAGACCAGGCCGAAACTCCACCTAGGACTCCCTTGGGGGAGGGAGAACAGAGTCTCAAGTATTTGGGGCATCATCCAATGCCTCCCGGGGAGCATCAGCAGGAAGCTGGATTGGAAGCAGAGCACCCTGGACCAGCCCTCTGAGAAGAGATGTGGGCATCCCAAGTGCTGGCTTCGCCCACTGCACCGCAATGCCAGCCCCAGTTGGAGAGGCCTTTTAAAACATAAATGTAGCTGTGACCCTCCCACGGTATTCTCTTTCCCTTGCATCAAACACTGCAGAAGTTTCCCATGTTCTGAGACGCAGACTAACATTTCACCTGGGCCTAGCAGGCCCTTTCTGCTCAGGCCTCCTCCTGCTTCTCTGACCCACACCGCAGCATCTTCCTCCTCCTTTCCGTGCCTGAAATGTCAGCTTCTCTGCTGTCACAGAACTTCTGCTTGTGCTCTTCAGTCTTCCAGAAGCTTCCTCCTGTCCCCAGACCCCACTGCTTACTCCCCTTTAAGTGGGTCTGTTCTCCCTCCAGCAGGCAGCTCCACATGCACTTTCCACTGGGTTATTCTGACTTCCTTCTATACTCCCTTCCCACAATGCATTTCTTCTTTATACCCTTCATCAAAATGGCAATCAATCAGGGCATTTGTTGGCGTGTATGCTTGTGTGACTTTTTTTTTTTAAAGATTTATTGATTTATTTGAAAGTCTGAGTTACACAGGGATGAGAGGCAGAGAGAGAGAGAGAGAGAGAGAGAGAGAAACAGAGAGAGAGAGAGAGGTCTTCCATCTGCTGGCCAACTTCACTCCCCAATTGGCTGCAATAGCCGGAGCTCAGCTGAGCCAAAGTCAGGAGCCAGGAACCTCTTCCTGGTCTCCCATGTGGGTTCAGGGGCCCAAGGACTTGGGCCATCTTCTACTGCTTTCCCAGGCCATAGCAGAGAGCTCAATCGGAAGTGGAGCAGATAGGTCTTGAACTGGCGCACCCATGTGGAATGCCAGCACTGAAGCCGGTGGCTAAACCCCCTACGCCACAGCACTGGCCACCTTGTGTGACTTTTAATAAAAGGGCACATATTATTAATCTCCCCATGACACTAAGCTCCCCAAGGATCAAGACCACCTCTGTTCTTGTCCTTCACTGAATCCCCAAACTCGAGCACAACACCTGGCATTTCACAGGCACGCACAAACATTTCTTGAGCAAATAAATGAATAGTTGAATAAACGAATGGGTGAATTCTTAAGACAATTCTTAAAGGACAAGGAAGAGAGGGGCATGCAAAGACAAGGCAGTAAGATTTTCCAGGCGGGGGGTAAAAGCACTCGTATAGAGAGACGAGAGGGCAAACACACGTAAGTAACCGCCAGTTCTCTGAAAGGTCATAGGCTGCACGGGAAGCTGGAGAGGCGGGAAGGGCCTTCACCATCACAAAGATGCAGGAGACCAAGGAAGCACCTGGATTAGCCACGTGCTCTGCAAGGAACGGTCCAGTGTCGTGGTGAAGAAGGGATTAAAGGACTGTGGGGCTGGAGGCCCTGAAACTGGGCAGTGTCCTGGAAGGAAAGAAAGGTAGTGGCATTTGGGGACATAGAGAAGGCCAGGTTTAAGAGAATCGGTGTATTGCTCTCAGCACAGCTAATTACGGAATGATACAAATGCTTTCCTTTACAGGACTTGGCACAGTGCCTGTCAATGCTTTCACTCCATCTTCTTTGCCTTTTTTAAAGATTTATTTGTTTGTTGGGGTCGGCGCTATGGCACAGTGTGTTAATGCCCTGGCCTGAAGCACCGGCATCCCATATGGGCACCGGTTTGACACCTGGCAGCTCCACTTCCTGCCCAACCCTCTGCTATGGCCCAGGAAAGCAGTAGAAGACGGCCCAAGTCCTTGGGCCCCTGCATCCATGTGGGAGACCAGGAAGAAGCTCCTGGCTCCTGGCTTCGGATCGGCACAGCTCCGGCCATTGCGGCTATCTGGGGAGTGAACCAGTGGATAAAAGACCCCCCCCCCCTCTCTGTCTCTCCTTTCTCTGTGTAACTCTGACTTTCAAATAAATAAATAAATCTTTAAAAAAAAAACAGTGTTACTGAGCTGTTTAAAAAATAAAAAGATTTATTTGTTTGAAAGGCAGAGAGAGAAAGAGAAAGAGAGAAAGAGAGAGAGAGAGAGAGATCTGTCATCCGTTGATTCATTCCCGAAATGTCTGCATTGTCTGGGGCTGTGTCAGGCTGAAGCCAGGAGCCCGGAACTCCATCCACATCTCCCATGTGGAAAGTAGGGATCCAAGCACTTGGGCCGTCTTCTGGTGCTTTTCCAGATGCAGGTAGCTGGATCAGAAGTAGAGTAGCCAGGACTTGAACCAGCACTAATATGGGATGCCTGTGTTGTAAGCCGTGGCTTAACTCACTGTACCACAATGCTGGCCCTGTCCATATTCTATCTCTATCCAGATCCACGTGAAACTAGAATTGTGTCTTTTTAAAAAATATTTCATTATTTGAAAGGTACAGTGACAGAGAGTGTAGGAGAGAGAGAAGGAGAGAGAGGGAGAGAGAGATATCTTCCATCTGCTGGTTCATTTCCCAAATGCTCATAACAGCTAGGGCTAGGCCAGGCTGAACCCCATCTGGGTCTCCCACGTGGGTGATGGGTGACAGAGACCCCAGTATTTGGGCCAACTTTTACTGTCTTCCCAAGCACATTAATGGGGAGCTGGACTAGAAGCAGAGCAGCCAAGACTCAAACAGGCACTACAAGGGGTGGCTTAACCCGCTGCACCATAACACCTGCCTCCAGAATCCTGTGTTTGAGCAGAGTACAGATGCTTCTAGAGATTGAGAGACGAATGGGAACAGAGGGTGTCCATCAATGGCACAAAAAGTTTGTATACTCATTGTGGATGCTGACTCTCATCCTGTAGCATATTGTTTTGGTCCAGAGCAAAGGAACAAAACATGCAGAGGTAGTGTAAATAAATAAACAAGACAAATAAAGATAGTAGGGGGCAGCGCTGTGCTGTAGTGGGTTAAACCTCTGTCTGCAGTGCTGGCATCTCATTTGGGCAGTGGTTTGAGTACTGGCTGCTCCACTTCCAATCCAGCTCTCTGGTATGGCCTGGGAAAGCAGTGGAAGATGGCCCAAGTCCTTGGGCCCCTGCATCTGCGTGGGAGACCCAGAGGAAGCTTCTGGCTCCTGGCTTTGGACTGGCCCAGTTCCAGCTGTCAAGGCCATTTGGAGAGTGAACCAGCAGATGGAAGATCTCTCTCTCTCTCTTTCTGCCTCCGCCTCTTCCTCTCTGCAACTCCGCCTTTCAAGTAAAAATAAATAAAATCTTTAAAAAATATATGTAGTAGATATCCTTCTGTATGACACTTTGGCAATACACTGCCTTCACCATAGCTTTATCAGGGCCCAACTTATGCACTTGTGACCTGTGCAGTAGCATGGGGCTGGGCACTCAGAAGAGCCTCAGGCCTGGTATGGTGCTACGCTGTTGCCATTTAAAAATTATTAATTTTTTCTTTAAAATTTTGCTTCAGTTAGCAGAGAAACCAGCAGTGAAGCCCAGTGAGAAATGGAGAGTATGCATTTGCAGAAGAGATAAACACAATGTGTTTATCTGCTGTTCCCCGCACCCTATCTAAGAGACTTTGCAGTATTCTCTGAACACAAAATTCCAAGGGGAACCATGATGTGTTGGGAGTTCAGAGACACAAAGGAAGTGCAAGGTGAGTATGTTATGGCTGTATCTGAATAACAAAGACACTGACAGCCTCAAAGAGGATGCTTTGCATTTGAACCAGAATTTGCTTGGAATGCAACATGAAGGCAATGGTATTGTAAGAAATACAAACAACCAAGGAGCCTATCACATCTTTTCTATTCATGCTACTTTCCTGTATTGACCAACCAACCACTTCTGCGGGAAACAATGACACAGAAGGTAAAGAAAAGCTGGGATGATCCGTAGTTCTTTCCTTTCAGCAAGCCTATGATAGAGAGTGTGGGTAGAAAGTGTGTGTATCAAGGAGTGGAATAAAAACAGGGCAGCCGGGCAGTGTGTCCACTGCTCTGTCAAGAAAGCAATCCATATGCATGGAAAAACAGCTGAATGTAAACTGTATAATTTCCATGATTCTGCATATGAGTGAAGTGCTTTTATATTTACATTTAGAGCTGCTGATGTGGCACAATATAAAGAAAGAGAAAATTCACACCAATAATTTAAAATTTTTCTTCACTTAGAACATCAAATAGAAAATTTTTAAATACCATGATAAATTCAGACTGCTGTAAATACTTTTGATTTCAGCTCTTGAATGGAACATTTTCCCTTGCTTTTCGGACAAAGGGCCCCATAGCAACATTTTGCAGGGGCCTGCAAGTGAAGAAGCCAGTCCTGCTATAAGGGGAAGCATGTCCAGGCGAAAAAGCACAAGGGCCAGCACTGTGGTGTAGCGCGGGTAAAGCCGTTGCCTGCAGTGCTGGCATCCCATATAGGTGCCGGCTCAGGTCCTGGCTGCTCTTCTTCCAGTCCAGCTCTCTGCTATGACCTGGGAGAGAAGTGGAAGATGGCCCAAGTCCTTGGGGTCCTGCACCTGCATAGGAGACCCAGAAGAAGCTCCTGGCTCCTGGCTTCGGATCAGCCCTGCTCTGGCCATTGTAGACATTTGGAGACTGAATCACAGGATGGAAGACTCACTCACTCTCTCACTCTCTCTCTTTCTGCCTCTGTAACTCTGTCTTTTAGATAAATAAATAAATCTTTTTTATTCTTTTTTTAAAGAAAGCACAGGCAAGATACCCACCAAGCCCACTGGGAAGCAGTTGCACACACAGCTGACTGACCCCCTGGAAGCTGAGAGTAGAAAGGTGGCTACCAGAGTGTGGGGATGGGGGAAGGGTTGATTAAGAGGCCCTAGGTTATAGTTGTATAGGAGAAAGGATTTCTGGTGTTCTTTTCCAGTATTGGGTGACTGTAGACAATGTATTGGGCATGTTTTCTAAAAAGCACGAGGGAAGGATTTTGAATGTTTTCACCATCAAGAAATGATAAATGTTTGAGGAGAGACATGTGTTTATCCTTATTTGAACATTGCACTATGTATGCAGGTATCAAAATAGCAGATGGTACTTCATAGATACATATAATATTTTTAGATATTTATTTATTTATTTGTAAGGCAGTTACAGTGGTTATACACACACATACACACACATACACACACACACACAGAGGGGAAAGAGAGAGAGATCTTCCATCCACTGGTTCTCTCCCCCAGTGGCCACAAAAGCTAGGGCTGGGCCAGGCCAAAGCCAGGAGCCTGGAATTCCACTTGGGTCTCCACTTGGATGCAGGGGTCTAAGCACTTGGTCCATCCTCTGCTGCTATCCCAGGCACATTAGCAAAGAGCTGGATCATAAGTGGAGCAACTGGGACTCAAAATAGTGCTCATATGGGATGCTGGTATCTCAGGTGGCAGCTTAACCCACTGCGCCACAATGGCGACCATAAATAATACAACTTTTTATGTATCAGTTGTATATATACAACTACTTTCTGACCCCCTAAAAGACAAAGAAACAAATTAAACTGGACAAAATTCGGTCGTATTTTAACAACTGGTTTGTCTATCTGAACTGCCACGGCATGCTTGGCTTAACAGGTGAGACCTGCACTCACTGACAAATTTATCTCGATAAAAGGGTAGAGGACTCTGACAGCCTGTACTTGATACACTGCTGTGCTTTTCCCAAGTCAATGTCCAGCTCAAGTACAAGTGACAGAGAGAGTCACACTGGGTTCTAAAATCAGTAGCAACATCTGTCTGGACACTTTTGAGTTTTGTGTAGTCCAAGCACCTGTGTGTATTTGAACTATAGGTTCCATGTAGGCCATGGATTCTGAGACTAGCTAGACAAATGTTTATTGCCAAAGATGAAATACATTATTGGTACAAGATTTTATGTAACACTAAAATAATACAAAAATGAAAATGCCCAGACATCCTTTATGCTCGAACTCAACTTCTCACATCTATAGGGCTTTTCCTTGTTTCTCTGCCTTGTAGTGACTCTTAGATTCAGTTCTCACTGATTCCTATAAGGAACATCCCTGAACATAGGTAGCATGGAAGATACTTCCATCAGTCTCCTCTTCTTGAAGTTAAAAATTGATCAGAAATATTTTAATATGTCTAAGAAGTACATATCAGTAAAAACATTCCTAAATAATATAGCTCTTAACTAGTCTTCCTAGAAACATCTTGTGTTAGGGAAATCCAGTGGAGTTATTTGGCAGATGATATGCAGCCATAACCCACAGGCATAACTCCCTGGAGAGCAGGGAGGCAGAAAGGTGCAAGCCACCCCACCCATTGATCCCTGCACCTGGACTCTCTTCTCCAGGGAACACACATTCACTCTGTGCTTAGTAATTAGCGAAAGGCTTAACGTGCAAATTACCTTGGGAGATACGGCACATTGGTTTTAATTCACAATAAGGGGAAAATGACTGATAAACTCTCGAAATAAGGTCCTGGGCGTGAAATAGAGCAGAGAGGAGTAACCAATGAGTGTAATGGGGAGGAGGGTGCTGTGGGGCACCCCATACTGTGTGTGCCCCATCACTGAGGTTTGACCTTCCCTGACTGCACGTTCCATACCACAGTGATTTATGAGCCACAAGCAGACCTCCCCATTTTAATCTACTGTTTAATGGGGCAAACACATAAAATAAATGCCCCTAAACATACTGTGTCTGTTGCAGGCTCTATACCGTGTAATCCACATTACTTTAGGTATTTAATCGTGATTATGTTTCTACTGGTCAGAAAGAGAAACAGTGTTTTGTGGAAGCAGCAACTGGCCCTTGATGACTGCAGAGCCCTCCCCGGGGCTGGAATTCAGGACAAGATCCAAGGTGGCTCCTGTGTGGACAGGAGCAGGGAGGCACCTGCTGTGTGCTCATTTTGCTCTTATTAAGCCAGCTGTGCCATTTTCTTTGTTGAGAAGTGTGATCTATTATCCAAACTGCATTGAGATTGAAGAGCACAGAATTGAGCATCAGTAGGTCTGGATTTGAGACTTTTCTCTTTCTGATTCCTCCAAAACGAAGTAAAGATACTATTACTGCTTCTTGTACCTCCCCTAACCACCTCATAGCTTTATTCTTAAGACTAACTCCTCCTTGGAAAGACCCAGTGATGGAGGCATATTTGCCATTGCCTTTCATTCTTGAAGCAATACTCTATGCAAGAAAGCAGATGAGCCTGTCTCACAAAGTAGAATGTATAGTATCACACACAGTTTGTCTCTCTCCCCCTCTATCAAAAAAATTTGATTTACAATAATTTTCTCTTAGGGACAGAATGCATGATGGTAACATTTTTATTTTAATTTTCCTGTGGGAGCAGGCAAAAATCCAATATATGGGATGTTTCAGGATATTGTCATATCTGCCCTGTGTCTCTTAGTGGACCTGGCTTCCTCTCACATCTCACAGCAAGGTGATCTGGGGCTTCCCAGAACTCCAGGGCCAAAGAGGACAGAAGCTACCTGCACCTTCCTGTTCAGCAACCTGGAGGTCAGTAAAGACTCCATCGATGCAGAAACCCTCCCACAGCCTCTCCCACACATTACCTCCAAAGGAAGTTGCCATCCTAGTTTCTAAAGCCAGGATTTTTCCCCTCCTATTCTTGAACTACATTAAAATGAAGTTAAACAGAATAGATTCTCTTGGATCTGCGCTGTTCACCATCATGAGGCTCGCGATACCAGTGTGCATGGCTGCAGTTCATTCATTTTCTTTGCCCTGTGGCACTCTGCTCTGTAAACACTCCACACGTTACCCATTTCACTGCTGATGGACATCTGAATTGTTCTCAGTTCGGAACTATTACAAGTAATACCATTATGAGCATCTTTATCCATGCCTTTTGGTGCATACATGCTCATGTTTTTCTTTTTTTTTTTTTTATTTATATGACAGAGTTAGACAGTGAGAGAGAGACGGAGAAAAAGGTCTTCCTTCCGCTGGTTCACTCCCCAAATGGCTGCTACGGCTGGCGCTGTGCCGATCTGAAGCCAGGAGCCAGGTGCTTCCTCCTGGTCTCCCATGCGGGTGCAGGGGCCCAAGCACTTGGGCCATTCTCCACTGCCTTCCTGAGCCACAGCAGAGAGCTGGACTGGAAGAGGGGCAACCAGGACCAGAACCCAGTGCCCATATGGGATGCCGGCGCCGCAGGCAGAGGATTAACCAAGTGAGCCACAGCGCCAGCCCCCCTCATGTTTTTCTATGGGGTATATTACTGGGTATTGAATTTCTGTATCATAGATTCCCCATATATTCAATCTGAGTAGACAATGCCAATAATTTTCCAAAGTGGTTATACCACCATGAGGTCCACCAAATGTATACTTCCTCTAATGGTATCTTTTAATCACATTTCTTTTTCTACTTACATTAGCCAGAGCTGTTTCTGTTGCTTTCAAATAGAAACTTCACAAGACATGTGACAACACCAGAGAGAGCTAATCCAGGTTTAGGAAAACAAGGAGAAAGATCCTGAGGTCATTATGCAAACCCCGTACTATTTACCAAGCAGATACTGTGTGCATGTACACACACACACACACACACACGCACACTGATTACCTGAGATTATTTCTGGCTATCTTCCTTATTTGACAATTTTACACAGGTACTGTGGTAGGCAAAACTCAATGAAGTAGACTGATTAACATTTACTAGGAAATTGACATTTAATAAGTTGAGATAACTTGGTTAAGATCAGGAGTAATTAATGATGAATCAGGAGGAATATGAACTCAAGATTATGTGGCTTCAAAGACTGTGCTGTTCACCAATGGACCACACTGATATCAATTCACTTGAAAGCCAAGAAGAGTTGATTAACTTATGGATGCTATTTAGAATAGAATATGTTAACTCTGATATTAAACAGCACCAACCAGGTTCGTGAGTTCTTTATGCTTTCCAGTGTCTGTGTAGACTATCCAACACAAGGCAGTAGATGTGTCATGAGGATGACAGAACATTCCAGGGAGTGGAGTGCATGACAAACTGTGAATACTCTCCATTACCGGCAGTTACTGGTGCTGCATTCCAACTGAGCTGAAAACAGTCTTGGGTAATAATGGTAACTCATATTCTGAAAATATTTTGCATCTCTAAAACACTGCAGATCAGAATGCCACCAGGTCATAAACAGCAATATGTTTCTTCATGTCTCCACTCTTCTTTTTAAAAGATGACTTTTTTCAGGGTGCGTGGATAGTAGAGAAGAAATATAATCCCGTTTGTTGATGTGCTCTGCTTTATTTCATTCTTCTAGATACCTACTAAATTTGAATCAATTTATCAAAACACTGTATTGCTTTAACATGAGAATCTGAGAATTTTATAAGTTGTAAGATTGATGTGTTTTGGTTGGTTGGTTAGCATGGAAAGGTGTTTGACCTTGTTGAATTGTTATGTTGGTGGCGGTTTCTTGATGTTTGATTGTCATAAAGTGTTCCTGGTCCATAACCCCTGATAAGTGCTTCAGGGACCCTTTGTTCAAACAAAGAGAATTCCTTCTTTGGATGGTGTTTCTCTTGATTCTGCTTTTAAGTTTGTGATTCTAACACACGAGTAACATAAAAAGAAAATTTCACAAATAATTAAGATTTGCTTCACAATAAGATGACTGTGTATCACATTGCTACACCTATGAACTCAAACAACACCTAAAGGCAACCTTGGAACCGCCTAGAAATCAATAGTACTGATCAGTCCTTAAAACAAAGAGCTTCCCTTGGCCAAACAGACAAGGGTAGAGTGGAAGAAGAGTGGAAATGTTTTCTGTTTGCATTTTATTTAATTACATTGTTTCATAAACCAATTCTGTTTTGAATACTCCTGTCTAAAAATTACCATTGAGCAGCTACAATAGCATTTATTGCCTGCTGTTTATAATTTACAAGCGATTGCCAAATGCAAATTGTGCAATTAATCAGCCCTGAGGAAAAGCGGTAACTGTGCCCTCCATCCAAACGCAGAGCGAGTCTGGGTGTCAGTGCTTTCTGCTCCTGCAGTGCGCACCAGGGTGGCTGGTTCGCGGCCACATGCATACCAACCATTGCTCCCAGGGGTGCCACTTCAGGCTTCAGAAGGTGGGCAACCGACTTCTTGATAGATTACAGCAGGTGAGTCTGAACACCTTCGTGTGCTTCACCCTCCACCATGTTCCCAGGCAGGGAGACACACCTTGCCATCGTCAGAGACACAGAGCCGCTTCTGAGAAGGCAGGCACAGCAGAGATGCAAAGCCACTCCTGCAACTGCGGGAAGATGTAGACCGAGCGAATGAGCATCTTTCAATCCTCAACACACAGAAAGGACAGTCTATTCTGAGGGTCCCCAGAATTTGATTTATAACCATTTAAAAAATTACTTCTGAACCGTGAAAACACCCTCTCACTAGTTAAAGAAAGTTTGAGGTAGGAATTAAGCTCTTGATGGGGAATGATCAATTGAGGTTCTGAATTTTTTGAAAAACCTAGCTACAAACTCTGAGAATGAGCTGCCACTGCTGGCCTGGAACCTGGTATTTAGGTATTTGCAATCTGATGTTTAGCTCCACTGAATCACTCTCTAATTCCTTCTTGCCCAATGTATAATTTTAATGGATTTTCTTGATTCATGAATTAAACATGGCAACACAGCCATTATATTCTTCTTAGCTGTTTCTTTTTAAGTTTAGAGATTAGCCTTACTATTACTATATGCATATAAATAGTAATAAAGAAAGCTGATCCACTTAATTTATCATGATATCTGACTTTTATCTGAACTCTACTTGACCTGGCATGATAAGAATTAAGAATTTCTAGTACTGGCTGCTAAATAAATGACAGGAAGCATGGTGACAGAATGCACAGGGTAAGGAAGAGCTCTTTTACCAACTTTTATCTAAGACACTCCCCCTACTTTTGACTAGTTTTGAACTCTGGTCTCTGTGAAATCTATTTGTTTTGGCTGAAATTTAGAATCTAGTTAATGTCAGTGTTAGCTGTAACACTAAAAGTCAGCTTAACCTTGTAATAGACTGAGAAGATTATTCCCTCGGTTACTTTTTTTTAAAGATTTATTTATTTATTTGAAAGGCAGAGTTACAGAGAGGCAGAGGCAGAATGAGAAAGAGAGAAAGAGAGAAAGAGAGAAAGAGAGAGAGAGAGAGAGAGAGAGAGAAAGTCTTCCATTCACTGGTTCACTCCCCAGATGGCCACAATGGCTGGAGCTGGATTGATCTGAAGTCAGGAGCCAGGGGCTTCTTCCTGGTCTCCCATGTGGGTGCAGTCGCCCAAGCACTTGGACCATCTTTTACTGCTTTCCCAGGCCATAACAGAGTGCTGGATCAGAAGTGAAGCAGCCGGGTCTCCAACTGGCGCCCATATGGGATGCCAGCACTGCAGGCGGCATCTTTACCCACTAAGCCACAGTGCCAGCCCCCTTGGTTACTTTCTGCAGGTGCCACTCAAAAACTGGAGACATAGCTATGAATTGTGTGAATTTAGTGAAAAATTATTTTTCAGATGCAGATGTTTGCTTGCATCTTGTAATCTATAATGTGCATGTCACAACAGCAGTTCAATGCTCAAGTGCTTATTTTGAGGGTCTGATACAGACTTTGAGGATGACTGTGATTTGAAGAAGGGCCACACCCCACGCAGCTGTAGGCTGTGACTGTGTCCACTGGCTTCTGCCTCTGTGGTGAATTATGAATGTGTGGGTGTGCGTATGTGTGCTAACAAAAATGACCAGAGGGATTTCAGCTTAACATTGAAATATTTAATAGTGATTATCTCTAAACAGAACTGTAGGGGGGCAGAATTCTGTTTGCTCACTATATATCCCAAATATCTACCATTCTGCCTTGTGCAAAATAGGTCACAATGAGTATATATTTTTTTGAGTCCTTGTTGCTGACTTGCATTCTGGGAGCATATTTGCATTTTCTTTCTTTCTTTTTTTTTTTTTTTACAATGAACACAGATTTATAAAAGAGTGTTATTTTAAAAAATGCCTAATATTCCACTTCTTTTACTTATACAAACAAATGTGACTAGGAGTCTACCCAGAAATTATTACTATTTTTTTTAAGTTTGAGAGGACTGGGAAAGGTCTAATTGTCCGCCTACACTGCCTGTTTATACAACCGCTTCTGCACACATTTCCCGTGGGGAGCAGGGTGAATTTATAAACACTGTGTTGACATTATGCACAACTCCTCCTGCCAAGTCTGAGTATTCGAGGTCAGTGACTGAGCTGATATGATGGAATTTCCTTTGTAATAAGATAAAAAAGAAAGAAAGAATCCCAGAATCTGTTGTCTTCAGAAGATTATGAGCACTGGCTTTTCCTGCCTAATGAGGCCTCGGTGGTCAGATCCACGTGGATGACTCAGAAAAATAGATGCTGCAGGAGCCACTCCACACTAATAGGAGGGAAAAACCAAACTCTTCTCAGTGGGGAGACAGGAGTAAGTCCTGGGAGGTGCTGTACTTATGCAGTTTCCCAGCATGCCAGAGTCTTGACTGAACCACATGAGTGAGTCAATGACCAGTTCTTGACATCTTAGTGCTTTTTTTTTTTTTCCCAGTGTTTCTTTAAAAGTTTTGCTTTAAATGTGACTCATACATATGCTATAGCATTCATGCAATGATCATTCTTTAGTTCTAACTGTGAATTTCAAGTCTTGCTAAGCCAAACAACTTAATCCAAAGAGTTGACTCTGTGCTGGGTGCTTTCTGTGTGAAATATTAGTGCTGGCCCCATGGCACTGGTCACCAGTGTGACAGAGACGGGTGTGACTACAGCTGATTCTCTGTTCCTTCCTTAAGTCAGGGGAGGCCCTCTCAGCCTTCCTGGAGGTCATCCTGGAGAAACAAGTGGTTCCAGTAATGGGCTCTGAGCAGACATGAAGACGGCGATGTGCTATGGTTGTTCTCATGTCTCTTGGAGTAGCAAACTCTGAAGGATCAGGTGGACGGGACTGTGCCAGAGGACACTGGAGACAGCCAGCCGAGGTTCTTGAGTGACTTTATGGAGCAACCACACCAGGGCACCTGCTTTGTGCTATTGTGTTAAGTTGAGCCACTCAGATTTTAGGGTCTAATTTGTTAGTACAGCATAATGTAACCTATGTTGACCGTTACAATGGTAAACGTGTTGAAGTTGTCTTTTTTATGCCCAATCAGAGGAAAATCCTACAATGCAGTAAAATATTAACGCCCCATCAATGCATGCCAGGAGTACTCATTTATTATGAATGTGATTTCTCTTCCTTCCTGTGTAACTTAGGTAAATGGTGGAATCCATTCATTTATTCAATAAGTAATCATTGAGTAAGGTGCTCTCTTCATGCTGCAAATACAATGCAGAGCAAAATACTGAACATTCCTGCTCCATTGGAGATAAGATTCCATGGAACTGAGGTCCCAGGAATGAAACAAAACATAAACAAGTGGATGAAATAGGCAGAATTTCAGAAAGATAACAGCTTTATGAACAAAAACACATGACACACGGGGCAGGGTAAGTGCTAAGGGTGGGGGAGGGTTGCTGTCTTCCTGCAGAGCCAAGGAAATCCTCAGTGAATGAGACCCAAGCACTGGGACACACTGACTGTCATTGAATAGATGGACGCCCTGCTTCCGTTCAGTTCCTGCCTTGCGTTAGTCTAATGCATCTCTCTACAAGGCTAAGGCCTTGAGGACTTGTCCTGTTTCCTGCATTGCCCAGTGAGGTACATGTGGCAGGTGCTGACCTCTGAAAACAAACAGATCAGGCTCCCTTAGAGATGTTCCTAAGACTCCTTCCTCGATTGCTCACTGTCTTCTGTTCTGAACTGGCCTCTGCTGGCTCCTGAATATTGATCCCCTTATTCTCTCACAAGCGTGAGAGAATGGGACTCTGTCACACTGGTTGATATTGAAGCTCCCTGGTTAAGCTCCCTCAAAAACCTGTCTCAGGGCCAGTGTTGTAGTGCAGTGAGCTAAGCCACTTCCTGCAATGCTGGCATCCCATATTGGAGCCCTGGTTTGAGTCCTGGATGCTCCGCTTCCTGGTCCAGCTCTCTGCTAATGCACTTGGGAAGGTGGTGGAAGATGGCCCCAAGTACCTGGGTTCCTGCCACACACATGAGAGACCTGGATGGAGTTCTGGGTTCCTGGCTTTGGCAGGAGCTATTCCTGGCTGTTGCAGCCATTTGGGGAGTGAACCAGTAAGTGGAAGATCTCTCTCTCTTTCTATGTATATATAGATACATATACACACATATATATGTGTACATATATATGTATATATATGTAAATGTGTGCATGTATGTGTGTGTGTCTATACAAAACTCTGCCTTTCAAATAAATAAAATAAATTTTAGGAAAGAATCTGTCTCATTTTCCAAATCAGACACCAGTTTGTGTCCACTCACCCCCACACACCATCTTTTGAGTGAACCCTGAGCCCTGGAGACCTAAGCAACTACATTTTAAACCACACAATCACTTTTCTTCCCTCTCCCTATTCTTGTCTAGGCTTCAGGGAATTAAGCTAATAGGCAGCATCTGCACCGACCAAGCTAATCCTCTGGCTTTCTGGAATTAAAAAAGATGAGCTGGGACAACTGAGTTCTCTGTCTCCTAAATTTGAATTAAGTCACACAGATACACCATACTACTGGTGCTATGAGTTGAAGTTGGAAAAAAAAAAAAAAAAAAGAAACCCATGAAGTGGAGCTGGATTCACAGCAAGTCAAAGGCAGGTGGAATTCAAAATTACGGGGCCGTCAAAACTGATTAAGTAGAAAAACCCTCCTAACAAAGAAAGGAAAACAAAGCTGATGCTGGGAGGTAGGCTCAGCAAGAGAGAAAGAAGGTCCACGAGTGAACTTTCTCATTTCCTGGAGCTTACCATGAGAGCTTTCTAGTTGTTGTCCTAATTAGAGACGGAATCAACATATAGCCCTTCAGCAAACACTGTCTCTCCCAGGTTACCCTGAGAAGATCCCGCTTCTTTACAACCTGGAAGGCCTCCTCAAAGCACCAGGTCTTGTCCTGCCTCCTCTCACGCTTCACCGCACCTCATTCTGCTCCCTGATCAGGCCAGAGGAGACTGTGCTTATTGGTCACTTGCTAGATATCAGAGACACAAGGGACACCCGTATTAATTCCCACCTCCAGTCCTGAAAATTGTCACTTTCGCTGGATTGAGATAAACAGCAGTAGATTCTCAAAGTGCAAAGGGAATGTTGAGGATGATAACAAATCCACAGCCAGGGATCAATTCAGGCTTCCCACTGCCCCTAAGATCCTTACCCTCAATGAGTCCAACTTGTCCACATGGCCTCTCTTTCCCTGCTTCTGGCCCAGAACCCCCATGGGGCTTAGCCCTCCACCCTGAGCTCACTCTACCTAGTTGGTGCATGCAACCTGGTTTTGCTTGTGCTGTTCCTGCCCAAGAACTTAACCCTGACTTCTATGCACCTTCCTCTTTCTCACCTGACTCAAGTTCTACCCTGAAGAGTCTAATGCTCACATCAGATCAGGCAAATATTAACTAAGCACTGAAGCTTTTCTATTTCTGACCCTTTGTACTTGCAGCTCTTTTTGCCTGAAATACTTTTTTTTTTTTTTTTTTTTTTTGGTTTTGGTTCATTCATCCATTCAGCAAATAATGGAGACAGAAGAAATAGCAAGGGCAGAGACCCTGGGGCTCTCCCTTCATTTTTGTGCACTGTTTACTCCTTTACTTCCTTCAGGTCCCTGCTTAAATGTCACCTATGACAGAAGCGTTATGTGTTGATGGGATATAAAATGACAGCTCACCCATTATTCTCTGTCTCTTTTTGCTTTACTCTTTTTTCATAGCACTATCACCATCTGACAAACTTTATTTTTATTTTTGCATTTGCCTGCCTCCTCCTCCGCTAGAAGCTGAGCTGTGTGTGTGTGTGTGTATGTGTGAGAGAGAGAGAGAGAGAGAGAGAGACATTATCAAATTTACAGCTGTGTCTCTAGTACCTGGAAGAGTGACTGCCACACAGAAGGGGCTCAGTGAGTATTTGCCGAGTGAATCTAGGGAAAGATTCATAGAGATGAAAGCTGTGCTGGGCTATGAATGGTTATTCTTGTAAATATGGATAGGAAAGGCATTCTAAGCACAGGAGCTAGCATTAAGCATAGCTCAGAAGAAACAAAAAAGTATTTGAAAGCCCACAAAAAGTGCAAATATAGTGATGCAAATATAATGTCGCTGGAGCAAGTTGCGGAGCACAGAGTAACTAGAGCTGATTGCAGAGAGTCTAAATGCCACGCTAAGGAACATGGACTTTATCTGGTCAGTGAAATGAGTAGCTATTTGTATTAGTCAGCCTTTCATTACTACAACAAAATACCTGCGACAAGCTGCTTACGGAGAAAACAGGTTGATTTGGGCCCGCAGTTCTGGAGAGCGACATGGGTTGGGCAGCTAGTGAGGGCTGCAGACAGCAGTGGTGGAGCACTTGCAGAGTTGAGATCATGAAGTGGGGCAGGAGGCACAGAGAATGGCTGGGCCTGACTTGGTTTTTATAACCAATCGTCACACAGGAACTACTTAGCAAGTGCATAACCCAATCAACCTAAAGGTCTCCCACTAGGCCCACCTGCTAAACACCACAATTAGATTAGATTTCTACCCTCTTAGCACTATTAACTTATGGAGTTTAAGGCCCTTGATGAGTTTGGGAACCAAATCATGTTCGAATCAGAGCACTATTGAAAAATTTTATGTGTATACCCAGCTCAGCCCCTTATGTCTACATATCTTCTCCTGTAACTGTAATAAAGGCACCTTTCTTTCCATTCTTTTCATATTTTAACAAAAACTACTAACATCATGAATTACCCATGATTGATCTCCTGAGGTACCTGTGACAAGTCTTGTAAATAATAATGAGAATTTCAGGGGCCTACTGGAAGGGGCTAACTGGAATGGCAGATCCCATGACAAGGTAAGAGCTTCCAAGGACCAGCACTGGGGTGTAGCAGGTAAAGCTGCCACCTGTGATGCCAGCATCCCATTTGGGTGACAGTTTGTGTCCCGGCTGCTCCACTTCTGATCCAATGTCCTTCTAGCGGCCAGGGAAAAGCAGCAGAGGCTGACCCAAGTGTTTGGGCCCCTGCCGCACGTGTGGGAGACCTGGAGGAAGCTCCTGGCTTTGGCCTGGCCCAGCCCTGGCCATTGTGGCCATCTGGGGAGTGAATCAGCTGATGGAAGATCTCTCTCTTCATTGTCTCTCTGCTCCCCGCCCCGTCACTCTTGACTTTCAAATAAATAAATAAATCTGCCCGACACCCTGGATTGCCAGGACTATCATCAGAAAAAAAAAAAAAAAACCACCTGGGAAATCTGCCTACTTATCAGGTGACTGGACTCATTTTTTTTTTCTAACTTTCCCTCCACGTCCCCCCACCACCTGGGCAGCTACCCTGGTCCTTTAAAAACCCTCTTGGCTGGTCTGAATGGCAGAAAGAGCACATTTGGGGAGAAAAGACTGCTCTTTCCCCAAGACTGCAGCTTCTTGCAATAAACACTTTCCTCTGACCAGCTCTGTCTCTGGTGAGTTAACTATCCAAGCTCCGGGCTTCAAAGGTCCGATTATTTGTCCAGGAATACTCTTAGTGATTGAATTACACAGCAAAGCATGTATTTCTGTGAGGGAATTCCGTAGCTGTAGTTAGGGGCCTAAGTGCGGGAGTCTACCCTTGGTGAGCCTGCCTTAAGCCAAGGAGCCCTTAAAAGGGATTGCACTCTTCCTGACAGATATTCAAAGCAGAAGATAAATCGGATGTGTGGAAATTCTCCGCTGCCAGAGAGGCCATGTGACAAAAAAACGGGAGGGCCTGTAGGAACTGAGACGGACCCCTGGCTGACAGCAAGCCGGGAGATAGGAACCCCCGTCCCACCATGGGAAGGAACCAAATTCTGCCAGAAACCTGAATGCTCTTGGAAGCGGATCCTGAGTTCCAGATGAGAACACAGTAAACCAACACCACACTTTCAGCCTGGTCTGGGACCCTGAGCAGAGACTCTAGCAACCAGGTGCCTGCAGAAATGCGAGCGAATACGTGGGCATTGTTTCGTGCCGCTGTGTATGGAGTAATCAGTTATGCTGAAATAGATAGGAACACAAGCTTCTCGCTAAACTCTGTGAAAACAGCTTGCAGAGGGTTAAACTAGAGACAAAAGAGACAGGGAGGGAGTCACTGCAGTCATCCACAGGAGGGATGAATGCCCAGAATTGCAATGATCCCTCACATCTGAAATTCATAGGGGCCTTCCCTGCTGAGCTGAACACACCACTGCCTTTGAACTCTGTGCTTGAAAGCATCCGGCGTCTTGAGAAGGAGTGACTTTCCACAGATAGGCCAGCTCCCCCAGCTCCAATCAGTGCATTCTCGGCTTTTCCATCTTCCTGCCACCATGGCGGGTGCAGGGTACCAATGAGTTTCCTGTCCAAGCCCCCT
This sequence comes from Oryctolagus cuniculus, assembly GCF_964237555.1. NCBI lineage: Eukaryota > Metazoa > Chordata > Mammalia > Lagomorpha > Leporidae > Oryctolagus > Oryctolagus cuniculus. The sequence goes on along the minus strand of NC_091439.1, from coordinate 84,192,614 downwards.
GAGTAATGAAAATTAGCCGTGTTTCCTGCCAGTGGCTTTCTTTAGAAGGCATGGACACACGTGAGCCCTGGAAGCCTATGAACATGGTCTAGAGGGCTTTCAAAAGATGCGACCCTGCCTAACCTCAGCAATTCTCATTGAACTTGGAATTAAGCACTGTGCCTTTTTGTTTGTTTTCATTTTTTTTTTAAATTCTTCCAGTAAAACAGCTGCAACAGAGCCTCAACTTGAAACTGTAGGATCTGAGAAATAAGTGATGTCAGTCTCTCATCTATCTTTAGCATAAAGAATTTTCTCCTTCTTCCTCTTGTCCCCTTCCTTCACCATCCAACTTTACTAATAGACTGCCATTTTCATCACTGTCATCAATTATGCAAAATTTGCTACATCAACACTTTATTGTATAAATGATGTCAGTTGGTTGATAAGAAAACTAAGGCTTAGGAAACTTAAGTCAATTGCCTTATATTCATAGTCAGTGGGTTCTAAGTCCAATCGCAAACCCATCTTCATGTTCTAAATTTTGTGTTTTTTCCACCAACGCCATTCCTTAGGGAACTTTAAAGAACATATTGCCTTCTCTTTACATCACCCACCAGCCACCGATCACCAGCTCTGTCCTAGATACTCTCAAGTATCTTTCTGATCTCCTTGATGCACTGTTACGTTCTGAGATAAATACCTCCTTGGTGATAAAAATGAGGCTCTAAGTGGTTACAGAACTCGCTCAGTTGTCAGACAGCAATGAAGTAGTTAATTCTGAATGCATGTACCAATCTTCTGATTCCACACAGTGTTCCTGACCGTGCTCACCTGATCCTGGTGACAGAAGACTCTGGCAAAGGCAGAAGACCCTTAGACTGGATAGACTCAGAAAGAACATTGTTGAGCCCAAAAAACAGGAACAAAAATCATCTTCTCTATTAAAAATTTTAAAACATTTTGATTTTATTGAAAGGGAGGGAAGGAGGGAGAGACAGGGAGACAGGGAGACAGAGAGAGAGAGAGAGAGGTGTATCTTCAGTTGGTACAACAAGCAAAGCTGGGTCAGGTCAAGGCCAGGAGTCAGGACTCAAGCCAGCATCCTATGTGGGTTGCAGGGACCCAAGTGCTTGAGCAACTACCTTCTGTCTCCCCGGGTGGCAGGAAGCTAATGCCTCCTCTTCTGGGTCTCCCATGTTGGTGGCCATGGCCCAATTATTTGGGCCATCTTTTTCTACTTTTCCCAGGCCAATAGCAGGGAGCTGGATCAGAAGTGGAGCAGCCGAGACATGAAGTGGCGCCCATATGGGATGCTGGCATCGCAAGCAGCACCAGCCCCACTGACTACAGTGTATGAGGAAGCTTGCCAGTGCTCACAGTGCAGTGATCCTGATAAGATGCTGTGTTCTGAGAACCATATGAATACGCAGACATACATCTATGCACAGGTGAACCTGAGTGAGAGGCACAAGACTTCGGTTCCTCAGAAAGGAAGTCACGATTGTTCTAGGATGTAAATGATTTCCTTCTCTCCTTCCTTCCTCTCGTCCCTTCCCTTTTTTTTCCTTTCCTTTCCTTTTCTTTTCTTTTCTTTTCTTTTTTCTTTTCTTTTCTTTTCTTTCCTTCTCTTCTCTCTTTTCTTTCTTCCTCTCTCTGTTTTTTTTTTTTTTTTGGCCCGTTTCTCTTTCTAAATATCCTAAAATTAACGTGTAACATTTTGCAATTAGGGAAAAGCTAAATGATGAGAAGACAGAAAATACTGTTCTCTCCAGTCCCTCATCTTGTTTTGCCTTGCCATTTACTGTCATGAATTAGCACCCGACCCCACCCCTCCAAAGTGTATCTGGTACAAGGCCCAAATAAACTCTCCCCTAACTATTGCAATAGTCATCCCTTTATGAATGCAGCCACACTCATCTACTGAATACCTCTAACTTGCCCTTGGAAGTAACAGGTAATATTCTCCCTTTATCCTCAACAACCTCACATCAAGTGTGGAAAGCCAATAAGGGGTTATTATACAATTTAACTATTACAATAGAAGGAAGAAGCAACTCCTTCATTCTCTACTTTCCATCTTGACAAAAAGTCTTCATAGCCCCATTCATCTTTTTTTTTTTTTTTTTTAAACAGGCAGAGTGGACAGTGAGAGAGACAGAGAGAAAGGTCTTCCTTTTGCCGTTGGTTCACCCTCCAATGGCCACCGCGGCTGGCGCACTGCAGCCGGCACACCGCGCTGATCCGATGGCAGGAGCCAGGTGCTTTTCCTGGTCTCCCATGGGGTGCAGGGCCCAAGGACCTGGGCCATCCTCCACTGCACTCCCGGGCCACAGCAGAGAGCTGGCCTGGAAGAGGGGCAACCAGGACAGAATCCAGCGCCCCGACCGGGACTAGAAGCCGGTCTGCCGGCGCCGCAGGCGGAGGATTAGCCTAGTGAGCCGCGGCACCGGCCAGCCCCATTCATCTTTAACTTGAAAGTGTCTACACCTGGTAGCTGCTACCTTATGGGGAAGTGACACCAATCTGTCTGGAAACCACAGGTGTTTTATAGAACAACAACAACAACAACAAAAACAGAGAAAATGTCAGTGGTGGAAGACTAGACTCCCCAGTGTGGACTAGAAGTCAGAGGTCCTCAGAATTTATTGTTCAAAAAATAGAGGTATTTTTGAGAATGGTAAGGGCATTAATAGTTACTCTGGGACAATGAGCATAAAACCTAATCCTTCCAAGAAAATCAAGACATATGCTCACCCTGACAAGGAATTAAGGAACAGTCAGGAGTCTTTTCCATTGAGACGGTTTCTCAGAAAGTCATATTTACTCAGTCTTTTCATGCTCTGTTTTGTGGCCATCCTTGTGGGTGATACTGTACCTGGTGGGGAGTCTGCCTGCCCTGCCTATGCAGGAGGTTGAGAGGGGATGGCAAACCACGCCTCCGGGAAAGGACCCCACAATCTGACTGCTCATAGGTAGCTGAAGACCCATACTCTTCCCCACCCCCACTCCCTGTTAGAGGGCCCTGTAATTGCCAATCAGGCAAACTGCTCCCGGATGCGGCCCAGGCCCATTAGGACCACCTGGAAAGTTATCCCAGACACATGACCTTCAAGGTGATGGGAGAAGCATATTGGTGCCAATGTCGGTTCTGTCCTATAGAATTAGTGTTCCCCTGAGTTGGTTACGCCCCTTCTACCTGCCCTATAAAAATCTCCGTGACTGTGAATAAAGACGGACGTGTTCACTGAAACTTCTCTCCGGTGCTGCTTGTGGAAGTCACTGTCGCCCTGCTCTCCCCGACAGTGCGGCCTTGCAGGTCAAGCCGCAATCCTGAAACAACTTTTCATCATGTCATCTACACCATTCCCCACGTGGCCAAGCAGCACCAGGAGTTTGCCGTGTGTGCACAGGACGTTTCCACCAACTCTGCCTTCCTGGTGGGGCTCTCAGCTTCCCACCCAAATTCTAGAATCTGTCTGCCCAGGGATGTGTCCTCTGTGTCCTTTGTTCCTGCATCCCTGCTTCTGGAACTACAGCTGCTGGGCCTCCGTAAGCCTTCTGAGCATGGGCAGGCCCAGGCCCAGGCACAGCTTGTCCGAGCAAACGTAAAAGGTCCCCTGGAGCTGACCCTGGGGGCAGAGAACGCAGTTCAGGTCTTGCTGTCAGTACGGCTTCCTCTTGGTTGCTGTGGAATACGATTTAGGGGATTAATGAGGGAGCAGTGTCGTGCTCACCGCATGTAGGCCTCATCAGCGCAAAATTTCACCGGGCAGATGAACACAGACAGATGCACATTTCCTTCACCAATGAAATATTAAACACGACAGGTGCGTTACCCACCAGGAAAGGCTGAATACAAAATGCATGTGTTACCCACTGGGTGTCCCCACCCCACTCCTCCTGCCTGGGTGGGTTCTCGGAGATGATAGTCCTGGAAGTCTGTTCAGGAATGCAATTCCAAAAGTTATGGCCAATGGTATTCTTGGGAAGATAATTTAAAGTCTTTTGGCTTTAAATTAAGAATCCATTAAGATAATAAAATGTTTTCTCCGAGTTTATTGTTATTCTGCCTAAGGGATCTGTGGGCGAATACAGGATAAAAACTACAGAGAGAAAGATTCCCGTCACTATGGAAACAGATTCATTTATTTTTATGGGCTGATTTCTAATTCCTCTCCTTGGGCAAACTCCCACTAACTTCTGATGATTGGAGATTACACTCACTCAAAGGGCATTTTACTGCTTGGGGTTGCATTTCCTATTTGGCCAGGAGGGTGGTGGGGAAGGAGGGCTCAATGCAAAGTCAAGATGTGTAAGAAGACCTCCCCCACAGTTTGACTACAATTGGAATAGGCCACTGATGGGAGTGAGGAGGACATATGCAAGAGTGAGTTCCAATATAGGAAAAACAAGTCCTTTCATAGTTACCAGCCCGATGGACAAACTCTTCAAAATGCAAAACACACAGACAGCAAGGTTCTAGAAGCATAACTCCTGTATGAAATTTTATCTACTGACCAAGTTCAGCCTAGAACCTATTGACATATATAATTATGTATAGATATCACAAAGAGTGGCCTTCTTGAGGAAACACAAAAAGGTTCATGTCAGTTATTTTTAACTACTTGAATCTTACTGTTTGTAGAGTTTAAATTCTTTAATAGAAGGTCAAGTTGTTTCTCTTATAAGAGTGTCTTACTGTCTTACTTTCTCTACTAGTAAAATGCCAACAGCAGCATATGGCCACCTTCAGGAACAAATGAGGAGCATGATTAATATCTGATATTTTGCTTTGGAACACTCAGCCTGGGATGTGTTAAGAATATAAATAGCACCTTGATGAATTAACTCAACCTGCTTTAAGAGATCCTATGTTGATGTCCCTTTGCATGAAGATGACATCATGCCTAGTTATTCAATGTACTGTGCAATCCAACACAGTGTGAGGGTGGCCAGTTGCTGTCCTTTGGGTCAGACTTTCGTCAAGGCTCTGGAATGCAGAATGGAATAGTGCATGCAGAACTAGAAGAAAGACTGGTGGAGCAATTCATCCATCAAGTCTGACTGAACATCCGCTGTTGCCCTTTTAGGGGACTCAGACACTAATCATCAGTCCTGGAAAGCCACTGGAGCCAAGCCAGTGAAATCACTATTTAGCAAGTTGAAGTTTCAGTAGAGTTCAGTGCAGACTGAGTATGAGAGTAGGTGCAGGTGTACGAAGAAGGCCATGGATGGCAAGAGATTTTCTCAGGTGTGACACAAGGCTCACTAGATGGGATCCCCTATCCAATCTGCAAAATAGAGATAAAAGTATTTAAATAATTAGTTTTAAAATTTATAAGTGTTGCTTTGTATTTCCAAATATTTGACATTGAGTGACACGTGGATGTTTGCCCAAGTTCATCATTGTGTTTGACACAGGTGCTATTCTTTGCCTATTTCAGTGAAAATATGCATACAGCCCTTCAGGGACTGCTTTCTGCCTGTGTTATCTGCCTCCTAGCCAAGGGACTCCAAATGATACTTCAAGTGGGATGCTGTACTGGGTATGAATATGTGTAGGAGAAGACCTAGTAACTAGACCTGGGAAGAAAAAGCATACAACATGGTATTGTGACTTGAGCATTTTGGTCAGAACTGCTATCCCTCTGAACTAGAAATAGAAGCCAAGAGATATTCACATAATAGAAATATGGGGCAGTCACACAATAAAACCTTCATTTCAAGTCCGTAACCATATGTTAAGGGGCCAGTTTTGTGGCACAGTGGGTTAAAGCACCATTTCCAGCATTTGTATTTGAGTGCCAGTTTGAGTCTTGACTGCTCTGTTTCTGATCCAGCTGAAGACGAATGATGGCCCACGTACTTGGAGCCCTACCACCTATGTAGGAGACCAGAATGGAGTGCCCGGCTTTGGCTTCAGCCTGGTCCAGTCTTGGGTATTGTGCCCTTTTGGGGAGTGAATCAGCAGACAGAAGATTGATCTCTCTCTGTCTCTCCCTTTCTCTGTCACCTCACATCTAAACAACTAAACAAATAAGTAAGTATATTTAAAAAAGAACATGTGTTGAAAGATACGTGCAGAGAAGGATGCGACTATGGAATCTAAAGCAGCTCTCCCAATTATGGAGCTGAATGGGAAAATGAGGAGTTGGCAAAGCAGGCTGGAGATGTTTCAGAGAGGTAGGAGGGAGACAGAAAGAGTGCAGAGACAGGGATGTGAGGGAGAGACAGTGTTGAATGCTGGCGAGATCCTAAGTCACAGCGACAAGATGAACTTCACCCAGTCCTTGCCCTCAGTGACATCACAGTCTAGAGGAGGACACAGACAAAAACGATGAGTCATTGCACAAGGTAGAGGGGAGGATGAGTCCAGGATGATGCTAACATTCTTGCTTGAGCGATGAGCAAGAAATATGGGAGGATGAGCAATTAGACATTTTTCCAACTATTACTAAGGTACCACGTGTGTGCTCCTCCCTACCACGGCCCCACTAAGAACACAACAGCAAGTGCGCTGCATACGCCCCGCTCTCCATGTCTATTCAAGCACACAGCCACATTTACATATGTAGAGATATTTGCTATTTTTGCAGTTGCAATAATGGGATAATATACATATTAATTTGCAAGCTGCTTTTTTCACTTCACACTCTATCACAGAATTTATCTTTCACATCAGAGAGCTGCATAATGGCTGTCATTCATTGTCATCTATTCTCCCCTGATGGGCATGGGGATTGTTCCCAGACTCCCACTACTGCAAACAATAAACATCTTCCTGCATATAGCCTAATAGAGACAAGTGCTTTGATTTCAGTAAGTTTGACCCCAGTGGTGGGATTTCTGGGTTAAAGGATATTTGTACTTTTAACTGTAACTCGATCATCCAGATTTCTTTTCAGAGAAGGTGAAAGCAATTTATGTGATAAGTGGAAATTCTTAATTATGAGCATCTCTGAGAACAGGGTGGGTTGGGTGGACAAGGGAAGGGAAGGGATGATGTTTAGTTTGACTGTCAATTAATTAAGTCTAAGATGCCTGCCGGAAGTCAGGCAGTGAGATGCTGCGCTTTAGCGCTAATGGGAGCTGAGTGTGAGGGCACAGGATGGGATGGGACAGCTCTGGGGAAGAGAACAGAGCAAAGAAGGAGGTGACTACGGAGCTTGGAGCAGCTCCCCTGTATGGAATTAAATGGGAGAATAAGTTGGCAAAGCAGGCTGAGGGTGTTTCAGAGAGGTAGGAGGGAGACAGAAGGAGTGCAGAGACAGGGGAGTGAGGGAGAGATTTAAGAACAGGGTGTGGGCCACCGTGCCAAATGCGGAGCGAGATCCTGAGTCACAGGGACATGGACCTTGCTATTTATATCTTAGGGCACAGAAATGGGAGTTCCAACGTTGTATCTTGTTTAAAAGAATTTCATCTATGTGGACTTTAAAAAATAGATGCCAGCGAAAAATTCAAGGTACTTTCCTCCAAAAGTCATCCCACGGCCTCGCAGCTATGGGGGCTACTCTCCAGGCCACAGCCAGCTCCTCAGCGATGCTGCCGCTGAGCGGAAAAATGCTCCTGCTTGAGCTTTCTCCGGTTTCCCCTCCCCTGCCCGCCTTGTGAGGGAGGTGCTGGCAATCACAGAATAAAAGGGCCTAAATCATTCACCGAGCAGAAAAACAGCCTGTAAATTATCAAAAGCTGATTGCATCAGTGCCAGCAGACAGGCTATGAAGCCAAAATCTCACTCTCATCAGCTCGCTCTCTCTCTCGCTCTCTCTCTCTCTGGACAACGAGAATAGAGCGCTCACCTGCTTGTCGTCAGAAGCCCTCTTGATGACAAGCTCTGAACAGGTCCCTGGAGCCTGCCTGTAATTATCTACCTCTTACACTTCATGACAGTGTCCTGTGTTTGCAGAGGGCTCGGGGACAGGAAGTGACTCTCTCATAAATGGGCATATTTATGCACACACTTAAAATGTTAACCTCCAAAGGGCACTCGCAACCTCCCACCTCCACCTGCTCTTTTCTTTTGTTTAGCAATGGGCCAGGTTTGCTGATGGAACCACGTGTGGAGCAAACACTTCAGCGGAACAGAAGAGCATGTCATGGCATGGCGAGGCCACGGCCACATCGCCCGACTAAAAGGACAGTGGACTTCTCAACTCTGACCCTGTGGAGACAGGTGATGTGCAGGTATCAATGCCGCTCCTCAGGCTGGTTTATAAAAAGACAGGGCTTGCACAACAGTGATAAAAGCTACCACGGAAATTGCAAATTCGATTTGACTTACAGCAGTCATGCTTGCCTCTGGAGACTGGAAGGATATGAGCTGCAGGAAGAAAAAAAAAAAAAGAAAAACACCCAACTCTTTGCACTGCCTGAAAATTAGTATGGATTGACAAAATGAAATAGCATAGTAGATGGGCAGATAGATGGTAAATGCAGTTGGGTGTCCAGGGCTGGTCTAGCCCAGAGGAGGAAATTATCATTTTGATTATGTTCAGGAAGATCTATTTATGAGTTTAGGTTTCCTTGTTGAGTCAGACTGAATATTTTTCTGGATATAGAACACAAATTTTGGATAAGAATGAATAAAGTCTTCACTTTTCTATCACAGACTATTTGCACCCACAGCCTGGCAGAAGTGCTAGGCCATTTTTCTGGGCAAGGTAAGTATCTGAGAAGGTAAGTATCTCTCTTTCCAGGGGTGGGCATTGTGACACAGAGGGTTAAGTCACTGTTTAACACATCAGCATCTATATCGGAATGCTGGTTCAAGTCCCAGCTACTCCACTTCCAATCTAGCTTCTGCTAATGCACCTTGGAAAGCAACAGAAGGCTGGCCCCTGCCAGCCATGCAGGAGACCAGGATGGAGTTCCTGGATCCTGACTTCAGCTTGGTCCAGCCAAGCTCTACTTACCTCTACCTCTACCCTCTAACCCTCTACACTCTACCCTCTACCTCTATCTCTCTCTCTCTCTACCTCTAACTCTTTCAAATAAATAATTTTTTTTAAAAAGTATCCTCCTCTCCAGGCATCTACTCCCGTCACACCTGAGGCTCCTTTTCCTCATGCTTTCTTCAGTCAACTGGCTCGCCCAAGGTGACACAGGACACTCTCTGAAAGAATGAGGAAGTGAAAGGAGCATGCCCAGGAAGAGCTGCCCACGGCCAGGGCGGTGGCGCATATGCTGGACTTTAGATTCTGACAGACCTGAGGATAAATTCTACCTCAGCCACTTAGGAGGTGTTTGACCTCTGCCAAGTTACATAACATTTGTTTCCTTATATGTAAAATAAGGAAAACAATGTCCATTTCTCAGGATTATGGTAAGGATTAGACGGAAAAATAAATAAGCAAAAACGGACTTGAACCTGCACCTGTTTGATATTCCTATCACCTTGTAAGCACTGTCACAAGGTAATAGTTATGTGGATGGGTTACATAATTCTACAAAAATGCACCTGAGTGGTTGACTTGGATGTAATGAGCTTTGTTTCTTTGATGCTAAATTTCAAAAGCATTACTCAAGAAATGTTCTTTCTTTGTTGTTTTTCTCATGAATTCCTTGGCTTTCTTTCCTCTCACATTGGCTGAAGGATTTTGGGGATGGGGACCCCACTAGACCAGGTTGTATTCCATCTCAATGACACTAAGGTTGGAGGAGATCACTGGATCGGGAAGCCTTGTGCCAATTTCTTGCACGGCCACGGAGTCCGCACCACTAGTTTAGTTTCTCCCCATCGTCCCATATGTCCTGCCACAGGGCCACCGAGTTCCTGCTGGACCCCCGCCTCTGTTCTCCATCACTGCCGGGCTCCCCACCCAGGCTCTGATCAGCTCACTGGCAAAGGGTCCCAGTCAGGAAGGCGGGTTGTGACTGGATGGCTGAGGCTGGGGGTAAAGCCCACATGAGCCTCTGCTGGAAGAGGCTGAGCCTGAGGAGTGAGACCAAGCAGCCATCTGCACATCTCCTAGACAACTGGGTGGCACCTGGTGTGTGCCAGGTCGAGGCGGAGCAACTGAAGACACAGTTCTATAGAAGGCAAAACCCCTCCCTGAACAGGAAGGGGCACAGACTCGGGAACAGCACTGAAATGTTGTCATTATTGCCAGTGACTGGGGCCCCAGAGACCAGGTTCCTAACCCAAAAGGGGATTGCAAGGATGTGAGACTGCTGACACAGTAGCAGTTGGCCAGGCCAAGGCCTGGGATGAGGATAAGGAAGGAAGAGGGAACATTGCGCATGGCAAGCGAGCTGACCAGAGGCAGAACAAAGTTCAACTGCAAGGGACAGAGGCCAGGGACACAATGCAACCTCAGGTCCGAGAAACAGCTTTGCAGTTGGACAGACCTGGGATCAAATTCCAGCTCCACACTCTACTCTTGTTCCCTCTGATTTTCAGCAAGAAATTAACCCTCTCAAAACCTCAGTTTTACCTCTGTGAATGTCATTCTAATGTCCATCTGGTATGTATTTTTAAAGATTTATTTTATTTATTTTGAAAGAGTTACAGAGAGAGAGGGAGAGACAGAAACACACACACACACACACACACACACACACATACACACACACACAGATCTTCCACCCACTAGTTCACTCCCCAGATGGCCACTACAGCCAGTGCTGGGCCAGCCTGCAGCCAGAAGCTTCATCTAGGTCTTTATGTGGGTATCAGGGGCCCCAACACTTTGGCATCTTCTGCTGCTTTCTCCTGGGGCATTAGCAGGGAGCTGGAATGGAAGTGGAGTAGCTGGGACTCGAACCAATACCCATATGGAATGCCGGTGTTACAGGGGTTGCAGATGGTGGCTTCACCTGCCACGCCACAACATTGGCCCCCCCAATCTGGGATTAATAAGGGGTCAGAATAAAATAATGGATGAAAACTATGCACTATCTTCTCTGCTACTAAGTTAACAAATATTAGCTGTTATGATGAAGAGTAACGGAGTGAATACCAGGATCAGAGGGCAGGAACAAGGCTGTGCAGGGAAGATGGTAGGGACAGAGTAGGGGTAAATCTAGATCACAGGAGAAGCAGGAAGGGAAACAAGCACTGAATTAGACCAAGCTGTGACTGTTGATATTGTCAGACCCTGGATGTGCAGACATGTACTTGTCAGTCCGTGTACAAGCATACACACACACACACACACAGACGCCAGGTCAAGTGATTGAATTATTTTTCTCGATGCAGGTACTCTATTCACATCCTACAGAAATTTTTGGTTTTGTAGGATGGTCCTTTACGTTGCAATACATTTAGCATCTCCACTATACTCCATTAGTCCCCTTAGTCTGTGATGACACTTTTCTCAATATCCTGCAGGTATAATACCACCCCTACACTGGGATCTGCACTCACCATTAACCATGGCTATTTTGAATTTAAAAGCATGAGGCCGGCGCCGCGGCTCACTAGGCTAATCCTCCGCCTAGCGGCGCCGGCACACCGGGTTCTAGTCCCGGTCAGGGCGCCGGATTCTGTCCCGGTTGCCCCTCTTCCAGGCCAGCCCTCTGCTGTGGCCAGGGAGTGCAGTGGAGGATGGCCCAGGTGCTTGGGCCCTGCACCCCATGGGAGACCAGGAAAAGCACCTGGCTCCTGGCTCCTGCCATCGGATCAGCGCGGTGCGCCGGCTGCAGCGCGCCAGCCGCGGCGGCCATTGGAGGGTGAACCAACGGCAAAGGAAGACCTTTCTCTCTGTCTCTCTCTCACTGTCCACTCTGCCTGTCAAAAAATAAATAAAAAAAATAAAAAAAAAAAAGCATGTCTTAATTCAAATGAGTTTGAAAACTCTTAACTTAGTAGAAAGTTTAGAGAGAGACCTAGAATTTTAAAACTATAAAAGTACTCCAAATACATCCATCTTACACATTCTAAAGAATAAATACACTGTCCTTCAAAGGAAAATTCAAAGGAAATAAATGATAGATTACTTGTACCTTTCTATCCTCCATTCACCCACATAGAAAAAATCACTCCAGCAAGGACAGCATGTTCATGTCTGATGGAGGAATAGAACTATTTGATATCTCTGGCAAGCACACACGAGAACAAAGTAGAAGCTGGCACACATCATACAAATGGCATAATTATAGGTGCCTTACAGAATCATCAGCAAATTAATTTCTCAGACACTTTTACAGAGTTATCCAGGCATTAGTTTCAGAAAACAAAACAGTTGATTCCTTACATCAGCTCGCAAAAATGTGTCAAGGCTGATCACATGTTGTTTATCTTCCTAGTGCTCTCTGCTCTCACCGAGACTCCTTTCTGTCCTATGTCTACGTCACCCCCACCACCCCCACTAAGGGATGAAATGTGGCAGTGGGGAGGCAACCACTGAATCTCAAGGCTCAGCAGACACCAGTTCTGTCCCAGAATCTTTTTCTGCTTCCCTCTTTGGGTTCAACCTGCCCTCTGCTCTGTTAGGCCAACTTACAGAGACCACAGCCAGGGCAGCTTGGACTAGGAAATCAGCTGCGCCCTTTGGGATACAGAGTAGCTCTGCCCCAGGGCTGGCTGCCCACCGTCTGTCTCTCGAACTCAGTAGGCTGAACAGGCCCTGAAAGTCCCCATAGGCTGCCTCACCTTTCAGTGGACAGTGGCCCTGCCTGGCTGGCCTGCTCACCCCTTTGCAGCCTCTGCACCTCATCCTCTGGCTGAACTAATGAGGACACGACCCAGAGGGAGGTCAATCAATCTCTCTGCTCCTGAACCACTGGCCACATAAGCTTTGCTGTTAAAGAGTACTGTGCTTTACCTTCAGGGCAGAGGAACAATGCACATTTGGAAAGGATTTTAAGATATTAGTGACTGATGAACAAGACTGCTAGACGTATATAAAAAATCCACAGTGATAAACCTAAAGAAAAAATTAAGCAAGGTTACCGTGCCACAAAACCTACTGTCAGTCCAGCTGGGTTATGCATTAAGGAAAGTATGCCAAGAGAAAGAGTTGTTTGGGAAATGCGTGACATAAACAGTCTGCGCAGGTGCAACTCTGCCCTCAGTTTGGTCTCAGTAGTTTGCTTGGTTGCTTGTCATTTTCAGAAGAGTAAAACAAAACAAAAAAAAAAAGAATTTTTTTTACCACCAATTTCCTTATGAAGGAGTCAAAGACTAAATTAGATGGATCAATTTTTAAAAAGATAATGGTAGAATACTTAAAATATTTTAGTGACATAAAATAAATCAGACAAAGGACAGTACTAGCACCATATTCTCGAGAATTTAGCAAACTTGGATTATTTTCTCACTCAAAAGACAAGGCAACATAAGGCCAGACATATAAATTATTGACAATGGTGCCAAAGCAATTCAATGGGGGAAAGAATCATTTTTTTCAACAAATGTTGCATATCCATATGTGAAATGAAGTTGGACCCCTTTCTCACAAAATTAACTCCAAATAGATCACAGATCTAAATGTAAGAACTAAAATGTAACTCCCAAGAGAAATCATAGGAGTAAATTTTCATGACCTTAGCTTAAACAGCCTTCTTAAATACAACAAAAGCACAAGCAACAAAAGAAAAAAAAAATAGATGATTTGGAATGCATCAAATTTTTTTAAAAAAATTGTGCTTCAAGTAACTGAAAAGATGACCTACAAGACAGAATTGAAAATGTTTGCCCACCATATATCTGATAATGGATTTGCACCCATAGAATATATTTAAAAAAACTCTTAGAACACTGATAAAAAAAAATAACCCAGTGGAAAATGGGTTTAGGATTTGAATAGACACTTTTCCAAAGGAGATTCACAAATTGCCAATAAGGACATGAAAAGATATTCCACATCATTAGCTCTTAAAGATGCAAATCAAAATTATATTAACGACACACATCACACCCAATAGGATGGCCAAAACCAAAAATGCAAATAATAAGTGTTAGTAATGTTGTAGAGGAACTGGGAACTTCATATATTGCAGGAAAAGAAAAATGTCAAATAGTACAGATGCTGTGGGGAAAAAAACACGTTCAACACAGATTTACCAAGCGCCCAGCAATCCTACAACAAGAAAAATGGAAACACATCCACACAAAAATGTCAACATAGCAGGCAAGTAGCTGTTTCTAAAATAAATTAATTTTTCAATGAGAAAATGACACACAAAAACCTATACACAAATGTTCATATCAGTATTATTTGTAATAACCAAAAAGTAGGAAAAAATCCAATATCCATCAACAGAGGAGTGGATAAATAAAATGTAGTACATTCATTCAACAGACTACTACTCAACCATGAAAATTAAGAAAGTGCTGATACATGTTATAACATGAAAGAGCATTTAAAACATCATGCTAAGTGGAAGAAGTCAGACATAAAAGGTTACATATTGTCCGACTCTATATGAAATGTTTAGAATCAGCAAATCTATAGAGCAAGAAAGTGCATTAGTGGTTTTCTAGGGTTGTGGTGGTGGTAGGGGAGAACACTGGAGATATGGGAATTGACTGCCAATGGGTACTGGGTCTTAGCCTAAAAATAAATGTAGCTAACCTGAATGCATCTATTGTAAATGTATCACCCTATGAGGAAGAGCATACCGATTGGTTGCACATATTCTTGTGACTTTAAGGGGACTCCAAACTCCTTGCCAAAGTCTGTCACTGCCCAAGTTGCCCTTCCCCACCCCTCAGTGACTGCCGTTGTCCTTCATTCCTGGCACACATTGAATGCATACAGGGAGGATCAAGAGCCAGTGCGTGTGTGGCGGGGATGGTGCTGTGGTGTAGCAGGTAAAGCCACAGCCTGCAGTGCCAGCATCCCATATGGGTGCCGAATGGACTCCCAGCTGCTCCACTTCCAATCCAGCTCTCTGTTAATGGTCTGGGAAAGCAGTAGAAAATGGCCTAAGTGCTTGGGCCCCCGCACATACGTGGGAGACCCAGAAGAAGCTCCTAGCTCCTGGCTCCATTGTGGCCATTTGGGCAGTAAACCAGTAGATGGAAGACCTCTCTCTCTGTCTCTGCCTCTCTGTAACTCTGCCTTTTGAATAAATAAATAAATCTTAAAAAAAAAAGATCCAGTGTGTGAGCCCTGGCATCCAGAACAGAGCATAAACCCCAGACAGGCATCATCATGGCATGTGTGGTGGATGGCAGTGGTGGGGTGGGAAGCAGGGTGAGGTGAGAAGTGAGGAAGAGAGGATGAGAGAGGGGAGGTGGGTCTCTCCTGCATCTGGATCCAGTTGTGGAACATGGCCTGGTTTGGAGGTTCCAAACCCAATCACTGTGGGTTGGGACAGCAAGTCCATGGGAAGACTGGTTCATTCCATCCTCTGTCCCCTTCCAGGGCAAGCATGAGGGCTGATCTGGTATCTGGAAAAAGTGGGGAACTAGGAGATGGTGGGTTGAGTTGCAGGGTGGGATCCCTGGACAGCTGTGAGGGTCTGAACTTGTACTACTCCCCCATGCTGAAGGGACAACAACATCAAATAACAGTAAAGCCATTGAGATGACCGGGAGAACACGAAAGAGGGAGGAAGTTTAAAGCATTTAAAATGTTCGTACTTTATCAACTTTTCTTCCCGCTTTTTGAATATGGGACCCTTGCATTTTCATTTTGCACTGGCCCAGCATACCACTTGCTTGGCCTTACTTGGGGAAAGAGTTTGAACTTGCAGACTGTGCATACACAACTCCATGGATGGCATAGACAATGGTGTGGATGTGTCCCTGAGATTATAGAGAACAACGTGAACAGCCACGCACAACAGCCCTGCCTGGTGACTGTGGGCCCTAGGGGAGACTCGGGGGTCTCTGGAGGAAATTTAGCTTAGAGAACAAAGAGTCTGGGAGGTCTCCCACTCACAAATCTAGTTCTAGGGTGGACTTAATTATTCCAAGAGGGAATAAGAGGATTAGGCAATGGATGGCCTTGGGCAGGGCATGATGTGGCAGAGTCTCCTGGAACATGACGATTTTCTTGCCTCGCTTCTTTCCCCCATTTCTATGGATGGTGCCACCATCCTCCTGGTCTCTCTTTCGCCCCCTAGCCACTGATATTAGTTCCATATAGAAATGCATGAGTGGCCAGCGCCACAGCTCACAAGGCTAATCCTCCACCTGTGCTGCCGGCACTCCGGGTTCTAGTTCCCGTCGGGGCGCCGGATTCTGTCCCGGTTGCTCCTCTTCCAGGCCAGCTCTCTGCTGTAGCCCAGGAGTGCAGTGGAGGATGGCCCAAGTGCTTGGGCCCTGCACCCCATGGGAGACCAGGGGGAGGCACCTGGCTCCTGGCTTCGGATCAGCGCAGCACGCTGGCCGTAGCGGCCATTTAGGAGGTGAACCAACAGAAGGAAGACCTTTCTCTCTGTCTCTCTTTCTCACTGTCAAACTGCCTGTCAAAAAATAAAATGAAAAAAAAGAAATGCATGAGTAATGTATTCGGCAGTTACAATGGAGGCACTTTGTATGCAGCAGTGGTTTAGAGCAGGGATGCAGAAGTCGTCTACCTTGACCCTCCACAGGCCAGGTGTGAACTTGAGAAAGTCATTGACCTCAGTTTCTTTTAAAAATGGGATTGATAGGAGCATTATCAATTGATGAGTTACGTGTGTCTCACACTGAGGACAGTGACTGGTACATAAGCACTGTATGTTTTCTATCATTAATTCTCCAAACTCTGGGAGATCTCAACCCTCCCACTGCTCAGCTCGCACTACAGACCAATTCAATCAGAATCCTTGGGGTTGGGATTGATCCAGATATCGGTATTTTTTAAACATTTCTAGGTGATTCCAGTGTGCAGTCAAGGTTGAAGAGCACTGGAATAAGCCAACTGACTCCAACTTAACCTCCCTCAAAACCACTGGGGCTGAACATTACTGCCTTTCAGAGCTGCCACCTCTGTTCCCACAGTTGTGATCCTGCGGCTGAGACGTAGCTCAGGGACACTGCCTTCACCCTTCCTCTGATAATTCAAGCCTCCTGACCTGTCAGACCTGGCCCCATCTCTGTCCACTGCAGCAAGACTTCTCAGAACATGCTGACCTCTGAACAAACCCAGCATCTAAATACACGTGCACAGCCCTGCCGGTAGACCTGGGCACACAATAATACAGTCATTTTTTCTGCTAAGTGCTTTATTACTATGGATCTACAGTCCCTTCCTTTGTAATTGACACTGTAATAGTAACTATAATTACTACTGTCAAGATAGTTCCCTATGTACTTCATTATTCCACCGAAGTTCCTTTTTCTGACTTCTTAGTACCTTGCATCATTTACGACCTGGATTGTGCAGTTGGTTCCTCTCTCTGAAGCACTGTCTCTCCACCCTCATCCTGGCGCCCCCAGCTTCTGCCACTGCTCTTAGTCCTCCAGTTCACCCTTCACTTTCATCCACCCTGCTGTTGTAAGGTAATTTATTTATTTGAAAGGAAGTGAGACAGAGACAGAGCTCTTTCATCCACTGGTTCATTTCCCAAGTGCCCTTAGTAGCCAGAGTTGATCCAGTCTGAAGCCAGGGGCCAAAACCTCCATCCAGGTCTCCCACCTGGGTCGCAGGGACCCACACGCTTAAACCGTCACCTGCTGCCTTCCAGAGTGTGCATCAGCAGGAAGCTGCGATCAGAGCAGAGCCAGGCACTGACCCCAGGCACTCTGAGAGGGGGATGTGTGTCCCAAGTGGTGTCTTAACAGCTGAGCCCATGCCCACCCCTGCCTAGAACTCTTCACTCTCCAATCACAAAATCCTTCCCAATGCACCTTTCAAGACGGCCTCTCTTTCAGCTCCTCCACTACTTTTCCCTTGTCAGACAGAGCTCATGTATCTCACTTGGTCTTCCTGTCGCACTTTATTTGTACCAGTCATTTACAGTTTAACATTAGGTATTAAAGTTGGTAGACTTCTGCTGATTTTAGATAAGGAAGCATGGCGAATGTGCAGGTTACAAAATAGCAGGCCATGCAATCATAAAGCAGAACTTCTGAAGCTGTTTTCTTTGTGATCCTGTTAGGAGGCACTATGGACGTGAAGGCCAATTTCTCAGCTCATAGCATCATAAGGGTGGGAGACTAGCCTTGGGGGGCCCAACGCCGGATTCTTGTTATTTTGTGCACACGTCGTGTCTGTAGGTGTGCCCTGGCTTCCTTTCAATAAAACCTGCATAGAAAGCAGACGGTGGGGTGGGAGGATGTGCAAAATGTGTCCCTTGCTTTGAAGTGCATCGCGGATCAGAGATAAAAAGACCTTTGCAGTGACACCTAGAGACTTGAAAGCACTGAAGCCTTAAGTAGGAGCACCTAGTCACACTGGTTTTAAATCCAGATTTTATATAACCTTGCAAGTCTATTAGTAAAAAATCACCAGGGGCAGGCATTTGGTACACTGATGAGGTCTACCTGCATCCATATCAGAGTAATGGGTTCAAGTACCGGCTCTTCTCCTGATTGTGGATTCCTGCTATAATGCATACCCTATGGAGCAGCAGTGAAAGCTCAAATGGTTGGGTCCCTGCCATCCATGTGGGAGTGCCAGATTGAGTTCCAGGCTGCTGGCTTGGGCTCACCCAGATATGGCTATTGCAGGCATTTGGGGAGTGAACCAGTGGATGGAAGATTCATTCTCTCTCTCTCTCTTTCTCTCTCTCTCTCAATCCCTGTCTCTTTTTCTGTGTCTCTCTACTTTTCCAATAAAAAATAAGCAAATGAAAAGAGTTCTTTTAATCACTAAAAGAAGTTATGACAAACATGAATTCCACACTCAGGAAGATCTTGTCTATAAGGGATTTCAGATCTCTCCTCCTTGGAGAAATACACTCTTTGGATAAAGGACTAAGAAGTTAATTGCACATTTCAAAATCAAATTGAGGCCTGGATGCTGCTATAAAAGTCGATGAACTGAGTTTTTTAATCTTGAAATTGCCATTCTTCCATCTCCATACTAACACATTATACTAAGGATAATAGGGAGGGAGGAGAAAGGAGATAGCACGAGGCTGTAATTCCGTTGTGAATCTCCTGATCACTGTTCAACTGTATATAATAAGGTACCCAACCAATTTCCCTTTTGTAACTAGAAACTTATCTTCTAGTTCTTTTTCTAAGGCCCCCTTAAAAGATCACAGAAGGAGCACCCCACGCCCCTCAAGCTCACTTCAACATATGACACTGATTGCAGATCTTCAAAAAGATTTCAGAACACATTCCCATCTCAGCATGATAAATCCTTCCTCCACTTAAGCCAAAGTTCATTAAAATGAAAATCCAGCTTTTGTCCTAACAAGCACTCGTACTATGCGATTTGTCATGACTTGTCTTCAGTTCTAAGCAAGTTCAAACAATCAAGTTTGTCAGAAGGCTGACAAATCTTCGATGATAAGGATGTATGCATATAAATTGAGGTAGAGCTCAATTGAAGTGGGCTGAGAACATAAGGAAAGACAAGGGATGGGACCACTATGAGAAGTGGGATTTGGATTTGTTTTGGAAAATGATTGTATTTTGAACATCTAGAAAGGAGAAAGTAATTCAAGTAGGAAGGATAGCACAAACAAAGGCCCAGGGGCAGACAGAAAGTTTTCACTGTGTGACAGGCACAATTAATTGCCTACTGTTATGGGCTGAATTGTATTCCCTCCTAAAATTTACAAATTGAAGCTCTAACCGTCAATACCTCAGAATGTGACTGTATTTGAAGGGATTGTCTCTTTTTTAAAGACTTATCTATCTATTTATTTGAAAGTAATAGTTATAGAGAGAAACAGATCTTTCATCTGCTGGCTCGCTTCCCAAATGGCTGCAAGAGCCAGGGCTGAGCCAGGTTGAAGCAAGGAACCTAGAACTCCATCTGGGTCTCCCATGTGGGTGGCAGGGGCCCAGGTACTTGGGCCGCCTTTGCTGCTGTTTCAAGAGCATTAGCAGGGAGCTGGATTGGAAGCAGAGCAACCAGGACTTGAACCAGCACCCATATAGGATTCCAGCATTGAAGGCAGCAGCTTCATCCACTACACCACAACACTGGCCTCTCAGAATATGCTCAATAAAAGGTGTGATTTAAGTTAACATGAGGCCGCTAGGGTAGGCCCTAATCCTACCTGACTGGTTCTTATATGAAGACAGCAGGGATGTGCCTACAAAGAGGAAAAACCACACCATGAGAAGTCAAACATCCACAAGCCAAACAGAAAAGTCTTAGAAGCCAACTCTGCCAACACCATGACCTCGGATGTCCAGCCCCCAAAACTAACAGTGGGCAAAGGAATTTCTACTATTTAAGCCACTGCAACTGCAGTACTTTGTTCCAGCAGCCATAGCTGACTAATACAACTACTAAACAACCTTCCCCTCCCTGACATAGGCTGCCTTTCACCATGAAGTCTCCCAGTTGCCTCTGCAGCTAGGGCACGGACAACAGAACCCAATCTGGCCCAGAAGAGCAAGTCTACTGAAGGATTCTGGGAAAGATTTTCCTCCATGATAAACAAAGAGCCACATAGAGAAGGAAGTCCTGGAAGGACAAGATCTCGGGGACTGTTGTAACCACTTTTGCATCATGAGGGCACACAAGAAAATTAGAGAGGAGCCATGGGGTCAACTTTCCAACTGCCTTCCTTGCACTTCTTGTCCAGTGTGATGATAGCTCCTAATGCAGAAGCCCAGTTTAGATGAATTATTATCTGCTGGGTCCAGTGAGGAGAATGACTCAGCTAATGGAAGAGGCTATTAGTGAGACCAGGCAGACCTAGGTTTTGGATCAAGGCCTTGAATGCTTTGTAGAAGGTAATGCAGGTATGTGGAGAGCACAGAGAAGAGTAAAAGATAAATTCTAGTTTTCTAAACTGACACCCATAAGGAATAGATGGCTTTCTCCACGAGATGAGACAAATCGTAGTTTTGGAAGCCTATGTTCTCAGTTTATTTAGCAGGTTAGTGAGGGTGCAGCCTGCCAGGAGGGAGTGCCCTCTGAGACTATTGAGTGGAACCACGTATGGGTAGCCACTGAAGAGAGACTAGGAAGAGAAGCTTGTCTGTGGATCTGTAGGGTGGTTACTAATATCTATTGTTAAAGTAGGTATTACATTGTTTACATTCCTTAAGGCAAGGAAACCAGTACTGGAAATTAAATAGATAAATAAATAATATGGGCAGTTGGTCTCTGGTGCCAGCTTAATAATCATTCAGGTAAAGTTATTTTGAGCTGTGAAACTTTGTGAATGGTGAGTTCATAAAACTTTACCATGATTGTCTGGGACCCTATGTCTAGATCTCAATCCACCACTAAACAAATGATCCCAGGCAAGTCACTTAACTTCTCCAAGTCTCAGTGGCCTCAGTAATAGAAGAGGATTGTATTACAATAATGGTTGTTTTCCCTTTTTTCCCTTTTTATTTCGGCAGTGGAACTCTTTGGTGTTGAGATAAACCATATTCAAATCCTTAATATCTAGGACTAAAATGGTACTACCACTAATGGACAATCATTGCGCAATTAGAGTTTACGTCATGTAATTCCCAGTCTTAATGATTCCATAAAACAGGAGATTTTGTTGTCAGTGCAGTTTTACAGGCGAGGAAACTTTGGCACAAGAAGGTTAACACATTTATTCAAGGCCACACAGCTAGTGGAAGACAGACAGTCTGAGTCTCCCAACCTGGTGCTTAACCTCTAGGCTAAATAGAAGTCCTGTGTGATGTGTGTGTGTGTATGTGTGTGTGTGTATGTGTGTGTGTGTACGTGCTGGAGGAGGAGGATATGAGGTTGTTTATACAGCAGAGTCCAGAAAATCTAGCCTCCCCTTCAACCCC
Organism: Oryctolagus cuniculus; assembly: GCF_964237555.1. Taxonomy (NCBI): domain Eukaryota; kingdom Metazoa; phylum Chordata; class Mammalia; order Lagomorpha; family Leporidae; genus Oryctolagus; species Oryctolagus cuniculus. The sequence goes on along the minus strand of NC_091439.1, from coordinate 84,170,863 downwards.
TTAGGTGCTATTTATGGTACCCTCCAGGGACCTGGGGAACCACAGAATGAAAAAGCACTCGTCCATATGCTCTCCAAATCACAAATTTCCTAAGAGGGTAAGCAGAAGAGAGGGCTTTGCACAGTGAGGGGAAATGTGATGCACTTTGAAAATAAAGCTGTGTTTTGTCCCATGGTTGGATTTCTTTTTAGTTATAGCTGAATTCACTTTAAATTTTAATTAGCATTAATATATTAGTAATTACATTAGGATCACTCTCTCTCTCTCACATACACACACACACCAGGAAGCATGAGCTATAAAAATATTGAGAAACACTGATTAGGTAGCTCTTTAGATCTATGAATTTTAATTTCCCTGGTTTTACTTTCTTCTTGCTTCCTGCTCATTTTCACTCCTTGTTCAACTTCCTAACCTTATGACAGACAGGACACATCTAAATTAGATCAGCCAATCAATGATGGACAGGCATGGGACCTGTCAATCACTGGCCCCAGAAGGATAATAATCATGTTTAGAGGCAACATCTCTTGGGTCCCTATTATGAGCCAGCAACTAAAATAATGATTTGTGTGTATGTGTATACATACATACCTACATTCAAATATGAGGGCACTTCAACAAATTCATGGAAAAATGGAATTAAAGAGAAGTTTGTTTTGGTGGCAAAACTCTGAAGTATGTGCATAGCTTTTTCATACTACACATTTTCCATGAACTTTTTGGAGACCACTTGTATATACTGATATATGTCGCACAAGGATGCATACGATGACTCAATCCTCACAGTACCCCAAGGATCTGCAATGTGCTAAGCAGCAGTATGTTTTCTGTACTCCTGGTCCGAGAGAGTAATTCTCCTGGCAGCTCCTATTACACCCAGTACACATCTCTAACAAAGCACAGAGCAAATAACATCAACTCCTCCATTTCATATCTGCCTCCCTGAATAGTATAGAAGCTCTGGAAGGCAGGAACTTTGCCTTGTACGTCTTTGTATGTAAATCCAGACAATGACATATACTAGGCACTAATACTTTCAATTAGCTATGCCCAACACTTTCCAATCCTGTCCCCACCCCTTGGTTACCTCCATTCTCGAGACTGGAAAAATTAGGTATTTAGTTTTCTGGAAAGATTCTGGGAAAGCAGTTCCTCCCAATGACATTATCAAGTTGCCTGACAAGAAGGCTCTGTGAGGGGCTGATGCTTAGGATTCCTGCAACCATTTTGTGATGACGAGGAAAAGACCAAGAGAATCACAAGAACCCAGAAGATCCCTGATGTCTGAGCCATTAGCCTCTTTCTAGACTCAGCCATCTCCTTCTGAGATGATTTCCCAGTGTATGGCAAATCCCATCACCAGATTCCCAAGCAGCTTTAAGCATTCTTTTCTCTTTTTTAAACTTTTATTTAATAAATATAAATTTTGAAAGTACAACTTTTGGATTATAGCGGCTTTTTCCCCTATAACCACCCTCCCACCCACAACAATCCCATCTCCCACTCCCTCTGCCATCCCATTCTTCATCAAGACTCATTTTCAATTATCTTTATATACAGAAGATCAATTTAGTATACACTAAGTAAAGATTTCAACAGTTTGCACCCACACAGATACACAAAGTATAAAGTACTGTTTGAGTAGTAGTTATACCGTTAATTCACATAGTATAACACATTAAGGACAGAGATCCTACATGGGCAGTAAGTTTAAGCACTCTTTTCTATACATGGACATTTTGGACTCAATAAAACCTGGTCTCTAACCTTAAAAAAACCACCAAAAATAGAGTTGCCATATTGAATATAGAACAATAGGTTAAGTACAGGACTTATCTAAAATAATGAGTATTTTTTAGCACAACTATGTCCAGACAACATTTGGAAAATATTTATGTTTTTTTTTTTTTAAATACCCGTGGTTTACTTAAAATACAAGTTAACCCTGACTCCTCTCCAAATTTGTACTTGCTGAATTTGGTAAGTCTTCATAGATATTAGCCAATGTCACTTAAAAGAAGAGATGCTTCTATCGAAGCAGCTGATTTAGCAAGGAAACCAACTCACAGGATGACGTAACAACAATTCTAACAGCTTAAATCGTACAGTCCTTCACAGTTTTCAGAGAACTTTCACAGACATTACTCACTCAATGCACATTTGTGGGGCTCACGCTCTATAAGACCACTTCATTCGAACAAGTTATTTGGCTAAGGTGGCACAACTCATCGGTCTTGAAGTCGAGTCCTGAATTCTCCTCTTCTGACGTGTTTTTGGTGCTGGCTCCTTAGGGGAGAGCTTCTCACACTTTAACCTGTAGCAGTCTTGGGAAAAACACAGACGGTTGGGCCTGTAATCAGTAATAGTCGGAAGCAGAACCCCAGATTTTGTGATAAAAAAAAAAAGATTTATTTATTTGAAAGGCAAAATGACAGAGAAAAAGGTAGAGACAGAAAGAGATCTTCCAACCACTGGTTCACTCCACAAAGGGCTGTATTGGCCAGGGCTGGGTGAGGCCAAAACCTGGAGCCCAGAAGTCCATCAGAGTTGCCACGTGGGTAGCAGTGGTTCAAGCACGTGGGCCATCTTTTGCTGCTTTCCTTGTCACATTAGCGGGGAGCTGGATAAGACGCAAAGCAGCTGGGACTGGAAACAGCACTCCAATATAGGATGCTGGTGTCACAAGCAACAGTTTAACCTGCTATATCACAACGTCGACCCCAAATGTGTGTGTTTCTCACAAGTTCCTGGGTGACACTGATATTTCTAGTCCTACGATCATGCTACTTAGAACCACTGCCAGCTCTTTTATAGTAAACAAAAGAAATACCTATCCTCCTCCCAAGAAGAGGAAAACCTATGTGGGTTATCAAAGTTAAAAGTCTTTTGACAACAGCTCAATTTTACAGACAAATGACTAACTCTCTTTTCCTTTGAGCCGTATCATTTGGAGCACTATGAAGAAGCACGTCAGAATGAACATGGTACATTCTACTCCACGCTCTTGGGCACACTGATTTCTGTTCTTGAGTACAGATGCTATCCAACCAAGTTGGGGGTTTGATGAAAACACAAGAGGCTGGAGAGGGGTTTGCACTCAGTGTGTGTGTGTGTGTATGTGTGTGCAGCATTTCTGAATGTCAGGCTGCAAGGACTTACGGGTCACTTCAAAACCTCTCAGGCACCCGGAAGTCAGGAATTCCTGGAGCCTTCATCTCTAAAACCCTGCTTCCTTCAGGTCATGAACTGGATCCTCAGCTGAAAGACCAAGACCTCGCCTTCCTTCACCCACTCACTCACTTTCCCCTTCCTTTTCTCCTTTCCTTGCTCCCTTTACACTTTCCCGGAAACCACCTAAAAGAAAGATAAAATGGAAGCCAAGAGCAGCAGCCAGTGGTGGCTGCCAAACCGCACGTAGGTGTTGGCTGAGAAGGGGGGACCTAGAAGAAAAGAAAGGGAGCTCTTTATTCTCCCTGATTGCCTGGCCATCTCACTGTCTATACAAACAGCAGCTGAGAGGATGAAAACAAATACAATTATACCACACACACAAAGTTTGTATTCTATTTTTTCTTTAAGATTTATTTAGTTACTTATTTATTTGAAAGGCAGAGTTACAGAAAGGCAGAGGCAGAGAGAGAGGTCTTCCATCCACTGGTTCACTCCCCAGATGGCCTCAACGGCGGAGCTGGGCTGATCCAAATCCAGGAGCCAGAAGCTTCTTCCGGGTCCCCCACGTAGGTGCAGGGGCCTGAGGACTTGGGCTATCTTCTGCTGCTTTCCCAGGAGCATTAGCAGGGAGCTGGGTCGGAAGTGGAGCAGCTGGGGCTTGAACCAGCACCTGAATGGGGTGCTGGCACTGCAGGCAGCAGCTTTATCCACTGTACCACAGCACTAGCCCCCAGTTTGTATCTTGAGACCTCCTCCATGGGACAGTCCTGGATGTCTGGTGGGAACTTCCACGTTCCCCAGACCCTCCTCCCATGAGCATCCCTCGTTGCATTCCAGGTTAGTCATTACCTCTTGTCTCTACTCAAACAGAGCTATGGAACAATGAAGAATAACAGGTTCCCTTCTTTTAATCTTCAGAAACATTGATTTGCAGGAAACTATGACTAATAATATAACAACAAACATGCATAGCCCTATGATCCAGTTACATCAACTGTTAACATTTACTCCTTCTCGGTTTTAATATTTTGACTTTATGGCATTAAATGACAGATATAGTCAAACATCTTCTTAGCCATCTATCACTTTCCCATTATTTTTCTTAGGCAACAGACATCATGAATTTTTTGTATGACTCATTTTGTTTTAATAAAGTTTACATAGATAACATGCATCACAAAACAATATGTAATATTATTTGTGTTCTTTTTGTTTATGTAAATGATTCATACTGAGTGTTTCTTTCTTCTTGTTTTCATTTAAGATCTACCCAGCTGACTTGGGTCATCATGCTTAATTGTGCAGTTTAGTTACCCACTCCTCTAGCAATGAACATCAAGATTGTTCCCAAGTTTTTACTTTTACAAATGATGCTGATTCAGTAATCATGCTGTCACATGACTCTGTGCACACACACCAGTTTCTGTGGGATATGGACACAGAAATGGACTTAATGAGAACCAGGTACTACACCTTGAATTTACCAGATGGTACCCCCATATCGGAAAGTGAGGAGGGTACCATTTCAGCCATACCCTAACAACTCTTGGTATTGTCAGACTTCTTAATTTTTACTAATCTGAAAGATTACAGTAACATGTGCCTCATAGTTATTTTAATTTGCATATACTTGGTAGATTATAGAGTATGTTTTAATTCAGAGTTCTTTCTCTGTGACTCACCTGTATACACTCTTTGCCAATCAAAACAGTCATTTATCTTCTACCTAAAGATTTGTAGGAATTCCTTTTTAAACATATTAGGAATAATACTACTTATCTGTTATTTATAAATATTTCAAATTTCTTCTCCATTTCTATGGCTTGTGTTTTAACATTATTTATCAATAATTTATTACTAATTAGAAAAAGAAGCCAAAAGAATCAAGCACAGACCTTGGACTTGGCACCATTCCATGTATTTCTGCAGTGGTCTAGGGATAAAGAAACTAAAGCAAAATTGTAATTGGAGGAACCAACATTGAAAGTTGTGTCTGAAAACCACAGCCCAGTGCTCACTCAACCACAAACCAACATGCTTGCTCATGTGTTTACAGAAACACTGTAAAGCCTTAGCACAATAAAAATGTTCACAGATATAAGAATTTATGGCTCATACATATTTTGAGAATTCTGTTAAAAAGCCAGAGATTGGACATGGATGTTGGCCTAGAGGTTAAGATGCCCATATACCACATCAGAGTGCCTGAGTTAGTGTCCCAGTCTTGGTTCCCAACTCCCCCTTCCTGCTGATGCAGACCCAGGGAGCCAGCAGAGGTCCTCAAGTAATTGGGTTCCTACCACCCTAGTGGGAGACATAGATTGAGTTCTTGACTACCAGTTTGGGTCCCAGACATTGCACACATTTTGGGAGTGAACCAGTGGATGGTTGAATTCTCTCTCGCACTCTCTCCTTCCCTCTCTCGCTGTCCCTCCCTCTCAAGTAGAGATTGTCACTCCGTGAGACTGAGTAGGCCCTAGACATATGTAGTGGAAACAATGATGCATCAGAGATAACGATGCAGCAGTGGGCAAGACGTTGAGGATACTCTTGACAGCTGAGAAACCAGGGTACTTACTGGTGGGGCCCATGGGAGATCTGGGGGTTCCAGCGACCTGTGCAAATATTTGTCATGCCTCCCTTCTGTATGTACTCTATGAGGTCAGGAATTTGCATCTTCTTTTTTCTCCCAGCATGGCGCACAGGCCCAACTCAATAAGTATTTGTTGAATGAAGAAATGTTTTACGGTTCACATTCTGCAAATAATTGCCCATGGCTAGGAAATGTTTTAGGCAAATCTGTACTAAGTTGCAAATTCTAAACTCTCCTGTCCTGCTAAAACAGAGAAAGGCACCAATAATTCATTCCACGTGGAAATGTTCTTAACCTCAATTCAGAGTTGACCCTCTGCACTGATAATTGTCATCTAAAAGTACCTATTATGAAAAAAAAATTCCTACTTATGGCTGTGTCTGTGAAATGACACTCAATCAGGAGAAAAATAAACTTAAACTCTCGAGTATGTGAAACCTGAATGCCCATGGTTTTCTTGGAAGCTAATGCTTAAAAGGTACCTGTTAGAGGCCGGCGCCGTGGCTCACTTGGCTAATCATCCGCCTGCGGCGCCGGCGCCCCGGGTTCTTAGGGGAGTGAACCAACGGAAGGAAGACCTTTCTCTCTCTCTTTCTTACTGTCTAACTCTGCCTGTCAATCAATCAATCATCAGTCTATCAATGGTACCTGTTAGAAACCCTCCCATACGTTCTTTTCCATCTCATTCTGTTGCCACTAAGCAGAACGAGTTCCTAAGGATGCCATGCCTCATGATTTCTCTTTGAAGCAAGCATGATTCACACGGCCTGAGCTTTTCGTCCTGACAATCACCTGTATCCGGTGTAGGCCATCCCTGCCTTTGATCCAGACTGTCAGCATTTTCCTCCCTCTGTGTATGCCTTGGTCATATGCTATGAGATGATCAGTGGATCTTCTCTCCAAGGCAGGCCCGGCCAATGACACCTACAAGCTTGGCAAGAATTTACTGTGGTAGATCTGAGTGTGATGCAATGTTCAGAGATGATTGGCAAGGAAGAAAAGTAAGCATTTCCGAGAGCTGTGTCATCTCCAGCTCTTTCCTATTCTTAAAGGGACAGGTAGCTCTGAATATACTCAAAAGGTATAAAAAGGAGATGTGTTAAGAAGTATATCTGACCTAGAAGGATGACAGAGTCTTGAGGAATGTGATTCAGGAAGATTCTTAATTCTCTTCAAATTTTTTTTATTCTTAGAAATAACATTAAGGGGGCAATGTTGTGATGCAGCAGATTAAGCCCCCACCACACTGGCAACCCCATATGAGTGCCTGTTCAAGTCTTGGCTGCTCCACTGCCAATATAGCTCCCTGCTAATGCACCTGGAAAGCAGAGGAAGATGGCCCAAGTGCTTGGGCCCCTGCCACCCCATGGAAGAACAAGATGGAGTTCCTGGCTCCTGGCTTCAGCCTGGCCCAGCCCTGGTTATTGTAGCCATTTGGGAGTGAATCAGCAGATGGAAGATCAATCCCTCTGTCTTCTTACTATTACTCTGACTTTCAAGTAAATAAATCAATATTTTCTTAAAAACAGAAAGATTTATTTACTTAAAAGGCAGAGAGAGAGGAGAGAGGAGAGAGAGAGAGAGATCTTCCATTCACTGGTTCAACCCCAAATGGCCGCAACAGCCAGGGGTAGGCCAGGCCAAAGCCAGGAGCTTCTTCCAGGTCTCCCACGTAGGTGCAGGGGCCAAGCACTTGGGTCATCTTCCTCTGCTTTCCCAGGTGCATTAGCCAGGAGCTGGATCAGAAGTGGAACAGCCCAGACTCCAATGGTGCCCCTAAAGGATGTTAGCACAGCAGGCAGAGGCTTAATCTTCCTTGCCACGGCACTGGTCCCAAAAAAATAATAAATCTTAAAAGAGAAATAACATTTTAAACAAATTAAAGAATAAAGACATTAAAACTCCTCATAAGCTTAATTAAGAAACGAGTGGTCATGTTGCTGGTTTGAAGACAGAGACCATGAAGTTGTCCTCTCTGTAGCTTGAGAAGATGATACTGGGAGGCTGATCTGTTCATCACTAATGGGTGTAGTGAGATTCCTTGGAGAGAACAGAGTGGGAAGAATATTTTCTCTGAAGAAGGCTTGGAATTCATTCCAGCAGCCTCTTCTCTGGCCAACAGCCACACTCAACCCTCTTCTCATTTTCAGAGCAACTGCCCTCTCTTCAATTCTTCCCTGAAAGAACCATACTGAAGGGGCACTGTAAAGAACTGTGCTCCGTGGGTGTGTGTGGGCGGGCACTTACAAACATAATGCCTAAGGAGTATGGAATTTGTTGGCTGGTTTCGTCAACTGACAGTAGTTTCCATACCTCATGAACCAAACCCATTTTTTTACATATAAAATTATATATAGCTTTCTGAAAATATTTTAAGTCATATAATTCTGATTAATTCGCACTTGACTCATAAAAACATTGTTTCCTGTAGCTCTAATACTGTATGATGATTATTTTCTGATCTTTTTAAAGCTCTTGGCCTTGGAAACAGGAAGTGGGAAAATAAACTGGAAGATAAAAAAGTTGAAATTTAGGGCAAAATCCAAGAAGAGTCACACAAATTTTGGCACATGTATTTTTTGATCCTAATATCACAAATAATATCACTCTTTTAGCAGTTGTAGCAAAAAGAAAAATAGACTAGAGTTAAAATCTGTAAGAGAAAAAGTCATATCCAATTGTTCCACTTTTACATATGAATTAATGTTTAAGGGGCAGCAACAAGATAGAAAGTGACCCCTGGTCTTACTCATATTTGCTCCTTTCTCACGTGGCAAAAGCTTCAAGGTTAAGTCCCTATTCCCACACCCAGTCCAATCTATCCCACCTACTCTTTGCTTCTCCTGCCCCCTCATAAATACAGGTGTGTGAGTGTGTGTACACACAAACATTTGTGTACTTTAATCTCAAATGTTATTTCAAAGCTCTTGAAACCAAGATAGGGTGGTGTCAACCTTTCTCGAACCAGTAGCTTTCCTTTTCCTTGGCCACAGTCCATGCCTGTATGCTCTGCCTGCCATGTGACAAACATGTGATCATGATCAACTATTATTTCCTGAGTGCCTTCTATGTCTCAGAGCACTTGATACTTTACATGTATCTACTAACCAAAATAGGCTTATGTTGAATACCGTAACATGTCCATTACATAGCCGAAGAACCTAGGGTTCAGAGTAGAGAAGTCACCTGCCTATGGAGTTTCGTTATCAAGATTAGCCTTACTGATCTTAAAGCTCAACATTTTTCCTCTATGTGACACCATTAGGAATTGGCAAAGCCCTAACAGTGCAACGAACTTACGCCATTTCTTCTCTTTTTTTACCTAGTGGCGAGAGGAATGAGCATATGTGGTAGGTGGGTAGGTATATGCACATCTTGGAGGGAAAGGGGACATAGTATGCTTTTCAAGATGCTAATTTGAAGCATTTGCTTACATGAATAAAATTTCTTTGGAGTCATTATTTATCTTAAAAACTCATTCTAATTTCACTTTCTACTCCATAACGTTGTCATGTTTGCTATAGTCTTAAAGGAAAGGGTTAACAATATTTATCATCGACTAAATTCATGCTCAAGTCAGATGTACCACATCTATCCTGCAAGGCTATGGACCCTGAGTATGTTGCCACACTGTGCCAAGGGTTGCATTACTGTGCCCAGGGTGTATAGAAAATAAATACATTTCTACATTGGAAAATGCAAGTGAGAAGTATATTCTTATGGAGAGCATCCTGGCAGCATAGCATTTGGATGTAAAGAGTAGCACATTACTACTAATGATCCTAAGATGGGTTTTGAATACTTAGAAGGGTGCTATTAATACTAAAAAAGAAGAGTAGAGAGAAATTTTTGATAACTGGATATTATCTCTGCATCTTATACCAACAAGTTTTTAAAATTTAGCACACAAAATCAATTACATGCTAAGTTCCCTGCAGGCACAAGCAACTGATATGCAGGGTAACAAGGCAGAGTAAGAAGACCTTTGGTTTGGGGCTCAAGACCTGGCTTCTAGACCCAGCTCTGTTTTCAGATAGCTTGGACATGAATTTTGATAGGTGCTTAACCCCTGTTTTTGCATACATAAAATGGAGTATTAGGTAGAGGGCTAGATGCCTTTCCACTTGCCATCTGGTTTGGAAACTCTACGAATCTATGGCACCTAGTTAATGTATTGCACTGAACAGAACACAGGCACTGAGATTGGGTGGACCAGGATTTGAACCCCAGTTGAAACATGTAATCTCATAGGGTTATTGAGAAGGGTAAATGAGAAAATATTTGCAAACATCTACAATGATTCTGTGACAGAAAGTTGACCCTCAATGATGGTAGCTAGTAGTGTGATGCTGTTCATTACATATAAAACAAAAGATGTAGAAGAAGCACCCAGGTTGTTCTGCTGAGCTACCAGGTGCAATATAAATTCAAATGTTACAGCTTGGTTAGCATCAGTTCCTGTTGTCCTATTCTCCCAGCACCATGTAGTTTTCCTTCATGGTATTTACCACAAATTGCAACTATGTACTTATTCTGTGGTTCTAAGATTATTTATTTAATATCCTCCTCCTTATGCTGCTATAAATCTCATAATGGCAGGGAACACATCTCTTTTGCTCATGTCTATGTCTCCAGAATTTAGCATAGTGCCTAAGAGAAAGTAAATGCCTAATAATTATCTGTCCAATAAATGAATGGGTGGGTAAATGGATGAATGAGTCCAGGAAATTTTTAACCATCTATAACCTAACCTACAGACGTCATGTGGAGAAACAAGCACATTTCCTGGGGCCTAGAAAATTTACTTGTTCCGTCCCACCTATAGTGATTGAGTCTGACTATTCCATAATGGGCCATAATGTTCAACTGTCACTCTTCTATTGACTCATAAGGCTACCAATTTTTAGGGCTTATCTCAAACTTCTACCCCTGCTGTCCAGGTTCTACCATCATATGTGGCTGTGCAGCAATGTACTTTTATCAGCTAACAGCAGTGATGGGGAAAGTTCTGTTTCTCTGTGTTTAGAGAGAAAAGACAGGGTAATTCTGGAACTGTATTTTGTAATGTGTTAAATGTAGTCTACAAAGCATATCAGAGTCATCTAGGAGCCTGTTAAATATGCAGATTCCTGGGTCTTTGATATTTGATATCTTGTATAAGTCCCAGGGATCTGAATTTTAAGCAGACTCCCCAGGAAAGATGCAGGAAGACTAGTTCATGGTTTGAAAAACAATGTTTTGAAAATTATATAGAAGTAATTACCAGGGCCAGCATTGTAGTGCAGTGGGTTAAGCCACAGCATCTACTGTAGTGCCTGTGCAAGTCCCAGTCACTCCACTTCCAATCTAGCTTCCTGCTATTGTGCCTGGGAAAGCAATAGATGATAGACTAAGTACTTGGGCCTCTGCCACCCAGCTGGGAGACCATGATGGAGTTCCTGGCTCCTGCTTTAGTCCATCTGTTGAGGCCATCTGGGGAGGGAGCCAGTGGACAGATCTGTTTTTCCCTTTCTGTCACTCTGTCCTTCAAATAAATAAATAAATAAATATATGTTACTAAAAATAAAGAAAGCAATTACTGTAGGTTTTCTTAATGACATTCATGTCGATAAAATATTTTGAACCAATATTCCTGATATTTACATGGGTACAAATGTGACAGTGTTCGTAAACTCTTTTAAACTTCTCAGCGGAGTCAAAGGATTGACAAAACTTAGTTCTACATTAAGCAAAATAGGAGGTTTCTATCCTTTAAAAAAGTTGAATATAAATACCCATGGGGAATTCAAGGTTTTAAACTATTGCCAGTTGTAACATTTGCTATCTAACTCAACAAAGAAAGAAGAAACCACTAACGAGTAAGCCTCCAAACAACCATTTCCAGTAGCTAAGGAGATAAAAACTACGATGTTAACGTCTTGTTCAGACTGTTCTGGAAGCCTTTGAAGGATTAATGTGAGTGTCTGGGCTTCTCATACTTAGTAGAGAGGAGAAGCAAGCAGAAAAAGTGCAGATTAGGACTGAACCTTTCACCCGCGTCAGTGGGACATCCCACATGCTGGAGTCTCACTGTTGACAGACTGTCATCAGTTGGGCATAAATAGCTTTGAGAGGGCAGTGAAAAGAATTCATGCTTAGTCTCACAGACTGAAGGAAGTAAATCTCCGTAGACTCAAAGGGCAAAGCATATCTGCCTATTTAAAACCATGCAAGTGACAAATCCTCCAACTGAAACAGTTCATTTACAGGTGCTAAAGGCTTTGACTTCCAGACATCGCCTACACACCCAAGAATAAGTGGCCAAACTACATAATGGAATTCTACCTCTAATTTAGAACCTGAATTTCATGTCTTTGGAGGTGTATAAAAGGCCTACGTCAACCTTTTGCTTTCTGCAAAGATAATAATTTAGGCTATCACCAGAGGCCTGTCTAACCTGTAATTTTTCCTTACTCCACTTTGTCTCCATGAATACATAGATAGCAGTGATTGCCAGAATGCAGAGATGCAACACAAAAGAGCATGCATTTAATTATTCTGGTGGAGGTAAAGGGAGGAGAGAAGTAACACAGGTGCGCAAAGGTGGTGTGGCCCTTGTCCTGGGATCAACTGCCCTCCTCTGTAGATGAGCCATTGTATTTGATATGCTAATCAAGGAGCCCCAGAATGCAGTTGGGGAAAGAGGAAAACAGATACAAATATGGCTGATCAGAGAATAACAGGGACCAGCACGAAGAAGGGCAACAGGAGGTACATTCATCGAAAGAAAGTCCTTTACTGACTTTGTTCTGCTCATTGATTTAGAGATGGCAGGAACAACAGTATGATCACCTGGTAATGTAAATGTTACTATGTGCATGAAGCAATGGACAGCCTCCCAGGTTCCTTTGCATTCTGTCTCCTCTGTGGGCATTGGTCCATTATTTTATTCATTTATAAGACACATTTATTGAGCACCTCTTATATAACTAGGATTTCTCTAGGCACATGGGATACAAAAGACATGCCTTCATCCTCAGTGAGTTTAAGTCTATTGGAGGGAAAACCAGTAAGCAAGTCATTTCATTAAAAAAAAAAAAAAAGATTTGGGGCTGGCACTGTGGCATAGTGGGTAAAGCCACTACCTGGCAATGCCAGCATCCCATATGGGAGGTTCGAGACCTAGCTGCTCCACTTCCAATCCAGCTCTCTGCTATGGCCTGAGAAAGCAGTGGAAAATGGCCCAAGTCCTTGGGCCCCTGCACCTTCGTGGGAGACCTGGAAGAAGCTCCTGGCTCCTGGCTTCGGATCAGTGTGGCTCCATCTAGGGAGTGAACCAGCAGATGGAAGACCTCTCTCTCTCTCTCTCTGCCTCTCCTTCTGCAGAGGCAGAAAGAGGGACAAAGATGTCTTCCATCCGCTGGTTCACTCTCCAAATGGCCACAACGGCCAGAGCTAGGCTGATCTGAAGCCAGGAGCCAGGAGCTTCTTCTGAGTCTCCCATGTGGGTGCAGGGGCCCAAGGACTTGGGCCATCATCCACTGCTTTCCCAGGCCATAGCAGAGAGCTGGATCAGAAGAGGAGCAGCCAGGACTAGAACCGGTGCCCATATGGGATGCCGGCACTGCAGGCGGCAGCTTTTACTAGCTACACCACAGCACCAGTCCCACAAAACATTTCAACTCAGTGTGTCTTCCAGCTAGGACTTGAGGTCAAGGGAACCTTCCCCGTACTGAAACACAAGCTGTAATTAATTCCAAGGATGGCAGAAGTTGAAAGGAGACAGGGAGGAGGGCTGTGCAACAACTGGATAAAGAAATTTCCAGACAAATGTTTGGCATTGTAGAGAAGGTGGAATCAACAGGATGTGGGGAGTCACAGAGCATGCTGGTTGCAGGCGATTTCTGGAGAAGACGAAAGATCTTTTCACTTTTCTTATCCCACCACTGCTAAACATAGTAAAATTCACGTTTCCTCCTGGAACCTTGTACTTTTTCAACCAAGCAGCCAAGCTTTGAAGACAGCCTTATGGTGGTCTCAGCCTTGTAGCCAAGGTAAATACAAATTATATGTTCTTAATCTACCTACATACATAAAACCCTAAGGCTTTGTTTCCTTTTGGCCCTTCTTCTGTGCCTCCCTCATGGCTCACACAATGAACAATGATACCTACAGTACTGCCTTCCCAGACAGATAGCTTTAATACTATTTCTGTGTTCACATTATCTAGATTAACTCTGTCAAGATGTCTCCCTCCAAATTCTTCTGGCTTCTTCTTAGGTTCTGTTTGTTTTCTTTTCAATTTTTTTAAAGAGCTCTTTTGATGTCTTCAGAAGTGGCCTCCCTGGCAAGCCTGTTCTCACTACTCTTGCTGCTGATACAATCTACACTTTAAGCGCACCGATGCCAAGGCTTTGTGCTGGCACCAAATAAAGCATGTTAGACAGACACAACCCTGCTCTTTCATTGACTTTGCTTAGGGTGTGAGTTTAGAGTCACAAGTTTTTCAAACATTCCCAGAAAATTGATACACTTTACTTTCTCAATATCTTGTAGAATGGTGGGCAATCAAAGCAGATCTCATGAGCTCACAAGAACCAACGGTTAAATTCTCAGGAATATTGTGGCCACTTATTAAACACAAGTGTTATTAGAATTTTAGGTATAAAAACTAACAAATGTAATATATTTGAAAACAGAGGAAACATATTCAAATCTTATCACCTCCTAATTATTTTACTACATTTTCAATTATTTGTTTGTAAATTTATTTATACCTATTTTTTTTAAAGATTTTTTATTTATTTTACTTGAAAGAGTTACATAGAGAGGGAAGGAGAGGCAGAGAGAGAGAGAGGTCTTCCATCCGCTGGTTCACTCCCCAGATGGCCACAATGGCCGGAGCTGTGCCGATCCGAAGCCAGAAGCCAGGAGTTTCCTCCAGGAATCCCACACAGGTGCAGAGGCCCAAGGACTTGGGCCATCTTCTACTGTTATCCCACGCCATAGCAGAGAGCTGGCTCAGAAGAGGAATAGCCGGGACTAGAACCGGCAACCAGAGGGGATGCTGGCACTTCAGGCCAGGGCATTAACCCACTGTGCCACAGTGCATGCCCCTACACCTATTATTTTTATATGATGCAGTTACTATAAAATGGTGGCTCCTGTGCGTCTCTTCCCATGTTTGATGAAGTCACATTGGTAGCTTTAAAATACCCATAAGGCACAGTGGTTCAGATCCACTTGAGATGCCCACATCCTATATTGTAGTGCCCAGCTCCACTCTCAAGCCCAGGAGTTTGCTAATACACATCCTGGAAGGTGTCATATAATGGCTCAAGTACTTAGATCCTCGCCATCCATGTACAACACCTGGGCTGAGTTCTCAGCTCCCAGCTTCATCTTGGCCCAACTGTGACCATTGTAGGCATCTGGGGAGTGAGCCAGTGGATCTGAGCTCTGTCTCTCTCTCCTTTCAAATAAACACAAAACATAAAAACAGCCATGATTATCTACTACCCCACAATATTGGCAAACTCTACAAATCAGGTTCTTGTTCTCCTTCAGAGATCTAGTTTTTCAACTTTACCCTACCTACCACTGCTCCTATGGGATGGAGGATGAGGAGATGGATTGAGAAGGAAAAAGAACAGATTGATATTGACAGAGAAACAGTCAACCAGTTCTAGTGACAGGGAAACAGTTCACTGAAATTCACAGTCTAGGAGAGATCAGTTGAAATAAAACTGCATTCTCAGGGACAGGAATCTGGCACAGCAGTTAAGATGCTTGGGTTCCAACGCAGAGTGCCTCCTTTCGATCCCTGGCTCTAGGTCCTGAATCCAGCTTCCTGTAGTACAAACTCTGGGAGGCAGTGGTGATGGCTCAAGTGATTGGGTCCCTGCCACCCAGCAGGGAGACCTGGATTAAGCTCCTGGTTTCAGCCTGGCCAAGACCCAGGCCTTATGGACAACAGGCATTTGGGGAGTGAAGCAGCAAATGGGAGCTCCCTCTGTCTCTCTTTTCACCTGTATTTTCTGCATCTCAAAAAATTTCAGAAAATGTATTCTCTCTAAAGATAAATGGATCTGGCTTCTTGGAATTAAAAGATTATTTAAGGCAGTAAAGCCATGACAAGTGACTCCTGCGCTTTGTTGCAATGAGTAGATGTTAGAAAACACCCTGCAGAAGTCTAATGAGTATAGACTGCTCAGGACTTTGCCAATCTACCCCTAGGCCTGGTAGCAGCCTCTGTTGCATAAGTTCTCCCAGACATGTAAGAAATACCAAAGTGGAAAAACTCGTTTTGTAGATTAAGGTAAAAATCATCGCATCACATCCAAAACGATTTCTTCAGAGCTCTGCAGCTGCTGGGAGCTGGAAATGGCATCTCTGTACCCAAGGAAAATAGTCAGGGCTCTTGCACATGGAAACTGCAGGTAGATAACAACCCAGCAGACGAGGAAGATGGTAACAGCAGGAGTGAGTTGCACCAGAGGGCCTCCAAGCACTTCCTGTATCTTGCTTGATTCCTTCAATATCTTTGAGGTAGAGCCAAGAGGAAGAAGTAAATATCCTATTGTTCGGGGGAGAAGCCAATTTACTGTGTTTCAACAGTTTTCTAAAATTTAGGAATAGATCCAATGAAAAAGAAAAATAAGGCCAGAAACCCCAAACGCTGGCTTCTACTCAAATACAAAATTCACTGACAGAGGGTGATGAGTGGTGACTACGAAACCTCGGCTTTAATTCAAGTAAATGATTCTCACGGATAAATAAACTGCATTCCAAGTCTCCCTCGAATTTCTGAGGTTCTCAGGAGCCAGGAAAATCTTCATGAAACAACCATGCAAAAAGACACACTTGTATATATAAAACTCGTCAAGGCACTTATCACAAATCCCAAAGCGAGGAAATCAACACTACAACTCTATGGCTTTTTCCAGAGAATACAGACACTTGAGTCATTTTATGACATCTGCCTCATTGAAATACCTCTCAGAGCAGATCTCATCCACAGTATTATGAGTTGATTGACTGGTAACCAAACCTCCCAGGTCCTGTCTTACCACAGTGAATGAGGATGCAATATCTGGGTACTGCCACTCATTACCGAGTGCATAATCTGGCCATTGATCCCAACTGGTAATTAACACTCAGAAGGAGAAGATGAGAGCTGGGTACGGCTTTTGAAAGAATCAAGTCTCTTGGTCCCAGCCCAACCTCAGTCATTGTAGGAATTTGGGGAGATGGGAATAGCTTCCCCTCTCACTGTCTCTCTGTCCCTCAATATTAATTAAATCAAAATGAATTAATTAAAATAAAAAGAATTGAATATCTAAAAAGCTATCTTGATCAAGAGAAATTTCTAGTTTTGGTTCTAAAAGCTATCAAACAATCTTACTGCTTCTTCAAGGCATTGGGTCACATCTCTCTAAGACACAATTGAGATGTTCCTTGTAGTACATTAGCTGGCATTAATACATATAAGGTTCGCATGTTACGACCTAAGACAGATGTTGTTAACCAATCAGAACAAGCCTGAATCTTAGTCTGTCCGTGAAACTCCTCATTCCCACCCTTACTGGATGCAATCTTGGATTCTGTCTCTGTGTGCTTCAGCACGCTGTGACCACCAACTCTTATTTGGTACGTGAGACAAGCCCAGAGGTAATCCAACATTTTTGGTGTATGAAGCAGAGGTTAAACCACTGTTTCAATGGCAAAACCAAGATTAGAAAGCAGGTTTCCAGTACACTTCCCACTGTGATGCATTCCCTTGCTTAAACCACAGAGGGATCAGGTCTGCAGACTGATGCGAATTCTCACTCCCAGATCTAAGGATCCGGTGGGTGGAGAAGACCAGGGCACTCTTTCTGCAAGGTAATGACAGGTGTCCTCTGGACAGAATGACAGGTAGCTGCTACTCAGAAAAAACTCGTCAGTCAAGCAATGTCCTTTTTTTTTTTTTTCCATACATGAATTATCAGTGTATGGCACTAATGCCAAGTGCAGAAATTAAATGGGCTGAAGACAGAGCTCTAGGATTAAGGAACTCTGCAATTATTTATTAGTGTATTTATTTAAGTAGAGCTTTGAATTGAATTATGAATGAACAAATCATTTTAAACTCAAAGAACCTTATCCTTGCCTTATAAATTGTGGCGACACAAGGTAGATGTGTGGGGAATTCCAAAGAAACCTTGTAAAAGATGGAAATGCAGACGAGTAAGGAAGGAAATTTGGCCTTGGTTTCCTTGAAGTGCTCTCTTTGTTCATTTTTTGGGTGGGTCTCATCAACTAAACTCAAACCTCTGTTATTCTTTACATAAAGTGCCTGTTTGGTTGTGCAATGTCAGTAGATTCGTTTTTCTAAAATCATTAACAATTCTCAATCCCTAGAAACGCTCCCCAAGGGGCAGGCATTTGGGCTCAGCAGGACACCCCCATCCCATAGCACAGTGCCTGGGATTCAGTTCCAGCTTCTCCACTTTCAATCCAAATTCCTGTTAATGCACACTGGGAGGCAGCAGATGATGACTTAAGTACATGGGACCCTGCCACCCATGTGGGAGATCTGGATAGGGTGCCAGGCTCCTGGCTTCAGCTTGGCCCAAGCCTGGCTGTTGAGGTATTTAGAGAGTGAACCAGTGGATGGAGAATTCTCTCTCTCTCTGTCTCGTTATTTTGTACATAGAAGAAAATAAATAAACATTTAAAAAACGTTTGGTGCACTTCTTACACATGCATGCTTTTTAGATTGCTTTAAGTTTTAAGACATTCAGATGTTGATGAGGAAGGACTCCTTCCCAATGTCTAAGAACCCAAAACATTGTTCAGATATCCTTGTAAAGGGCTTGTAACTCTCAGGCACATCCATCTGTGGTTGGGATGTGGACGGGATGAGAGGCAGGACTGCAGGCACAGCACTTTCTGCTGTCTCTCAGGGAAGTCCCAGCATGGCAGCTCCCACAGAACATCCTCCTCGTTGCAGACGCTCCACCTCCACCCCAGCCCCAGGCCTCCCTGGGCTCTGTCACTTTGTTTTGAAACTTGATCATGTGGATAAGTATGATGCAGCAATTTACGATCTCCAGAACCTAATGAAAAACTCAGAGGAAGAAGACTCAGGAAGCGTTGGGGTCTCTGTGTGTCCCTGCACTTGATTTGCTCAGCAGATGGCATGACCCATCTTCAGCGAGACAGAAACTGAAGGGTTGAACCAGTACAGAGAAGCCTCCAGACGAACAATTCAACGTAGACAGTACAGTCTCCCAGCTCCATGTTCATCCCATTTACCAGAGGAATAACACCAGGTGATATTTTTATCAATGGAATTCTTGTGAATTTAATAACTACAGGAGCAATAATAACATTTCTCAGTGCTAATTTATAAATTTTGCCCCTTAAAAATCCACATTTTGGGATCTGGTGTTGTGGCACAGCTGTTTAAGCTGCCACTTGCAACTCTGTCATCCCATGTGAGTGCTGGTTGGAGTCCTGGCTGCCCTACTGCTAATCCAGCTCTCTGCTATGACCTGGGAATGCAGCGGAAGATGGCCCAAGTGCTTGGGCCCTGGCTACCTATGTGGGAGACGCAGATGGAGTTCCAGGTTCCTGGCTTCAGCTGTGTGGCCATGCTGGGGAGTGAAACAGCAGATGAAAGATCTCTGTCTCCCCCTCTCTCTATGAACTCTGCATTTCAAATAAATAAGGAAGTAAGTAACTAGATAAATCATTTTAAAAGAAAATCTGCATCTCATTCAGAGTATTTTGGTAAGGCTGGGCCACCCTCATGGGTCCTCTCATTGCCGTCTTAGGTCTTAGGTATTTTTATTTTGTGCCAAATTATGCATATTATTTTCAGCTTTAAAGAAAAAAGTGAGGCAACTCAGATGAGTGAGGAGAGCCCTAAACCAGCAGACAGAAGATTGGGTTTTAGACAAGTAGTTTTCCTGAGCATCTCTGACTTCGTATTTGCTTCTCCAGCCCCTGGCACCGCGCATGTCTCTGGGGAGCATGTGAGAAGCGTGAGATCATGTGGGAGAGTATTTGGGAGTCATTACTCTCACAGCCCTGGACCCAGCTTGGCGCAGCAGCTGATGAGAGGACCAGTGAGGGTGGCCCGCATTTTTCACATTTCAGATCTAAAATGTTTATGAGAGTTTGAAGCAGACTCATTTTGTTTTAAGATTCTCACCAATTCTCTTCGCAGAAGACTTGGTTTTTAACTGACAATGGCCCTGTGCCTGCTCACACAGAGTTCTTCCAGATCAGGACCTTCCCAGAGCCATTGAAGCCTTTCATACTAGCTGACTGTCAAGAGTTCCATAATAACAGAAACCAGAGAACACAGTGAAACATGCCAGAGGAATCCAAGGCAAAGGAACCCCTACATGCAGGCACTGTCAGCCTGAGGCTGGCCACTCACAGACCACAATCACTAAAGAAGCAAAGAACTTAGAAATGCAGGCAAAGGGGCCAGTCCTGTGGCATGGTGGGCTGAACCTCCTCTGTGGTGCCGTCATACCATATGGGTGCCGGTTGAGGTTCTGGCTGCTCCTCTTCCAATCCAGCTCCCTGCTAATGACCTGGGAAAGCAGCAGAAGGTAGCCCAAGTGCTTGGGTCTCTGAACCCATGTGGTAGACCTGGAAGAAGGACTTGGCTCCTGGCTTCAGATCAGCCCAGCTCCAGCCATTGCAGCCATTTGAGGAGCAAACCAGTGGATGGAAGATCCCTCTCTGTAACTCTGCCTCTCAAATAAATAAAAAAATAAATTTCTTTAAAAAAAAAAAAAGCAGGCCAAGTACACAAGAAACAGAGGAGAAGGGACAATCCTATTTTTCAGGCGCATGTGATTTTTTTCAAGAATTAGAATAGAGTAGTTGAATTAGAATTTAGAATTAGAATTAGAATAGAGTAGCTGAGTGCAGGCAGAGAGGGAAGGAGGCTTTACACACCATGAGGCACCCATAGATTTTTCTACAACCTGGGCTTCAAAGTTCATGGAAAATTCATATTATCTTTCAATGCCATTTGTCTATGACCCTTTAACAGCCCTCTCGGAATCTACATTTCTGAACCTATATTAGTAATGCGATCTTGATTTTTTTAAATATTTATTTATGAAAGGCAGAGAGAGTGTGTGAGTGTGCGTAGGTGTGCATGTGCATAGGGGTGTGTGTGTGTATGTGTGTGTATGAGACAGAGACACACACACAGAGAGAGAGGTTTTCCATGCACTGTCTCACTCTCCAAATAGCCGCAATGGCCTGGCTGGGCCATGCTGAAGCCAGGAGCAAGGAGCTTCTTCCAGGTCTCCCACGTGGGTGGCAGAGTACCAAGCACTTGGGCCATCCTCCACTGCTTTCCCAGGCTCATTAACAGGGAGATGAATCAGAAGTGAAGCAGCTAGCACTCGAACCAGTGCCTATATGGGATTCTGGAATTGCAGGTGTGGCTTTATCCACTACGGCACAATGCCAGTACCATCATCTTAATTCTTGATTTCAATTTCAGCTGTGGGGCAACTCAGTTCATCATTTTTCAAAATTTAGTATCAGTAGTGTTACATAAGACAATTTTCAATAACATACTTTAGCATTTAATTTTAGCTGTCTTGGGTTTGTTTGTTGAAAAGGCAGGGTGAGGGGCCAGCGCCGTGGCTCACTTGGTTAATCCTCCGCCTGCGGCACTGGCATCCCATATGGGTGCCAGATTCTAGTCCCGTTTGCTCCTCTTCCAGTCCAGCTCTCTGCTGTGGCCTAGGAGGGCAGTGGAGGATGGCCCAGGTACGTGGGCCCCTGCACCCACATGGGAGACCAGGAGGAAGCACCTGTGCGCCAGCCGTGGCCTCCATTTGGGGAGTGAACCAACATAAGGAAGACCTTTCTGTCTCTCTCTCTCACTGTCTGTAACTCTACCTGTCAAATAATAACAAAAAAAGAAAAAGAAAAAGAAAAGAAAAGAAAATGCAGAGTGAGGCAGAGGGGGAGGGGAAAGGAGAGAGAGGGGGTCTTCCATCTACTGGGTCATACTTCTCCCCTAAACGTCCACAACATCAGGGCTGGGCCAGGCTAAAGCCAGAAGCCAGGAATTTCATCTAGGTCTCCCTTGTGGGTGGCAGAGACGCAAGTACTTGGCCATCACCTGCTGCCTCCCAGGTGCATCAGAAGGGATCTGTGCTGGAAGCAGAGACAGGACTCAACTTCAGGCACTCTGGTATAGGATGCCGGCATCCCAAGTAGCAGCTTAACCCACTGCACCACAACACCCACCCCTGGGATTTTTTTTTTTTTTGACAGGCAGAGTGGACAGTGAGAGAGACAGAGAGAAAGGTCTTCCTTTGCCGTTGGTTCACCCTCCAATGGCCACCGTGGCCGGCGCACTGCACTGATCCAATGGCAGGAGCCAGGTACTTATCCTGGTCTCCCATGGGGTGCAGGGACCAAGTACTTGGGCCATCCTCTACTGCACTCCCTGGCCACAGCAGAGAGCTGGCCTGGAAGAGGGGCAACCGGGACAGAATCTGGCGCCCCGACCGGGACTAGAACCCCGTGTGCCGGCGCCGCAAGGCGGAGGATTAGCCTAGTGAGCCGCGGCGCCGGCCAGATTTTTTTAACGTGTTAGGAACATAGAATATAAAACCCATAATTTCTTAGAAGCCATTTCTTAGGACAAAACTATGTTTCATAAAGTGCATCTATTTCAAGAAGAAATTCTTAAAGTAATAAAAAAAAAAGTGATAAATGAAGGTGTTTGCGGAAGTCCTGAAAGATAGAATGAAAAGATACATTTTGGTGCAGAAGCAATTTGAAATCTGTGTATGGCTTTTTTATAACACACATTTTCCACGAGCTTTTTGAAGTGCCCTATAGAAACAAAAACAAAACCAAAACCAACCATGAACAACCTCTGAGAAACTTCAGTTTGAGAACAGCTGATGGAGCCTGTCTGCTATCAGGAAATGTTTGCTTTCTCACCCCTCTTTGTCTTCTTCGGGGTGGAGGTGGGGGCGGTGAGGCTCTCCTGGACCCTGATCTCATTTTTCTCAGGGTGCCGAGAAACACAGCAGTCAAGTTCAAAAGGATGCAAGGTTAAGGGCACCAAGCCTAGTCTAAACTGACCCATCGCTCAAAGCTTTAGCAACAGCATAAATATTTGGGGAGATTTTACAAAGTCTCTTCCCCAGCAGTTGCACTGGCTTTGGAGCTGGGCTAAGTGACTGAATTACAGGAAAGGAACTGTCTCTTCTGAGAGGTAGGAAGGTTGGAGCGACACCTGTGGTGCAACACACTGCAGTAACTGTGCCCAGAGACAGCATGCCAGCCTCCATGGCTCTTTCCTTTCCCGATCCTGGCAAGGTGCCGGTGCCACCGTTACTGGGCCCTGTGCAGCACACACCTTCCTTCCTGTAACCCAGTGCTTGCTAGAGCACAGCTTCAGGGGATGAAGAGCCAGTTTTAACTGTTCCTTGTAAACACTCATGTTTTTAAGAAATTTCTCCAAAGTGGTGCATCCACTGGGGCGGGGGGGGGGGGGGGTGTTACAAAAAAAAAAAAGGATAAAAAACATGCTCCAGGTCCTAAGAGGCCGAGAACAGGCACAGGAACAGAATTTCAAGCAAGTAGCGCTGTATCCTTGTTCTGTAGAACATTACAGGAAGGCAGGGTTTGGGGGCCTTTTTCTATTGAAAACTGCCCTTGTGATTTGTTCCACAGTCACTCTTTCTTTCATTACCCTAATGCCAGCAGTGAAAATAAAACATCATCTCACTCCCAAATGGCTTGTAGAAGAGGTTGGTATTTGCTTTGTAAAGGAGTTGATTTACCAGGAGGGACGTGTGAATATGAGCTGGAAAGTGTGGTCCAGTTTCCCCAACTGTGCCAGGGCTGGTGGCGGAGCTCAGCAGTGCAGCCCACCTCTGCCTCAGGAGCTGATGATGTGAGGATCACAAAAAGGAAGAAGCAGCTCTCAGAAAACAGGGAGACATCACACACAAGCTTCTTAATGTGTCCTATCTTTAAAGAGTGCGCTGGGTCCATATCTGTCCCAGCTGCGACGAGATATCATACACGGTTCTAATCCAGGTCCTTGCTGATAACCTCTCTTGTCATCAGAGAATTCTAGCAGAAGACAATAATCCTGGCCAAAGCAGAGCAATGGCCAGCAGGTCTTGGTAACCATGGTCCCAGCCAGTATCAGGCTCTGCTTTCATTCAGAGAGTAACTGAAAATGCAGGTGATAGAGTGACAAAGAGATGGGTACAGAGGTGCAGTAAATGCCTATTAATTATTACAATGGGCAAAGGACAGTTGTAGGGCAGTGTAGAATACAGACTTGTAAAAGGGGAAGGAGTACATAAAACATTTATTGTGCAACTATGAGGCAAACACAGTTGGGTTACTTATCATATCTTATTTGATACTGACAATAAATATGTGAAGTAGGGGCCAGCACTGTGGCACAGTAGATTAATCCTCTGCCTGTAGCACCTGCATCCCATATGGGTGCCAGTTCTAGACCCAGCTGTTCCTCTTCCAATCCAGCTCTCTGCTTTGGCCTGGGAAAGCAGAAGAAGATGGCCCAAGTCCTGGGGCCCCTGCACCCACATGCGAGACCCGGAAGAAGCTCCTGGCTCCTGGCTTTGGATTGGCACAGCTCAGGCCATTGCAGCCATTTGGGGATTGAACCAGTGGTTGGAAGACCTCTCTCTCTGTCTCTCCCTCTCACTGTCTGCAACTACCTCTCAAATAAATAAATAAAATCTTTAAAAAAATGTGTCAAGTAGGTATTACATAGAGGAGGAAAAAGATGCAGAGATGCTAATTTTCTGGCCTTTTTTGGCTTTATGTTTGCTTGTCTATCTGCTGTTTATGCCATTATTTATTGAGCCATTACCATAGATCAGGAATTACACTATATGCATAGAATATCTCATAAGTCTTCACAAATACTCTATTATATAGGTTCTTGGTTTTTTTTTTTTTTTTTTTTTTTTTTTTTTTTTTTTTTTAATTTGATAGATGATGAAACTGAAGCACACAGAAGTCAGCTATTTGCTGGAGGTTACACAGTCAGCCAGTGGTAGACCCAGGACTTGAACCTTGGAAGTTTGAATACAGGGCTTTAGGCTCTATGGTGTCTTTGCATTGTTGGGAAAGACACAAAACACTAAGATCATATTTGGCAATGGGTTTTCTTCTTTGTTTAAAATTTATTTATTTATTTGAAAGATATATATAGACAGAGAGAGAGAGATCTTGCATCCAATGGCTCACTCTCTGGATGGCCACAACAGAGCTTTTTCCAGGTATCCTACATGGGTGGCAGAGGTCCAAAGACTTGGGCCATCTTCTGCTGCTTTCCCAGGTCATTAGCAGGGAGCTGGATCAGAAATACAGCAGCCAGGACACAAACCATCGCCCATTAAGAGATGCCAGCATCGCAGGCGGTGGCTTTACCCACTACACCACAACACTGGCCCTAGAAACGGTGCTTACAACACACACATGCATGCAAGCACACACACAAGCACATGAGTATGGGCTGAGTTATTCTGTTGATTGGTAGTATAAGAATTCAGGAGACAGTAACTGGCTGATGCTTGAAATGGATAAGGAATGCAATTGCTCTCATTAAAATGATTTGATAGTGAAATTCATCCCACTCAGTAGACCCTAACATTCAGTACAATTAGGGTGCCTTAATTCAATGAATCCTATTATTTTGGATTCATAGATCAGACAGATGAGACAAGCAAAATATGGGTGGCTGTCTTAGAATTACTAGTTCTTTATTTTGCTAAATAAGTTAAAAACCATAATTACCAACTACTGTCAATATCATTGCATAAAAGAAACAAGATAAAAATTTAAATTTGTGGAAAAATACCTGCACTATAACCATTTTATACTACTTCTCATGGAATTATGAAAATGATCTCAAAGATCATGCTGGTTTACAAACAGGCACTTAGAAATCATCCTTCTAGTTGCAAGTAATAACTGACATTGATTGAGCTTCTACTCTCTGCCAGGATCCTTGTACATTATCTTGAACACTTCTAGTAATTCTACAAGTGCATAGCTTTACCCCATTTAAGACATTAGGAGTTTGGGTTTTAGAGAATGTAATTTTCATTCCCAGAATTACCCAGTAAATAATGGATATTACACAAACACAAATCCTTCTTTTTATTATATATACTTCTAAGATTTATTTATTTATTTGAAAGGCAGTTACAGAGACTGAGGCAGAAACATCTTCCATCCATCACCTTTCATCCTGATCCATTCCCCAAACAGCCATGATAGGCAGAGCTGAGACAGGCTGAAGTTAGCAGCCTGGAACTCTACTTGTGTCTCCCATGGGGGCAGGAGCCCACATACTCAGGCCATCCTCCACTGCCATCCCAGGCACATGAGCAGGAAGCTGCATTGGAAGTGGAGCAGCCAGGATGCAAACCAGCACTCTGATATCGGATGCCAGTGTCGCAAATGGCAGCTTAACCCATTGTGCAACAATGCCAGTCCCAAACACAAATCCTAACTTCAAAGCTTATGTTCTTTCTCTTGCATATATTGCCATTCAAAAACCTGGTTCTGTAGAGAGTTATTCCCCTATATTATCAATGTTTTGTAATTTTCAAATAATTAGCACAGGCCATATTCTGCATTTTCCTGAATATATGGTGAACATTTCAACAACAAAAAAAACCTCTGAAGCCGTGCTGTAGTCAGAAGTCGGTGAGTGATCACCAGTCAGTACCTTACCACCAGCCAGCTCTCTTGCTCCTCCCAGTAGCTGAGCTGACATCTGACATAAGTCACACTTCAGGAAAGAGAGGCGGTTCAGGAAATACAGACTTTGGATGCATGGAAGCGCGGGAAGCATGTGGTGAGACCCAGCTGAGTCCATTTAAATCCTTGCGGACACATTCTATTTTAAAATATTCTGCTTGTAGACTCTAGAGTATTAGCGTAGGAAGAGAGGGAACATAGAACCCAGGCAAGCTTACGACTTCAACATTTCCCAGAGGGCACAGCTGAGACCCAAGGGGATTCCGAAACAGCCTCCCATCACTCAGCCAGGCAGAACCGTAACAGGAATGGACTACTAGAACGACACAACCCCGTGCCAGGAAGAGTGGCCGTTACAGAGGACAAGCTCTGGGAAACTATTATGAAAGAAAGGAATATTATAAAAGACAGGCTCCCAGAGACTGGCAAGGGGGAAACTGTTTAAATTGCCATGCTCATGGCATGGTCTCCAACTCCAGAAAGAGGAAACTTCTTTCTGTCAACCTACTGACAGTGAGGCTCAAATGTACAATATTGGGGCTGGCGCTGTGGTGTAGAGGGGTAAAGCTGCCACCTGCAGTGCTGGCATCCCATAGGGGTGCTGGTTCAAGTCCCGACTACTCCACTTCCAATCTGGCTCTCTGCTATGGCCTGGGAAAGCAGTGGAAGATGGCCCAAGTCCTTGAGCCCCTGCACCTGTATGGGAGACCAAAAGGAAGCTTCTGGCTTTGGATAAGCACAGCTCCAGCCGTTGCAGCCATTTGGGGAGTGAACCAGATAATGGAAGACCTCTCTCTCTGCCTCTGACTCTCTGTAATTCTGCCTTTTAAATAAATAAATAAATAAATAAACATTTAAAAATATATAATATTTAGGCTAGAATATATGTTTTGCACTTGAAGTCATTTAGAAACTGACTTTTAAGATTATGTTATAAACATGAGAACTTTACTATAATTAGTCTTTGATAACTAGAATTTCAAGATCTCATCACTTAATGTAATCATGATTTCATTTAGTCATGTGATGAGGTCATCACTGAAAATGCCAGTTATAAACCTATTAAATATGCAGAGGTTCTGGTTAATGAAATTTGCCTAGCAATTGAATGCACACTCATGATAACTTGATGATCTTCTACCTTCTGCTTCATCTGTAGGGCAAAAGCTGTACATTTTCTACCACTCAGTAGACCCATATAGACTTGGGTTTCTCTCTTCCTGCTCTTTTCGGTCTATTTTGATGTGGGGGTGGCGCGTGCACAGGCATCTGTGCATAGTCACGTGCATGCATATGTGCAGGTCTGTGTACCCTTGCAGGGAATCGAGGATATGGCTCCCACAGGAGCTCAAGTCCCCAAGCACCTGCTTCATGGCAACCTTATTCATGGTGGAAGTAGAGTGGTGCGTAGCATTCCCACCAGTTACCTGTGCAGTGTTGTGCAGTTGTGTTTCCGTGGTAACACATGGCTCCCAACACCCTTGTTCTACAGGAGGACCCTGGAACCACCCCCACCCCGCCCCGCCCTTTCCCCTTGGAAACAGTGGCCCTCCTCTGGGAGAGAGACCTAGTAGACCCCTCTGGGGCTGCGTGTGTCTCTGACTTCCTGTGCGTTTCAGTTCGACCTTATGAAAAAAGCAAACTCTGATTCTCAGGGTCTCAGATGGGGCCCAAGACCCTGCACTTCTGACAGATTCCCGGCAGTGCCCAGCTGCTGGTTCACAGGCCACACTGCGAGTAGCAAGGACCGCGGCTCACTGACCACGCCCCCAGCAGTCGCGGGCAGCTGCGAGTGTGAGTGTCTCGCTGGCAGGGGGTGCAACAGCCTCCTGGGGAGTCACAGATGAAAGCTGTTTACAATCAGAAAGCCAGAGAGTGAAAGAGAGAATAAAAACAGAAATGAGAGAGACAGGGAGGGGAGGAGAATGGGGGAGGGAGATGAGGGAGCAAGAAAGGAAAGGAAAAGTGGAGATTTTTAGATCTTTGAAATCCTCTAGTCAATCCCATATGGCAATACCCGTTTTCTCCCTGGCCCCCAAGTATCTTCCAAATTCTGATGCTTTCTTTGATTTTCACAACAGAATACATGCTGGGAGTTCTGTATCTGAGGGTCTCCCTATAACACACAATTGTGTAGGCTTCTCTCCCCAAACCCAGCCAACGAGAAAATCAACAGCTTCTAACCTGCGTCAAAAGATAAAATGTCAATAAATCAAGTGTTGATGTCCCATTGCCTTTTATTAGGGGTTTGTGAACTGGGCAACATTGTATCCATTCAAAATAGGTGCTGCCTTGGGCCTGGCAGAACAGTCAGTTTGACACAGCAGTTGGAGCAAGAACAAGGGAACGATAATACAAGCAGTGGATTGGTTGACAAGAGGTTACTTTAGGCCATTCTCCTTGAGGGGTAAGGAACAGGGGAATTCCTTATCAGACTCCCTCACATTGGCTGGGCCCTTTCTGAGCCGTGCTCTGGATGGAGTTTTTGGGAAAAATTGATCTGTTTGGGGATTTTCCTGCTTCTTTGAAGTTTCAATTTAATTGTTTGGCACTTAGCACAAGGGGTTCCATTTTGGTTTGGTCTGTGGGGGCTGATGCAGGAGCTCAGCCAAAAACAATGGCCTCTCATAATTTTATTTAATACCTCTTTTTTCCTAGATCTGTGAGTGGGAAGGGGAAGTGAAGTATTGCCAGTTTCCATTTGGCTTCTAGATATAAAGGAGCAACTGGCACAGCAAAGCTTTTCACCTTTCACTCACTGCACAAGAACATGGCCTGGGGAGGTTTCTAAACTAGTAAGCTACTCAGCGAAGCAGAAAGAGTCTGGGTTTTTGAGTCCAGCCTTCCTCTCCTTGCAGTTTGGACAACTGTGGGAAAACTACTGAAATGCTCTCAGCCCCTGTTTCTGCGGGGGCTAAAAACTATTGATAATTACGTTCCAGAACATGGACTCTAAAAAATACTAAATGAGATAATAAATGGGAGCAACTACTATGGTGCTTAGCACAGGACACTCCAAGTTAGAGGCTGGGGACAGTGCTGTGTTGCAGTAGGTTAATCCTCTGTCTGCAATGCCGGCATCCCATATGGGCACTGGTTCTAGTCCCGGCCATTCCTCTTCTGACTCAGCTCTCTGCTATGGCCTGGGAAAGCAGTAGAAGATGGCCCAAGTGCTTGGGCCCCTGCAACCACATGGGAGACCCAGAAGAAACTCCTGGCTTCTGTCTTTGGGTTGGCCCAGCTCTCGCCATTGCAGCCATTTGGGGATTGAACCAGTGGTTGGAAGACCTCTTTCTCTGTCTCTCCCTCTCACTGTCTGTAACTCTACCTCTCAAATAAATAATAAATAAAATCTTATATAAAAAAGAGAGGTTAATATCGATTTTCATTTTGAAACAGAAAATTGTTATTTTCTTTTCAAAGTGCTAGTAGCGATGGTAATTTAAATAGAAATTAACTTTAAAGTTATTATTAATTAGCATTTAAGCTTGCTTTATAAAAATGTTTGTTTTTATTTATTTGAAAGGCTTAGAGAGAGACACGGAGAGAGAGATATCATCTATCTACCGGTTCACTCCTCAAATGCCCACAATATAGCCGGGGCTGGGCCAGGCCAAAGCCAGGTGCCTGGAACTCATCCAGGTCTCCTGTGTGGGTAGCAGCGGCCCAAATACTTGAGCCATCACCTCCAGAAAGCTGGATCATAAGCAGAGGCAGAACTCAATCCCAGACACCCACCTGATATGGGATCCAGGTATCCCAAACAGCATCTCAGCCTGCTGTACCACAATGCCCACCACTATGGTTACATTTAAAAAGAAACACAATAAACCTTAAACATTGTAACCCACAACATGATCCATTTCAAGCTCTCAGAATCTACTTGTAGCAGGCTGACAACAGAATATCTTTAAGCCCATCAAAACAGAATTTTAATTCTAGAAGGTCTAGGGGAAACAGAAAGGAAGAGAAGTTGATGTTAGCAACTTTGGCCTTGATAACAGTCCTTAATTAAGGGAGAAAAATGTGGTCTTCATCTAAGAGGTAAGAACTTTAACAACAAAGCCCAGCCTCAAGCTTAACACAGCCACTGTAATTATTTAAATATCAATCACTATTAATGGAGTATAGATCATCTTTCTGTCACTTAATTCCTACTCGCACTGTTTGAACATGATGGCTACTCACTATAACTTCACAGAGGGTTTCTCTCTCACACAGAAAAGATTGACTTTTAGGCCATCTGGATATCATCAGAAATGAAGATCAGAAAGAATAATTTACTCACTGAACAGACATGGCAACAGCTAGTGTGGTGGATGACAAGAAGCCCATGTTTTTGTTTTTTTAAAAAAACATTTTTGTCATTTGGCTCGTATGTATTTCACATTTCGAAATATTTTGGGACAAGCATTTAAACTGTGAGATTGAATTTCGTCATTATGGAGCAAGCAGCCGTCTTAATGGAAGTCATCGCCAAGTCACCCAGACAGCTGACCCTTCTTCCAAGCCTGCTGTCTGTCTCCGAAGAAAAGGTGGGGTCAGAAGACAGAGCAGGAGGGAGACGGCCCTTGCAGCACACTGGAGGCTATCTTGCCTGATAGACTGGAATCACCCAGAGTGGAGTTCTGCTTGGCTCTCCCAGCATCCAGGCTGCTTGGGGCAGATTCTTTCACCTCCCAAATCTTCCTCAATATTTTTTTGTCTTCAAATGTAAAGAGAAACTACTTTAGCTCCCTGCTTATTTACTGGGCCAGGCTGGTTAGCAGTAGAAGGATATCATTAATGAACATCTGTAAACTACGTGGGGCACAAGTTAGTTCCACCCAATCCAGGGATGTTGATGCAGAAGGGACAGGCTCAGCACTGCTATTTAGGATGACGGCTGCTGGGACAAAACAGGGCCCAAGCACCAGCCCCCCTCTTAGCAAGTAGCCATGCAGATCCCACGGATCCAGTGCCAGGCTTCTAGAAAAGAAAGGCTGACAGCTAAGGCAGAACAGCCCCAGTAGGGTTCCTTATACTGCACACATACTGGGGTGGAAACCACTCCTTTTGGAGCAAGGTCAAAAGCAGATTAGGGCATGTCTGGGAAACAGCAGACCCTTGCGTTTTCCAAGATTTTTCCTCCCTTCCTCCTCATGTTTTTATTGCAGTCTGTGGCTGCCTTAGAACATCAGCTTCCTTGAAGACAGAGAGAAGGAAACCTACACCCAACCATTAGTAAGGAACACAAATATTTAAGTGCATCTGCATCTAATTAGGGTTCTCCATTAAGATCTCCCAGAGGCAATTCAAAGATGCTGCAGAAGAGTTTGACAGGTGAAAACAGGGCAGCAATAATTGATTAAGGTCCTGGTGTGTACAGTAGTGCATTTTTTTAATGAGCAGACCACATAAAGAGGCGTAGAAATAGGAAAGCCTAATGGTTATGACAGGTATTCATAGCCATACCTGTCTTTCACCATTTTAGCTCAAAAAGTCTGGGATGGGGTTATGGAATGAATGTATTTTTTTTTTTTTTACAAATTATTTCTATTTGAAAGGCAGAGGAGGGGGGAGGCTTCTGGGCTCCTGCAGCCATCTGGGAAGTGAACCAGCAGATGGAAGACCTCTCTCTCTCTCTCTCTCTCTCTCTCTCTCTCTCTGTAACTCTGCCTTTCAGATAAATAAAATAAATCTCTATTAAAAAATAAACCAAGTTTTTGCCCTCAGGATGAGTGAGGTTTCTGAACTTTGCATGCGGGGCCTGCTTCCACTATAGTAAGTGGAATTGTCAAGTCACAAGTGTGCAGATCCTAACATTCTGATACATGGTGCTGACCTGCCTTCCCCAAAGTTGCCTCATTAACATATGGGTTTTCCAATGAGGCACCTACTATATACAGGGCATAGCCCTATATCTCACATAATTCTCAATACAATTGTGTCAAACAGATTTTATCCTCATTTACCATATAATAAGAGTGAAGCTTGAGTATTTTGAATCCTGTGTTGAAATCTGAAGGCTGTAAGTGACAGAGAAGCATTTGAGCCAGATCTGAGTTCAGATGGGCCGGATGCTTTCCAGCTCCACCGTGAAAAAAATCTAACCCACGATAAAAATCACTTTGAAGTGTTGACATATGCCTATAACTCTGGCAGAGTTACAGCCAAGTGGTAGCTAATTCCTGCATTTGTTTCCTTGTCTGTAAAATGAGGATATTCATCTTAAGCAGCATCTAAGGTTTCTTCCAACTCAATGAGTCTGAGCACCAGGCCTGAGGGAAGAGAAGGTATCTTCATGTAAGGACTTGAACATGGCGATTGTCAGTTGTTCTTCACATTTACAAAGAACCAAACGGAAGAAACAGATTCTACATGCAGGCACAAAGTTTTGGTTGAGTTGAAAGATCATCTGAAATTATCTGACTCAGTGAAAAAAAAAAAACAGATACATTACCAAGTGTCTATCCTTTCACATCTTTGATAAAGAAACAGACCATTAACCAACAAATATGGGAGCCAGAGCTGTGGCACAGTGGGTTAAGCTTCCGCTCGCAGTGCCAGCATCCCACACGGGTGCCAGTTTGAGTCCCTACTGTTCCACTTCCTATCCAGTCCCCTGCTAATGTGCCTGAGAAAGCAGTAGAACATGGCCTAAATGCTTGGGCCCCTGTACCCACATGGGAGACTGGGATGAAGCTCCTGGCTCCTGATCAGCCCAGCTCCAGCCATTGCAGCCATTTGGGGAGTGAACTAGCAGATGGAAGACCTCTCTGTTTCTCTCTCTCTCTCTCTCTCTCTCTGTAACTCTTTCAAATAAATCTTTAAATAAAAACGGTCAAATACGGTTTGTGTGTAATATGTCTGAAATAAGATTAACCACATGATCTTCCAAGGTGCTCTCAGCGTGTGTTCTCATGACTTCTACCATAGTAGAGGTTTAGGCTTGTTTCAAGGCCAAGGCTGACGAGCGTGACCTTACTGATGAAGGCATGCACCAACTGTAATCCTGTATTCCCCGAAGTTCATCTCATGTATGCCCGTTGTCATCCCCTAAACCTGTGAATGACTAAGCACTAGACTGATGGTTTTCAAACGCTGGGATTTTATTCTAAAAAGTAGTTTCCTGTCCTCATACTCCAGAGATTCTAATTCGCTAGGTTTCTGATGGGAACAGGAATTTGCCCTCATACTAAAACCTCCAGGTGATTCAAGTTTCTCTGTTGATATGTTTGTTTGATGGTCTGAACAGCAGAGAGAGACAGCGATCTTCCATCTGCTGGTTCGCATTCCATTGCCTGCCACAGCTGGGGCCAGGCCAGGCCAAAGCTAGGAAGCAGGAACTCTACCTGCATCTCCCATGTGGGTGGCAGGGACCCCAGTACTGAGCCATGTCTGCCGCTTTCCAGATTTATTAGCAGGAGCAAGCCCTAGCACTAGCTACTCTGTTTCTGATCCAACTCCCTGCTAATGAGCCTGGGAGTTAGCAGATGATGGCTCATGCACCTGGGTCCCTGCTCCCCATATGAGAGATTCAGATTTATTGGTAACAAAATCAATCTAGGAAAACTGGATACAGTAAGTATCAGTATAAAGTCTTGATAATCTCCTTTGAAGGATTTGCTATCCTTAGTTTCACAAACTGACAATTTCCTTCATTGATTTCACTGTTTTAAGTATCATATAAACATTGGAAAACATTTTTCTATTGTTTCCTTTGGTGGTTTTAACAGCATAATCTAGGCTATAGAAAACCATGATCCAATCAGACAGTCATGTTTATTGAGCACTTATAGTAGAGATGCATAAACGAATGAAGTAGGATCACTGCCCTGAGGCTGGCATTTGACCTAGGGGTTGATGTTGATTAGGACACCTCTGTCCACATGGGAGACTTGCCAGCTCCCATCTTTGGCCACAGCCTAGCCTTGACTATTGCAGACAACTGGGAAGTAAGCCAGCAATGGGAGCTCTCACTATCCCTTCATCTCTCTCTTTTTCTGGCTCTCAGAAATAAGTAACAACTTCAAAAACAGAATCAATGCTCTCATAAAGCTTATAGACTAGAAGGGAAATTAAGCACTGAATGCAAAATTCTAAGTAGGAACCATAACTGCAAGTAAAGGTGCTGTGAGCTTATACCATGGAGAGACCCAACCGTGTGATGCATGGAAGCATGAGCTCCTGCTTTCTTGAAGAAATACGTTAAGTTTGAGACCTGCAGAACCCCCAGGAGTTAGCCAGGGAAAGAAAGAACACAGAGAAACCACGTGGCTGAAGACAACATGTGCTCTCAAGGACCAGAAAGGAGGCCTGTGTTGCTGAAGCATGAAACCTCTGGGGGCAGAGAAGCAAGGGAGACACGGGTCACATTTAAGGCCAAGTTAATGATGGTGGACCTTATCCTAAAGTCAATGTGAAATCATTGGAGAGTGTTAAGTAGAAACAGAATTGATCCATGGCCGGTGCCACAGCTCACTAGGCTAATCCTCCGCCTGCAGCATCGGTACCCCAGGTTTTAGTCCCAGTTGGGGTGCTGGATTCTGTCCTGGTTGCTACTCTTCCAGTCCAGCTCTCTGCTGTGGCCCGGGAGGGCAGTGGAGGATGGCCCAAGTGCTTGGGTCCTGCACCTGCATGGGAGACCAGGAGGAAGCACCTGGCTCCTGGCTTCGGATCAGCACAGCTCCAGCTGTTGTGGCCACCTGAGGCCACAGTGGATAGAAGACCTCTCTCTCTGTCTCTCTCACTATCTGTAACTCTACCTTTCAAATAAATAAATAAAAATCTTAATAATAATAATAAAAAGAATACATAGGCTTCTAGCTTGAGGAACCATCACCATTTTCTGAGATAGGAAAAGGTAGACAGGACAAGATGGTGAAAAGGTGTCCTGGGCTTAGACAAATGGTGCTCCGATGGCGATTGAGGAATCTGTGAAATGTATTTAGCCACAAGAGATTCAGGGAAAGAAATATCCTACACTTCTCTTCAGATCACTGCAACCATTATCATCTCAACAGTATCATTCAACATGAGGCTCCTTGATCTAGGATCCAACAAATTAAAATCCCATAGCAATTTTCTGTCCAAGCTTCCTCTTCCAGGGAATTCGGTGCTTAAAGCCAACAATTTTCCAAACTAACCCATACATTAACTCAGCATTTAAACAGCACGCCTGTAATGATACTTGAGCTGATTCTGAGAAGCCAAAGTGGAATCAACTGATCATTATATATTAATCATTAATATGTCTCAAAAGGAAATTTTAAAACCTTGGGACAGACATTTGGCGCAGTGGTTAAGATACCATATGGGGGGCTGGCGCTGTGGCTCACTTGGTTAATCCTCCGCCTGCAGCGCTGGCATCCCATATGGGTGCCAGGTTCTAGTCTTGGTTGCTCCTCTTCCAGTCCAGCTCTCTGCTCTGGCCCAGGAAGGCAGTGGAGGATGGCCCAAGTGCTTGGCCCCTGCACCCGCATGGGAGACCAGGAGGAAGCACCTGGCTTCGGATCGGCGCAGCACCGGCTGTAGCGGCCATTAAGGGGGTGAACCAATGGAAGGAAGACCTTTTTCTCTGTCTCTCTCACTGTCTAACTCTGCCTGTCAAAAAAAAAAAAAAAAAAAAAAGAATCAAGAAACCAATATTGGCTCTCACGTCATTTCTGAAGATATCAGTGTTGTATATTTCTTCAAATATAAATATTTTATATTCAATGTACAGTTATTTATTGACTGTCTCAAATAAATATGAATATTCCAAACTATAATTCAGGTTATAAACAGTCAGATTACCATTTGGTAAGACTTGGAGTCATACCAGATCTGAAAATATCTAATAATACACGAGGAATCTTCAAAAGGTTCATGGAAAAACTATATTATGAAAAAACTATGTATGGGTTTTAAATTTTTTTTGCACCAAAATAAACCCCATCTTTTAATTTCTTTTTTCCTCAAACTTTTTGAAGTGCCCTTATATGCTATGCAGTAAGCTCCTACTTAGTGTGCTATACTTTAATCAAAAAAAAAAAAATACCAAAAAGCTCCCTCTAGTTTAAGCTGTGACTTAAAATTTAATATATATATATATATATATAGAGAGAGAGAGAGAGAGAGAGAGAAAGTTCACAATATTAAAAATAACTTGAAAATGTTGATAATAAGTTGTTGGAAATACCTGTCACAAAGGGTTATTAACACACTTAGAAGATTTTCCAAATGAAGAAGACCACAGAGAGACTTCAGCTGTGTGGAACCATGGACAGCATTCCCCATTGTGATCATGGATAATTTGCTAAATTCTTCACCATATCTGAGAGCAGGATAATTCCTACCCTCCTCAAAGGAGTGTTGTGCTGCTTAATTAATGTTTGTGAAGCACTTGCTGTTCCCTGGGTGAAAGGTACCACAAAAGAGCTAAGTCTAATTATGCTTTAATTTCAGGGCTAATTTTGAAGATGCAACAAATAAATAAATAAGTAAGCCTATGAATTGTGACTTAATCACAGCACCCAGAATCACAGTCACAACTTGTGCCTGCCATCTGAAAATGTCACCTGCTATACACCAGCATTGGCCTTTGGTTTGTTTGAAGTTTTCCAGCTCAGTTTCTCTACCTATCAGATTGGATACCATGGTCTGCATGATCATCAAAAGTATTTCTTTATTCTTTGCAAAGCCCTTCAGTAGTCCTTAGATGGAAAGGCGGCAGCCTAAGGTGAACAGAACTGCTTCTCTCGGGGCAGCTAGCGTATCGGCTGTCCAGTAGAGAGACAGCCAAGGGGCTGGCCCTGAAGAAGGCGAGGCTGGGACCAGGAGAAGCTGCAGGAAGCCAGGAGACCAGAATTTCTGGTGATTGTTGGCATTCAGAGCGGTCACACACTTGCTCAAAAGGACAGTTCATTTTACCATTCCTTTTATGGAGGTCATCTTTATTCCTACTCTCAATCCAAACTATTTATGCCATACAAACCCAGGTACTAGAAACCCACTGACACGTGCAACTCAGATCCCACACTTCCATGGATTAAGAGATGACCAACCAAGGGGCGCTGTGATCTTGCTTTCCAAGCCCTGAGGGTCTTTCATGAGCCTGACTTGAAGGACCAATAACTGTGTCATTATGGATGACATGTTTAAAAAGGGAAGATATTCATAAAAGAAATTCTAACAGTATTCTCCATGTCTCCTTTTTTACAGCCTAAGTAAAACATATAGAAACTCACAAAAAGGTTTTTGATTACTTGATGAAGATAAAAGAATTCCAAGTCGTACATTAGCAATATGGAGCTTCCTGGCACCTATTTCCTTTAAGTGTACTTTAGTATAATCCTTGTTTTCTGCATCTTCTATTTAATCAGCATATAGAAATAGTCTCCATCATCCCTCCTTGATGCCAGGAAATAAATATCCAGACTGCTTTCAGTTGCAGGTCACAATTGTGGGCCAACATTCTTCCACGTCTGCATGAACATTTTTAATAAATAACCTTCCTCTCTCTACGAAAACAAATCATACGGAGGCACTTTAAAAATAAAAAGCAGTATAAATCTTGACGACAGTAGATGTGACTTCTCAGTAGCTAAAATTCTCCGGAAAGATTAAAATGTCTGTCTGAATGCCTCTAAACACCCACTAAAGTCTTCCAGGGA
Source organism: Oryctolagus cuniculus (assembly GCF_964237555.1). NCBI lineage: Eukaryota > Metazoa > Chordata > Mammalia > Lagomorpha > Leporidae > Oryctolagus > Oryctolagus cuniculus. Next base: position 84,132,679 of record NC_091439.1, on the reverse strand, counting down.
ACAATACTGAGGCATTCCTGTAGGAAAATATAAACCTGTCCAATGCACCGAGTCAGTGATATACATATAATACAGAACTGAAGAGATTTATTATAAGATATATAATAATCTCCTGTTTGTTTTGCTTCTCTGGAGAACCCCAGCTAATACAGCTGTCAACACCACCAATCATGTGACTATGAGGCATTTCTTTCTTTTTTTTTTTAAGATTTATGTATTTGAAAGCAGAGTTACAGAGAGGTAGAGGCAGAGAGAGAAGTCTTCCATCCACTAGTTCATTCCCCACATGGCCTCAACGACCTAGAGCCAGGAGCTTCCTCAGGGGCTCCCTCATGAGTGCAGGGGCCCAAGCACTTGGGCTATTTCCCACTGCTTTCCCAGGCCATTAGCAGTGAGCCAGACTGGAAGTGGAAAAGCTAAAACTCGAACTGGTGCCCAAGTGGGACGCAGGTGCCATAGGCGGAGGCTTCACCTACTATGCCACAGCACAAGCCCCAGACATTTCTTTCTAAAGCTCAATTCAAGATGCACCAATTCAAACGCTTTCTGCTGGACCAATAAGTTAAGATTCTAGAGGCAGAGTTCATGGTCCTCAGTGCTACCTGCCAAACCGTTCCAGGTCTCTGACTGCCAGGCATGTTGGATGGTACTGAGTGTAGCCTCTGTGGTTAGGCACGGTCATGTGACTCACTTTGGCTGTGAAATGCGAGCAAAAATAACACGGTATTTCCAAGTGGAATTCTGCAGTGTCCTTGAGCAAGTTTCCAGAGCGCTCGTTTCCTCTGCAACAGATATTGGCAATGTCCCAGAGGGTGTCTGCGCTGTGGGCTGAGGTGCTGGTGTGATAATGACGGCAAGCGAAGCTCCAAGCTCACACATGACACCATGCATGTAGGATAAGGAAGAAATAAAACCCCCTGGCTTACGACTGAGATTTGGGGTCTGTTTGTTTTCCTTAAGCGTCTCTGACTGACTCAGCTTTTCAGCAGGGTCAAGACCTCCTTCAAACTCCAGGGTGGATGACAGAGGGGTGTGTCGTGTTCCTAGAATCACACCCTTCCCTTGGTCTCACCCAGCCTGGTGCAGGGCTGGGAGACCTGCTTCCTCTGGCTCCTGCTACCTCCAGAGGGTCGTGACTTCAATTGACTGCGGGCATAGGCAGGTGTCATAGGTGAATACGCAGGCCAAGGCTGTGCATGACACATGTTCCTGCAAGAGAATGTTTGTCTCCTGAAGCCTGAGGGGCTTATGACCTGGCCTTTTACTCCATGGAGCGGAATTAGCGCGATGATGAACTGCAACCACAGCTCTATACCTGCGTCACTGAAGTCACAGGAACCAATGGCAGTCACGCCCCTTCCCAGTAGCTGTGTCAAGCATACTGAAATGCACACCAAATGCTTTCATACTTTTTAGACACCAAATGCCAGATTTTTACTCTAAACCTCTCGACTTTCTTACAACATCGTGATGCCAAAGACAACACAAATGTGCCGAATTCAGCACCCAGACACCGCATTGGCAGTCCACAAGGGTCTGCAGGTGCACCTCATTCTATGCCTTTGCAGGGACAATTGCTGTTACCTCCTTTAAAGTCGTCCCTGACTGTTGAATCCAAACCCAGGCCAGGAACAAGCTCAGAGCTCAGGGAAAAAGCTCATTTCTGCTCCCTCTCCAATTGGAAATTTCTTTCCTTTTTTTCCCTGGCAAAAATTATGCCAAAGCAAACCCAAATCCAAATCAATGATCTCTCTGTTGGTCTCACTGGTTGGCTAGCTCTTGAACTTGTTTTGTCTCTCTCTTGTTTTGAGGATTACAGGAATACACACTCACAACTGAAAACACTACAAAATACTAACAAGAAAACTACAGACTCTGATAAGTCCGTTACCCTAAGACAATAAGTGCTGTTGTTGTCTTTGCATAATCCTTTTGACAATCAACTTTAAAACAGATATATGTGTGTTTGTGTGTGTGTGTATTTAGAACTTTTACCAGTTTGTACCTTAATGTTTTTCTTATTACCTAACTTTTTCACTGCTTCAAAGATTATCAAATTTTAGATTTAGATTCTTTGCTCCAGTTTCCAGTAAGTGAGATTTGTGCTCGGGATTTTTTTTTTTTTTCAAAGGCCATCACCAGGGCCCACGATGTGGCGTAGTGGTAAAAGCCACCGCCTCAGGGCTGGCATCCTAGATGGGTGCTGGTTCGAGTCTGGTGGCCCCACTTCTGATTCCGCTCTCTAATGTGCCTGGGAAAGCAGCAGGAGATGGCCCAAGTCCTTGAGTCCATGCACCCATGTGGGAGACCTGGAAGAAGCTTCTGGCTCCTGGCTTCATATTGGCCCAACTCCAGCTGTTGCTGCCATTTGGAGAGTGAACCAGTGGATGGAAGATATCTCTCCCTCCCTCCCTCCCTTCCTCCCTCTCTCTCTCCCTCTGTAACTCCACCTCTCAAATAAAATACCTTTAAAAAAATACAAAGTGCTTCACTAATTTTTACAGCAATTATACAACAGAACATATTCCAAAAGAGACAGTTTCAGGAGTCAAAGAGTTGTGATTAACTTGTATAGAGATGACTAACTTAACTTACTTTCTAAGTTCTAGTCGGCATAGATTTTTCACTGAAGAGCAACTCGTATTAATTACATGCAAAATGATAAATACTGAAATATGGAGGAAAGAAAAAAATAGTATCTATAGTTCTGCAACCAAAAGATAACTAGTATTATTATTTTGGTGTATCCTATTCCAGTCTCCTTTTTCTCTACATAGGGTTTAGGTAAGTGTGTGTGGGGGGGGGTAGGGGTGTAATATGTGTATGGAGTCACAACGTATCTTTTCACTTTTATGTAAATGTTAGCTGAGGAACATACCTCCACCACTCAGACTTTGCTTAGGAAAGACATTTTCCCTAAGAACTGAAAACATGGAACTGCTCCTGGCCTTATTCTCCATCTCCAAGGCATCAAGTGTCTCACATCTGATTGGTGAGCTGGAAAATCCGACATTCCATTGACCCATCTGGGTTGAGTCAATGAGTTAAAAAAATGTCAGCATACAAGTGTCCTTTTTCTAGATCTGTCTGCCTACATAAGCATATATTCTGGCTTCTCTATAAAGAAAGCATGATGGCCAAGAAAGCCTATAATTCCGGGTGGGAGTATTTAATTCAGGAAGGGAATTAATAGGAAGCCTGACTGTGGCCACAATTCAGGCTGCGTTCTCTAATCCACCTTAACTGGTAATGTGGCTGACGTTTCCATGTTATTACACATCGCTATAAATAGCTATTTTTGATGGCTGGGTAAGACCAACGAGAGGGTTTATTCAACCAGTTCTCTATTGTTGACCTTAGGTGAATATATTATTATTCATTCCCAAGCCTCTTTGACATATGGTAACTAAAAAAAAAAAAAAAAAGAATTCTGTATAGTATCTGATGATAAAGCTAGTTTGATTGTTTTTAGGTAGTAGATTTTATTTTCCAAAAGTGGCTACAACAATAGTGCCCATCCTACATTTTTCATGCACCATGGGAGAGTATCACTTCCCCAACAAGGGGTGGAATCTAATCCCTTTCTCCATGGATTCAGGTAGGCCTATGACACCTTGACCAACAGAATGCGTGCATGGTAGGTATGATGCAGTGTGATGCCCTTGGCTGGGTAATAATAATACATGCTGCAGATTCCGCCCTGTTCCTGGCATACTTGTGGTTGGAGCACTGAGCCAGCATGTAAGAAGTCTGATCAGCCTGCAGCTACGAGGACCAGGCCATACAGCCCACAAGTGACTGCTCCACTTGGCATTGTTAAGTCAGCTCTGCCCAGGTGCAAAGTATGTGAGTGAAGAAACCCCAGCCATCAGGTCATTCCCAGCACTCAACTCTTTTCAGCCATGGTTCAGGGTGTGTGGAACAAATCTAAGTCAATCTGGCTTACACAGAATTTGTGAATAAGAAAACGCTTCTTTGAGTGACTACATTTTGAAGTCACTTATTATGCAGGTGGGTAACTAGAACATCACCTATGTCATATGTTTGCATTCCCATTTCCATGAACAAGCTGAGTACCCATCACTCTTCAGGCAATGAGCGAGGCTCCTAAGGTTCATAGGTAAGTTGAACACAATTCCTTTCCTTAAGATGCCACAGGAGTGGGAGATTCTCAGAGCTGCCCTCTAGGGACATGAGCCAATAGCATTGGTGTGAGGAGACTGGAGGCCAAGCCCTGCCAGAGTCAACTGAAAGGTCAGTGGTAAACAGATGGCAGCCCAGCTTGATTCACACGGGGATGGATTCCACTCTTTCACACCCACAGTGTCACAATTTTCGTACACAAATGGAACTGAGATGAGTGTTGCTCTTGAAACTTTATAGTTTCTCATAAATGGTTATCCTTTCAACTAAATTCAAATATACAAATAAAAACATAGTGCACAGTCTACAAACTGGGCATCGTTTCCGGTACCCCAAAATTCACGGGTTCACACCTAACCCCTGGCACCTCATGTGACTGTTTGGAAACAGGGTCTTCAAGGAAGGAGTTAGGGTAAAATGAGGTCATAGGGGTAGGTCCTGCTCTAATCTGACCAGCGTCCTAATGAAAGCAAAGATGGGAGTGCAGGCATGCACAGAGGGAAGGCCACGGGGAAGACAGCTGTCTACAAGCCACAGAAAGAGGTCTCCAGTGAAACCAGCCCTGCCCAGACCTTGACATTGGGCTTCTAGCTTCCAGAACAAAAAGAAAATTAGATTTCTGTAGTGTAAGCCACCCAGGCTGTGGTGTTTGCTACAGCAGCCACAGCAGAAGAACACAGTCCTCATGGGACTACTTATGTTCCCTTTGCTCAGGGGTGGGGAACGTCCAGCACAGGCGCACACAAGGCCAGTAGAATCCTTTGGTCTGGCCCTGCCAAGGTAACCACAGGCCACACTCAAAATCTGATAAACCTATAGCAGTAGAAATTTTAAGTTGATGATTCTGTATGACCCTCAAATGATGTTATAAATACCCAAATGGCCCTTGGCAGAATAAAGGTTGCCCACCCCTGCCTCAGCTGATCACTGCAGGAGTAGAAGTGGGAGAAGTGGTGGTGATGAGGCTGTGGGGACACTGGCCCAGACCCTTCCCTTCGCTGTCATCCTACCTAGGAGGAGAGAGCAGTTACTGACAAGGAGGCCAAATTAAGTCTTATTTAAACAGTGCAAACTGACCTCCTTTAACTCACAATATAGTAAATTTCTCCCTTCTAGCATTATTTAGATTATAACTTTACATTATTATTTTATACCTGATTCACTGATATAAATATTGAATGAACTTTGGCCCTGATAAGATTAGCCAAAAGTGTGAGACAAAGGAATATTTCTCAGAACATTTGAAGAAGCCATATTAATTACACAAAATTTAAACTCTTTGAATAATTCCAAAGGGCAATTAAAGACCCAACTTTAAATCACAGGGAAAAATACCCACACATATCCCTAACCCTAAGAACCAAATTTTTGTTGAACTGGTCAAAAAGTGAAGGAAGGAGGTTTCTACCAGGGGTCAGCAAACAGATTGTGTCAAAGGTCAGATAGTACATACTTAAGGCTTTGAGTCCCTTGGCCTTGTGTCTCTGTCACAACCACTCAGCTCTTTCAGGCAGCCCCAGACAAGACACAAGGATGGACAAAGCTGTGACCAGTAAGATTCCCACCAAGCCCCACTGGGTCACCCACCAGAGTTTGCCAGCCCCTGGTTTACAATACTCCTCAGACCAGAGTTCCAATACCCAATAGTTTACAGACTTCAGGATGAACCATCTCTCTAGGATCCAACAGAGTCCACAGCAAGAGGTCCCCCCCAGCCCCGCCACCTCCCCTCTACTTTCTCATCACTCCTTACTTGTAGTCTACACTCTGCATATACTGGACCATGATTTCTACGCTCCGGTTTTTCAATTTCTTCACTTTTGTTCATGCAGTTCCATCATCTATTAAAATCTTGTTTCTCCTTCAATGCCATCCTCAAATTCTACATTGTCCTGGAAGCTTCTTGGACTTTCCTGTCAGATGTGCGCTTTCTCTCCTCTGAATCCCGTAATTGGCATATTTGCACTCGCTCACTGCACTGATGAATCTCAGCCCCACACGGGAGTTACTTCAGTGCTTTCTTACAACTTCCTGTAAAATTGTAAGCTTCTTAAGGGCAGAGGTCTGTTCCTTCAGCTTTTATGACCTGCAATACTGTGGACATACTAAAGACTCAGTAAACTTTTTTTTTTTTTTTAAGATTTATTTATTTATTTGAAAGGCAGAGTTACAGAGAGGCAAAGGCAGAAAAAGAGAGAGGGGTTTTCCATCCTCTGGTTCATTCCTCAGATGGCCACAATGGCCGGAGCTGTGCCGATCCAAAGCCAGGAACTTCCTCTGGTTCTTCCACACGGGTGCAGAGGCCCAAGCATTTGGGCCATCTTCTGCTTTCCCAGGCCACAGCAGAGAGCTGGATGGGAAGTGGAGCAGCCAGGACTTGAACCGGATGCCGACACTGCAAGTGACAGCTTTACCTGCTACACCACAGCGCCAGCCCCTCAGTAAACCCTTGAGAAAAACAATGCATAGTATCATTTTGCATTTCTTTTCAATGAATCCTAAGATTTGCTATCTCCGGAATATTTGCACAGGCTGCTTCTCTATGGGATCATTAATCTGGCAGGAACTGAAATAGCCTTGTTTGCTACAGAACTTTAAAAATGCATTAGGGAACTGGAATTCCTGGAGCCAGCTGTCCTTTTAATTAATTTTGGTCTGGGAGCAAGGAGCTAACTAGCACCTCAAGTGCTAAACTTCTGAAGAGGTTAATAGAAATTGAGATTCTGCCTGCTGTATTCCTAAGGCCTAGCCCAGAGATCATTTACCTTATGACTGCAAGTGAAAGCTGTTCAACTCAGACAATTCTAAGTGCCTGCCTGAAATGCAGAAAGCACTGTAAGAAATGACAAGATAAATAAGACATGAGCAGCCCAGGACACCCAGGAGTTAACAGGCCAGCAAGGGAGACAGTCAGATCCAAGGTCTAAAATACAAAGCGAGCTGTAGCAAGAGGTATAATAGAATATGCAGTGAGATGACATCACAAAGAGAATTAATTCAGATGGAGGCAGGGTAGTCTGACCAACGAGGCCTCACAGAGTGCACAGAATTTGAGCAGGGATTCGGGAAGACACACGTGATAAAACTGCGGATGTCCTGGGTGTACTGAAGGCGACAATGACCTCAGATAACACTCCTCACTGGCCAGATGCGGAAGTGACACCCAAGAGGAACTGTGTCCTGTTTAATGGCCGGCCTTCCACTTGTTCCCTTTTGTACCGGCTGTATGAAACTTCAAATTCACATGTGAGGTAGAAAAATGAGCTTACCCTGGGATCTCATCATTCCTGGGCATTTGTGACAAACATCAGAGGCAGCAATCAGTAGTCTGACCACACAGCAAGCCCAAGGCCAAGGAGGCCCCCGCTGGAAGCCATTGCCTTTGGTAGTTATCAAGGGACCAGATTTAGCTGCTAGCAAAATCGTCCTGCGTCCTGCAGTTGAAGGTGACAGAACTGGGCAAGGGAACAAAAGCCTGCAGTGAATTGGGGATAGATCAGAGCAAGCTTTAAACTCTGGGAAGGGAATCTTGTGGAAGAGTCCAACTTTGGTTCAAAAGAACAGGTGTCAAAAGCAACCAAAGGAATGGTGATCTTGCCCTAGAATCACAGGACACAGCACATCACAGGGAAAGGCACCAATTCGCCCTCTTAAAGAGCCTGGGTTTCCCCAGTGGGTCTCAGGACCCACTTCCCCTTCCCCACCCTACGCTCACCTGCCATGTCCTAGGTGCTACTGCTGTCAAGGACAGGCAGACCTGCAAGACTGGGTTGAAGTTAACCCAGAGAGTAAACTTCTCAGCTGGAGAAGTAGCAAAGGCCCAAAAAATGTGCTGTGACCATTCAATTTAAATAGATGATCCAGCTTATAGGGAGTATGTAACTGAATAATGAAATGACAGTCTGTTTATTTTAGATGCATAAAAACAGCTGTGTCTTTTTCCCTCCTAAAAGAAACATAAATGTTACTAGGATCTGTATTGCACTGACCTGGTTCTCATTCCCCTATATTCCTCCCACCTAATCTCCCCATTTCCACCATGGAAACATTCTATTAATCTAATGAAAACAAAGCATCATTTTTCCATAAAATGGAAAATATGGCCTCTCCACAGTGGATGCAGTAAAATAGCTTAACTTCAGAAGTTTTATCTCCTGTGAACAAAGTTATCTGTCCCACACACGAAACCCCCAAGTGAAAAGAGGAGTGGGCTTAGATCGTGCAGATAATCCATTCGAGTGGATGTGCTTCTCAGGGATGTCAACAAACTGTTTTTGAATGGCCAGCAAACTCTCTTTCACACATGTTATCAAATCAGTATAGTTCGCAACAGTTTATCAAGCACTTGAAAGGTACAGAAAGTGCCAGTTTTTCCTAATGAAAGTTAAATAGGGGGCCAGCGCTGTAACATAGCGGGTAAAGCTGCTCCCTGCAGTGCAGGCATCCCAAATGGCCGCCGGTTCGAGTCCCAGCTGCTCCAGTTCTGATCCAGCTCTCTGCTATGACCTGGGAAAGCAGTAGAAGATGGCTCAAACCCTTGGGCCCCGCACGCACATGAGTTGTGGAAGAAGCTCCTGGCTCCTGACTTCGGATAGGTGCAGCTCTGGCCATTGTGGCCATTTGGGGAGTGAACCAGCGGATGGAAGACCTCTCCCTCTCTATGCCTCTGCATCTCTGTAACTCTATCATTCAAATAAATAATCTTTTTTAAAAAAATAAAGTTAAATAGAATATGCTAATAATGTTAGAGCTGAGGGAAGGCGCATAAACGGCATTTAGCTGAACTTGTTTTTAGTAGATGGGAGAACTGAGATATAAAGAAACCACAGAACTTGCCCAACATTGGGGCAGGTGTTGTAGTACCCTGGTTACATCCTTGTTGGGATGCTCGCATCCCATATCAGAGTGCCTGGGTTTGAGTCCTGGCTCAGCTTCCAGTCCAGCTTCCTGCTAATGTGTTCTCTGGGAGGTTGGGGTGATGGCTCTAGTACTTAGGGCCCTGTCACTCATGTGGATACCTGGATGGAGTTCCAGGCCCTGGGCTTCAGCCTGGCCCAACCCTGGCTGCTGTGGGCATTTTAGGAGTAAACCAGTGTTTGGAAAATATCTCTTTGTTGCTATTAAAATTAAAATTAAAATAAATTTTTCTGGGCCAAAGTTAGACAACCAGAAAAAACCTCCTAGCAAGGTGAAAAAATCCCAGTAGAATCCTCAATTCAGGTCTCTTTTTACTCCATTCTGCCCCTGGCTCAGCAACAGTAACTCTGAGTATGTACACACACACACACACACACCAAAGTTGAAAGGAATTCGGCATTGAGAAGCCTTGGCAGCACATGACACTCACTCACTAAGGAACTCTTGTCCCAGGAGTGTCCAAATCCCAGACCATGGCATCCTAGCTGGGAGCATTTGTTTTGATGTTTTTGGCAGAGGAACTAGCATGGGACATATAGTAGGTTTTCAGTAAACACCTGCTAACTAGGTTCTTCAGAGTGAGTTGGCAGGTACTTACTGACCTACAAATACATTTTTAGGACCCAATATATAATGATTTCCAGGGCAGAAAGTCCGCACGGATAACCTAGTCAGTTAGGAGAAGGTAGGAAAAAATCTGTGGTGAGCAGGAGGATTGTGCGGAGGGAGCAAGGAGGGGAAGGAAGGGATGGGAGGACCTCAGCCTCTCTTCTTCCCCAGACACCAGCAGGTCATGCGTTGCACTCCTTTTCTCATTTCTGATCAAAGAGTTGGCATCTGGGCACCACTAATTACAGCTATTGGCTCAAGGTCTCATCTACTCAAACAGCACTGGGAACAAAAGGACTTAACACCTCCCATTAACATTACACTTCCTCAGCCTACTCGCAACAATGCAAGTAAATTAGAAGCCACTTTAAAATCCTGATTCTTCTATGTCACTGAAGATGCCCTGTCTGGCTTCCTCCCCATTGTTCACCAAATGCCATTAGATAAGGTCATGTAATATCACACTTACATAATTATTTCCCTTCTTATTGAACTAAAGACACCTCTGGAACATGAAAATGTAATTATTCCATGAGCTACTCATTATATCAACATCTGTTTAGGACATCCTTGTAGCCAAAGATCTCTTTGTTACCGACTTGGCCAAACTTGGTATGACTACAAGAGCAGGAATATGCTGTGTGTTAAAGGAAGCTTCAGGAATTCTGCTAGTCAGGGTGAGCTAGAGAAATCCAAATTAGTGTACTAGTTACATCTACTTTTCTGCAAGGAGATTGAAAACTTTATACCTCCTCACCATGGAAATCATGTTATTAAAGAACTCTATGAGTAGGCACCTTGTGCAGGAGTTAAACACCACTTGGGACACTCGCATCCCATATCGGAATGCCTGGTTCGAGTCCTGGCTCCACTTCTGATCTGGCTTCCTGCTAATGTGCAGCAGGTGATGGTCCAAGTACGCGAGTCCCTGCCACCCAAATGGAAGACCTGGATTGAATTCCAAGCTCTTGGTTTCAGTCTGGCCCAGCCCCTGCCATTTCAGGCATTTGGAGAGTAAACCAATAGATGGAAGACAACAGATGAAAAATCTCTCTCCATCTGTTTCTTTCTCTCTCTCTCTCTTTCTCAATAAAATGAAAATACATAGATTAAAAAAGAGCTTCAGTCTCTACCTGTCCATGTGCCACATGAAGGAGCACTGTCCCCCAACAAGGCAGAAAAGTGGGGACAGGGTTGGTGTTGCTGCTCTTGTGTAGAGAAACACACTCAACAACCCCAGAGCCTCATTTCTGAGGACAGTTCCTCCTCAGGGTTTCAGTCGCCCTTATCTGATAGCTCACCTCAGGGAATTAACTTGGGGACTCTAACTTCTCTCCAGGCCCGCACTCCTCTGGCCCTGGAAGTGCTGTCAGAGAATTGCTGGTTTGGCTGCCTGAGAATTCACGGGGCCAAGTCTGTGTCAACTGAATGCAACCTGCCCTCAGCCTCCAAACAGAATCACCTCGTGCTCTCCCCTTCTTATCACCAACCTCGTCCACTCCATGGCCAAGACCTCCATGCTTTTTGCAGTCTTCATTTAGATCATTTCCCCATCTTACATCATCCTCTCACCCAACATTGGAGGTCCACCCACCGGCTATTATGAAAGTATTTAGACAATCTATTTAAATGTCTCCCGATTGCAATTTGACCTGTATACCTACACCACTTATCCCTTTGAATACCTCAAACGTCTGCTCCTGACTTTTCAAAAAAAAAAAAAAAAAGCCATCTAATTTCTCTCTAAAGACCTTTACACTGCCACTAAAACCTTATTCCTTACAAATCACTATGTAAAATTTTCTGGTCCGGGCAGGATAACTCCTTCACTGAGCCACAGACGTGTGGTGTTTGTTTCTGCCTATGTCCTGACTCACAGGGTGCTGCTTGACAAGTTAGTTTAGACCCCTGAGCCTCAACTTCTCTAGCTGTAAAATGGGGACTATTTTGGACAGGATGGAATAAAAGCTCAAGAAAGAACAATTCATCTGCACCTTCTTTCTAAATTGTTCGGCTCCAGAAGAGTTATTTGTTAACTGTGGTCTGCATTCTAAGCTGCAGCCCAGCATTTGGTCCTGAACTGATACAGTTACTACTGAAACAATTCTGTTAATAACCGCATGTCTACCAAATCTGACTGTAACCTCTCTGGAAACAGAACTTCATTCTGTCGTGAATAACCTAGAGTAGTTTTTTCCTAAACAGAAATATCTGGTGAAATGAGAGTCAGCCAGCCTCCTTCGTCTTTTTTCTAGGTCGTCCATAAAGTAGACAACAAATACACCTTTGCCAGTGGCTTTAGTTGAGCACCAAAAATGAATAAGGGAGGGAAGCAGCAGCTCAGCTCCCCACACCAGGTTTTTGATTAAGAAACAACAACGGGGACAGCAAAGGGGTGGTGATTATTGAGAAAAATCTGGAAGGTTCTAGAAATCATTTGGAAAGTATCGGCTATAAATAGCAACTTCCAGCTCTGGACACTTTGAAATTACAATTTCCAGACAGTGATTGGAAACTCAAACCTTGTATTTTGCAGTTCACAAGTGCAGGAAAGGCAGATGGCTCCACAGAATTAATCCAATGCAGCAAAAGACAGGGCTCAATGAACAGTGTTCTGATGTAAAGGGAGGTAGGAGAAACAAGGTCTTACTGGGCCAGTCCACCCTTTCTCAGGCCTGATTAATGCAGAGTGAGTGAGTGAGTATGTGTGTTTTAGCAGAAAAAGAAAGCAAACCCCCAGTAACCTTTTTAAACCACTCTTTGGTCATAAAATTATGATTTATGGTGAGCTGGTCTTTCTGTAGATTCTCCAGGCTACTCCCTCATCAAGTTGCTGCTTTCCTTTCTTCTCCCCCTGGGGCCCTCAACTGCCATGTTTATGACACCCACTTTGGAAGCAGAGCTGCGCACCCTGTGAATGGTGCGCCAACCCATGCTCTCGGGTTGGCTTAGCATTAGAGGGATCTCTGAACACTTACAGTCATCAGAACAGACATGAGCCTTCTTGAAAATCTTTCCAGACTGATGAAATCTCTGTCAGCCTTCATTTCCTGAAGAAGTTAAGACTTAACCTGTAAGGCCGGTGCCGTGGCTCACTTGGCTAATCCTCCGCCTGCAGTGCCGGTACTCCGGGTTCTAGTCCCGCTTGGGGCACCGGATTCTCTTCTGGTTGCTCCTCTTCCAGTTCAGCTCTCTGCTGTGGCCAGGGAGTGCAGTGGAGGATGGCCCAAGTGCTTGGGCCCTGCACCCCATGGGAGACCAGGAGGAAGCACCTGGTTCCTGGCTTCGGATCGGCGCAGCATGTCAGCCGTGGCAACCACTTGGGGGGTGAACCAACGGAAAAAGGAAGACCTCTCTCTCTGTCTCTCTCTCTCACTGCCTAACTCTGCTTGTCAAAAAAAGAAAAAAAAAAGATTTAACCTGTAAAAACTTGCTAGCAGCATTTCTACCAAATTATCAGGGATTTCTTCTTAATTGTTAACATCCACTGTTGGGAATGTTGTGACAAAATGGTCCCTTTCATACATTACAGGATGAAGTATAAAGTTGAAAATCTCAGAAAAATATTGGGCAAACTGCTTGTAGACTCTTAAAATAATTTTTTAAGATTTATTTATTTATTTGAAAGGCAGAGTAACAGAGAGGCAGAGGCAGAGAGAGAGGTCTTCCATCCGCTGGTTCACTCCCCAAATGGCTGCAATGGCTGGAGCTAGGCCGATCTGGAGCCAGAAGCTTCCTCCAGGTCTCCTACTTGGGTACAGGAGCCCAAGAACTTGGGTCATCTTCTACTGCTTTCCCAGGTCACAGCAGAGAGTCATATCAGAAGTGGAGCAGCCAGGGCTTGAACCAGTGCCCATATAAGATGCCAACACTGCAGGGGGCAGCTTTACCAGGTACACCACAGCACCTGCCCCTCAAACTATTTTTTTTAAAGATTTACTTATTGGGGGCAGCACCGTGGTGTAGCGGGTAAAGCTGCCGCCTGCAGTGCTGGCATCCCGCATGGGCACCAGTTTGAGCCCCAGCTGCTCCACTTCCAATCCGGCTCTCTGCTATGGCCTGGGAAAGCAGTAGAAGATGGCCCAAGTGCTTGGGCCCCTGAATCCATGCAGGAGACCTGGAAGAAGCTCCTGGCTCCTGGCTTCAGATCAGCTCAGCTCCAGCCATCATGGCCATTTGGGGAGTGAACCAGTGGGTGGAAGATCTCTCCATCTGTCTCTCTCTATCTCTCTCTCTCTCTTTCTGTAACTCTGCCTACCAAATAAATAAATCTTAAAAAAAAAAAAAAAGAAATATAAGACATGGAGGAGGAGGGAGGATGGGAGCCAGAGTGGAGAGAGGGTAGGTTGTGAAGTATCATTATGCTCTTGAAACTGTATATATGAAATACATGAGATTTGCTGCCTTTATATAAATTTTTAAAAATTTCTACAGGGGGCAAGTGCTGCTTCACAACTTAAAAAAAATTAAAAGACTTCTTTCTTTATTAACAATTCTGTTCTATGTAGCAAAACTTTAAACCAGTCTTCTTTCCTTGTTTCAACAAACTGCTAGGGTCTACCTTTTGCTGGGCAGGGTTGCTGGATAAAAAGGTGAGGGAAACGTGGCCCATATTTCCAAGGAGGTCATGGATACTTGAAGGAGAAAGGTGTTCTGTGTATGCAAGTGATGGTGACGTGGAGGGATTCTGCCAGCTGAGAACGTGCAGAGTGCTAAAGGAGCAAGAGAAAAGAAGTATTCGTCCTGTGGCAGCCTGAGTGTGAAGAATAGTGTACCCACACTAACAGGGACCCTCCAGCAGAGCTTGGGAGAAGGGTCCTTCTCACTACACAGGAGCAAAGGAGGGAAGAAGATTCCAAGTACAAAGAAGAGAACGAAGGTGTGGGATCAGATGGTCCCAGTGAAGCTATTGCAATAACCCAGAAAAAGAGGCTGTAGGTGCCATGGTTGGTGACAACCACACAGAATGACAGGCGGATCCTCGGGCTTGATGAGCAACCAGCTGGCACGGGGGAGACGTGAAGCTGACTCCACACTGCTGTATTTCATTAGGGAGATCGGGAGGTCATTAACCAACTCAAGGAAACAGGAGAAAGAGTAGGTTTGGGGAGGGGGGGAGTATCAGATAGGATCTTAGTGCGGACGTGTGGAGTCTGAATGACCACCACAACCAATGCTGCTGTTGGACTGTCTGAAACAGGAAACAAATGATGCTGCTGGCACCCGGGACCCAGATCAAAGCGTACAGGTTGATGCCAGAGAGCAGAAGTTATTGTCAAAACAATAACCTCACGCCCTCCTGAGTTCCAGACCAGACTTTCCCAGTCCCATCCTCACCCAGCTGCCCAGTAGCAGCCCTGGTGATGTTTCACACAGGAAATCTTTCTAAGCCCCGTCCCTGCTTAGAACCCTTCAATGTTCTCAACCTCGCTGGCAGTCAGAGAAATGTCAACTAAAATGACAATGAGATTCTATTTTTGGCCTGCTGGCCTGGAAAAAAAAAATGAAAGATTGATAACACTCACTACTGGTGAGCACATTGGGAAATGAGCACTCATATATTTCTGGTATGAGTGCAAAGTGCTATGACATTTGGGGATAGCTATTCCCATTTTAAAATCTCAAGACTTTTGGTCCAGCAATCACACTTTTAAGAATTTCTCTTTTACAAACAAAAATATACAAAAAAGATACATGTATAAAAGTCTTTATTACCAAGTTGTCTATAAGAGTAAACATTCATGTTTTGAAAGATTTATTTATTTGAAAGGCAGAGTGATAGAGAAAGAGGGAAAGACACAGAGATTTTTCATCTACTTATGCAATCTCCCAGATGCCCTCAACAGCCATCGGTGGGGCAGGCCAAAGCCAGGAGCCTGGAACTCAATCCAGGCCTCCCATATGTACGACAGGGACCCAAGCACTTGCCATCACCTGCTGCCTTCTAGGGTGTGTACTAGCAGGAAGCTGGATTCGAAGCAGAGTTACTGTGACTCCAAGTGGCACTCTGATATGGGATGCAGGTGTCCCAAGCAGTGGCTTAACCTGCTACACCACAACACTGACCCCAAATGTAAAAATTCAGAAATAGGGGCCGTTGCTGTGGCTCACTTGGCTAATCTTCTGCCTGCGACACCGGCATCCCCTATGGGCGCAGGGTTCTAGTCTCAGTTTTCCCTCTTCCAGTCCATCTCTCTGCTGTGGCCCGGGAAGGCAGTGGAGGATGGCCCAGGTGCTTGGGCCCTGCACCCGCATGGGAGACCAGGAAGAAGCACCTGGCTCCTGGCTTCGGATCAGCGCGGTGCGCAGGCCATATCGGTCATCTGGGGGGTGAACCAACAGAAGGAAGACCTTTCTCTCTGTCTCTCTCTCTCTGTCTAACTCTGCCTGTCAA
Source organism: Oryctolagus cuniculus (assembly GCF_964237555.1). NCBI lineage: Eukaryota > Metazoa > Chordata > Mammalia > Lagomorpha > Leporidae > Oryctolagus > Oryctolagus cuniculus. Next base: position 84,116,616 of record NC_091439.1, on the reverse strand, counting down.
AAAAAAAAAAAATACAGAAACAGTCAAATGCTTCCTAAAATATGATGTTTAACTAACTGTTGATGCATATTCAGTAGCATTATGAGCTGTTAAAAATTCACAATTACAAGTTTGATAAAATGATCTAAGAGAAAACAAAGAAAGAAACTTACATCAAAGCTAGGCTAGTCATAGTCATGTATGTTTAGTGCTTACTCTATACCCGGTATTATTTTAAATGCATTATGTTACACATGTAGTATAACACCCTCATTCACAGATGAGGACTTTGAGGCCAAAATACATAAAAGAACACATGCAAAAATTCACACAGCCAGCAAGTGGCAGGCAGATGTGCAGCAGGCAGCCTGCCTTAGAGTCCATGCCAGCCATCTCTATTATTCTGCTGATTGAAAAGAATTATAAGTTTCTATACTAATGAATCATCAGGTGTGTTTAAAAATTGTTATTTCTATAATAAAAAGAAGTTCAGTGGGGACACATGGGAAGAAAGACCTGTGAAAGCACCTCTCTGTCATCAGAACAAAAGCGCAAGCATTGGTGTGTAAGACCATTTTTCTATCATATTTGGTCAGTAAGGGATCTAGTGGGCTGCTGATTTAAGGGCTTGCACGGCCTGGAAAGGCTTCACACAGGACAATGGCAATCCACACCCAGGAGAGTCTGTGAGACATCTGATGCCAGGGCCTTCATCAGCGAGAAGTAGACACAGAGGGCCAAGCTCAGCAACACACAGGTAGCGTTTCAGAACCCACTGGCAGCCCGGAAAGGGAATCTGTTAGTAGCCCACACAACGCGGGCTGCCTGGCTGGGCCTGGCGGGGAGCAGACTGCAGGTTACTAAGCCCTGGGACCCTACTCATGTGGCTCGCACAGCTGCTGAGGATTGGCCCCCTGTGCCCAAGGAGCTCACGCGCCCCTCGGGCCATTCCCTGATCTGCTGGGCTCTGCTCACCTACTACTAGAAGGCATGCGGGAGTGGGACCCAAAATCAATACGCACAATGCTCTTCTTACCAAATTCACAGGACCAGCTGCCTCCCTGCACTCACTCCAGGCTCAAGTTCTCCTCCTCAGGTTTCCCTGATAGGAAATAGCAGCCTGCCCTCCCCCGCTTCTGTGTGTGTGTGTGTGTGTGTGTGTGTGTGTCTGCTCACTCTCCACCCTCCCTTTCCCTTCCTCCCCGAGTTTCCCTCTACCTGACAGAGCATATATGTTCATTTCCCTCACCAACACCACCCCCTCACAAACCGGGGGCCATGTGGGCCCTGGAAAGGCACTTCCTATAACAGGCTTCTGGGCTCCCACAGGAGAACAGAGGCTCCTTAGGGCAGGGACTTGTCTTGCTTTAAGGCACAAAACAGGTGTTCAAGGCACTAGAGTTGCACGAGGCACGTGCTGACTTCTGTCATCACCTGCCTGCCAGCCTTCGGCAGAAGTCACTCCATCTTTGTCTTCTGATCCTAGGTCTCTCACTTTGGGATATTGAGACATATGTGGACATATGAGCTACTTTTCTTTTTGCTAAGAGTTACAAGTAAGTGATAGCCTAAATAACAATGCTATTCACACCCATGGGCATTCCAATATGATTAATTTGATGGGCAAGGGCTGGGATTGTGTAATATTCATATAATATTTATAATAAAAGAGTCAACAGCACACACACACACACACAATTTAATCTATACATTTCTTGAGACTGTTTCCTCAAGTTTTTGGTGCTAAGAGGCAAAGACAATAGTAAAAGTTTAAAGACCAGTGGCTTAACAAGAGAGAAGGGGAATAATGCTAACTCCTTCGAGGAAGATATTCATTTCTCTCAAAGGTGATTCATGTAGCAACAGCTATCCTGGCTGCACAGAGAATGGTGGAACGGTCCTTTCACGGATTACTATGAAAAACATAAAGTTAGAGGCAAGTCCTTGGGCCCTATCATCCCGCTCATCCACAAATCTGCAGGTTTGCACTTTTAAAGCACTGGCCACCATTTTTCTTTCTCCTTTGTAATTTTCTGTCCATTTTCTAACTAGTAAGGTCCCAGCAGGCTCTGAGTGGTCATGTGGAGCAGCCCTGAGCCCCCAGCCCCAGGAGAGTGGAGAGGAGGGAACTTTGTGAGTTTCCAGGGAACGGCTTGTGGCACGAGAAGTCATCCCTAAGCTACCTCAGAAGACCTGTGGCTTTCAACCACTCATCGCTGAAGAGCTCCGTGAAATGGACTGCACGATAGGTATGCAACGAAGGTCAGAGAACAGGGGCGTATTCTGGCTCCATGTTGGAGAGGCTGCACGTGCTGCACTTGAAGGGTGTCTTTCATTAATGATTGAAATGTAATTCCCTGTGGGGAACAGCTGCACGGAGGCAGCCTCCCTGTGGTGAACAGGGAACAAAGAAGTACACGGGCATGAGGCTAATTTTTCTTCCTCATCACATAAAATCTTCTATCACTTTTGCAAGCAGATTTATTATACATACAAGCCCTGAAACACTCTTTTTTACAGATTTGTAAAAATGTCAGCAGCATCTCTGCTCTCCCACTTACTTGGTACACAGTTCCTACAGGACCCCTGCCATACATCTGATGTCCAGAGGAGGGGTCTTCAAAATATTCGTGGAAAATGCATAGTATGAAAAACTATGCATGAAATTTTTTGTGTGTGCGCCAAAATAAACTTATCTTTGGAGTCAATGTTTTCCATATTTTTAAATCGCCTTGTATATGTCACTTAGTGTCATACAGAAAATTGTTCCATGGACATAATCCATACCAAAAATGCCAGTCAATGGTGTCACAAATGCTGGGTGAAAGACTGGATGGGAGACAAATCTATTGCTACTACTAACATTTATCTTTCATGATCTATCTATTTACCTCTCTATGCACACACATGTACAAGTACTTCAAAATATCTGTAAAAAATGAAATTAAAAGGTGAGTTTATTTGGGTACAAAAGAATCTCGAAATTCATGCATAGTTCTTTCATAACATACATTTTCCATGAACAGAGAAAGAGGTCTTACATCTACTGGTTCACTTCCCAAATGGCCACAATGGCCAGAGCTGAGCCAATCCTAAGCCAGGAGTCAAGAGCTTCTTCTGGGTCTCCCACACAGTTGCGGAAGCCCAAGCACTTGGATCATCTTCTGCTGCTTTCTCAGGCCATCAGCAGGGAGCTGGATAGGAAGTGGAGCAGCGGGGACTTGAACTGGTGTCCATATGGAATACCGGCACTGCAGGCAGATACTTAGCCTACTATGCCCTCCTTGAACCTTTTGATGACTCTTCTATGTATGGATTCAAACAATTTTTGTACCAGCATAAATGTATCTTTTAATAACATTTTCCAGAAACTTTTTGAAACACACACATACATACACCTTACTCAAAGCCTGGTCTCCTAATAAGAAGGGCCAGAGAAAGCTTGTTTTGCATAAATGCTAGAGATTAAGGTATCTAGTGACTTTGGCTATTAGCTGCTCAAAATGCAAAGTCCTATTTTCAAGTATTATTAAAAACATTGGAGAAAAATATTTGGTTTCCTGACATGTATGGCTTTTGTATTTTTATTAAAATCTAGCTCCATTTCTTTTAGGCTCTGTTTTCTTGCCTCCTGAATTCTAGCACATGTCCCATCTACTAACTGAGCACTTCGGAGAGGAGCAGCTGGGACTTGAACCGCAGGCTATATGGGGTGCCAGTGCTGCAGGCAGCAGCTTTACCTGCGACACCATTAACACCAGCCACAACTAGTCTTTTTCCTTTTCCTTATGGACGGGATGAGCGTGAGCCCCAGAAGCTTTGTCTTTCTCCTCTTTTCTGAGTATCAGTAAGATTTCGCTTGGACCTTCTGTCTTCAACTATTTCCACGAGGCCCACAATATGTGCCAACAGCACAACCTTCTTTCAAATGCAGATCTTCCACGCAGCTCCTGCACCAGTAGGTTTGTCCTTGTCCTCCTGACAACGCCCCCTCCATCTTCTAGGGGCTGCCACACCCTTAGTAACAACTAACTAAGGGCAGAGTCATTTATCTCTGTACCTCCCACATACAGCCTAATGCCTGGCACGTAGCAGCTTTGCAAAAACCGCTTGTCGAATGTCTGACTGGACAGCCACTATTCTGCAGACCTAAGCCAATTCCCTAGTATTTGACTAGAAACTAATTCAAGGCCAAAGGGCCAAAATGGAGCCAGAGGAATTCTGGTCCCTAAACGGACACACAGATCTACAAAAGGAGGGCATGAGTAGCACCCACCTATAACACAATAGGTCACACTCTCCACCCACTTTTGGTCAAACCACCAGGAAGACCAGAGGAAGTTTTGCTAGACCCCAGCACGGCAGTGATCATGGAAGTTGAGAGAACAACCAGCATAAATATCCACCCAGAAAGTATTTCCTAATCACTGCTGAGTACCTGCACCACTCCTGTGCTACACAAACCGAGGGGGCACTATTTATAACCCTTGTGGATGCCATGGGTTAAGGCCGTCTAGTTCACACGCAACCCACACAGTACTGGAAACTGATTCCTTTCGGTATAGAAATTTGTTTTCTTTGAATGGAATTTTTCATTGTTATTTCCTCTGACAGCTTGTTGATCATAATGGGTCCCTTTAGTTTACACAATGCTTCACACTTGGAGAGTCTGACTTGCCCTCTCTCAGTCTCACAGAGATACGCTCCTACCTTCCTGAGTGCCACCGGGAAGGTAATTAAGAAAAATGGAGTGTCAGATGCCACAGAGGGAGGATCCATCTTTGGCAGGACAGTGGCTTGCATCCTGTCCTAGAAAATTGGGTGCTCAAATGAAGAAAGCTCCAGTTAATGGGCTAGGTCCTAAGCTGTCACGGCTTCGTGTGACTGTGTGGATTGAGTGTCTGCTGGGGGCCTCAGTCCCTTCTCCCTGATAGGTAACTGATACTCCCACCCTAGGACTGCTCTAAGCAAGGGGCCACCAGCTCCCTGTACACTGATCGCCTGAATCACAGCCAAGATTCAAGGACTTTGTTGAGAAAGGCCTAAGAGTTTGAAAAGCCCAAAGATGAAAGGAGAAAAAAATGGCTTTTCTGTCACGATCTCTTGGTTTCCTGTGGGGAAGGAAGGACTCCCCTCTTTTTGGACATTTTCCTTGGCCTGAATTCTAAAGATTGTATTTTAAATAGAATACTCCATTCTACCACTCCCTAAACACACACACACACACACAAAACTCTCTCTCTCTCTCTCTCACACACACACACACATACATACACACACACACAATTAATATTAATTAATTGCCAAGAGCAGTGTTTCTCAACCATTTCCTCAATATCACCCCATAAGGAACTCTTAGGCATTTTTTCTAATACCACCCTCTTCTGTGCAAATTTTTAAAGATTTATTTATTTATTTGAAAAGAAGAATAACAGGTGTGGGGGGGGGAGTTTGGAGGGAGAGAGAAAGAGGGAGGAAGAGGCATGGAAAGAAAGATTTCCATCTATTGGTTCACTTCTCAAATGCCCACAGCAGCCAGGGCTGAACCAGGACAAAGCCAGAGCCAGGAATTCCATCTGGGTCTCTGCTGAGAGCGCCAGGGTCCTGGTACTTGGGTCATCTTATTCTGCCTTTCCAGATACTTTAGCAGGGAGCTGGATCTGAAGCCAAGCAGCCTGGACTTGAACCAGTGCTCTGACATGGGCGCTGGCATTGAAAGTGGTGGCTTAACCTGCTGTGCCACACACCAGCCCTTTCTGTGAGATTTTAATGGCAAAGATATATGTTATATATCTGTTTATCTGCTGTTGTATATTTGGACATGATAAAAGACTATGATTTTTCCATCCCAAGGAATCAATGTTCTCTCCATGAAGGATATGTGGTCCTTGTTGAGAATCTGCCCTAGAAGGGAAAATTAATATTTTAAAATTAAATCTTACTTTCTGCATATCTTAATTTAATTTTGGCTTCATTCACCATAAGGCTATTCAATTCCCCCAGCCCTGTGTGGGGAGCACTGCACAGTTGCTGCTAGACAGGATGTTCTACAGCAATGGGACCCCCGCAGGGAACTGCTGCCTCCCCCAAAGTCACACTCTATTCAGCAAGGCAGCCAGCATCCACTGGTTGGTTGGCATGGGCTGTAAAAACTCATGCCCTGCCACCCCGACTTCAGACAACTCTCAAGACCTTTCCCAGTGTATGTGGTTGGCTGACACCAGATCACCTCCTCCCAACTTCTCCCCAGACCCAGGACTTTGGTCTCAAACTCCCTGCACACAAATCTCCATCTCAAAGTCTGTGTTGGGGGAAACCCAACCAGGACATTTGCATAACCACTTCTACTTTCCCACAATGGTCCCCAGCCCCTTCTGTCATTCATTCTCCCCTTCTTTCCCCTTTTCTGTTTCTCCGGTCTTTCTGTCACAGCTTGGCAGATCCCATTCTATTTTCTACCTCTATGTCAACCTCTCCTTCCCAGCAAGTTCAAAGACTATCAGTGTAAGGCAGGAAAATATTAGAATCTGGGGCTAGTGTTGTGGAGCAATGGGTTAAGTTTCTGCCTGTGACACTGGCATCCCACAGCGGAGCCCTGGTTTGAATCCCGGCTGCTTCACTTCCCATCCAGCTCCCTGTTAATGGGCTGAGCAAAGCAGCAGATGGCCCAAGTGCTTGGACCCCTGATACCCACCTCAGAGACCAGCTCAAGATCACTGGCCATCAGGGAAATGCAACTCAAAACCACAATCAGATGTCACCTCACCCCTCGCAGAATGGCTAAAATCCAAGACAGAGAGTAACAAATGCTGGCAAGGATATAAGGATATTGACAAAGGAGATCGCTTATACACTGCTGATGGGAATGAAAATTAGTGTGACAACTGTGGAAAACAGTATGGAGATTTTCATAAAAAACTAGAAACAAATTTGCCATATGACCCAGCAATCCCACTGCTGGGTATATACCCAAAAGATACAATGAATCAAAGAGACACCTGCACCACCATGTTTATAGCAGCACTGTTCACAGTAGCCAAAATTTGGGACCAACCAAGGTGTCCATCAACAGATGAATGGATAAAGAAAATGTGGTATACATACATAAAGGAGTATTGTTCAGCTATAAAAATGAATGAAACTCTACCATTTGCAGCAAAATGTACACAACTGGAGGACATCATGCTGAATGAAATAAGCTGGACCCAGAAGACAAATAGCTCATACTCTCTCTTATATGTGGGAGCTAAAATCTAAAAAACAAACAAAAATAAAGAGAAAGAAATGTCTGTGTGTATCGGTATTGCTGCAGATATAGTTTTATAAAATTTTGTTTTATACCTTTCTGAAACCCATTGTTAAGAATGTTATACAGGCCAGCGCCACGGCTCACTAGGCTAATCCTCCGCCTGTGGCGCCGGCACCCCGGGTTCTAGTCCTGGTCTGGGCGCTGGATTCTGTCCCAGTTGCCCCTCTTCCAGGCCAGCTCTCTGCTGTGGCTCGGGAGTGCAGTGGAGGATGGCCCAAGTGCTTGGGCCCTGCACCCCATGGGAGACCAGGAGAAGCACCTGGCTCCTGGCTTTGGATCAGCGCAGTGTGCCGGCCGCAGCACACCGGCCACGGTGGCCTTTGGAGGGTGAACCAACAGTAAAGGAAGACCTTCCTCTCTGTCTCTCTCTCTCTCTCACTGTCCACTCTGCCTGTCAAAAAAAAAAAAAAAAAAGAATGTTATATACTACCATAGTTTTAATGGTCTGTGATTAAAGTGTAAGGTATATGAGTGAAATCATCTTTTTTCCATTCAATTATTGTTCATAGCTGTTATCTATATTCCCATTAAACTACGATCTTTTTGCTTTTTATTTGTTAAACTTCTTATTTGGTAAACTATTAAGCTGTTTATTGTAATGTAAATTTAAAATATGTTATGGGAAAAACTAAAACAGAAGAGAGAGAGAAGGAAGGAGGAGGGAAGAAGGGAATAACATTATGTTCTTAGAATTGAATCTAAAAATCACATTGAATCTGTTAAAAACTAATTAAAAATAAAAATTAATACAAAAAGAAAAGTGCACACTTGTTAAATGATGAGAGAGAGAAAGAGAGACAGAGACAGAGAGAGACAGAGAGAGAGAGAGAGAGAATTACCAACCCTGACAGGTATCTACAAGGAATTTTTGAAAAACCACTGATTATTTTACTAAAGATTCTATTCTTCCTTTTTCTTTTTAATCTGTTCCTCTGTGATAGAGGAATGCTTTAACAATGAATCCAAAAAATTAGAGGGAGAGAGAGAGAGACAGAGAAACATTTTAAAAACAGATGACTGAGGCTGGTGCCATGGCTCAATAGGTTAATCCCCCGCCTGCGGCACTGGCACCCCAGGTTCTAGTCCCATCTCTATCTCTCACTGTCCACTTTGCTTGTCAAAAAAATTTAAAAAAAATTAAGATATTGGCAAGGATTCCCCTCCTCCAAAGGCTCTAAGGAAAATCCTACCTTGCTTTCTCCAGCTGCTGGTGGCTGCCAGCTTCCCTTGGCTTGTGGGCAGAACACTGCAATCTTCAAAGCCAGTATCTTTAAATCTGCTGTTCTGTCTCTGCTTTCTCATTTTTTGTGAGTAACACTTCCTCTGCCTCCTTCTAATAACCGTGAGCACATCCACAAACCACCTGAGCAATGCAGGATACTCCAATACTCTCCCCATCTCAATAGCCCTAAATGTGCAAAGACTCTATTTTTTTTTTCCTTTCTTGCCACACAGGCTAACAATCACAGGTTAGGACATGCAATTTTTTTTAAGGGGATAGCATTTCTTGACATGATATGTTGCTCTATTGCAATGTTCCTCAAACTCTACTAGGCATGAGAGTCACCCAAGGAGCTTACTAAAAATGTAGAAAAGGTTAAGGCATCACATGCACCCCATATGGGTGCTGGTTAGAGTCCCAGCTGTTCCACTTGCCATCCAGCTCCCTGTTAATATGCATGGGAGAGCAGTGGAAGAAGAGCCAAGTTCTTGGACCCCTGCACCCACAAGGGAGACCCAGATGAGTGCTAAATACTTTGCCCTAGGCCACAAGTCACTAACAGCCATTAGATTTGCACCATCTACGCTCCAGTTCATATCTTCACTGGCTATAAAGCTACTTATACTTCTTAAAAGCATGTATTGTACTAAATTTTTGTTTCCCTTTGAGGAATACCCCAAAAGAAGTTTCTAGTGTGAAACTATTTTTTTAGCTTTTATTTAATGAATATAGATTTCCCAAGTACAACTTATGGACTACATTGGCTTCCCCCTACCCCCCAGTGACTTCCCTCCCACCCCCAACCCTCCCCTTTCCCGCTCTCTCTCCCCTTCCATTCATATCACGATTCATTTTCGATTCTCTTTATATACAGAAGATCAGTTTAGTATACATTAAGTAAAGATTTCAACAGTTTGCACCCACATAGAAACACAAAGTGAAAAATACTGTTTGAGTACTCGTTATAGCATTAAATCTCAATGTACAGCACATTAAGGACAGAGATCCTACATGAGGAGTAAGTGCACAGTGACTCCTGTTGTTGACTTTACAAATTGACACTCTTGTTTATGGCATCAGTAATCTCCCTATGCTCCAGTCATGAGTTTCCAAGGGTATGGAAGCCTCCCGAGTTCTCCAACTCTTATCTTATTTAGACAAGGTCATAGTCAAAGTGGAAGTTCTCTCCTCCCTTCAGAGAAAGGTACCTCCTTCTTTGAAGACCTGTTCTTGTGTGGAACTATTTAAAATACAAAAGATGTATACCTCCAAATCTTTCCATCTGAAAGGTTTAAATGTGATATTGACTGGGATTTTATGGGATATCTGGGGAAAATGACAACAGTTCCATTGTTGTGGATAAATCTCAGAAATATCTGATTCTAGAAGAAAAGGTCTCAGTATCTTTCACTTCAACTTTGTTAAAGGGGCCAGTGCTGTACCCAGTGGGTCAGGCTGTCACTTGGAATGCTGGTATTCCTTATCAGATCATCAGGGTCTAGTCTCCTCCACTTTAATCCAGTGCCTGGGAAGGCACTGGATGACGGCCCGAGTACTTGGGCTCCAGTCACCCATGTGGGAGACCCCGATGGAGTTCCAGGCTCCTGGCTTCAGCCAGGCCCAGTCAGGGCCATTGCAGCCATTTGAAGAGTGGATCAGTAGATGAAGGAGCTCTTTCTCTCTCTGTCACTCTGCCTTTCAATAAAATAAAATAAATCTTCAAGAAAATAAACTTGAGTTACAGGACAAGGAGAGATTAAACATGGTTAAGGACAATGAAGTACAAATCTTGCTGAGGTGTGTGCAGGTTTTAAATCATCCATTTCAGTTTAGTCAATGAGTGGTTCTCAGACTTTAGCCTGTATCAGAAGAGCTTGTTAAAGCACAGATTGCTGGCTCTCCCCCAGAGTCTTCAGTTCAGAGGTCTGCAGAGGGCTCGGTTTGCATATTCAACAGGTTCTCAGGTGATGCTGTTGTGCCCGGTCCCAAGGTCACACTTGAGAACCACTTTAGTGAACTTTCATCGAGGCTTAGAAAGTCAGCGTCAGAAGGCCAGGGAGATGCAATGTGCATAAAGCAAGTCCTAGGGCTCAAAGGATAATGGGCCAAAAAAGACACGCAATACAGAGCATTTTCACATACAGCAGGTGTATGCTCATCGAGTATTTAGTAACCCAGACAACCCAATGGTTCAACTTAATTCAAAGGTAAGTCAAATATGAGGGTCCTTCAAGAGGTCATAGACATACTAAAAGAGGTAGAAAATTCTGAGACTGATGTACAGTTTTTTCACAATGCAAATTTTCCATGATCTTTCAGAGCTCTCACATGCATAGGTTTCAAAAATTTTTGCACCAGGATAAATGTAGACCGTCATTTCATTTTTCTGCAATCTTTTTGAAGTCCCCTCATGGGACATCTTATTGTCTAAAATCTCGAGAGTCCCACAAGCAGAGAGCCAGGATGAATTTCCTTAACTGGCCAAGTAAATCTATCACTAACTCAGAAATCTCTCAAGAAGGAGAACAGAGAAGGAGAAAATCCTAAGTAATTAACCTGTCATCCACTACTGATTACATGGTAAGGCTGTTCAATATTATGAGGCCGTCATTACTCCATGCGCTGAACTGAATGATTTCCATCAGAGGCAGATGTTCACAGCATGATCAGAAAGGTGTTAAACACGCTCCTGCAGCACCTGTACAAACGCCTGCTTCAACCTCAGAGGCTCCTGGGTCAGCTCTGGACGAAGGTGTTGCTAAAGATGATGCTGATGAGTGTGCACACAAGCATTCAGTTGCTGGTCAAATATTTACTCTGTGCTCTGATCTGGGAGCTAATAATCCCAGGGCATGTGTAGCCAACCACTTTCAAGTTTATAGGGCGAATGATAAAGTCTTCTTAAAAAAAAAAAAAAAAAAAAAAAAAAAAAGAATGAGATATCTTATGTAGTACCTCACAGTGAATAGTAAAAAGTATATGGTTTGCTTCAAGTTGTTGTTTTTAAAATATGTATTCATTTTTACTTGAAAGAGGGGAGGGGGAAGAGGGTAGCTGGCTGGCCCAGGCTGAAGCCAGGAGCCTAGAACTTACCCTGGGTCTTACATCTGGATCTCAGGAACCCAAACTTGAGCCATCACCTGCTGTTTCCTGGGTCTCTATTGGCAGAAGCTGGAATTGGGAGCACAAGTAGGACTCAAACCCAGGAACTCTGATTTGAGTGCAGGTGCCCCAGGCAGCAGCTTATCCACTGAACCAAACACCAGCGCCCGTTACAGCTTTTAGATATGCAAGAGACTGTTCGTATTCACCGATATCTGTGTTCTCTTATTTTCTCCTGGCTTTGAAGCTTGAACTCAATTGTTAGTGTCCCTCATCCTAGAGTGTGGTTGGAAGAACACACTCTAGTCAACAGAATATGTAATGTGAACTCCATTAGGTCTGACCCATAAATACTCCCAAGGCATAAAATTTGCTTCTTTTTCTCATTTGCCACTAAATGAACAAAACACCAAGGATTCACTAGAGTAGAACCATGAGATGGAAGGAAATTGGGTCATGGGCTAGATAGAACATCTCCTTAACCCTCCCATCTGGACACAAATAAATGTTTATTGAATGAAGCCATTAAATTTAAGAGTTGTTTCATACACAGGGTAACCTGCCCTGCCTCATGAGTATTATTATTACTATCCATAAAACAAAGATTTAGAGAAAACAAGGATAGGACTCAAAAATATGTGCTCTCGTTTCAATCTAGTGAAAACAAGATGCTTAGAGACAGCAAGAGCACAGCCTATGGCCTGGAAACTCGCACAGTCCTGGTGTGCTGCTGCTTCAATAGAGACAGGCACGGCTGCTGGGCAAGACAGGAGGGAGATACATCCCAACCTGAGAACTCTGGGTAAACGGAATTTAAAATATAATTAAATATATTTTAAATGAATCTTCAGTATACTAGAAAAACATCATAGCCTTTGACTCAGCCAAACCTAAAACACATCTAGTGGGGCCGGCGCTGTGGCATTAGCAGGTAAAGCCACTGCCTGCAGTGCTGGTATCCCATATGGGCGCCAGTTCGAGTCCTGACTGTTCCACTTCCAATCTAGTTCTCTGCTGTGGCCTGGGAAAGCAGTAGAAGGTGGCCTGAGCCCTTGGACCCCTGCACCCACATGGGAGATCCAGAAGAAACTCCTGGCTCCTGGCTTCTGATCGGCACAGCCCAGCTATTGCGGCCACTTGGAGAGTGAACACGCAGATGGAAGATCTCTCTCTCTCTCTCTCTCTCTCTGCCTCTCCTTCTCTCTCTGTGTAACTCTCACTTTCAAATAAATAAACAAATCTTAAAAAAAAAAAAACACATCTAGCTGTTCAGACCATAAAAGTCATAATTTAGACACTGATGTTCATTTGGCCACTGATGATCATTATAGCAGCATCACCCACAGAGAGAAATAACAAAGCTTTGAAACTTCTAGCCTAGAAAGTCCAAACCTGCACAGTCATACCAAACATCTACATCTCCCTTACACTCTCATTGCCCCAACTCTTTTGGACCAGGGAACACAGAACTTAATACCCCGATGTGACGGGTCTCTGCAGTAACACAGACCAAAACAGACTGTCCTGACTCAGGCAGAGGGAAAGCGTATGGCTAACATCCTAGCCAGTGCATCACAGGGTGTCAGGAACTGCCAGGACCCTGACACTGCATGGTCTCCTTACAGCTCCTCTGGGCACCGGTCAAGGGGAGAAATCAATGGCCAGGCCTTGGAGTCAGCATCCAGGATGAAGCCCAAGTCCCTTGCTCATGTAAAAGTCAGACGCTGATGATTCATCAACAAACAGCCAAATGCCCTGGTCTGTGTTCCTGGGAGTGAAAATCGATCCCCTTGTCAGTGAGCTGCTTCTCAGGGCCCGTGCTGGGGACCACAGATCTTCCCAACTCCTCTCCCAGTTCTATTTTCTCTCCCCTTGCCGCCTCGACTCCCACACAACTGTTTTCTTTGTCTATTGTCAAACACAAAGAGAACGAAGCCACTTCTTAAATTTCGGCTTCTATTATGTGAACATCTGTGAGCAAATAAACTGTGAATGTGGTTGCCACCCCTTCCCCTGTTTGGGACCCCACATTTCATTTCCAACCCATTGAGGCCCAATGCACCTGGCAGATGAGACGGTGCTCAGTGGGGTGGCCTGAAATCTATAAATAATTCAAAGGCAATAAACAAAACAAGGACTCCAACCCCCTGGCTGACAGCAGAGACTATATTTAAGAGATTATCACCTTAGGCCACAATTTAGGAAATTATTTTTCAATCTCAAAAGAGCTGATAATGTAGACATAAAAATAAAAGTTTCCTGAATCAATTTTTTTTAAATCCCTATTGTTTTCTACTTTGAGTCTATGTTGGTTAATGTTAATATAGTGCTACAGCAACTTACCCTGTGAGCCAGTGCTGTGAGTATAGATGAATACAAAATTTGAAACGAAAAAGCATCTCCGTGTAAGAAGGCGCATTTCAAATGACCTCTACAAGGTGACTCCTTTGTAGGAGCTGTTTTCCAAAGCTATTTTTCAACAGCCTGATTGTATAATCTGAGGGGAAGAAGGGTACTGGTGTAACCCTCATCTCTCAGAGTGCTGGTCACTTTTCCTTTTAAAATGACTTTGAGTGTTGTCAGGCTGAGCCAAATAAGACGACACCCTCAGTGCTTAGAGCCTTGGGGTCAACTCACGCCCTTGCTTCTCTGGGTGCTAAGACAAGACCTGGAAGAGAAACACAACGCTTTGGCTAGTGCAATAGAAACATCATGTCTGAAGGTGGTCAGCTCCACTGATTTTAAAGTTTCTTGTAAAAGCAGATACTTCATTTAAAGAGCTATGAAAGTGAACCTCCCAAATTCACTGTCATTAGTACTTGGGGTATCCAAAGAAAGTCTGGTTATCTCAGGTTTGGAAAAGAGACAGGATTCAGCATGGGGAGCGGGCAGGCTGGGCACAGGTAGCAGGGATGTGGAATATCACTGGGATCCTTGACTATTACCTCTGCTCCCAGGCAGGGCTCTCCCATAAACAAAGCAGCCTTTCTCTTGGCACCCCGTGGCTGGTGTGTTCACCAGCGTGAGCATCCACACTATCTACTTGGGTAAACACAAAAGTCACAGATCTTTGGTAGAATCTCGACACATGATTCCTGCAGGATAATGACCGTTGGAAAATCTCTGTTGTTCGTCCATTCATTCCTGTGCTCATGCACATATACACGGGGCATAGCTGTTTCCAAGTTCCACTTTCTGTGCTGAAGGCACAGCTGGGAACAGATGGGGACCCTGTCCTCCTGAGGCCTTCACACCAATGACGGTAACAAAGAACCCCACAAAGTCAATCAAGAAAGGACTCGCGGATGGTGATATTTCCCAGGGAGGAAATAAACAGGGTGTAGAGACAAAGTCACACGGAGGATCCACTTCAGATGGCGTGATCAGGGAAAGGTCTCTGTGACATTAAGGTGACATTTAAGCATTTAAGACTGGAGGCACGAGAAGGAACCAACCACACAGAAGCCGGAGGAGGAGCATTCCAGAGAGAGAGAAGAGCAAGCTCCAAGGCCCTGAGGCAGCAGCGCCCTGGGCCCGGGACAGAGGCCAGCAGCCCTGGGGCAAGTCAGAAAGCAGACAGGGACCAGAACCTGTGTGGGTGGCAAGTCCTGGTCAGGCACGCACAGTTGATCTTAAGGCAGTGGGGTGACTTTGAAGGGTTTGAAGCAAGAGAATGACACAATCTGATTTACGTTTTCGAAAGCTCTCTGTTGAAAATGGATTGGATAGGGTAGGAATGGAAGGATGTTACACTAAAATTCAAAATGAGTACAAACACCGTCCAAGCAACTCAGGCATTCAGCGTGCGGTGTGAGGCAAAGGCAAGCGAGGAGACGACCACAGGAATTTTTCTGAAGCACGCAGCGGTGTGCTGTACCCAGGGCACCAAGGCAACATAAGGAAGGAACAGTTTGGTTTAATTTCCCGTCATTTATCAAACAAAGCCATGTTAAAGTCCAATGAATATAGATTTCATTACCTGGTATAGCTAACATATTGATCTTCACGTTAAAAAGTGATTCAACCTGCAAACTACCAAGCATTTATTTTAAATCAGAAACAAAGACTCTGTATGGATGAAAAAGAGATTTTGCCAGCAGCCCTCAATCTGTTTCACAGCTTAGTTGGAAATCTTTGGTTTGGAACAGGTCTCTTCTGACAACCTCTAGCTCCTAGCCTTGCTGGCTGAAATGACTTCTCAGCTGCAATCCTGCACTCAAGAACCCCCTGCACACACAGGGAAATTTTCTCTTTGGATTTGTCGGGCTGTAGAGATTAATAAAACATACCAAGATCTTTTTTTTTAAGATTCATTTTTTGAAAGAGTTATGAGGTTGGGGAGGTGACGGAGAGATCTTTCATCTGCTGGGTCACTCCCCAGATGGCTACAATAGCCAGCGCTGGGCCAGGGCAAAGCCAGAAGCCTCATCTGGGTCTGGGTCTGGGTCTCTCACATGGATTGCAGGGGCCAAAATACTTGAGCCATCTTCTGCTGCTTTTCCCAGGACATTAACAGAGGGCTGGATCAGAGGTGGAGCAGCTGGGACTCGAACCAGCACCCATATGGGATGCCAGCATCACAGATGGTAGCTCTACCTGCTATGCCACAATGCCAGCCTCTCCAAGGTCATTTTGTCCTAAGGACTCAGCAGTAGTGGAGCTGTCCTCAAGTCCATGAGCTGGAAGATGGAAAGCAGAGGTGGGAAAATGAGAGAGAGAGGGGTTGTGGTTCAACTGGGTGAAGGATCCAGAATTGGGAATTAAGAAACAAGGACACCAACTCTCTTCACCTGCTCTTCCTCCCCTCCTCTGGCAAGAAGACTGGTGATGGGTGTGGCAAAATGGTCTGGCAGCAAAGCACAGGAGGAAACAGACTAGAACATTTTCCTTTCCCTCCCTTTGCAATCTTTGTTTCCTGGTGCTGCAGACATGGTGACAAGTAGGATGCCGTGTGCAAAGCGCTGTTCCGGATCCGCACCTATGCCCCAATCCTCACGGTCCTGGGTTAGCAACTTCACTGGGCCTGAGTTTCCTCATCACATCATTGTTTTGAAAACCAAGTGAAGGTGGGGTGAGTTCACGCCTTTTCTCTTGTTGCTTCCTTAATCCATTTGCGACTCTGTACTGGCCTTCAGGCCAGGAGACCGGTTCCAGCTACTGCAGAAGGAAACCACCCAAGGAAGAGAGGCTGAACGTGTGCTCCTGGCTGTGTGCTCCGGGGTTACCAAGATGAGACAAGCAGCTGTAAGTTAGAAGCTCCTGTTGTAGGCAGGCATACAGAATAAAATTGATCAGGTTTGTGAGCTGGAAGACCACGGCTTCACCATGCCCCTGTGTAACCGCATGCCCCTACCTGGCCACACCTGTGCACCCACCGGCCAATCAGGTTAATTAACCACTCCCCTTTGAAAGTGGATTAAAAGCCTGGGACACGGTGTGCCCAGCCCTTTTTTCCTCTTTGGCTTCTTGCCATTTGGGGCCCGCACAGGGTGCGTGGCCTTCGGGCCACCCGCTTCATGCTTCCTGGCCTAGATGCTCCTCCATGTGGCTGGTTCTGAAATCTAGATTTCCCTCTCCCTTTTAGATATAGCCCTCACTCTCCTCTCTCCTATGCATTTCTCTCACTGAATAAAAGCTGAAAAATGAATCACGCTGCCTCGTTCATTTATGCCAGTATTCAGAATTCTTCTCTATTAGGCAAGAACCCACATAGGCTTACTAATATTGAGAATTTATTAATAAGCATACAGTGATATCATATGACACCCCATATCCCGATTTCACATGGCACCCCAGATGGGACACTTAGGGGGCCATATTCCGATTTCATATTTTAGGGGGCCTATTCCAGTATCACTCCCAATCAAAGATTGCCCATGTGTACACAAGCACAAAAACATGCCCCAAACTCTCGAACCACTGTTTGATGTTAACCATTGCTTTGTCATTTCAGTTCCCTTCCAAAACGATTTCTGGAACCTTATCGTCCCTCTGACAAAGACTCAACAGATATTCATATCCTTGCAAACTTCCTTTTACCTTACAATGGCTTTTATTTATTTATTTAAAGATTTATTTATTTATTTATTTGGAAGGCAGAGTTACAGAGAGGCAGAGGCAGAAAGAGAAACAAAAGGCCTTCCATTCACTGGTTCACTCCCCAACTGGCCGTAACGGCCAGAGCTGTGCTGATCCAAAGCCAGGAGCCTCTTCCGTGTCTCCCACACAGGTGCAGGGGTCCAAGGACTTGGGCCATCTTCCACTGCTTTCCCAGGCCATAGCAGAGAGTTGGATCAGAACTGGAGCAGCTGGGACTAGAACCGGCACCCATCTGGGATGCTGGCACTGCAGGTGGCGGCTTAACCTACTATGCCACAGCACTGGCCCTGACTTTTTAATCTACTTATTTGAAAGGCGGAGGTTAAAGGGGGAGATTTTCCATCAGCTGGTTCACTCCCCAAATGCCTGTAACAGGCAGGGCTTACCCAGAGGTCAGGAACTCCATCCAGGTCACCCCCATTGGTGTAAGGGACTCAAGTAATTGAGCCATCACCTGCTGCCTCCCAGGATGTGCACTGGAAAGAAACTGGACCAGAAGCGGAAGAGCTAGGACTCACCCAGGCATTCTGATACGGGATTTGGGCATCCCTAAGCCACAATGCCTGTCCCACGAGCAGATTTTTATAATTCCTTATTATTAATAGTTTTTATAGTGGTTTTCAATATAGACTTCATTGATTGTCTTCTTAGAACTTCATTTGATTAACTGCCAGTGCTTTCCTGTGTAGGACACCAGCGTCTGCTGTCTCACAAAGAAACAGCACATAAGCTGAATCTTTCTGGTTGGAAGAGATTTTCTACCTGTTATTCAACTAGGCGCATAGGAGCTGACCTCAGCTTTCCCAGGTTGCCTTTCCCGGCTCACTGAAGTCATGTTCTGACCCGGGTCTAGCCCAGGAGGAATGCTGGTTTCCTTCTCCTCACTAGTGGTGCACACAGCCTAGTGGAGTGGTTAAGACAGCAGGGCCACAAACTGTGCTGCCTGTGTCTTGGTGCTACAATTGACAAATGACCTCCGACAGGTTACTGACTCTGAGATGTGGAGACAACATTAGCACCTACTTTATATGGGCTGTTAAGAAGAAATTAATTAGCACATGCGCAATGTTTCGAACAGTGCCTTGGTATATGACAAATTCTCTTGGTACACAGGAGCCGTTGCTATCAGATAATATGGGGAAGAGCTTCCTGACCCCCTGAGCTGCAAACAGCCTAAGAAAACACTGTCCAGGGTACCTGTCTTCTGTTCACCAAAAATAAATTAATTAATTATAATATAATAAATGGGGCTCATTTTTAATGCCTGACTCAAAGCAAAATATAAATGCATTTTTTGGAGTTTGGCTCAGACAAGGATCGGAGCAATGTGTGCCTTCCACCATCAGGGATGGCCCGTTCTGGGGCTCTCACCTTCTGCCCACCGTACAAGCAGCGAGCACGGCAGGCCGAGGTGTCCTGGGAGTGCGTCCTCCCTGAGTGACAGCTGGTGCTGTCAAGAGTGGTTACTGCTGGTGCGCACAGGCCTTCTGGCACAGCCAGGCGGAGCTGCAGTCTCTCTGCCCACCTGTCAGCCTCCTCCAGGAACAGCAGAGAAATTTGCTCTTTTTTCTTCCTTCAAAAGCCGAGCAAGGCCCAAGCTTTCATTCCTGCTCGCCTCTGCACTCCCAGCCTGTCTCCACCCCCTGCCCGCATGCACGCCCGCCAACCCATTCTTCCAAGAAGGGGATTAGCCCAATTAATCTCTGGACAAATGTCAAGGAGTCTGAGGGAGGGGCCCACTTTCAAGAGCGGAGCGCTGGGGGCCTCTCAGCGCCAGCGAGAGCCCGAGCAGCTGCCAACACAATCACACCGAGGCCCCCTTAATCTCGGGCTTAGCTTCTGAGGGGCTCTCTTTCCCGCCAGCCTGGCCCGATGGACCACAAGTGCCAGGCACTCGGGCTCCCCTCGCGACAGCTGGGAGGGGGCTGGGGGCAGGGAGGGAGCTCTGAGACAGGCACAGCGCTCCTCTCTTCTCAGACACCCACCTCTGAGGACATCCACTCAGAAGTCCTGGGTTCAAAGTAGGGAAACCAGGAAGGCCGGGGAGAAAATTCTCATCAGCCATACACAGATCGCCCTTCCCCTCCTCACCCCGTCCAACCACTGGCTTCATTGGCCCGATCCACAGAGTTTTTTCCCAGAAAATCCTTATCCAATCCAACCAAGGGAGTGACCATATTCATAATAATTCCCTGGAATAGAGGTTGCTGAATCCCTCCATACAGTCATTCCAGCTTTTTTATTTGTAAAGCATTTTCTAGTAGTTTAATCCCTTTCTCTTTCCTTTCCTCCTCCCTCCCTCCCTCTCTCTCTCTCCCTCTCTGTAGCCAGCAAAACCTGGCTTAACCAGCAGGCTATTAAACAGCACTTCCACACACTACAGTCCAATGATTCGGTAATTAATTTCCATAATGATGATCTGGAAGAATGTCCAGCACTCCCTGGCAGTTCCAAGAATTCCCTCTACCCCACTGTTTATGCATATGCTTTGTGCGGAAGAGACAGTCTGCATGTCCAGTCCTGGCAGTGCCACTTACAGCCGTGTGACCTTGGGCGAGTCACTTAACCTCTCTCTCTGCCTAGTACCAGTTCCTCATCTCTGATATGAGGATGTGAATCTCATTAAAAAGATAATAGCTAACACCAGCTATGGATGCATCCTAGGAACAGAACACTGAGCCGAATGATTTACGGGAATTGTCTTATTCAATCCTCATAACACCTGCTGAGTTGGTCTTTAATGTATTTCATTATAGTCTGATTTGTTCAATGCCAGCAATACTAGGTATGGCACCTGCAGTGACTATTAGAATATCTGATGAGCGTAAACTCCTCACTTCCTGACTGTTACATGGCCCAGTCTATCAGGGCTACAATTCACACTCAAAGCTTTTCTGTTCAGGTGTGCTTCTGAACTCAGAAAATCTGGGGGACTTTAGGGAGCCAACACAGCGCATATAGCAAATAGAATGTGCTAGTCTACGGCTGTGACCTGTAACTGGATGCATGAAAAGATCTGTGGCAACACCTGAATTTCCTCCCCAGCGAGGACACCAAGAGCTCCACATCGTCTCAGAACTGGGAATTCAGAACAGGCAGTGTTTGCCACCAGAAAGTTAGAAAAGAAAAAAAAAAAAAAAAACTTCTGCTGTTACTGGTGTTCAGAATTTTGGATGAGAGATCATGAACTTCACTACACAAAAACATTAGATCAAGAACCAAGATTCTAGTCCCGGTTCTCAGAGAGGCCACTGTGTGATCTTCAGCAAATCACTGACCATCTCTGCTTCCAGGCCCTTCATGGGCAAAGTGGGGACTGCTCCTGCCTCTGAGGGTAAGCAGAAGTAGCCGTGAAGATGAAACGCATCATCAAAGCGTTGTGAACAAGTGACGAGTTTAGCATATTCAAGCTGTTTATTATCTTTTTCAAAGTATTTCATGATGATTGTAATTTTAATTATACAGCACTGCTTCTTGTTTGAAAGGCACAGTGTTGCTGACACAGAAAAGGATCCCCAATTATGCCCCTGCTTGCATGCGTCGCTGTTGTTTCTTCTACATCAACAAAGGTCAACGCATACTTGATGACTGTGCTACTGAAATATCTCTTTGGGTTCATCTATGAGAAACCTCTAGGAAACACTGAAAGCTGTTGTGTCAAACCAGTGCCGTTACTGAACACCTGGGGGATTGTGGGTGCTTTGAAGAAGCAAGTTATCCAAGTGGCAGGTTGATCTTAGCCTGGTTTCACATCTTCCAAAACACCTGCTCGTGCCTCCTTTTCCTACGTGGTCTCTAGAGAGAGCCCCAGCCTGGGGAGTGGGATCACCCAGGTGTCCACCCTAGCAGGGCACCTGATTTCTTGCGGGATCTAGGACATGTCACAGCATCATCTAGTGAACCTCCCAGATCAACAGAGCCCAGTGAGACTTTGGGCGGCAGAGAAAGCTCACTGATGCTGTGATTTTCTTCTCACAGGATGCAAACCCTAGGCCTCCCTGCCACAAAGCCCTGGCTGGTGGGTGGCTGTCTCTGCACCAAAGCTGATCACACGTTGCTGCTGTCAGCCCAGCTGGGGCCAGCTGAGGTTGAGGCCGCCCACAGGCAGCGGAGTGAGTCACATCTGCCTGCTTTCTCTTTGCCAGGAGCTCAGGGGCAGAGTCCACGGCCTGTGTCCTGCTCGGCAGCGCTCACCGCTCTATCAGCATGAGGAGGCTGCGTGGCAGAGAGAATTGCCCCATTAGTCATGTTTCCATGGAACTAACCGGGAATGCTCTCCAGCATCCCCGGGAACCTCTCTACAGGGAGCAACTCCAGGACACTCCTCTCTGGACATTAACCTCCAGAAACACCAGGCTCCACTGAAATGCAATGAGATGGGTGTCTCAGGAGAAAAAACTCCCTTCAGTGGAGCAGGAGGACACGCTGACCAACCTTGAATACCTATTCTCTGTTCCTGAAGGGTATTTTTCTTTAAAAGGGTCATTTATTTATTTGAAAGGCAGCATTACAGACAGGCAGAGAGGCAGAGAGAGAGAGAGAGAGTCTTCTGTCTGCTGGTTCACTCCCTAATGGCCACAATGGCTGGAACTGCACTGATCCAAAGCCAGGAGTCAGGAGCTTCTTCCAGGTCTCCCACATGGGTGCAGGGGCCCAAGGATTTGTGTCATCTTCTACTGCTTTCCCAGGCCATAGCAGAGAGCTGGATCGGAAGTGGAGCAACCAGGACTCAAACCGGCATCTATATGGAATACTGGCACTGCAGACGATGGCTTTACCCACTATGCCACAGCACCAGCCCTGAAGGGCATGATTTAAAACCCCAAGGTTGGGGCCAGTGTTGTGCTGCAGTAGGTAAAGCTGCTGTCTGCAAAGCCTGCATCCCATATGGGTGCCAGTGCGTGTCTTGGCTGTTCCACTTCCCATCCAGCTTCCTGCTAATGCACCTGGGAAAGCAGTGGAAGAGAGCCCATGTCCATATAGGAGACGCAGATGGAATTCCAGGCTGCTGATTTTGGCCTGGACCAGCCCCTGCCATTGCAGCTATTTGGGGAGTGAACCAGCAGATGAAAGATCTCTCTATCTCTCTCCCTCTCTCTGTCACTCCCTCTAACTCTTCCTTCCAAATAAATAAATAAATCTTAAAAAAAAAAAAAGGTCCAGGACATGCATGAAAACAGCAGTGCCAATGTAACAAATAGGGAGAGGTCCTAGACTTCAGACCTAAACCCCCCTATCCTCTTCAAGGCAGCCGCCTAATTCAGCAGGCAGATATAGAAAAGCAGATTGTTGTATTATTCCATTTATTATATGAAATCATACATAGAGACCGTAAGAAAGAAAACCACAGGTTGCTGTGTGAGCTGCAGCCATGCTTAACCCATCCTGACGGTTAGGGAAGGCTTCCTGGGAAAGGCAATTCATTGCTGTTAAATTAAACTCTCTAGATCTCGGCTTCATCATTTGTAGTAGAGTTTAAACACCTACATCTACATTTATGGTGAAAAATTCAACATGTATATTAAGTCACCATCGCATTCCCGGTTCAGTGACCTGCTGGCATCTCACACTGACATAAAAGCCAATGTTCTTAAAGCAAAAAGCACTGTTGACCCAAGGGTCCCTCCTCCCCCAAGAATTTCGTGGACTACGTCATTTCCTGTTTCACTGTTTTTCTAAGGCATACCAGAGTCTGAAGGCGGACGATAACTGTCCTGAGCAGCTTTGCTTTTCAGTAACTTTCAGCAAGCAAGTTCACCCAGGTCAAAGAACAAGCTGTACTTCTAAAGGAATTCTCTGTCTCTGTCCCTCCCTCCTCTCCACAGGGCCTGCAGGCTGTAGGGTCTCGGTATTCTTCTGCCTGGAAGAAATGGTTTTGTAATCAAAACTTGTGGCCTGGGTTCATATGCTTGCTGGTGGTCCAATCACTGAAGAAAGCAGCAGTAAGGTAACCAGGTAGACAGGTGGCTGGGAGAAGATGGGGCACATTTTTCACACTCAATCCATTATTCAGCCAGCAGTCCGTCTGCACTGGGTGCAGTGGGTGATAACCAGGAATAAGAAAGAGTTCTTCCCTCCAGGAGTCTGCATGCAGTTGGAGAGACAAGACCAGCACAACTGGAGAAATCCAAGGTAATGCTATGGTTCAGATGTTGTTTGTCCCC
Source organism: Oryctolagus cuniculus (assembly GCF_964237555.1). Classification (NCBI taxonomy): domain Eukaryota; kingdom Metazoa; phylum Chordata; class Mammalia; order Lagomorpha; family Leporidae; genus Oryctolagus; species Oryctolagus cuniculus. The sequence goes on along the minus strand of NC_091439.1, from coordinate 84,092,741 downwards.
TGGGCTGCATGTGCTGGAGGCCTGGTCTCCATCGTGGTGGGGTTGAGGTGGTGGAACCTTTCAGAAGGGGGGTCTAGTGGGAGAAAGGTGGTGGGGGCTCCACCCTCAGAAGGGATGGATGCAGGTCTCATGACACTCGATTAGTTGCAGACAATGATTATAAGTCAGCACCATGCTCTCGAAGCTCCAGAACTGTGAGCTAAATAAATCCACATATTTTATAAAGTATCCAGCCTCAGGTATTTTATTATAGCAACAGAAAATAGATTTGGGCTGGCAATAGAATGCAATGTAGAACAAAGTGCAAAATAATATTAAATATACACATTGTGATAGTTTAAAGAAAAACAAATTAGGGGCAGGCTTGTGGCATATCAAGTTAAGCTTTCATCCCATAACAGAGCGCCAGTTCCAGTCCCAGCTGCTCCACTTTCAATCCAGCTTCCTGCTAATGCACCTAGGAAAGCAGTGGAAGATGGTCCAAGTGCCTGGGCCTCTGCCGCCCACTTAGGAGATCCAGGTTGAGTTCCAGGCTCCTTGCTTCAGCCTGGCCCAGATCTGGCTGATGCAGCCGTTTGGGGAGTGACCCAGTGAATGGAAGATCCCTTGCTCTCCACCTGCCGTGCGTGCGTGCGTGCGTGTGTGTGTGACTCTGCCTTTCAAATTGACATTTTGAGATCCAATGACTGTTTACAGACCTTGTCCCTACTGTTAAGGAACAGTGTTTTTTTTTTCTTGCTATTTGTTGCATTCTTCACTTAGTGTAGGGTTAAGCTTATGAGTATAAAGTAAACTGAAAGTAGATCTTTGTAAAAATTAAGAGTGGGAATAGGAGAGGGAGGAGGAAGAAGGGTTAGAGTGTGAGTGGGAAGGAGGGTAGGGTAGGGAGTATCACTATGTTCCTAAATTTGTACACATGAAATGCATGAAATGTGTATGCCTTAAATAAAATAAAAAAAAATTAAAAATGAAAACTACACTGCTTAGGAGGGAGTAGGGCAGCAGAAGGCACTCAGGCTCCGAAGGCTGGCGGTTCTGGACTTGGGCAGGGGCAGATCCTGCAGGTGAGAAGACCAACAGAAGCCAGGACACAAACGGGAGAAGGGGCACGGCCTGTCCACAGGGCAGTGCACAGACCAGCCTGACTTCGCGGAAGGGTATGCAAGGCATGGGAACCATGCTTCAAGGCTTCCCGGTGACCACGCTGGGTCTGAGGTAGACAGTTACCTCATCTGTTGCCTGACCCTGTACAACATTCCTGCCGTATAAGGATGTTCTAGAGAGCTAAAGATTCCTGCAAAGTGTCGTGGCAGTCACTCCCCGTGTGGGAGCAGTGCAAGGTCCCCATTCGCCGTATCTGCTGCTCTCAGCTTGGTGGACGGCACTGCTGACTTACGCTTCTCCCGTGCCCTCTTTTGGACTCAGATGGAGACAGTGCCGTGCTCTTCACTCATCTGAGGAAGGACGCGCATCAACCAGCTTCCCAGGGTCGGAACGACCGTTACTTGGGTTGGATGGGATATGAGCAAAGAAAAGAGAAAGTCATGGGACCTCAGACCTCAGAACCATCCTCAGTTTTAGTCTCCTGCTTCGTCCCGACCCCAGTCAGTGATCCAGTCCTAACAATCCTACCTCCCCATCAGTCTCCTGCAGCTTCTACTCCAAGTCACTTAGTTCAAGTCCTTGGGGTCTTTCTTCTTTTTTAAAGATTTTTTATTTATTTTCCTTGAAAGTCAGAGTTACAGAGAGAGAGAGAGAGAGAGAGAGAGAGAGAGAGAGAGAGAGAGAGGTCTTCCATCCAATGGTTCACTCTCCAGATGGCTGCAATGGTTGGAGTTGTGCCGATCCGAAGCCAGGAGCCAGGAGCTTCCTCCAGGTCTCCCACGTGGGTGCAGAGGCCCAAGCACTTGGGCCATCCTCTACTGCTATCCCAGGCCACAGCAGAGAGCTGGATCAGAAGAGGAGCAGCCGGGACTCGAACCAGCACCCATATGGGATGCCAGCGCTTCGGGCCAGGGCATCAACCCGCTAAGCTACAGCGCTGGCCCCGGGGATCTTTCTTCTTAATAATCACAATAGCAATATATACACAGAGGTTTTGAAAAAGCTTGTGGAAAATACTTATTATAAAAGTGATGAATGTATTTCAGATTCTTGCGCACCAAAATGAATTTACCTTTTAAATTCTTCTGTCCATGGACTTTGTAAGTACACTCATACATGGTATGCTACAGATGCTATAGATACATGATAGCATTATAGCAATACTCTCTAACCAGACCCTCTTCCCCACTCCTAAGTTTGTCTTATACAATGTTACCTATTTTCCTAAACACCTGGTTAAACCACTCCCTGTTTTGATGGCTTCACACTGTACCCCTTCTCTCTCTACCCTAACTCCTTAGTCATATATGTATTCTTACTGTTTAACAGAGGGGGAGAAATTAAAGGCTGTGCTTTTACTGCCAGTTTAACATTTTCTTTATTCTTTATAGAATGCCAGGTTATTCATAAGAGGAGTCTCTACACATTAATGCTACCCTAAGAGTCTTTCAGTATTTTCAGATCAAAACCATTTCAGTCTATGATTTATTCCTATGAAGAGAGCCTAAAAATTAAGCCTAAAATTATGGTAAAGTCCGAAGTCTTTGATTATATGAGAGAGTTAACTATAATTTAGAAGTACCCTTGTCCTGGTTCTGAGTAAATCCAAGGTGAAGAATAAAGACATCGGTTTTCTCTTCAACCTGGAACGTCCATCATGGATGAGTGGACAGAACTGGCTGGCTCTATGGACTTGTGGAGGATTCCCAAAGGCCCAAGTCTCAGGGGCAACACAAAAGAGCATCTTTCTGGTTTACTGCCTGAGGGCCTGCTTGTTCCGGGTCCAGAGAGATGTCAGATGTTGACTTTCCGAGCCACCCCTCTGTAGGTCTCCATCCTACAGCTGGAGTGACATAGGGCTGTGGACAAACCCTTCATGGCACTGATGATCCAACAGGACTCTCCCCTGCAAAGATTCCCCCTCTCTAGAGAGCCAGGAAGGCCCCAGAGTATTACAGTAGGAAAAGTATATATGAACTCAGGACTGTGAGGACCTTTGATTTAATCAGATTGTGATACTGGACTTCAGATGGTGATAATTATCTTGCAGTCTCCTTATCTGTTAAAAAAAAAAAAATCAGGTATAATGTTTAAAAATTCTATCAGTTGGAGGCTAACCAAAAACAGAGTTAACAGAGAGAATGTAACACAGGGAACTGGTTACATGGCTGATGGACACTGTTGGCCAAACACAGGCACTGGGGTCATGCAGATGTGAGCAGAACAGGATGTTCCATCATCCTTTGACCAGGGGAGAGGACAAGATGACCGGAGCCTCGTGGTGGGGCCACCAAGAAGCAGCTGGAATCATGGCTGGCCAGTCCCCTGGGAGCTGGAGCCAGAGAGAAGATGTGGGTCAAGGCCAAGAGGGAGGAGAAAAATATCCTGGTTTCCCTCTCCACCTCACCCTCCAGTGCCTCTCACTGGCCAGAGCCGGTGGACAAGACAGGCGGCAGCCCCTTGCAAAGCAGAACACAGCAGAGGGAGGGCGAGACGGTATCCCAGTGCCGGCAGCCCCAGACTCCACATAATTACCGTGAGGATTAAATGCGGCACCCTATAAAAGCATCCATCATGAGGCCGCACGCATTTGTGAGCTTTCAAAAAACTTTGTTTGTTTAATAACACAGCACCATCCACTTAAAGGCATGAATCACATAGTTCCCAAATCTACCGGGACAAAGGAAAGCTGCTCATTGCTTTTATTCTTTGGAAAGAGTTAAAATAAAAACTTCAGCAAAAATGCATTGCCACCTTCCAGAGGAGAAGCTGCAGATGGTATTTGTGATTTTCACAGAAGCGTCTCAGTTAAATTAATTGCTTGTCTATTAAATTTTTAAGCTGGCAGCTCTTTTCTTCTAATGTGATCATTTCATGCAGAAACCAACAGCCAATTAAATCGGAACAAATGACTGGCTAATCTCTAGGTTGCTTCTGGCTCTACCATTCCAAGACTGCTCAGTTGCATTCGTGATAAAATGATAAAAGGATGCAAGGTAAGTTCTGCTATTAGTCAGCCCTAAGTGTCCCCGGAATCACCATCAAGAATACACTGCTGGGGCGGGCGTTGTGGTGCAGCAGGCTGAGCCGCTACTTGGGATGCCCACCTCCCATATCAGAGAGCTTGGGTTCAAGTCCTTCCTCTGCGTCTGATCCAGTGTCCTGCTGGTGTGTAACCTGGAAAGCAGCAGGTGACCAGTTTAGGTGCCTGGGCCCCTGCTACCCCATGGGAGACCCAAATGGAATTCTTGGCTCCTGGCTTCAGCCTGGCCCAGCCCTGGCTATTACGGCAGTTGGTTGGGAAGCGAAACAACAGATAAAAGATATTTCTGTACCTTTGCCCCATGTGCGTGTGTTGCTCTGCCTTTCAAATAACTAAGAAAATATTAAAAATAAAAATGCTTACAGTAAATGATTCCTTGGTCACTTAAAAATTTAAAAAAAACCCATCTTCTAAAAATCTCAAATACACATTGCACAGAGCAGAAGACAGTTTAATTATCTCAGCTTTGAAAGAAGACTTTGTCAAGATGATTTACTTAAGAAAGGCATTTTCCATATCATAAATGCATATCAAAGAGACAGTTTTAGGTTTCCCTATTCCTAATACAGATATTTATACACCATGCATTTAATTAAGTGTAGATTTCTTATTCATAAATGAATTGGGACATATCTTTGGAATAGTGATGCTCATATTTATAACTAGTACCTGGCATTGTCCTAGGCAACACACACACACACACTCATTTAATTTCCTTGACACGTTTATGAAGTAGGTGCTACTAGATTCGTATTTTACAGACAAGCCAACTGAGGCACAGAGGCTGATTAACTTGCTTGCAGTCACAGAATCTGTAAGTGGGAGAGCAAGGTTCCCACCTCAACGGTCTGATTACCAAATCCTGTTCTAAACCATGGTTCTCTGCACAGCAGGAAAAGAGGGGATATGAATATCCCAACAAGGAAAATGATACGCTACACTCTTATCACGTTTATAAATGGCTCCCATGGGCCCCTCCAACATTAACTCATCTACCAAACCTTCTTCCCCAACTCCAACCACAATCAGCTCCCTCCTTCATTCTCATCAAGGTCAAGGTCCTTCCTGCCACAGGGCTTTGCATGTGCTGTTTCTGCTGCCTGGACTGCCCGTCCCATCCCTGCTCACGTGGGTGAACCCCTCGGTCCCTCAGGTTGCTACACAAGCTCTCCCTGCTTGCAGCCCCTTTCTTTCCAAGCCCTCGCTGGAGTCGCCATGTAACACTTGGTTGACGTGCCTGTGTCTCATCCGCTTTCTGTAGGATCCTCAGTGGTTGAAACACAATGCAGACCCAGTAAATACTTACTGACTGACTTACTGAGTAAATAATATTTGTCTGGGGGCTGGCGTTGTGGTGCTGGTGCAGCAGATTAAAGCCATGGCCTGCAGTGCCAGCATCACATATGGTGCTGGCTTGAGCCTAGCTACTCCAATTCCCATCCAGCTCCCAGCTCATGAGCCTGGGAAAGCAGCAGAAGACAGCCCAAGTCTGTGCACCCCTGCAAACATGTGGGAGACCACAAAGAGGCTCCCGGCTCCTGGTTTTTGCCTGGCCCAGCCAGGCCACTGTGGCCATTTGGAGAATGAACAAACAGATGGAAGATTTCACTCTCTACTTCTCTGTCTCTGTAACTGCACCTTTCAAGTAAATAAATCTATCTTTTAAAATAACAATATATTTGTTTCCTCACTGGATCATGAGCTCCATGGAGGAGGAAACCCTATGTGTTTATGCTCTCATTGTACCCCCTACTCACCTGACACATGGATGACAGAATGGTATCTATGAAGCAAATGTGTAAGTAAGCCAGAGTAGTTTGTTGTCTGTGTGACAAACAATTATGAACTTCCCCATGGCCCTTTAAAAAACAAACAATGCTGCTCATTTCTAAACTGAAACTCCAAAGTAGCCAGAAGCCAAGGATTTCACCACCACACCGACCTGGGCTCTGGAATCTCATAGAGCCTGGAGGCGCTACATTTCACTCATCTCCTCTCAGGCTGCCTGTCTCCGGGGACCTCGTCCACGTAGCGGAGTTCCCACTCTCCAACCAGGGTGCCTCGACTCTGCTCTCCCCACTCTGCCATCGACTTTAGGCTCCACATGCACTTCTAATGCAATTCTGGGAAAAGAGAAGCAATCCACAGAAAGGGTAAAACCATCCCCAGACAGCTTCTGACACATGACTTCTCTTCAAGTAAAAAGAATGATAACCTTCCCTCCTTCCCTGATGGTTCATAGAACACTGCTCCTGTGGCTTTGGGACCTGTCACCATTGTCACAACCCCTTCTGAAAGCAGTACCCATCTGTTGTCGCTGGACCCAGCCTTCCTCCTCTGTTACTGACAGAAGTCAAGATTCTCTACCCCCCTCGATTTGCAGACTAAAACAATCTGCCTTTCCCTTGTCAGCAGGAGACAGATCTTGGCTACTTGGGGTTTGAAAGCATCCTTGAACTCTGACCCAAGGGAAACACAGGACTTAGAGCTCTGGTGTTCCACTTTGGGAAGGCTGCTGACCTCTGGCCAGAAAAGCCACCACCAGCTGGCCCACTGCAGAGTCAGGCTTCCTGGAAGACTCTTGTTACCCCTCTTACATTTGTGTGTGTGTGTGTGTGTGCAATGAAAGGCCAGCCAAAACTAGAATCCAATCTTTTCACCAAATAAGCAAATAAATATGAGGTTTGTAAATCAGACACAAAAGGACAAATAGTATACAATTCTTCTTACCTAAGGTACCTGGAAGAGTCAAACTCAGAGAGAGAGAGAGCAGAAAGGCAAAGCCAGGGGTGGGAGAAGAGGGATAGGGTGTGACGTTTTACTAGGTAGAGTTAAAAGGGTAAATTTCATATTACATGCATTTACCCAATTACAATAAGAAACAAAAACAGAGGCATTATGGGACTCTGCATGGCATTTTAACATCTTTTCAGTCCTCTCTTACATTTACTGGTCTAAGCATTCTTACGGGTAAAATAAACAAATAAGAAATTACCAAGCTCTTTGTCTTGAGCAATTTCCGTTGTCACGTTTTTATTACACCTTCAAATGGGGCCTTAGCATGATGATTTCCTTATCAATCAGACTATGTTGCAAGCCTAAATAACCCCAAGATTCAGCTGCTCCAAACAACAAAGGATTATTTCTTGCAGGACAAAGGTGACTGCCTCAGGGACAGGGCTGGGGGAGCGGTCAGCACCATGGGAGCCAGGAAGGCGAGTGCTGTGTGCTGCCTGCTGCCTCTTAAAGCTACCCCCCCCCCCCCAGAGATGCGCTTCCATCCGTGGATTCTTCATTGGCCAGAGTAGCACATCAAATCCCAGGGGATGGTGGGGAACTGCAGTCCTCATGCACAGACCACAGGAAACCAGAGAGAGCCAAGGAGCACCACGCAAAGTCCCACAATGCCCTCTTGACCACCATGGCACATGGCATTGTATCTATAGACCATGCATCTATAGACCATGGCATTGTATTTGTATTATTTCCAAAATGCATTTAGCTATAATTTATATTGTAGAATTATGTAGACTGACACATGTAAAGATGCAAATTATAATATACACCTCAAGGAGACAAAACCTGGGCCCACCATCTAAGGACATCTCCCACGTCTGCCTCGCACATCTTCCCATAGTTTGGGGACAACGCATGCACGGGCTGCTCTGCCAGGGGAGGGGGCAGAGTGTTTCCTCTTTCCCTCACCTCCTCAACCCCATTCTGCCCTTGAGCCCAGAAGTCAGAGGAGCCTACAGGCATAAAAACACAAGTCACTACACGCTTTATTTGGGGAAGCAAAAATGCAGAAGAGAAAAAAGCTTTAACAGGAAGTAAACCTATCTTTGAGATTTATTTCTTCTGGGTTTTCTGATCTCAGACGATGGCGAAGTTGCAATAGGTTTTAAAGGTGCTACAGAGTTCATAAATCCACATGGATGGCCTTCACCCGTTGACATCATGAGACCATGCTAGGGGCCCCAGCTATCCTGTAATGGTCAGAAAAACATCACTGACAGAGCACAGCCTCCCCTTCTCAGCCCTCTGAAGAGTGGGGCAGGCTCAGACACTACTTGAAGCCTGATGCACTCACTCAGCCTGCACTCCAAGGAGAGGCCTTGCCAGAGGCTGGAGCATCACACAAACCATGCAGGACAGAAGTGGGTAGAAGGGGCTGGCGCTGTGGCTCACTTGGTTAATCCTCCGCCTGTGGTACTGGCATCCCATATGGGTGCCGGGTTCTAGTCCTGGTTGCTCCTCTTCCAGTCCAGCTCTCTGCTGTGGCCCAGGAAGGCAGTGGAGGATGGCCCAAGTGCTTGGGCCCCTGCACCCGCATGGGAGACCAGGAGGAAGCACCTGGCTCCTGGCTTCAGATCAGTGCAGCGCCGGCTGTGGCTGCCATTTGGGGGGTGAACCAACAGAAGGAAGACCTTTCTCTCTCTCACTGTTTATAACTCTACCTGTCAAATAAATAAATAAAAAGAAGTGGGTGGAAGACCATGCAAGAGGACTCCTGTGTATGCACTCACATTCAGGTAGAGATTAACAAGGTCTTTATCTGCCGTCCCTTGGTCCTTTGTCACTGACTCTTTGTCAGTGCTGAAAAGCTCACATATCATCATGGCTCACATCTTCATCCCATATACCCAAGCATTAACAGGCAGAGAACCCCTGGCCCTGTTTTATACTACTTGCTGATGACAGCCTTGGGAAGATTTTCAAGTATCTCTGGCAGATACAGCAAAACGTTGTAACAACCATTAGCAAGAACAGGAATGGAACATTATAAAACAGAAAGCTGAGTTTTTGATGTCAAAATAGCAGCACTTACGGGATGTGTCATCAGATGAGCTTATTCAGCAATTCTCGATGACTTCAACACTTTTTTTTTAAAAAAAAAATTTATTTATTTGAAAGGCAGAGTTGGGGGTGGGGTGGATCTTCCATCTACTGGTTCACTCTCCAAACAGCCGTAATGGCCAGAGCTGGGCCAGGCCAAAACCAGGAGCCAGGGGCTTCCTCCAGGTCTCCTATGTGGGTGCAGGGGCCCAAGTACTTGGGCCATCCTCTGCTGCTTTCCCAGGCCACAGCAGAGAGCTGGACTGGAAGCAGGGCAGCTGGGACCTGAACCAGTGCTGGCATCACAGGTGGCAGCTCAACCTGCTGCACCACAAAAACCTATGACCTCAACTAAAATTGTCCTTGATTCCTGCTCCAGATTGACTAGATGGAATAAAGAAACAACTCTGTCCCAAATCATTGTTTGAGGTTCTTGTATATACTGGCAAACTTTCTCTTGAAAAAGCCATAGTTTTAAATAAGTCAAAAACAAAAATTACTCATCATTACAATGACTAGATTTAGATTCTAGGAAGAGATGAATCAAAGGATTAAAAAAACAAGCAAAACTGGGGGCTGGCGCTGTGGCGTAGTGGGTAAAGTCACCACCTGTGAGGCCATCATCTCATGTGGGTGCCAGTTTGTTTCCTGGCTGCTCCTCTTCCAATCCAGCTCTCTGCTAATGGCCTGGGAAAAGCAGTGGAGGATGGTCCAAGTGCTTGGGCCCCTGCCAACCACATGGGAGACTGGTATAGAGCTCCTGGCTACCGGCTTCGGCTGGCCCAGTCCCAGCCATTTGGCTACCTGGGGAATGAACCAGCAGATGGAAAATCTTTCTCACTGTCTTTCCCTCGCTCACCCTCATAACTCTTTCAAATAAATATTTTTTTAAAAGGCAAAATTATTATATCCTGGAGACTATAGATCATGGACAATAACTCAGTTTAACAGCTTGGATTTTGAAGTTACAAATCTACATTTAAATCTTCGCTCTATGGTAGGCTTTTGGTGTAGTAAAGGCACTTCTTGGAATGCCCATATCCTATATCACAGTTTCTGGGTTCGAGTCCTAGTTCAGCCCCTGATTCCAGCTCTCTTCTAATGTGTACCCTAGGAGATAGCGGTGATGGCTAAAGCACTTGGTCCCCACTGTAGCAAAAAATGACCTAAATGAAAGATCTCTGAGTGAGATCCCAGTGGGAAGAAGAGGCCATCAAAGAAGGAGGCACCTTTCTCTGGCCTTGTCTAAATAAAGTCGGAGTCTGTGAACTCAAGAGGCTTCCATAGCCTTGGCAGCTCATGACAAGAACCTCGGGTGATTACTGATGTTATAAATAAGAGTGTCAATTGTTAAATCAACAACGGGAGTCACTGTACATTTGTTCCCCAGGTAGGACCTCTGTCCTTAATGTGTTGTGCTATGCAAATTAATGGTAAAACTAATCTTCAAATAGTACTTTATACTTTGTGTGTCTGTGTGGGTGCAAACTGTTGAAATCTTTACTCAGGATAGAGTTTTGATCTTCTCTATAGAAAGATAATAAAAAAATGAATTTTTTTTTTTTTTTTTTTTTTTTTTTTTACAGGCAGAGCCAGACAATGAGAGAGAGACAGAGAGAAAGGTCTTCCTTCTGCTGGTTCACCCCCCAGTTGGCTGCTATGGCCGGCCGGCGCAATGCACCAATCCAAAGCCAGGAGCCAGGTGCTTCCTTCTAGTCTCCCATGTGGGTGCAGGGCCCAAGCACTTGAGCCATTCTCAACTACCTTCCGGAGCCACAGCAGAGAGCTGGACTGGAAGAAGAGCAATCTGGCACCCCAACTGGGACTAGAACCCGGGGTGTCAGTGCCACAGGCAGAGGATTAGCCAAGTAAGCCGCGGCACTGGCCTAAAAATGAATCTTAATGAAGAATGGGATGGAAGAGGGAGTAGGAGATGAAATGGTTTGCGGGTGGGAGGGTAGTTATTTCGGGAAAGAACCACTATATTCCAAAAGTTGTACTTTTGAAATCTATATTTATTAAATAAAAGTTCTCTATAAAAATATTTTTTAAAAAGTAATTGGTCCCTGCCACTCCCAGGGGTGACTCAGACTAAGTTCTAAGCTCCTGGCTTCAGCCTGGCCCAGCCCCAGGTATTGCAGGCATTTGGGGAGTAAACCAGTGGATGGGACATCAATCAACTCCTCCCTCTCTTTCTCTTAAAAATCAGATAAACACATCAAAATTTAAAAATTCCTCATTCTTTCTTTATTTAGAGGACCCAAAGAACTCTACTAAGAGACTATTGGAACTCATAGAAGAGTTTGGCAAAGTAGCAGGGTATAAAATCAATGCACAAAAATCAACAGCCTTTGTATACACAGACAATGCCATGGCTGAGGAAGAACTTCTAAGATCAATCCCATTCACAATAGCTACAAAAACAATCAAATACCTTGGAATAAACTTAACCAAGGACGTTAAAGATCTCTATGATGAAAATTACAAAACCTTAAAGAAAGAAATAGAAGAGGATACCAAAACATGGAAAAATCTTCCATGCTCATGGATTGGAAGAATCAATATCATCAAAATGTCCATTCTCCCAAAAGCAATTTATAGATTCAATGCAATACCAATCAAGATACCGAAGACCTTCTTTTCAGATCTGGAAAAAATGGTGCTGAAATTTATATGGAGGCACAAGAGACCTCGAATAGCTAAAGCAATCTTGTACAACAAAAACAAAGCCGGAGGCATCACAATACCAGATTTCAGGACATACTACAGGGCAGTTGTAATCAAAACAGCATGGTACTGGTACAGAAACAGATGGATAGACCAATGGAACAGAATTGAAACACCAGAAATCAACCCAAACATCTACAGCCAACTTATATTTGATCAAGGATCTAAAACTAATTCCTGGAGCAAGGACAGTCTATTCAATAAATGGTGCTGGGAAAATTGGATTTCCACGTGCAGAATCATGAAGCAAGACCCCTACCTTACACCTTACACAAAAATCCACTCCACATGGATTAAAGACCTAAATCTACGACCTGACACCATCAAGTTACTAGAGAACATTGGAGAAACCCTTCAAGATATTGGCACAGGCAAAGAATTTCTGGAAAAGACCCGGGAGGCACAGGCAGTCAAAGCCAAAATCAACTATTGGGATTGCATCAAATTGAGAAGTTTCTGTACTTCAAAAGAAACAGTCAGGAGAGTGAAGAGACAACCGACAGAATGGGAAAAAATATTTGCAAACTATGCAACAGATAAAGGGTTAATAACCAGAATCTACAAAGAGATCAAGAAACTCCACAAAAACAAAACCAACAACCCACTTAAGAGATGGGCCAAGGACCTCAATAGACATTTTTCAAAAGAGGAAATCCAAATGGCCAACAGGCACATGAAAAAATGTTCAAGGTCATTAGCAATCAGGGAAATGCAAATCAAAACCACAATGAGGTTTCACCTCACCCCGGTTAGAATGGCTCACATTCAGAAATCTACCAACAACAGATGCTGGCGAGGATGTGGGGAAAAAGGGACACTAACCCACTGTTGGTGGGAATGCAAACTGGTCAAGCCACTATGGAAGTCAGTCTGGAGATTCCTCAGAAACCTGAAGATAACTCTACCGTTCGACCCAGCCATCCCACTCCTTGGAATTTACCCAAAGGAATCTAAATTGGCAAACAAAAAAGCGGTCTGCACCCTAATGTTTATTGCAGCTCAATTCACAATAGCTAAGACCTGGAACCAACCTAAATGCCCATCAATGGTAGACTGGATAAAGAAATTATGGGATATGTACTCTTTAGAATACTATACCGCAGTAAGAAACAATGAAATCCAGTTATTTGCAACAAAATGGAGGAATCTGGAACACATCATGCTGAGTGAAATAAGCCAGTCCCAAAGGGACAAATACCATATGTTCTCCCTGATCGGTGACAACTGACTGAACACCAAAAAGGAAACCTCCTGAAGTGAAATGGACACTATGAGAAACGGTGACTTGATCAGCATAGCCCTGACTGTTAATGAACAACTTAATACATTATCCCTCTTAGTAGTTTTTTGTCTGTTCTACTTAATATGACTGGTTTAATTCTGTAATTAATACACAATTATTCTTAAGTGTTGAAATTTAACTGTAATGTGATCCCTGTTAAACATAAGAGTAGGAATAAGAGAGGGAAGAGATGTACAATTTGGGACATGCTCAAGCTGACTTGCCCCAAATGGTAGAGTTAGAAACATACCAGGGGACTCCAATTTAATCCCATCAAGGTGGCATGTACCAATGCCATCTCACCAGTCCAAGTGATCAATTTCAGTTCACAATTGATCATAATGAAAGGACTAAGAGTCAAAGGAAGCACATAAACAAGTCTAGTACCTGCTAATACTAACTGATAGAATAAATAAAGGGAGAGTGATCCAACATGGGAAGCGAGATACTCAGCAGACTCATAGAATGGCAGATGTCCTAAACAGCACTCTGGCCTCAGAATCAGCCCTAAAGGCATTCGGATCTGGCTGAAAAGCCCATGAGAGTATTTCAGGCATGGAAAGCCAAGACACTCTGGCAAAAAAAAAAAAAACAAAAAAAAAACAAAAACAAAAAAAAAACAAAACCTAAATGAAAGATCTCTGTGAGTGAGATCCCAGTGGAAAGAACAGGTCTTCAAAGAAGGAGGTACCTTTCTCTGAAGGGAGGAGAGAACCTCCACTTTGACTATGACCTTGTCTAAACAAGATAAGAGTCGGTGAACTCAAAAGGCTTCCATAGCCTTGGAAACTCATGACTGGTGCATAGGGAGATTACTGATGCCATAAACAGGAGTGTCAATTGGTAAAGTCAACAACAGGAGTCACTGTGCACTTACTCCTCATGTAGGATCTCTGTCCTTAATGTGCTGTACATTGAGACTTAATGCTATAATGAGTACTCAAACAGTATATTTCGCTTTGTGTTTCTATGGGGGTGCAAACTGTTGAAATCTTTACTTAATGTATACTAAACTGATCTTCTGTAAAAAAAAAAAAAAAAAAAAAAAAAAAAAAAAAAAAAAAAGAAGAAGAAATTATCAATTCCCAACTTGACTCTCACTGGGATTAAACATGACAATAGGTCTGATCTGACTTCATCATCATTTAAAAAATCATCTATTATTTTTCACTTTATGTTTGTGTGGGAGCAAACTGTTGAAATCTTTACTTAATGTATGCTAAACTGATCTGTATATAAAGAGAATCGAAAATGAATCCTCATGTGAATGGAAGGGGAGAGGGATTGGGAAAGGGGAGGGATGAGGGTGGGAGAGATGATATGGGGGGGAAGCCATTGTAATCCATAAGCCGTACTTTGGAACTTTATATTCATTAAATAAATGTTAAAGAAAAAAAAAAAACAAAACTCCTCATTCTACCATTTACCGACAGCAAGATACTAGTATGTCAAATAGTCACACAATGTCTCAATTTCTTCACCTCGAAAATAGGGAAAAGAGTGTCTACATCTTCTAGTCGATGTGATGGATAAATGAGCTCACACACATACTTCCCTTAGCAGAACGCCTAGTACACAGCAAGTGCTTGGCAAAGCTGTGTCCCCACTGACAGTCCCTGATAGATTTACAGGGAAGGCAATTCCTTGACTAATGTCAAGTCGTGTCTTGACAGCTTCCTGGCCATCCCGAGATGCAGAAGGACAATGTGAATCTGACTGACCTTCTCTTTTCTAAGCCCCTGTGCCATCACTTTCTGGCCTTGCAGTCCGCTTACCTAGAGATGGGCAGGAGGGGTGACGGATCTAAATGCCTCATCTCAGTGTCTCTCTTGCTGTGCATTGAAAACTGGGGCTTTTGTTTACAGAGATTATTCTACTGCTTGAATTCCCCAGGAGAACCAGAGGACACCCTGCTAATCAAGTTGTACCTTCAGCCTGCAGGCTTCCTGAGCTTCCAGACACCTGAGTTCACCATCCTGTTTCTTGATACACACAGGTTAAATGACAAGAATAAAACTGAGAGGCTGGCGCCGCGAGGTACACCGGCCGCAGCGTGCCGGCCGTGGCGGCCATTGGAGGGTGAACCAACAGCAAAGGAAGACCTTTCTCTCTGTCTCTCTCTCTCTCACTGTCCACTCTGCCTGTCAGAAAAAAAAAAAAAAAAAAAAAGAATAAAACTGAGAGGCATTCTGTGCCTGCCCCCTCCCCCAACTGACTCATGGCCATTGCTACTGCTGTTTTGTAAACAGAAAGCCCTGCATTTTGATAGTCCTCCTCTGTCTTCTCCTTTTAACTGATGCTGTCACCAACACCCAGCAGCCCCTAAGATTCTCATTAGAAAGTAACCCTACACTGCTGGTTCTGAGCCTTGTCTGAAGAAAATGGGCACCACCTGGAGAGCTTTTAAAAGTCCTGCCCTGCAGGCCACACCCAGGCCAAAGGAACCTGACTCGCTGGGAGGAAGCACCCACACATCCGGATGTTTTAAGGTTCCCAGATAATTACAGTGTGGAAAGCCACTTTCGCAATAAACAATGTGGAGATTCGCGTGTCTTGCAATACGTTTATCAGTTTATCCCAAAGATTGACCTGATCAACAGCCAAGACAGTTGTTTGTTGAAACACACACATGCACACGCACACACACACACACACACTTCTGCCTGCCCCGGTCTGCTAGGATTTCCAGCAGGAAGAGGGATTTCTGCCCCTTCCAGTCTCCTCTCCAGTTTACTGCCTAAGCCCATCTCATAGCCTCCATAGGATGGACTTCAGGAGATGTGCACCTCCTCAGAAAAGAAACAGTAACCTCCAGGGTGCAGGAAAACAGGCAGGGAAGGACTTCCCTCCCTCCTTCTGGGTGGGGAATGTGGGTTTGAGAAATCAATTGGTCTGGCCGTGCCAAGCCAAGCACAGGCAGGGGTCAAGATAAAATAAATCCACAGCAGGCTCATTTTTAAGCTGACAATTTTGTATATCCAAATGACCATTGATAGGAAAAAAAAGATTCCGCAGCCCTGCTACAGCAGCTGAGGGCAGGACGGGCAGGAGTGGGCACCTGCAGCGTCGCTCCAGAGCTGCCCACTCTGCTAATGGCTCTGTGAAGCGCTCACGTCATAAAGGCATCAGGCACCTTGTAGAATGAGGAAGCTAGATTGTCATGTAAGGTCACAGTGTTCTGATGGCAACTTCACAAAGCGAGGGGTGTTCATGTTTTAGGACTCAGCTTCCAGCCTTGTCAAGGACACCGAGAGCCATGAATCCCCTTACACCTAAAACCTCCAAGGCATAATCAGTTCATTGCTGACTTCTCTCTCTTTCTGCTCTTGCTCAGAAGCTGGGACTCCAGATTTGCCCCACACCTCCCTTCAAACCCGTACATTTGCCCATCTCTGGCTGGCTGAAAAAACATCTTTGTGTTTTCTCTGGCCCAGTTCTTGGCAACCAAGTCTCCAGCTGAAATTGGCATTGAGACTTCTGCTCTGTTCAGGGACTTCTGGTCCATGAACTCAGGGCGGGGTGCACCTGCTTCAGATGCAGCAGTGAGAGCCAAAGCATAGAGACAGGGCCAAAGAGGGCTAGGCTGAACCCCGGACCCCTCCTGGCTGGCTGATTCCGCTTGCACATGCACCAGTGAAAAGCAGTTCTCCTGGGAGTCGGGGTCTCAGTGTGAACATATGTGCAACAACAGCCTGCTGTGCCAGGGGAGGGGGCGCCTGGTTAATTTCCCTCCCAGGGCGCCGCGGAATATGCGGGAGTGCTCGGGTTTAGGAGCCAAGCCCTGAGGGTTTATGGGCCAGACAGATGGCCATCAGCACGCAGGGCACAGCACCACCCCATTTCTTCCTCGCCTCCCCCTCTGCCACCTCTTTTCCCCCCTGCTTTGCTGTCTTTTATTTCTAGGGCTCTTTCAAGACTGCATGACCATTAGGCTGACTTGAAAGTATAAGACAATGGACTTTATTTCCAAGATTTCGAGAGTGTCTTCAGCACTCAAGTTCCCTTACTACATGAAAATTTGTCCCACTTTAGAGATTCAGCTCTGATTCCTACCTTTTTTCTTTGAAGACTAATCTCCTTTTCTCCCTTAAAAAGGCCACTCCTCTGGCGCCGCAGCTCACTTGGCTAATCCTCCACCTGTGGTGCCAGTACCCCAGGTTCTAGTCCCAGTCGGGGCACCAGATTCTGTCCCGGTTGCTCCTCTTCCAGTCCACCTCTCTGCTGTGGCCTGGGAGTGCAGTGGAGGATGACCCACGTGCTTGGGCCCTGCACCCACGTGGGAGACCAGGAGGAAGCACCTGGCTCCTGGCTTCAGATTGGATCGGCACAGCACGCTGGCTGTGGCAGCCATTAGGGGAATGAACCAACGGAAGGAAGACCTTTCTCTCTGTCTCTCTCTCTCACTGTCTAACTCTGCCTGTAAAAAAAAAAAAAAAAAAAAAAAAAAGGCCACTCCTTTAGTCCATTCTCCTGTCTGCCCTTCTGTCTGTCAACTCAGCTCTCAGTTACTATCATCAGCAACATTATTTTGACAGTGCTGTGACTATTTTTCGTTCCTCTATTAAGTGTTAGATGCTGATTTTTTTTTTTAAATCAATTCCCTCTCTGATTCAGTTTCCTTGCCGGTAAAAGACGGGTGGTTACAAGGTCACCTTGGGGAGCTACTGTGAAGATGAACAAGTTAGTTTATAGAAAACACTTAGAACTGCGTCTACATCAAACAGGTGCCAAACAAGGTCTTGTGGTGCTGTGGTCATTTACAGTACATTCTTGGAAATATAAGCAGAGTCAGAGGGAACTGGAAGGGATGGAGAAGAAGAAGAAGGCCACAATCTCTCAATTTCTCCCTTCTAAATATGAGGGCATTCAAAAGTTCATGGAAATGAATACTGGGTGGGGAGAGGGAACTATGCATGGATTTCAAAATTTTTTACAACAAAATAAACTTAACTTTTTTTTTTTTTTTTTTGACAGTGAGAGAGAGACAGAAAGGTCTTCCTTACGTTGGTTCACCCCCCAAATGGCCGCCTCCTGGTCTCCCGTGCGGGTGCAGGGCCCAAGCATGTGGGCCATCCTCCACTGCCCTCTCGGGCCACAGCAGAGAGCCAGACTGGAAGAGGGGCACAGGACAGAATCTGGTGCCCCAACCGGGACTAGAACCCAGGTACTGGCACCACAGGCAGAGGATTAGCCAAGTGAGCAGGGCGCTGGACTTAACTTTCAAATCTACTTTTCCATAAAATGTCTGAGGTACCCTTGCAGAGTCAATTGATATTCTTACATAATTTCACTGGATGGGGAGTTTATAATCCAAGACATGCATTTTGGGTTACTTTATCATTAGGCTACATTAGATTTGTCAAAATATGAGCAGCCAAGGGGCTGATAATGGTGGCATAGCAGGTTAAGCCAGCACCTTTGATGTTGGTATCCCATATGAACACCAGTTCAAGTCCTGGTTGCTCGGTTTCTGATGCACCTCCCTGCTAATACACCTGCAGAGCCCCCACCCACCTACCCACATGGAAGACCCAGATGGAGTTCCTGGCTCCTGGCTTCAGCCTGGCCCACACACAGCCATTGGGGAGTGAAGTAGCAGATGCCACAGTGCCAGCCCTTAAAATATATATATATATAAACACACACACACACACACACACACACAGAGATTTTAGCAGCCTTCATCTCTTCCCTCAACCTAGAGAGACTTGGCTTGAGATTTAGATCCCTGAGCTTCGTGGTTCATTTTCTGAAAGAATCGACATTGCGGGTCCACACAAGTCACTCCACAGCTCTAACACTGAGTGTGTTTTCTGAGCCGTCAACATCTGAAGGGTCAACTAATTCCCTGGCCGGGTGTCTGCCTCTGCTGATGAGAGAGACCTTTTATTAGACCCCGGTACCTTTTAAAATGTGTTCCTTTAATTCATTCTTCTTCCACATAATTTATGATCCGCCCACAGCCTCCCACGCATCGGGTGCCTCCCTGCGACCTCTCAGGCTGTCTGCTTTCTTAGACAATCTTTCTCCCATCCACTGTGATGACCAGCTGCCCACCGCCAGCCGGCCTCAGAGGGCTGCTATCCAAACACCTGGCTGTTTTGATCTGTCACACACATTTTTCCAGGACTTGTAATAAGGCTCTAAAAAAGAAATAGTGGCCAAACGTTCCTTTTCATTTTCTCTGCTTAATGGTTCAGCCAATTACCTCTTTTTTGTGTCCTGTAAGAAAATCGTACCCACAAAGAACCACCCTGAATCCCAGAGCAGAGCAGATGACTGAGCAGATTTCGGACATGCAGCACCCGAGACGTTTTCCCTCACTTACTCTCAGTGAGCTTGGCAACCTTCTTTGCTTCTCTGCCATCTCACGTGAATATCACATTCCCCCAGCAGCTAAACGTACCAGCAGGCTTCAGACAACATCCAAAATGAGCGACACCTGCTTCCCAAGGTTGCAAAAATCTGATATTAACGTATTTCGGATACAGTGCCCTGACACTTTTTAGGCCATCAATGAGTGATTCTTGTCATCATTACAATGTCTTTCTCAAGCACATCTTAACTCTCACGTGCTCGGAGCGTGACGTCAGGAAACAAACCGAGTTACTAAAGCAAGGTCCTGCTGACCCACTACTATCATTAGGAGCGCTGGAAATGCCAATCTCTGTTTCCTTATAAAGAAAATAAATGTCCATCACATAAGAAAGATAAATGCATGTGTCTTTCCGTGAAGAAATGATTTGGGAGAAAGCCATCAGCTGTATAAATATGCCTCTGTTTGTAATATCAGGGAATACTGGAAGATCTTAAACATATTCCTTGTAGATGTTAATGTTTTGTGATATTTCATGAGTCATACTTTGCTATTTTACAAGCCTTGTAACCAAATGGAAAGCTTTTGCTCAGTGAAATTGGAACACAGTTTCAATTGGATTAAGTGCTCAAAGCAGGGATCAGTTACAAAATAACAGTGTTTGCCACTTCTTTTTCTTTCTCAGGAGTTGATGGTGAGAAGATCAACAGTTTCCCAATGGGAATTTCTTCCACATAAATTCCCCCAAACTCGGGAGGATGAGGCACAACTCCAGGAGAGACAAGTGTGGGCATAACGTTCTAGCTGCAAAGAAACTAGGTGAGTTGGCTTCGTGAGTTGTCAGCCTTGGTGGCACAGAGCTCACAGCCGAGTCACTGCTGTCAGCTAGGACACTTGCAGGGACAGGAGAGGCTGGCATGGAAGCGTGTGTTCAGATCCTGAGCAAGAGAACCTGCTAAGAGGAGCTTCCAGCTGCCACTCCAAGGCCGTGCTTCCCCGGAGCTACCCACAGCCACTGAGCGAGGCTGTTAAGGAGGCAGGCGTGACAGTGGGCTGATTCCTGCCCTGTGGGGGACTCTTCTGAGAGACACCTTTGCTCTGGGAATCTATTCTCTTGCCTGAGACATTCTCAGAATCACACTGCAGTCTGAGACCCTCCCCATCCAGTCCTCCCTTCCTTCTGTTCTTTAGCAGGCCATCAGCACTGCACTGTGGTCTTCCTCTTTGTCTTCACGGTCATTTCCCACAAGAAAGCCCTGGTAGTTTTTAATCCTGTCTTGGCTACTGCTCAGAGGATCTGATCTGACACTCCTGTCCTCCAGATGGGATTTACAAGCTTCTGGATGGTAAATCAATTAGTGGCGATTGCTTAGAACACTATCTTGTGAAGGTTTGGGAGACCAAGCTGAGGTCCCAGAGGATGGTTTATTCACGTCTGTACCGGGCATGGAGCAGGATGGGGAGGCACATGTGCCCTGTATTTATTCATTATGAGCACAGTGCTCATTTGCCCTGGCCAATGCTTTTGCACATCCCTATCTAGGTAAATCAGTATTGTAAAATTATTAAATTTTTTAAATTAGAAAAGTTGCAAAATTGCAGTTAAAATGCAGAACTGGAAAGTGACTCAATTTCAGCCTCTCTGAATTTTCCATCTTTTCCTTTGAATGGTAAGCTAAAACAGAAGCAACCTCTTTTAAAGTCTCAGTTCCTTCACCTACAAAATAAGGCAAAAAAAAAAAACCTTCCTATCTCCTAGAATTAGGAAGTTTAAATGAGATTATACTAGGAAAGCTTGTAGCACAATATATGCATTATGTAAGAACTCAGTAAGTGTTAATGTTTAATATTACAGTGCCACTTGAGACCTAACACCATGATCTTAAAGTGCATATCACTCTATGCTATACTGATTAATAGTTAATTCAAGACAGCACAGCATGCCTTACTCATGCGTTTAACTAAGGGATATTATAAACTTCACTGAAGCAATAACATGATTGGATTCTTCTCTCTTCTTTCGGTAGTGTGGGCAGCTCACATAGATCGCATTATTAAATGTTCAGGTCACTTACATGGTGTATAAGTAGGGAGAGGGTGGCCCAAATGATATTCTTTTGAATTATGGAAGGACAGCCCTTTCAAAACAATTTGTCCTCAGTTATGGTCTCTGAAGTGTAATACCATAAATCAGTAATGACCTGATGGCCCTCCCTATATACTCAATAAAAAATTCTCATCAGAATCAATAAAACCTTGTAATCCATAACGGAAACTGAGGGGGCTGCCTTCTGAGAAAGCATAATGTATTTCTGTCCAGGTCCTCTGCCAGGTTGTTCATGACCACCTGGAACCTTTACTCCTCTTCATGAGTATGTCCCCCAGGTCTTGTTCTCTGTCCAAACCACCCCCTACACACACACACACACACACACACACACAAACATACAACACAGAGTTTCACACTCAATAAACTTGTCCCTGTCAATCCTCAACTCCCTGAACTTCATTCTCTCACCCCTAAAAACTTATCGACACCAAGCCATCTTCACCCCTTCCCAGGTCCTCTGCTCATGATTAATCCGTCTTCTTGAAGTTGGATCCCTCTCCTCCAAGCTGGAACTGTACAGTTATTGGTCTTTCCTCTGCTTCCTTAATTTCCTAGATAGATCAGGCCCTACTTCAGAGAACACGCATATTAAATCACCTCTCATTTCAAACAGCCTTCCCTTGACCCATGTCCCCTTCCACCCTCTCTGTCATGTGGCTGTTCCTCACAGTGTTAGTTCCACTGTTTACCTACCAGTGGTTCTTCAGCTCTGCAATCCGATTCCTACCATGAGAGCTCACCCCCACTGAAACCAGCCTCGAGAAAGAGAACTACTGACCCAATCCTCAGATCCCGGACATTTTAAGACTTGATTTTATATAATTGCTTGGAAGCTTTGACATTCCTGGCATTTCTTTGTAGAAACTCCCTTTGTTGGTTTCCATGCCACCACTCTTTCCCTACACTCCTATTTATAATATCATCCTCTATTAGTCTTCCTTTGACAACTCCTCTTCTGGCCACTCTTCTACAATTCATTAGTTAGTTAGTTATTAAGCACCTGCTATGTGTCAAGCACCCCATTGGGGAGTGTGGTAAAAAGTTAAAACAGACATAGACTTTACCACCAGGACCATAGCACCAAGAGAACACAGTGGTAAACAGTCCACTTTACCTGGCACAATAACTCTAAGAAAAATATCTGGGGGCGGCACTTTTCCTGGGAAGGGGATTGCTTTGGAGGTAAGTCTTGAAATATCAACAGCTGTGTGCTAGGTACAGAGAGCTAAACATGGAAAAGAGGCCAGGAATATTGCTGTTGGGGGAACAGTGTGTGTAAAGACCTGGAAGTTTCGGGGCTGGTGTTGGGATAGAGCAGATCAAACTGCTGACTGTGGTGCTGGGATCCCATGTGAGCACCAGTTCCCGCATGGCTGCTCCACCTCCAATCCAGCTCCCTGCTAATGTGCCTGGGAAAGCAGAAGAAAATGGACCTCTGCTATCCATGTGGGATATTCGGATGGAGTTCCAGCTGTTGGCTTCAGCCTGGCCCAGCCTAGCTGTTGTGGCCATTTGAGGAGTGAACCAGTTACTGGAAGAGTGCTCTCGCTGTCTTGCACTCTCTCTCCCCCCTCCCTCTTTCACTCTCTCCCCCCTCCCTTTTTCTGTAACTCTGGCTTTTAAATAAATCCATCTTTAAAGCAAATACCTGGAGGTTAAGGCAGCAACTGTGCTCAGAGAACCTTAAGTGATTTGGTTTGACTGCTGTGTAGACTGCTGAGAGGAAATCATACAAAATGAGATCAGAGAGATAAACAGAACCCTGATAATAAAGGCCCAGGGAAATCTCTGTCATTACCCAAATTTCTACACTCGGATCTCTCTTAAATCCCAACCATTCCTGCTGCTGCTTCACACGTTTATGACTCCTAAATCCACAACCCTGCTCAGGACCTCATTCCCAAGCACTGGGTCCGTACGTCCAACAGGCAACGGTCAGTGCGTCTTCACCTGAAGGCTCCACAGGCACATTTCCATGTTGGAAACAAAAGTCATGACGACTTCACCCAGTCACTGCAGAAGACCCAGACGAAGCACTCTATGCTGTTCCTATATTCCCTACATTAATGTGTAGCACCATATCCTACTGTAACACAAGAGACGGTGGAGTCACCTCTGAATCTTCCCTTTTCCAAATACAACACCCAGGTGCTAAGGCTCCCTGAAGTGTGCTTCACCTATTTCTAGTCATTTTCTCCCCTCCTTTTCATCTCCACGTTGCTTAGTTTAATCCAGGCGCTGCCATCATTCCTCGCCTGGACACTGACTCCTCACCCTTCATCTCATCTCCCTGCATCTCACTGTAGGATGCACAGTCCATCCTCTACAATACTCAGACTGGTCAGTCTAAAACAGTCTTCCCCGAGTTTAATGTTACCAAAAACAATCACATAGAACACTGGCCAAAATATAATATTCCAGGCCCCATTTCCAGAGACTGATTTAGAAACTCTGGGTGGAGTCTGAGAATTTATATTTCTGATAACGCTAACTTAGCAAGTGCAGAGGCCACATTTGGAGGAATACTGATCTCAAACACATCTGACATGGTTACTCTACACACGGGCGAGGGGAACCTTTTTTCTGCCAAGGGCCCATTTGGGTATTTATAACATCATTCACGGTCATACACAATTATCAACTTAGAAATTGGCCTGATCTCCATTTATTGAATTTCAAGTCCCCCAAGTGGTTGCCTTGGTAGGGCCAGACCAAATGACTTTCATGGACTTTATACGGCCTGTGGGCCGGATGTTTCCCACCCATGGTGGAGCCCAACTCACAGCTGTTTCACTTCAGGATTTAAGACTCTCTATTGCCTAGCTACTGTCAAACTCTGCTGCCCCATTTCTCACCATACTTCTGATGTGCCTGGGTCAATTCACAGCTCTACTGAGCTGCTTTCAGCTTCCTGAATTTCCTGCACCTGAGTTTGTGCTTGCAAACCTGCCTATAATCCCCCTAGGCAACACCTTTGGCCTCCCTGGCCAACAATTATCTCTCAAACTCATCTCAAAGGTAGCATCCACTGTGAATTCTCATGCAAGTTACCTTCCACCCTTGCCCCCTAAACACTGACAATCTTCTCTTCTGTGACTCCACGGTTTGTGTACTCATATTTGCTGTTAATCTGCAGACACCTAACTGTACAAAAGTTTGCAAAGGTCTGCTGTTTGTCAACAGCTCTGCAAGGACAGCACCAGACTCCTCCACACTGGTATTGGCATGCAACACAGTACCTCTATCTACCACTTGCTCAATAAGCCTTTGCTGAAACAACAAACCTAACAGTTAAAAACCAGTAGGTATCCACAACATAAAAACCATGTGCTAAGCACCAGATATATGCATATACACACATGACCTATATGAATTCATTTAATCCTCACAAGTCCATGAGGCATGCATACTGCAAGTATAATCCAAACGTTACAGACTAGGAAACCAAAACTTCCAGAATTTATGAAATGTCTCAAGATCATATGTCTAATAAGTGGTAGAGCCATAAACTGAAACCATGTCTGATTCTGGACACCAGTTACTGCCCTATTGTGCCTTGCTGAAGGGTAACTAGGTCAGCAAATCAACATGCTGCCAAGGATTCCTACTCAACACCACATTACCCTACAGTTATGAACCTTAAGCATTAAATTGAAAAGGAATAAACTAAGCATGAAAGACTCCACTAAATAAGTCTACAAAACACCACATGAGGCTTGTAAACATTTTTATTTCTTTTGTTCTTAGTGCATTTCAATTTTAAAATAAGATATGAAGAATTCTAGCAATAAACATCTAAGCCTTTGCCCTGTATGTTTTATGAAGAAACAGAAAGTCTTTTCTAATAATAACAATTATTATAAATGCATTATTCTACCCCCACATTTCTCAAAGAAGATTAGCTCTGGAAGACGGTCCAGGAAAAATAAGTGGCCACATACATTTGGAAAACCTACACCACCGAGTCTGTACTGCAGGAGATTGACAACACGTGCATGTTAAGGGCTTCAAGAAATCCTGGAGCTAAGTTTCTAAAAAGGCTAAACGCACTCCTTTGAGTGTTCCAGACATTTCGGATCATGGAACCCTTTTCAAAGCACTAATTTCTATAGAGCACACTCCAGAGAACAGTTTCTAGCCATGTATTTCTGACTTATAATGGATGGCACAAAGCTCGTGGCTGTCATTCTGTGCAATGTACAGGTACTTTGAACTGAACTGCTTGCACTCCTGGGCTTCTTAGTTGTCATGAGCTCATTATTTTCATTTTCTTGGAGCATCAAGAGCAACATTTTTGCCATTTTACTTGCAAAACCTAGAAACTTTGTATCATAATTTTCTTTCATAATAGAGACCAATTTTATTTAGCTGTTAATACAGGAATCACAAAGGGATATACTATTTTTTTTTCTTGACAGGCTGAGTGGACAATGAGAGAGAGAGAGACAGAGAGAAAGGTCTTCCTTTTTCTGTTGGTTCACCCTCCAATGGCCGCTGTGGCTGGCGGGCTGCGGCCGGCGCACCGTGCTGATCCGAAGCCCGGAGCCAGGTGCTTCTCCTGGTCTCCTATGGGGTGCAGGGCCCAACGACCTGAGCCATCTTCCACTGCACTCCAGGGCCACAGCAGAGAGCTGGCCTGGAAGAGGGGCAACCAGGACAGAACCCAGCGCCCCGACCAGGACTAGAACCCGGTGTGCCGGCACCACAGGCAGAGGATTAGCCAAGTTAGCCACGGCGCCAGCTGGGATATACTATTCTTGAAGGAGTTAAAGTAGATGAGAAAAGTTAAAGCAGATGATAATATAAAAGTTAAAATAGATGATACTATAAGAAAGCAAAGGATAAAATTAGTGTTTACTTTCAGAGTTAGGTCCCAAACATACCTCCATATTGCTTTTTAGAAAGTATTTCTTTTATATATTTAAAAGGCAGAACAAGGGGCCGGCGCTGTGGCTCACTTGGTTAATCCTCTGCCTGCAGTGCCAGCATCCCATATGGGCGCCGGGTTCTAGCCCTGGTTGCTCCTCTTCCAGTCCAGCTCTCTGCTCTGGCCCAGGAAGGCAGTGGAGGACGGCCCAAGTGCTTGGGCCCTGCACCCCATGGGAGACCAGGAGGAAGCACCTGGCTCCTGGCTTCAGATCAGTGGAGCGCCGACCGGAGCTGCCATTTGGGAAATGAACCAACGGAAGGAAGACCTTTCTCTCTGTCTCTCTTTCTCTTACTGTCTATAACTCTACCTGTCAAATAAAAAAAAAAAAAGAATTAAAAAAAAAAAAGGCAGAGCAAGACAGACAGAGTGACACGGGGCGGGGCTGGAGAGAGAGAGAGAGAGAGATCTTCCAGGCCGGCGCTGTAGCTCATTTGGTTAATCCTCCGCCTGTGGTGCCGGCATCCCATATGGACACGGGGTTCTAGTCCTGGTTGCCCCTCTTCCAGGCCAGTTCTCTGCTGTGGCCCGGAAGTGCAGTGGAGAATGGCCCAAGTGCTTGGGTGCCTTTACCCGCATGGGAGACCAGGAGCGGCCTGGTCAGTGCAGCGCCGGCCATGGTAGCCATTTGGGGGGGGTGAATCAATGGAAAGAAGACCTTTCTCTTTGTCTCTCTCTCTTACTGTCTATAACTCTACCTGTCAAATAAATTTAAAAATAATAGAGAGAGATATCTTCCAGCTACTGGTTCACTCCTACAAATGCCCACAACAGCCAGAGCTGGGCCAGGCCAGGCCAAAGCCCCAGAAGCCAAGAATTCCAACTACGTCTCCCAAGTGGGTGGCAGAAACCCAACTACACCTGCTGCCTCTCCCAGGGAGCACATCAGAGAGCTGGAATGGAAAGGAGCAGAGCTGGGACTTGAACCCACGCACTGCAATATGGAATGCAGACATTCCAAGCAGCAGCCTAACCATTGTGCCAAAACCCTGCCCCAGGTCTAACTTTTTAAAGACTAAAGCTGAGAGAGAAAAACGTAACATTACAAGATGCCTCGTTTCCTTAAGAGGAAGACAAGGCAACTATCCAGTAGCAACATGAGGTTTCCTGTCTCCTGTGTGTGGCACAAAGAGGCTTCGTGAGGCATGGTGGGCAATGCCTTCAAATACATTCTACAATGAAATTAAATCCAAAGGCTGCTCAGACGTTGCTCAGGAAAGCCTGGCTTGGGAGTCAAGATCAGTTTAATTCTTTTTTTTTTTTTTTTTTTTTTTTTTTTTTGACAGGCAGAGTGGACAGAGAGAGAGAGACAGAGAGAAAGGTCTTCCTTTGCCGTTAGTTCACCCTCCAATGGCCACCGCGGTCAACGCACAGTGCTGATCCGATGGCAGGAGCCAGGTGCTTATCCTGGTCTCCCATGGGGTGCAGGGCCCAAGCACTTGGGCCATCCTCCACTGCACTCCCTGGCCACAGCAGAGAGCTGTCCTGGAAGAGGGGTAACCGGGACAGAATCCGGCGCCCCAACCAGGACTAGAACCTGGTGTGCCAGCGCCACAGGCGGAGGATTAGCCTAGTGAGCCGCGGCGCTGGCCAAGATCAGTTTAATTCTGAAGTGCATATCAGCTAAGGCAGCTCTACGAGGGACCGGCCTCAAGCAGCGAGGTGGACAGTTCCTTGGTGGTCTTCTCAGCCCAAGGGAAGCACTTCTGCTCCCTGGAGGAGTGGGAGGGCTACAACACCTGCAGCTGCTCCTTCACAATCATTGGTTCCTGCAAACAAGCTTTTGACAAGGAATGGGCCAGAAAATACTCGAGTCTAGAGGCTCGATGATCTGTCTTGTTGCTGAAGGGCAGGTCTGTACACTCTGACACTGAATCGTGGGCGGTCTGAGGTGTGGGGAGAGTAACAGCCACTCAGGAAATGTGGCTACAGCTGCTCAGTCTAGTCAGGCAGCACTAACAACAGACTTTCATAACCTGGCTGGCCTCTACACAACAAATGCATTTCTCACACTCTGGATGAATGAGCCCAAGAACCAAGGTGCTGGCAGAGGGTTTCAGGTAAGAGCCCATTTCCTGGTTCATAGATGCTGCCTTCCTGCTGTGCCCTCACTCCGTGGAAGCAGGCCAGGTGGCACTCTGGGGCCACTTTTATAAGGGCACTAATCCCAAATCCAAGGACAGAATCACCTCCCAAAGGCCCCATCTCCTAACATCATCACTTCAGCGGTTGGGATTTCAACACTGGAATCGTGGGGAGACGCAATCATTCAGACCACAGCAACAGCCATATGGAATATGAATCTACTTGAAAAGATTCCAGATGGAGGAAGTGGAGGGAGACGAGCTCCCCGGAGCTTGCAGAGGCTGCGCTGGGCTGCCTTGTCCCAGTTGTCCAGTCCCACTGGCTGTCCATCACTCATCTCTGGCTCTGTCGCCACACACTTCTGTGGCTTTTCTGTGTTGCTTCTGCCTGCTCTGTTTTGACCAAACCCTTTGATCCAGACTATCTGTGGCAAAGGCCAGGTATCACATCAAACCAGGCAGAGGAAAACAAGAGCCAGCAGTTGTCCAGTCTTTCAAACTCAGTTGAGAAGTACACGCTTGGCAGGACCCTGGCAGCCTCCATGTTGCTCACCAGCTCGTGGAAGTCAAGCTCAGGTAAATTTGCTGTGACTTTTCCTGTGCAGCAGTTTGAGACACACAGTTTGAGAAATCAAACTGCACCATAAATAATGGGGAATATTCCAGAGCACAACCTAAGACCTGATATGTTCACCAAATCTCTTAAAAGTGAAAGACTTGAGTCATAGAAACCAAATAGATTGGTCTTACAGACTGTTTTTAACCAACACAAAGTTTACCCGTTCTCTGTGTTTCTATCAACTTTGTTCTCAAAAGCAGGCAAAGAGGAAACAATGCAACACATAAAGGAGGTCTGGTGTGAATGTGTCCCCCAAGCCCATGTATTGATTGCAAACTTGACTCCCAGAGAGACACTGTTGGAAGGTGAGACTTAATGAGAGGATTTGGGTTATGAGAGCTCTATCTTCCTCCTTTTTAAAAATTTTATTTATTAGAGAGAGAGAGAAGGAGGGAGAGAGAGAAGGGAGGGACTGAAGGAGGGGTATCTTTCATCTATTGATTCACCCCCCAGATGTCCTCAATGGCCTGGACTGAGTCAGGCTGAAACCAGAAATCTGGAACTCAATCTGGGTTTCCCACATGGGTGCAGGGGCCCAAGCACCTGGGCCATCCTCTGCTGCCTTCTCAGGCACATTAACAGGGAGCTGGATTGGAAGCAGAGCAGCCGGGATCTGAACTTGTAGTCTGATATGGGATGCTGGTGTTGCAGGCAGTGGCTTAGCCCACTGGCTCCAAGGCTCTGCTGCCTTCATGATTGCATTAATCCCCTTATTAAAAACCTGGCTCCTCGCATAGGTGGCTGCCCCCGTCCCTTCCTTCTGGAGGATACGGCATTGAAGGTGCCGTTGTAGTAGCACAGAGATAGGGCCCTGGCACCTGATCTTGGTCTTCCCAACCTCCAAAGTTGTTAGAAATAAAATTGCTATTCTGTATAAATCATCCAGCCTGGGTACTCTGCTATAACAGCACAAAATGCACTAAAACAAAATCTAAATCTAAGCTAGTTAGGGGCTATCGGTTCACTGGGTTTACAGAGATTTTAACATTTTCCGAGACAACTGTGCTCCAAGATTTCAATATGTTCCACTCGTCAGTCTGGCTTTCAGTGGGTTTACGGTGCTTGTCAAACTGGAAAGTAAAGACCTACATCCTTCCCTTATATATTGGGAAGCATAACTATGTCCATGTCAGATACATGAGATTCAGACATGACGCTTTGATGCACAGAAAACGCATCCTGTGATGTGTGTTGTGCAAGGGTTAATGAAGGGCCCAGTGTTTCAGCAGCAGTTTACCACGTCGCTGGGAATATCTTAATGTCACATTTTCATTAAAGCAATAATCATGAGTGCACCACATCACGAATCTCTTGCAATCTGGTGGCACTGAAGGAGAATTCATTATTTAGAGCAGTAATCACATCTGTGATGCTTTTTCTCCAGCTCCCAGGGATTTATTTGACATTAAAAAAATGGAAAAGCCCAGATTGTCCACTCCTTTTATTTAAATAAGCCTGTGCAAAACAAACAAGCAAGTCAACGCTCTTTCCTATGGGGAAATCCTTTCACCATTATTTACCAATGTGCACATCTTCTGCAAATCTAGGCCTGTCTTTCACTCCTCACAAAGACTTCATCTTATGTATTTTTCTTTTCTTTTTAAAGTTTTATTTAATTGTCTATTTAAAAGGTGGAGTAAAACAGAGAGAGAAAGGGAGAGACCTGAGAGAAAGAGCAAGAAAGATCTTCCATCCACTAGCTCACTCCCCAAATGGCTAACAGAGCAGGGCTGGGCCAGGCGGAAGCCAGGAGCCAGGAAATCCATCTAGGTCTCCACACAGTGGCAGGACTCCTAGTACTTGGGCCATCTTCTGCTGCCTTCCCAGGTGCATTAGCAGGGAGCTGGATCAGAACTGGAGCAGCCGGGACTTGAACTGGCACTCTGATATGGGATATTGGAATCATACGTGGTGATTTAAACTGCTGTGCCACAATGCTGGCTATGCCTCAGTTTATTTTTCATTATAAATTGTGATAACGGTGAATCTCTGCCTTTAAAAACAAAACTTCGATGGATTTTAATCACACTTTACTAGAATAATCCTTTTTATCATAACCCCAAATTTTATTTTTTGACCATAAAAACACTATCACATGAGCCCTAACTCTGAAGATTTTGTTTTAAGACTTCATTCACATCCCATGTGGCTGGACTTCCTACTTTTCTCCTCCCATCGTCATTTCCTCTCCCACGATGGACTCAGCAGACATTATTTCAGCTCCTCACTGGCTGGGATCTTTAATTCCTTCACCCACTTAACCTTGACCCTTGCACCTGTCCTTCAGATTCCCTAATCCCTGTACCATCTGCCTTCTGTGTTCTTCTACCCAGGCCACGGAGTGCCTTTGAAAAAGGTACTAGCTTCACATCAACCAGGACCATTAACACCTCAGGGCTCCCAAGCTCTGCTCCACCTCCCAGTGTCGCTCCCCGTCTTCGTGGAGGAACGACACAGGACCCTGCGCTGTTCTTTCGTCTGCTCGGTCCTCCCCGGGTTTGCTGCTGGTTCTTCCCGGGTTGGCTACCGTCCTTTCCACCTCCGTGGAAGGGCGGTTCCCCCTGGCCACTCTCCCCACTTCCGCGGGGGAGCGGCACTCCGCCTGCCGGCTCTCTCGGGGGCTGCACAGGTGTTCCTTCAGATAGATGTTCCCCTTAGATGTTCCTGGTGCATGTTGTCTCTCTCCTCCTTTATAGTCCTCTTCCACCGATCCCAACTCTGCTACCCACATGCCGAGTACGCTGCTCTCCTCCAATCAGGAGCAGGTCCTACAGTTTATTGGTTGAACTGGAGGCAGCTGTGTAGAAGCTGTTTCTCCCTTCTCAGCGCCATATTGTGGGAGAGCAGATGCATAGAATAAGTCTTAATTCCAGTAACTTAGTCTAGTCCGAGTTGCTCCCAGTTGCTCCCCACACCCAGCAATTCCTGGGCCTGCGTTGGTGAACTTTGTCTCACATTTCACAGGGGAGAAGTTTCAATACTTCATATTGATCATGGAGCCCCTATCCTACCTACTTGCTGTTGTCAAGAGATGAGTTCATCTTTGCAAAAGCTCAACTCCCTTTTCCTCCTCCTCGCCATCATCAAATTGATCTCCCAGTATCATTCTCTGTCACCTCTGAGAACAAGACATTCCCTTCCTGGGCATCAGGTGTGCCTTTTTCCCACATTATGTGGGGGTTCTCCATGCTGCCTCCTCCTCTTCCTCTATTTCAACCTTGCTTTCAAAGCTTCTTCCTCTCAACCTATTAATGTCCTCACTGCTTTCTAGTAAGTGAAAACCTTCCTGCATTTCAGTGTCTGCCACTATCAACTGCCTAGCCCTCCCTCTTCTTTTGAACAAGCCCTAGGCACTGCACTCAGCCTTCCCCATCCTTGGATGCAATCAACCACAGACGGAAAATATTTGAAAAATAATCGCTTCTGTATTGGACACATTTTTCTTGTCATTATTCCCTGAACAATGTAATATAACTATTTACATAGACTATGCATTTTGTTAAGTATCATAAGCTACAGATAAAACACCATACCATTTTATATAAGGGATTTGATTTTCTTTTCTTTTTAAGATTTATTTATTTGAAAGGCAGACTTCTAGAGAGAGGGAGAAACAGAGAGACAGGGAGACAGAGAGAGACAGAAAGAGATCTTCCATCTGCTGACTCACTCCCAAATGGCTGCAGAGGCCCTGTCTAGTCCAGGCCAAAGCCAGGAGCCTAGAACTTCATTTGGCTCTCCATGTGGGCGGCAGGGACCCAAGTACTTGGACTATCATGTGCTGCTTTCCCATTCTCCTTAGCAGGGAGCTGGATTGGTAGTGGAGTAGCCTGGACTTGAACCGGCGTTCATGGGGGATGGCAGTGTCACAGGCATCAGTTTAATGCACTGCGCCACAATGCTGGCCCCAGGAGTACTGATTTTCTCTGCAGGTTTTGATATTCACAGGGGGTCTGGGAAACCAGACTCCTATGGATAGCAAGGAACAACTGCATCCCTACTTCCTTACTGCAATTTCATTTCCACATTCACTTAAGACATTTCCAGCCCTTGAACCGCTTTCTTGAGACCATTCTCGGGTACACCAGGGGCCCCTTGGTGACTTGGCTGGCACATTCCCGCATCACAGTCTCAGAGCCTGGTGGAGCCCGGCATCACAGGGAGCTGCTGCTGCCTCCTTCCTTGTTGCACTCTCCCTTGGGTTTTGTTCTTCTTTACTGAGAATAAATAAGGCCCAATAAATAATTTCTTAGGCCGGCGTCATTACTGCTGTGGTTGGTAAGACAACTTTGCCATCATATTCTCTTTCAGAAATGAGTGAAGGGAAGACCCACTGGGCTACAATTTATAGCCCATCTCCTATCACTCTCAACCGACAAGTACACTCGTGTACCAGCACTGGGCGTATTCTGTGCTTTGCGTCTTCTCAAGATGAATCCTCATTTGCATTCCTCACCATGAGGCCTGAAGAACACATTTTCTGTGCTCTTGGTAACTAAGCCTCAGGTCTTAATTTAACATTACTCAAAGTTCTAAAATTAAAAACAGAACAGAAACGTGGCCTGCTCTGCCCATCTATTGAAACAGAAGGGCTAATGTGGAGGCTATTTTCTTAGCAATCTGAATAATAAATTTTTTTTATTTGTGAGTGGGTTGATAGCAGAACTATTTTCAAAAAAGACTGGAGAGTGTGGGTCATAAATTCACTCCTGAGGATTCTGCTTCAGGAAGGAGCTGCCAGGAGAGACTCGGGCCACAACCACTACCAGGGTCTGCCCCCTTGCGCCCCAAGTCTGCTCCTAGGAACCACCAGGCCCACTTCCAGCCAGGAGATGGATCCCAGTTCTCCTTCTCATCTTGCAAGACCCCTCTGCTGGCCGGCGCCGCGGCTCAATAGGCTAATCCTCCACCTTGCGGCGCTGGCACACCGGGTTCTAGTCCCGGTCGGGGCGCTGGATTCTGTCCTGGTTGCCCCTCTTCCAGGACAGCTCTCTGCTATGGCCTGGGAATGCAGTGGAGGATGGCCCAAGTGCTTAGGCCTTGCACCCTATGGGAGACCAGGAGAAGCACCTGGCTCCTGCCATCGGATCAGCGCAGTGCCCCAGAGCTACAAAGTCCCCAAAGCCCTTATCCTGATGCTGTGTCCATGTGGCACTTGGGCCCGGGTCTGCTCCCTTCCAGCAGCTTCTGGTGACCTCGACACATATTCTCTCTCTCTCTCTCTCTCTCTCTCTCTCACACACACACACACACACATGTGCACACACCTACACCCCTCTCAGAGACGGAGGGCACTCATTCTCTTCCCTGCAAAGCACAGACACTCCAGTTTCTCCGGGATTCCATGAGCACCTGCCTTTTCATTTTCAGATGGAGTCAATGGAGGCAGATCATCATCACCAGTAATACCGTGCCTACATCTTGACCGGGGAATAGTCTGGGGCTCCAGATGTAAAAGTAGGAGAGCTGGTAGAACAGATTCATATTCTCCTTGGTTTACGGCTGGAAGAACTCAGCAGAGTATATTAGAACCAAAAGAGACGGAGTGGGGGCAGGTATTTGGTTGAGACATCTCTTGGGATACCAGCATCCTATGCTGGAGTGCCTGGGTTCAAGTCCTGGCCCTGCTTCAACCCACCTTCCTGCTGGTGAACACTCTGGCACAAGTGGTTGGGTCCCTGCCACCCACATCGAGACCCAGACTGGCTTCCCAGCTCCTGGCTTTGGTCTGGCCCAGCCCTGGCTGATGTGGGATGAGCCAGTGATTGGGACTCCCCCTCTGTCTCTGACTTTCAAATAAATAAAATAAACTTAAAAAAAAAAAAAAAACAGACACACAGAGGCTGGGAGGCAGGACCAGCACCTGTTTTCTGAGCAGAGTTCTTACACTGACCCAGGACTGCCAATCTCAGCTGCTATCTCTCCAAAAAAGGACATTCACTCACACAATGACAATCTCCAATATAAGGGAAAGAAGTCAGAAACATTTTCTACACTTTCTCTATAAGATTACAAAAATGTAAAATTTACTTTAAGGGAATAACATGAGAAAACAAAGTAGCAGAACCAAAAGAACTACACTCTTCCTGCACGCTAACTCACTGTGCTTCTCTCAAATTATAAGGCAAGCTGGAAATGCATCAGCATTCTAGAAACACGCAGCAAACACGAGTGCAATGTCTGAAGGTCATCCTCAACTCCCGTAAACTCTGTACTGGGGAGGAGATTTTTATTTCTCATTTTAATCCATTTGTCCTTAATATGAATTGGTGGCCGGAGCCGTGGCTCACTAGGCTAATCCTCCGCCTTGCGGCGCCGGCACACCAGGTTCTAGTCCCAGTCGGGGCGCCGGATTCTGTCCCGGTTGCCCCTCTTCCAGGCCAGCTCTCTGCTGTGGCCAGGGAGTGCAGTGGAGGATGGCCCAAGTGCTTGGGCCCTGCACCCCATGGGAGACCAGGATAAGTACCTGGCTTCTGCCATTGGATCAGCGCAGTGCACCGGCTGCAGTGCGCTGGCTGCGGCGGCCATTGGAGGGTGAACCAATGGCAAAGGAAGTCCTTTCTCTCTGTCTCTCTCTCACTGTCCACTCTGCCTGTCAAAAAAAAAATATATATATATATGAATTGGTGGGGGGAGGCTTTTTTTTAGGAATATCTTAAGACAATCGGACTTGGAACCACACACACGGATATATACGCATGTTTAGCACAGAGGCATAGATATGTTTTTTTAGCATATGGGCATGAATATATATTTATGCATGTTTTAGCATGCAAGCATGGATATATATGTTTATATATATTATATATGTTTAAATATATTACATATGTTTAAATATATTTTATATGTTTAGCACACAGACATGGATATGTATGTGTTTTTCAGAACACCAGCATGGATATATATGTCCTTTTTGCACAAGGGCATGGTACAGGAATACATTCTTGGGGCCTGGATCGGGGCGGGGCACTTCTGCCCCACATCAAGTCTGCGAGTGCAGCAAGGTAGAGATGAGAGCTCACAGACAACCTAACAGGAAGAAGGGCGACCTTTGCCACACATAATTTGCATGAGCCGCTCCTCGGGGGACGGCAGGCCCAGGAAAATGTGCAGGAACAGCAAGCTGCTTGTTTGCCAGGAGGAACAGAGGTGCAGGCGTCCAGGCACGTGACAAGGCAGCCTGCTGGAGGAGGGCCCTTTTTGTCCCCAGTTCAGCAGCTTTTCCCAAAGGCATTCCCCACCCCCACCCCCACGCGGCACACAGGCACAGATAGAGGAGGCTCCCAGATTCCCCAGGCCAGCTCAGCCCCACCAGGGCCAGCGGGATCTGACCAGGCCTGACAGAGCTCTCCGAAGGTAAAGAGGCTGCAAGCAGGAGGCGTGTGAGTGACTACACCCAGGAGCTTACGTGCTGTAGCAAGACAAGCCTTGCAGAAAAGGAGAGAGACACGCTTTGCAGATTCCTTACTATTTTTAGTGCCACAGAAAAATATTTACAGTGTTCAATCACCAAGTCTATTGAAGGCAATTTATGTGCATTAAAAAACAAGCTCGTCATTTAAAATTGTAATGAGAGATATCACAACTAAGCACGCAGTGCGATGGCCCTGAAGTCTGCCAGATTTGGAACAATCCACACACACTCCCTGCTTTATTGTGGGGATCTCCCTGCTATTGACAGCTGTGTGGAGGCTTAATTCAGCATCCTTCAGCTCATTGGACACCAGCCCACTGATTACTTCCACACAGAAAACGCTGGTGGACACAGCAGCACTGTTCCATGTTTTAGTGCTGTCCCATCTGAGCACAATTTGGGGGATGGGGAGACACAAAACACGGCGCATCTCTTTACACCTTGTCACTCATACGATTCCTGCTTAGTGTGTGTTGTGCTCTCTGGGTATACTAGATTAAGGCTGTGTGTAAATAACCATGAAGTTTCTCTCCAGAGAACTGGATGTAAGAAGGTAAGGCTGAACTTATTTATAATCAAGGTGTCTGTCTGTAAAGTCCACGTGACCCTGAAATCTAGGTTTACTTCTGCTCTCCGCCAGGTATAATTACCTGGATAACTATAGGCTGCATTCCGCCAGGAAATGGGAAGTAAATGCATGGTTATTATGCAGAAGATGGTACCACTGTGTGATTAAGGCAGAGCTACTGACACTTTGGGAGCTGCAGGAGTCTTCATTGTGGGGCTGTCATGTGCATTGTGGGATGTTTTTGCAGCATCTCTGGCCAATAGCACCCCCTACATCCAAGTTGTGACAATGTCTTCATATGTTGTCAAATGGTCCCCATGGGACAAAAATCACCCATGGATGAAGCACAGGCTTAAGGGGACTGATGAGTCCTTTTGGGCAACTAGTTTTTAAACATAGGGATACTCTTGCCAGGTTGTACTTCAAACAAAGATGTAGAACCATTCTTTTTTTTTTTTTTTTTTTTTTTTTTTTTTATGTAACCACAGTCTTAAGCCGACATACCTTATTCCATTTCCTCCCTCCCTTTCCTTCTTACATGCACATAACATTTTTATGGGCATAGCATGCCACTTAAGCCCTGAGAATACAAAAGTAAATAAAACCCAGTTCCTTCACTAAAGAAGGTCAGAATTTTGAGGGTCAAAAACTCACATTTTATAAATAAGGAAACAAGAAAGCCCAAATGCTCTGTGACACTCGCTGTGTTATGATTCTGCCATATCTCTTTTTGTGCTCCTACCCCCTCCCCTGACAACTACATGACTTCTGATCACAGCTCACCCTGGGCTTGATGGAGTGGTTTTGAAGATTCATCTCCAGAATTCTACTCATGCGACATCCACCATCCATGATTTTATTTCTCAGGAAAATGGACAAGGAGTTGTCATTGACATCCGTGCAAATTCCACCTGTGTAGCCCCGGCTAGATTGACCCACATGTACTTGGCACAGCTGTGCTCTGCTCAAGCATGCAGCTGTGAAAAAAAGAACCCGAAAGGCAGAATCCCATGAAGGAGAATAAGAGACTGATTTTGTCACATGCTCCTTGCAATTACATTTTCATCTGATCGTATGCTCAATTATCAAAAACTAGACATTGAAAGATGAAAAAAAACACCTTTGCCAGCATAACATGACCTATTATGGAAAGCTACTTTCCACTATGACTATAAGTTCACAACCGGTAAACTGAAAGAACCATAAACTGGTTCCACATCTCACCCTCTCCTACAGCCAATAATGTGCCAATATTGGGATTTTATGCAAGAAGTTCATACCCTGACTCCAGCCCCGACCC
Organism: Oryctolagus cuniculus; assembly: GCF_964237555.1. Taxonomy (NCBI): domain Eukaryota; kingdom Metazoa; phylum Chordata; class Mammalia; order Lagomorpha; family Leporidae; genus Oryctolagus; species Oryctolagus cuniculus. The sequence goes on along the minus strand of NC_091439.1, from coordinate 84,054,411 downwards.
AATACAGGATGAATGCTGTATAGTAAAATGACCTTATTGACCCTGATAAAATCTGATGGTCACTTGCGTGTCCCACTTTATTCTCCTTTAGCTGCATTTTGCACAGTGTGCATTTGCACGTTGTCCTTTCAGCCTGTATGACATGACACTCCCCTGCGTTTCTTACTCCCTTCCAGGCTACTACCTTCCACCTTGCTTTCTCCTCCTACTCCTCAAGCCAACTGTCACATATTGGCATTCTGCAGGGCACAGTCCTGGGACCTCTGATAGTCTACACCTTGACCTTTTCCCCTATGTGATTTCATGGATTTAAGTAACGGACGTGGAGACCAACTTCTCCAAGTGGTTCTACTCCAGGTACCTTGTCTAAATCAGTTGCAGAAATTCTATGACTACTGCCAGTGACTGGCTCTGGAATGAGCAGGCCTAAGCCAATTTGGACCAGTAAGATGTGAGCGAAAGCTTGCTGCAGAGTTCTGAAAAAGATTTCTGTTCCCAAAAGAAAGCTGGAGTTAACCAGTCAGTCTCTCCCCCTTCCTCCGCCAACAGCTCCTCCTCCATTCTCTCCATTGCAAATTCCAACTTTGTGAGACTTTGGTAGGGTTCAATAGGAAACAGAAATACTTGGGTCCCTGAAGAACTCACTGAAGCACTGGATGAGCCAGTCTACAGCCTACCCACACCTAGGCCTCCCTCATGTGTAATAATAAATGCCTTTACCCTCTAACCTGGCTTGATCCGGGTTTCCTGTCACATGTAGCAGGGACAACACTCAATGATACAATCATCTACTCAGAGGGAACACTGAAATTCTTTGAGCCACAACAGGCTTTCTGTCACCCAGATTCTTACATCTAACTGCCTATCGACATGCTCCCTGCATGCTCGAGCAGTCCTATGAAAATAACTTTTCAGAAAAGAGCTCCTGATGGCCCCTTTCCCCCCAGAATCTGCTTCTTGTCCTGGGCTCCCACACCTCTCTGTAAATGCTGCCGTGGGCTCAGGGAAAACCACATGAGCTGTCCTGGCACACACTCAGCCTCTCATCCCGTATCCAATCTATCCATCAGTTCTGTCCACCCCGTCAACAAAAAAAATAAAGTCCCAGATAAAGTTCTCCTCTCCATTTCTAGCCCCAACACCAGACTACCACACTCTCTCCCTTGGATTCTGCACTGGCCTCCCAGCCAGGCCCCTGTCCCCTCTCTAGTCCCTCCTGCATTCTCCTTGGAGTAGAAAAGAGTCAGTCAAACTAGGAATCAGGTCACCCACTTTCCTGCTTAAAACCCCCAGGGACCTCTTAGCAAACCTAGAAGGAGGCTGAAAGCCTGCATCTTTGCCTCAGGGTCAGCCCCTGCCGAACTCCCCGAACTCTCTGGAACTCTCTAGAACTCTCCGAGCTGGCCTCCCGGGGCTTGCTCAGCAGGCCCTGCCTGCACTCTGCACATCCCTCAGGCCATGCTCATCCTGCTCTCAGGGCCTTGCACTTGCTTTTCCTTCTGCCGGGAACTCCCTTCCCCTCACAGCTCCTCGCCGCTGAGCTCTTCTTATATACATCGCCCATCAAGGACTTGATCGCCCTCCTCAGAAAGGCCTTCCCTGGCCAATTCTGTCAATACCACCTAACCCCTGTGCATCCTCTGCTGTTTGTGGCATTACGGGATTTGTCTACACGCACTTGTTTATGTATCTGGCACTGTGCCCTGGGTGACAGCCCTATGAGAGCAGGGGTCTTGTCAGCTCTGTCCACTGCCGCACCACCACTGACCACACAGCAGGCAATATATACATATTTGTTGACTTGGTTTCAATGAGTGGTTGGATGGCTCTAAGAATACATGGATAGATTATGAAAAAACACTCTTGCTTTATTTTCTAATTTTCCCTCTCAGAAGAGTAGACACAGCAAAGCCAGACTGAATTTAAATACCCAAATGATCAAGTCCTAGGGATCATGAGTAAGACAAACTTCTGTGTTGGCTTCCACACAAAGTAATAAGTTAATAGGGACTGGCATTGTGGCACAGTGGATTAAGCCTCCACCTGTGATGCTGGCATCTCCTATCTGAGTGCCAATTGAGTTCCAACTGCTCCACTTCTAAGCCAGCCCCCTGCTAATGTGCCTAGGAAGGTATCAGATGATGGCCAAAATGCTTAGGTCCCTGCCACCCACATGAGATATCCAGATGGAGTTCCTGGCTCCTGGCTTCAGCCAGGCACTGCTCTGGCTGTTGTGGTCATTTGGGGAATAAACCAGCAGATATAAAATTTCTATCACTCTACCTTCCAAATAAATAAATCTTAAAAAAAGAAATGAATTAATAATAGTAGTTAACTCACAGAAGTATTATGATAACTAAACCCAACACTATTTGAACAGGACTTAGAAGAAGGTCTGGCACATAAATATTAGGCATGCCTGACTATTATTTGAGATGATGATAATTACTCCAGTGATGAGAATTATCCCAGAGCCTCTCCCTAAAGCAAAAGTGGACAAGTCATGTCTACAGTGCCAAAATCTGGCCCCCCACCTGCTTTGGAAAATAAACTTTCATTAGATCACAGCCATATCCATTCATTGATATACTGCCTATTGCTGGTTTTGTTCTGTGACAGCCGAGTTGATTAATTCTAAAAGAAAGGCAGTCATGGCACAAAGTTTACAATATGAACTCTACAGCACTTCACAGAGACTATCTGCCCATCACTGCTTTATAGCATATACCATATCCCTGGGGTTACATAAATGCGTATAAAAAGAGCAATGATGACACCCTGATATTCATGTTTTGTTGAATTAAAACATAAAAATACATTCAGCCCTTAGCATCTAGACTCTTTGATCTGCGCAGCCTCCAGTTATCTGATGTTGTGTTGCTGTGTGGAAGCAAGAGGCAACACTGTACGTTCCCAAGGACAAGACAAGCTGCTGCTCCTCGGAAGGCTGATCAGGAAGTCACCCAACCACAGGGGACTGCTGCTAATGGCTGTGTTACTTCTCCCAACCACAGGGGACTGCTGCTAATGGCTGTGTTACCTCTCCCAACCACAGGGGACTGCTGCTAATGGCTGTGTTACCTCTCCCGGGAATCCTCTTCCTAACTGATAGACTTACAGTCCACTGGTGGAACAGCCAATGGAAGACGGGTTTACAAAGAGCTTCTTAGCTGGCGCCGCGGCTCACTAGGCTAATCCTCCGCCTTGCGGCACAGGCACACCAGGTTCTAGTCCCGGTCAGGGCTCCGGATTCTGTCCCGGTTGCCCCTCTTCCAGGCCAGCTCTCTGCTGTGGACAGGGAGTGCAGTGGAGGATGGCCCAAGTGCTTGGGCCCTGCACCCCATGGGAGACCAGGATAAGCACCTGGCTCCTGCCTTCAGATCAGTGTGGTGCGCTGGCCACAGCTCGCTGGCTGCGGCGGCCATTGGAGGGTGAACCAATGGCAAAGGAAGACCTTTCTCTCTGTCTCTCTCTCACTGTCCACTCTGACTGTCAAAAATAAAAAAATAAATAAATAAAAATATAAAAAAGAGCTTCTTAAGCTTGAAGACAGAATGTGTGTGCAGCTACTGGCTAAGGAAAGCTCTGGCTCCAGTGTCACGGTTATGCTGGCTCACCCCAACTCAACTCAGCTTCAACACTGTTCTTCGCCTACCTCTGCTACAGAGGTGGGAAAACAAACAGAACCAGACAAAGCAATTTCCCAGCATCTCCTTTTTTAAAAAATCTAATAATAGTTATTAAATGTTACACTGGAAATTTTTTTTTTTTTTTTGACAGGCAGAGTGGACAGTGAGAGAGAGAGACAGAGAGAAAGGTCTTCCTTTTTCGTTGGTTCACCCCCCAATGGCCACTGCGGCCGGCGCGCTGTGGCCAGCACACCGCGCTGATCCGAAGGCAGGAGCCAGGTGCTTCCTCCTGGTCTCCCATGGGGTGCAGGGCCCAAGCACCTGGGCCATCCTCCACTGCACTCCCGGGCCACAGCAGAGAGCTGGACTGGAAAAGGAGCAACTGGGACAGAATCCAGCACCCCAACCAGGACTAGAACCCAGAGTGCCGGCGCCACAGGTGGAAAATTAGCCTAGTGAGCCACGGCGCCAGCCCAGCATCTCTTTTAATAAGAGATTCTATACGTCACAGTTCTAAACAAAAAGAAATAGAAATCTGCTGGTACCACTTCCCAATGTGTGTGTGTGCAGACATGGTATCTGAAGTTGTCACAACTGTTGTGATCATGAGGGAATCAAGACATCTGTTAGGATGGTTCTGAGCCTTTAATTTAATCCAATATCAGCGATGCCTATCTCCCCCCTGGCTGTGTCATGATAAGAATAAACCACTCTTTATGTACCTCTGTTCTCGTTTCTTGTTACTTCTAACAGAAATCCTTCCTAAATGACGTATTTCCCAGTCAACTGGGAGACCAGTGAAAGGCAGTGTGGTATAAGACAAAGGATATAGGACAAGGCAGCATGGTATAAGACAAAGGATACAGGACAAGAAGGAAGAAGATCTGGATTCAACTCTGACTCTTCCATTTATTAATGAGAGGGCTTACTGGTATTAAGATCATTTGACTCTGCTGGATTTCCAGCTGTTTACCTACACCTGAGGCTCAAGACAGGAAATGTGTGAACGTGGATACAAATTAAAGATAAAGCCTACATAGCACTCTGATTAAAGACACATCACCTAGGAAAAGGATTTCCAACTCTAGGCACAAGCAAGGGGACTTCAATAATTCCACTTGCCAATAAACATTTTGAGTGCACCCCCCATAGTTCTGTATTTATTTGGCATATTTCAAGTTGGTTATGCAGAAAAACTGCAGCTCTGAATAGCTGTCTTTTTGTAAAAGAACTTTATATCCATAAAAGCAAACTACATGCATGAGGTAAAGAGCCATTGGCTAGAAACAGGTTTTTCTATCGGATTTCCACCTGCCCTTTCTGCCCAGAAAAGATCTTTTCACAGAAGAAGAGACCAGGGTCTGACACCTGGCCCAGATACCTGGCTGTTACCTGGAGACTCATCTGGTTCACAAGTCAGCCCTCTTCACTGTGCACCTGCTCCCCCAGCCTTCCCTCGGAAGCCTAAGTCCCCCTGCTTTGGCTTGGTTCTATACAAGGCTCAGCCACCTTGCCCCTCTTTGAGTCACATACTGTGTGTGTGGCTCCTGTGTGTAGGCACATAATAAAATGATTTTTCCCTGTTGAAACTACTATCAGTCCTTTTCATATCCTGAAATTATCACAACTCCAGAAGGAAAAGAGTAAGTCTTAGACCTCCGTACAGGAGAACATGAGTTTATTTTCTCTCTCTTGGCAGCTGACTCGGGTCAACAGAGAAGCCAAGTGGCCTGTGAGCAGAAGGAAAGGAACAGGTGTTTGAAGGAGGGCTCGAGAGCCTTGTGCAGGGCTGGAAGGAAAGCTGTGCCTGCTTTGAACTTGACTCTGGTCCTCACTCGGCCCTGTGCTGAATCTGCTCTTCCACTCGAAGAGACAAAACGTTAGCTTTCTTTTTCCAGTGTGTGAGGAGAAAAGGTGCATTGATAAATCTAGCATTAATATCACCCTAAGGAACGGGTAGCATCCCCCTGACTCTTACAGAAAAATAACTGCTTAAATGGGAAAAGAGAGTCCCACCATGCAAACCTCCAGGCTGTACCTGGAGAAAATGCTCCTTTTCAGCTCTGACTTAAGCAGGAATATACGTTCCTGACCACCAAACACTGAAAACAAAAATCTGTTCTTAACCTATCTTCTATGGCTGAATTCCTGACTGATATATTTTTCTGTATTAACTTTAACATGTCAAGGGGTTTTTTATATTTGATTATTTAAATGCCCATATACTAATAAACTTACAGCTTAAGAAACAGAATAAAAATATCTTCAAGTTCCTCTGTGTAGTCTTTCCCAACTCATCTCTTTCCTTCCCTGGACTAAATTCTATCTTGAATTTTTGTTCATCATCTTGTTGCTTTTCTTCCTGATTTGACCACAAATGGGTGTGTGCACGTGTATGCATGAAGGAAATCATTTAGTTTTGCTTATTATTTAACTTTACTCTGTGGAAGCATACTGTATATGAATTTAACACTGTGAGTTTAATAGCCATCGGTCTTCATACACAAAGCTGCATTCCATTCACTTATGCTGCTATACAGTGTTAAATTTACTAATACATAAAATATATTATTAATTCTACTGTTGATGGACTTTTGGATTGGCTCCTATTTATTGCTTCTAAGAATGCTGTCATGTTTCTGGAATAATTTTGTGATTTTCTCCTGACATTCAGGCACAGGTTTCGTTGTGAGTATACCAAGGATTGGAATTGTTAAGTCATCATCTTCAATCTTACTTGGAAAAGCCTAAATATTTTCCAAAGTAGCTACAACAATTTACAGCTTTCCCACCAGCAGTGTACATGGCTTCCCTTTTCTCCACATTCTCTCAAAAGCTGGTATCCTCAGAACCATTAGTCATTACTGATATCACAGACGAGAAACAGGACTGTCTAGCTCTTTCTGGAATGCCCTGGAACTCCCTACATCTGTGTGACTCCTTCACCTCTTCTTCCAGGTCTTTGTGTCCCTTTCTCAGAGAGATTTCTCCTGACAATCCAGTTTAAAATTACAGCCCCCAGATAGTTCTATGCCTTCCACACTTTGTATTCTTCGCTACAGAGGCTAAGTAACCCTTATGGGAAATGCTTTTGCTCACAAGTGCTTCTGATCTGGGTGTTTCTTGAATTTTGGAACATTTACATTGACTTTACCATTGGGGCATCTCTAATGGGAAAACCCAAAATCTGAAATGTTCCAAAAACTAATTTTGAGTACCAACATGATGTTCAGGAAGCTTCAGATTTAGGAGCATTCCAGATTTCTGGATTCAGATAGCTCACCTGTAGTGTTTATCATCCTTAGACAATGATATGGGCCAAGCTGTATCCTCCCTTCCCCCAAACCTCACAGAGTGAAGTCCTAACCCCTTGTAACTTAGAATGGGATTGCATTTGAAGATACGGTTCTCTCTCTCTCTATTTTTTATTTATTTATTTATTTTTTTGGACAGGCAGAGTGGACAGTGAGAGAGAGACAGAAAGAAAGGTCTTCCTTTGCCGTTGGTTCACCTTCCAACGGCGCGCTGCGGCTGGCGCATTGCGCTGATCTGAAGCCAGAAGCCAGGTACTTCTCCTGGTCTCCCATGTGGGTACAGGGCCCAAGGACTTGGGCCATCCTCCACTGCACTCCCTGGCCACAGCAGAGAGCTGGCCTGGAAGAGAAGCAACCGGGACAGAATCCGGCGCCCCGACAGGGACTAGAAGCCGGTGTCCCGGCACCCCAGGCGGAGGATTAGCCTATTGGGCCGTGGCACCGGCCAGAAGATACTGTTCTAAAGAGGGGTAGTCAGGCTAAAACAAAGTTATTACTGTGGATCATAATGCAATATGATGGTGTCCCCATAGGAAGAGGAAGTTTGGACACAGAAATGCATGGAGGTAAGGCCATGTGAATACCCAGGGAGAAGCCCTCACACAGTAAGGGCATTAGAGGAAGCCAACCCTGACAACACCTTGTTCTCAGACGTCCAGTCTCCAGAATGTCTGGTGCTGAAGTCACCTAATTTCTGGTACTTTCTTAGGGCAGCCCTGCTGACTTGTTCAAAGGCCTTAAAGTTTACTAAAAGTTTGAAGGAGAAGAATCTTTATTCCCGAGAAATGCTGTGATTACTGTCTGTACACACCTGTCTCACTTAGGTTGCCCAATCAGAGATCAGGGATCAAGAAAAGGCCATATGCTTTTTCTAAATTCCAGTCATTAGGCCTCTTTTCAAAATTTATCCCTGGGGGAGCAGGCCTTCAACATAACAGTTAAGATGCCACTTGTGACGTGTGCACCCCGTATGAGTGCACCTGAGTTTGAGTTGCCAGCTCAGCTCCCAATTCTAGCTTCTAGCTAATGCGCACCCTGACAGGCAGCACATAATGGCTCAAGTGTAGTCGAGTCCCTGCCTCCCATAAGGGAGACCCAGATTGAGTGCCCTGCTCCTGGCTTCAGCCCAGACCCAACTGTTGCAGGCATTTAGGGAGTAAATCAGTGAATGGGCTCTCTCTCCCTGTTTCTCTTTCTAATAATAATAAGTTATTTGTTGGGACTTCAGGCAGCCTTTTTCAAATTTGGTTAATATGATATTAACATTAATATTTCTTGTTTGTCCCTTCTAAAAGATCATAGTCTCTTAATAAGAAATTATTCATTCATGTTTTCAACAGGCACTCACGGGAGGGAGGGGGACTACTATGTGATAGGCATTGTGCTGGGCAATATCAAACCTATTTCTCCTGCCAAAGCTTTTCCAAGCCATGACATACTGAGTTTTTAAACCACTGAGCATATTTCTTGAAACGGAAACAAAAAACGTGCTCTAACTCACACTTTAGCTTGATGAGAAACCACACTTGGCTGAACCCTATTGTGCAACATGTCCTTGGGGAGTTTGCTGGGACCGAAGAGCATTTCAACCAATGCTACCACAGAAAAAAATAAAGATAATAAGGTCTACTGGAGAGCTAAGGAAAGTAAAAAACAAGAACTCCATATTAAAGCAGTTGTACGCAGGCGAATAGGATAAAACCGATTGTGAGCTGGAAGACCACACCTTCACCATGTCCCCGTGCAAGCTCATGCCCCTACCTGACCACACCTGTGCACCCACCTGCCAATCAGACTTATTAACCACTCCCTTTTGGAAGTGGATTAAAGGCCTGAAACGTGGTGGGCCCGGCCCTTTTTCCCTTTGCCCCCCTTTTTCCTCCCTGCCATTGATCCCCTGGCCTTGGGGCCACCCACTCCATGCTTCCCGGCCTACATGCTCCTCTACGTGGCTGGCTCCTGGTGCTCAGTATGAATCCAGATTTCCTTTTCTCTTTTAGATAGAGCCCTCACTCTCCTATGCATTGCTCTCACTGAATAAAAAGCTTAAAAACTTACCAGGTCACCTAGTTTATTTGTGCCAGTATTCAGAATTCTCTGAATATACAGCAAGAACCCACACAGCTTATTAATTTTGGATTATTAATAAGCAAATCAGTAACAAAGCCTTATGATGAGACTACTTTTGATATTTAGGAAACCGGCAGGGCGTTGGATACAGATAGGCAAGCTGGAATTTACACCAGTCCTACATTATAACTCTGTCCCCTTACCCGTCTGCACCTGTGTGTCATCCAGGACCAGGAAGGAGGAGTGCCATGATGATCACGTCGAAGTTAAACTCCAGGTGGAGGTGCTATGAAAGCCTCCCTCACACTAAACTCCACCCACACTCTACCCCGTGTGTATATTCAATTAGGGCACCGCCCCGTCTCGTACAGGAAACTGATAACATGGGAGGGTCCTTTTTCCCCTGCCCTTGACCATGCTTGGAGATCCCTCCCTGGCTCCTCCCTCCCTCTTTCTTCATAGGTAGCCCTCTGGCCCACTCACAACAGTATCTCTGTGTGGGTGGCCCATACTTTCACATGAATATATATTTACTTTCTCTGCATTTAAGCCTCTGCTTTGAATTCTTATCTCCACAGAGGCTAGAATCTGGAATAAAGATTAAAATACATAGGTCCATAACACTTTGGGCCAAGAGAACCAAATAAAACTCTTTCCAGATCCCAAGAAAACGATGTTTCTAGGTGGAGAGAAGAATACAAAAGGGTCGTGGACCCAAGCAGTCTGAGGCACTTTTTTGAAAACAGACCAAATGCCCTTGTTCTGCCATGGCCCAGGAGGAGCTGTGAAATTCAAGAAGTTTGGATTTACAACTCCACACAGACTTTCTCCAATAGTAAGGATACTCTTAAGACTCACAGACACAGTCAAATGGTAACTGTTTAATTCAAAATGACACCACTCACATTAACTACTGGAAAGACCTATCACGTTATTTTACCAACTGATCTGCAAATGCTGTTTAACTCAACTGTTCTGTGTTGTGGCTTTAGAAAGACTACTGCATCCAATCTACTTGCAAACATCTTGACATGGACTAATCTGATAGATGTAATCGGATCATCTCATTTCATTTATTTCCAGATTAAAAATGCCCATCTCTGGTCCCTACTACCCACTCCAGCAGCCTTGGAAGTTTACTAAAATTTTCATCCCAAATTCCTAGCCCTGAGAAAGCTGGAAACTGTGCTCAGCCCAGTTTCGCTTGATTTTGGCTTGGTTTTCGGTTCTGTTGCCCGTGCTCTTGTGGCTGCCACTGCCACACATCACAATCGAAAGCTCACACAGCCCAAAAGGCCATTGCCTAGTGTTCTATGGTTCCAACAGCTGGTTCAGCCCCTTGCGCAAGCAAGCAAGACTGGTTTTCCAAGGGAAGGAGATTCTGTTCCTTCTAGGTTAACCCCCTGACTTTAAAGATCTTTGTTCTTTAGCTATAGTAACACAGCCAGTGATAGTTCTGAAAGCAATGCCAAGCCAGGTAGATAAAACTTTATCTGCCCTCCACCCAGCCTTGAAGTCCAGAGGGTGAGCACCCACTGGCAGGTGAGAATTCCCCCTTCTTCCCGATGCATTTCTTATGGGCTTGGAACGGACAGTGATCCAGCAGAGAGCATCTGAGAACAAGGAGCCTCACAAAGTACAGGACCACATATGAAAGTCTCCGTGGCCCAAAAAAAAGTCATACTACTCCTTTCCTCCAGGGTAATTATCGCCAGAACAAAGCTTTGTCTAGGTAGCCTTCTTCCATCTAGTCAGGGAGGTGACTTGCATAGTTAAGTTGCAATCCTTCACAAAAAGAATTTCAAATCGTCATCTAACCAGACATTGTGGTACACAGTCATTTGTGTGCTAACTGCAAACTCATGTATTCCTGTGAAAAGCATCACCTTTTTTATTTCCTTCTAAGTAAAACAAAAAAGCTGTTGAGGCCAAGAAATTTCTGTCTTCTGTTGTCAGACTCCTTGAAATATTTTTTCTACTGATTTTGAATAAGAAGTGGCATTGGTTTTTACAAAGATATGGAAAATGCTCAGTGATGCAATGCCTACCAGAATGAAAATAATTTATTCATATTTAGCCTGGAAGACAACCTATATATTTTCACAAGTGTCTATTAGGCAAAATGAAAAAAAATAGCAGATGTGAATTTTCTCTATCAAATTGTGCAGGCTAATTATCTTCTACCTTTGAAGAAGTACAAAGGTCAAAAGGCTAATATGTAGTTTAATCAGAAAATTATGCAAATTAGCCCAAATCAAGCACATCACATAACCCCCATAATCAGTAAAATATGTAGTTCACTAGCAAATCAAGTAAAGCATCCAACTATTTGATCAGTAAGAAAAAGAGGAAAACCTAGAATACAGGTAAATATTATCTCTTAGGAAAGTTGATTTTAACATACCAATACGAAAAGGAAACGTAACATTGGAAAAAAAGACATAAAGTCAAGAAATATGTGGAGGTAAATTGGGGGAAATAATGAAGGCAGGTTGTTCTCAGTTTACTGATATACTTAGTTTTCTAGTTGGTACCTAAAAAAATTCAGGAACATAACAGATCCTCAATAAATATTTGTGAATGAACACTAAATAAATCATTAGAACAAAAACATTGAGAAAAACATGACAGTGCAAGTTTCAAAAGGACAACTCAGTTATATATCACAATGCCATGTCTTTCTTCCTAAATTTATATCTTCTATGTTGGCAGCCCTCTACTCTTTACCAAAAATAAAATATACATAAATAAATAAATAACTGGAAGAAACAGCACTAAAAATATCCTTATTAAAAATCAGCAATAAATTTTTGTACTTAGAAAATATCTTTATTGAAGGCAGCTTTTTTAAACTGTAGTAACGGTTAATACCTCTTCTAAATATTAAACAGCATATATATCAATATCAACTCTTTAGAGATAAGAGCATGGCAAAAAGAGGAATTTTTTTGAAGTCACTATGAGGTAAAACTCCAACATAAGTGATTATCAGGTTAAGAGTCTATCCATTTCAAGTCGTATTTTATTATTACCAAACATTTTTCTTACCATTTCTTGCATTAACACCATTCTAAAATGACTCCTTTGTGTCTTTACACAGTAAAAATGCCACTGGTGTCATTTATCCTAGGTGTGCCGCACAGAAGTTAAGAGGCAGCTTGGGACACCCACATTCCATACTGCAGTGCGTGGGTTCAATACCAGACACTGTTTCAGTACCCAACTTTTCGCTAATTAGCACCCAGGGAAGCAGTGGTTATGGCTCAAGTACCTGGGTTCCTACTACCCACCTGGGAGACCCAAATGGAGCTCCAGCCTTCTAGCTTTGGCCTGGCCCAGCCATAGATGTTGTAGACATTTGAGAATTGAAAAAGTATATAACAGATCTCATCTCTGCCATTCAAATAAAAATTTTAAAAAATTTAAATATTATCCTTGTATGTTGCCAAGAAGAACATTTTACATATAAGAAAAATTTTTTATCTGGAATATATTGCTATTACCATATTCCAATAAAAAGTAACCAAAGATAGCTTATAGAATTGTACCTAATATAACATGAAAGAATGATGTTAAAAAAGTAAAAAATGGGTGAGAAAACGAAAGTGGAGGAAAAACGGTGTATAGAGGATAAGATGAAAGCACGTATGGAGTTACTACACAAAATGTAAAGGATGAGGTTGGTACATGTACTAGTCACACGCTTCTAAGCCTCCTTACAACCAACACAGAGAGGGAGACACAGTCACACAGTTCTGAATTCAAGAGATAAATTGGTCAGGAAAACACAGCCATTCTTGGTACAGAGAATAAAGAGAAATAGCTTTCATTGATCCTCAGGGTAAAGATAATTGATAATTTGACAAACAGTCCCCTCAACAACATCTTTCAGGTAAATAGTTCTGCGTGCAACATGGACTTTTTTTGGACATCCTTCAGTATGAGACTGAGTTCCAAAGAGCAATTCAATACAGCACCAGGAGACCTGGAATGAGAGCAGCAAACGCGGTCCAGTCACTATGCATTTCTGGTCCGACTTAATCCTGATATTGATTTTAGCATGTTCAGAGGAATGAAACAGCCACAAATCCTTCCACCAATCTCCACAAACGTTGTTTTATGAGCTTTCAATATGAACTAATGGCTATACGTCCAACATTCTATTTCCTAACCAGATCTAAGAATATAACTACTTGATGCTAGTAGATCCAGTTGGGTATAGAATCATTTTCAGGAACAGCCACATAATTTGTGAAATCCTGTTCAAAACTAGTAAGAATTGCAAGATGGCAGCCGCAGCACATTAAAGCCAGAGCCGGACCCTTCCAAGGGTGGCAGCCTGTGGACTGCATGGATCACACACCTGTGCAGCCAGCCCTGAGCCTGTGTTTTAGCAGTCAGAGTTTTCTAAGATCTAATACCACCTATTTCCATAGAGCTTTCCTGCTGCCATGGGAAAGCCCAAGACTCAGAGATGAATCAACAATCATGACATGCAGAGCTCCATCTCAGTCACATAAACATGGAAACAAAGCCACAATGCATTACACCCAGACGGGTATGAAAATGTTTAGCCTTGAGCAATGGAACTTCCTTGTAGACCCCCCATTATGAACTGCTCAGTAGTATGCTCTGGGGATTCAGATCCCTCCTGCTCCTGATTTAATACTAAATTTCTAACCTATCACAATGACTATTGTTGAAGTCCTCTGTTGACTAACAGATAGCAGGACTCATGGCCTACTGAGCTCTTCTTAGAATGTTCTAGAGCTACGGTGTTTGTGGATGAGAGGGTGTAGAACCTATTACTCCCTTTAAAGAGATGTAAGAAGTCATTAAGGTTCAAAACCAGAGAAGCTGCTGCATGCCACTGGCTTAGTCATATAGACTGATATCTCTCATTTTCTTTCCCATCATGCTTTTTTTTTTTAAAAAAAAGGATTTATTTATTTATTTATTTGAGAGGCAGAGTTGGGAGACAGAAAGAGAGGTCTTCTGTCCACTGCTCACTTGCCAAATGGCCACAGTGGCTGGTGCTGGGCTGATCCAAGCCCAAGAGTCAACAGCTTCTTCCAGATCTCCCACATTGGTGCAGGGGCCCAGGCACTTGGGCAATTTTCCACTGCTTTCCCAGGCCATCAGCTGGACTGAAAGAGGAGCAGCCAGGACACGAACTGGCACCCATATGGGATGCTGGTGACAGGAGGGGGCCCCTCCTTCCACACTTTCTTAATGAACATATTCCATTCAGAGAAGTAGCCCTAGAACTCATGACCTAGTTGGTGCTCACTAGAAGGCATTCTATATCCTAGGATATAGGATACATTATGCGTTTCTAAAACTGGCTTTAAAAATGAAAGGATGCTTTTTAACTCTCTAATTACAGGTAGTCCAGAGGTGGGGCAGATTCTGGGTTGATTCAGTGGCTCCAGGAGGTCATTAGAGACTCAGCATTTTTCTCTCTATTCTGACCTTCTTGGAGAGACCTCGTCTTCCAACTGCTAGCAAAAAATAGCTGCCACAGTTCCAGATCATACAAGCAGACATGACAATATTCCAGAGGACACTGTGCCTGACTTTGAGGATTTATGAACTACTTCCAGGAGCTCTCTGACAGATTCCCCCTCAGGTCTCACGTCTATTCCTAAACCACCCAAAGGCAAGGGGAGGGCCTTTACTGTGATCAGCTGCTGTGGGCTGGCCGCTAGCCACCCAATTTCAACCATCCATCCCTAGCTGAGTACCAGCCACTGCTAAATGTTCCGGATTTGGACACAAATTTCACACAAATCTATCCAGAGGCACATTTGAACCAATGAAATTCTTGCTCTCGAAAACCTGGACTAAGAGACACAGAGTCTGAGGAACTTTGGTGCTAGTTCACATTAACTGTGTTAATTCTAGATTAAAATTCCTTGAACTTGAGCCACTGAGACCATCATAACCACCCTGAGCCTCACCTTTCCTGAAGCATGGATGCTTAGGTTTTCTTTGATCTCCAATAAGCTAACAAGTTCGGACCTTTTGCTCACAAATAAAACATTGTGTTTAAGATAGTCTCGCTGGGAATGACGACCCTGCAGTCCACAGCCACCTAATGGATTATGGCGCAGTTTCTGTTTGAGCTTCAAAGTTAGGGTGCCAAATTGTTCTTGTGCTTCCAAGCTGAGGTACTTCCTGGAACGCAAGGCATTCAGTGCTAAAACCAAGACCACTGGCCACTCCAGCTTTAATAACCAGGGATCTAAATAATATTCATGAATTCCTTCTCATCCATAGTGGCTGTTCTTACAATCAAAGATTGAAAGACCAACAAAAATTATATACCTACAAGCTAATTTATATTCTTTTCTTCTAGACTTGGAGAATAGAGTAGCAAGGTTCCGTCTACCGCCCAACATGGTACAAAACTCCCAGGGGTAGCTGAACAGACATCAAGAAAAGAAATCCAAACCGAGTGCCATCATCCGTAACGCTGGGGAGCCGCTTTCCTAAATAAAATATACTGTTATGTTAAAGTACAAAAAAAAAAATTCTCAGAGGTGAAAAGAATCCTCCCCAGAGAGGCCCAAGACCTGAGCGCGGGAAGAGTTCTCCTTGGTGGGGCCCAGGCTCTCCGGAGGCAGTGATGCCTATAAATAAAATACGTGTGATAAATAATGCATTGCGTTTCCTCATGAAATAGGATAAAAGGCCTCTTGTTGCCTTAAACAACCACAGGGAGGAAAATATAACAACATTAAGCAAGGACAGTAAGTCGTCCTCAGAAATATCATAAAGCCTACTACAGAATGACAAGAAAATGGGATTCAACAACCAGGGGCTCTTCTGCCATATTTTCTCCCTGTCTTTAAGGAAGAAAGTCAGGGATGTGACAAAACAAAATTCATTCTCTTTCCCACAGATGTGAAAGGACATCTTATTTGTAGCTATTGTAGAAGAGGCACCAAGATAACAAACAGAAAACCCAATTTCACCCGAGGCTATGGGCCCACTAGTGAAAATCCATTAGTTTCAGCAAATAATGTCAAAAAGAAAAAAAAAAAAGCCCAGGCTTCCCTCTAAGCTATCGTTTTTTTTCCTGCAAAATTAACAGCATACTATTCAAATTTCAACTTTTTAAATGAAAGCAACTCTCATGCCAATAGACTTACCTTCCCCTCAAGTGTTCATATTCAGGGTGGGCATGAGACATAGCAGTGAAGTCACGTTGCTTGGGGCACCCTCATCCCATGTCCAGGGCCAAGTTCAAGTGCTATCTGCTGCACTACCAATGTAGCTTCCTGCTAATGCACACTCTGAGAAGCGGCATACAATGGCTCAATACCTGGATCCCTGCTCTCCACAAGGCAGACCCGGATGGAATGCAGGGGTCTTGGCTTCAGCCTGGCCTGGTCCAGCCTCTCTCTCTCTCTCTCTCTCTCTCTCTCTCTCTCTCTCTCTCTGCCTTTAAAATAAAATGAAAATAAATATTTTTAAAAAGAGTCTAAAACCCCCACTAGGATCTTGGATGCATTTTCATGGCATTTTCCCAAATAAATCCAACAAACTGGGCACCAAGAAATATTTGCTGGACAAACTTGTGAAAGAAATGAACAAAGGGAAAAGAAAAAACTCATTGTGTTAAGGGGTTGTTGATACCAAAACTTGGGTATCAAACTTACAAATAAAAATTAATAAAATATTTCTGTATATCACTCACACATACATGAGGGCACTTCAAGGGATCTGTAGAAAATGGAATTGAAAGAACTTCATTTTGGTGCCGAAATTTTTGAAATCCATGCTTTTTTTTTGAAATCCATGCTTTTTTATATGCATTTTTATAGACTTGTTAAAGACCCTGGATAAGAAGAAAATGGAGTTAAACAAAAATGTGCATTTTCCATGAAATTTATGAAATTCTCTCTTACATGTGTGCATGTGTGTACATGCCTCACTTCTTTCCCAAAAGTTTATGAGGCACAGAAAAATACTTTATATAATTGTATACAGTATATACAAATACATTAATGAAACATGATTTTAAGTGGCCAACAGGAGAAAAGTAAATATCCAAAATATAAGTGAGTCAGGTGGTTGTGATTGAACAAAAAGATCGACTCCAGTCTTCCTGACAAACAAGAGCAAGAGGAAAATGTGATACGTCACCCAAGTCGTTCTGATCTGAGAAGAGGAAATCCACCTCTTTCCCAAGGGAGATAAAGCTTTTCCTAGAAGCCACTCTGAGATTTTCCCACGTGAGGAAGGAGAAGGATGACTTGACATAATAGACAATACTTTCTTAACTTCAGAGCATATGCAGAACCATCTGGAAAGATGGCCCCAGTGAGGTTCCAACACCACTCAGGCCCCTTACACACCAAGAAAAAAGTCCTAACGTAGCAATCGCAGACAATTAGGCTCACATCCTGTGGTCCATGAATAAGAAAAGAGAATCGTACGTAAATAAAGGACGTAAGAAAATAAAAGGACATAAAGTAAATAAAAGACAACACAATCTTACATGGATTTTGGTAGTTTTTTTATTTTGTAAAACTATGTATTGTGATGGTTGAAAGTAACAATTTAAACAGAGACTTACAAGCATTTAATACATACCTGGGACTGGGATAACTCCTTTACAAACATTAACTCCTTAGCATTTTCAACAAAACTACCTAGAAAGCATTATCTGATGTGTACCAAGAAGAAAACAGGCTTGGAAGGGTAAAGAAACTGTTCAAAAATGTTGTCACATAGCAAATGCAGAATTAAATCTTTTAAAAATATTTATTCATGGGGCCGGCGCTGTGGCTAATCCTCCGCCAGTGGTGCCAGCATCCCATATGGGCACCGGGTTCTAGTCCCGGCTGCTCCTCTTCCAGTCAGCTCTCTCCTGTGGCCCAGGAAGGCAGTGGAGGATGGCCTAAGTGCTTGGGCCCTGCACCCGCATGGGAGACCAGGAGGAGGCACCTGGCTCCTGGCTTCAGATCGGCGTAGCTCCAGCCATAGTGGCCATTTAGGGGGTGAACCAATGGAAGGAAGACATTTCTCTCTGTCTCTCTCTGTCTGACTCTATCTGTCAATAACAATTTAAAAAATGCCTTCTCTTTAAAAAAAAATTTATTCATTACTTATTTGAAAAGTTGGGGATGGGCAGAGAAGAGGCGGGGAGAGAGAATCTTTCTGGTTCATGTCCCAAATGGCCACAATAGCCAGGGCTAGGCCAGCTGAAAGCCAGGATCCAGGAACTCCACCTGGGTTTTCAACATGGGTGGCTGGGGCCCAAGTCCTTGGGCCATCTTCTACTGCTTTCCCAGGCCCATTAGCAGTGGAAAAGCTGGGATTTGAACTAGGACTCAGATAAGGTATCAGTGTTGTAAGTGGCAGTTAAGCCCATGTACCGCAATGCCAGCCCAGAATGAAATTTTAAGATGCTCTGACTTTAAGCATAGTGTCAGCCACTGTACCTTCTGCCTCTTTTACCAACATAGTTATGCCTGAAACCCATTTGCTTTCTTCATGTAAAATACAGGACCAAGACTTTCATTTGTGCATTTTTTAGAAATGTTGATGTATATTTAGAGAAATGGGGATTCTGTGCTTTTAATATTCTATAATTTGGTGTCTAACCTACACTTTGAGGCCATTTAGATGACATCATACCTGAAAAATTACTTGAAGGAGTTTGCCCTGGGTCAGAGCTTCCTAGTTAGAAAGAGCCTTGAAACAACTGTGAAGTTTGGATTATTCACCCAGAGTGGCAGGCATGTTATTAGATGAACTGCAAACTCAAAGGATGGACTACAAAGTCTCATTCAGATAGAGTCAATGTCTATAAAATTTTCATAATTTATTGAGTAAGAAACAGGATTTTGGCCGGCGCCGCAGCTCACTATGCTAATCCTCCGCCTTGCGGCGCCAGCACCCCGGGTTCTAGTCCCGGTCGGGGCTCCGGATTCTGTCCCGGTTGCCCCTCTTCCAGGCCAGCTCTCTGCTGTGGCCAGGGAGCACAGTGGAGGATGGCCCAAGTGCTTGGGCCCTGCACCCCATGGGAGACCAGGAGAAGCACCTGGCTCCTGCCATCGGATCAGCGCGGTGTGCTGGCCATAGCGCGCCGGCCGCGGCGGCCATTGGAGGGTGAACCAACGGCAAAAGGAAGACCTTTCTCTCTCTCTCACTGTCCACTCTGCCTGTCAAAAAAAAAAAAAAAAAAAAAGAAAGAAAGAAAGAAAGAAAGAAAGAAACAGGATTTTCAGATGTCTTCCATGCATCTCTAACAATGCCATGCCATCAAGTAACGGTTTGATGACATCACTATTGGCTAAATCTCTCTCTGGAATTTATCATACTTGAGTCTGGGGTCTACCCCGGCATTCCTAAAGTTTAAAAGAAAAGTATGCATAGTAAGATATAAATTCATGATTAACTTCTGACTTTTGTTTTATGTGTTGTGCAGATAACTATTTAAACCTATCTGTACTTTAGTTTTGTCTCTCAGTAACCTGTTAATTTTGGGATAAGAGGACAAAGACCTTTTTTGTAAAGAAAAAAATACAGAAAAGTCATAATTTTATAGATATTCAATATTTTAAAATATAGGAGGCCGGCACCGCAGCTCACTTGGCTAATCCTCTGCCTGCGGTGCCAGCACCCCAGGTTCTAGTCCCGGTTGGGGCACCAGATTCTGTCCTGGTTGCTCCTTTTCCAGTCCAGCTCTCTGCTGTGGCCCAGGAAGGCAGTGGAGGATGGCCCAGGTGCTTAGGCCCTGCACCCACAAGGGAGACCAGGAGGAAGCACCTGGCTCCTGGCTTCAGATCAGCTCAGCGCCCGCCGTGTCAGCCATTTGGAGGGTGAACCAATGGAAGGAAGACCTTTCTCTCTGTCTCACTAACTGTACCTGTCAATAAATAAATAAATAAATAAATAAAATATAGGAGAAAGTTCTTGGGAGGTGTGGCAATTAGATTTAAGAATGTCCCTCATTAGGACAGACACTTATCCATGCAGTTAAGATGCCCGCATTGGAGTACCCGGTTTGTTTCTCAGCTTTGGGTCCTGATTCTAGCCTCCTGCTAGTGCAGACTAGAGGAGCCAGCAGTGGTGGCACAAGTAATCCAATTCCTGCCATTCACTTCAGAGACCCTGACTACACTGCTGACTCCCAGCTTGAGGCCAGCCCATCCCCACCCACTGCAGGCATTTTAACCAGCAGATGAGCTAGCTAGCTCGCTCGCTCTCTCTCTTTCCCTCCCTCTCTCCCTCCCTCTCCCCATCTCTACTCTACCTTTCAAATAAAGTTTTAAAAAATAAATAAAAAATAATGTCTTTTATTAACAATAGATACATAAAATCTGGAGTTCCCCAAGTCCCTGGCCTCAGTCCACTTGTGGCTATTAGTAGAACTGAATCCAATCACGTTTAGGGTGAGCATGAAAATAAAATTATGGCTTTTGATATCTCCTGTAATATACTACAAACAGTGTAATATTTTCATCTCCTAAATGCTGTCCCATTCCATACCTATTCTGGTTTCTGGGGGATAACTTTATTGAGCTCCTCATCATAATACTCTCTTAATCACCCTTCCTATCAATAGAAGTAGCCAGGTGAAGTCAGCCAGGTCAGGTCAGGTCAATCACAGCACCATACAGCCCTAGATCTAATGAATGACTATGAAACTGGTAGATGACAGATAACAAGCCAATAGGAGTCCTTCTTTAAGAATCCTAAGAGTATATATTGAGGAAGTCTGTCCATATCACTATGCACTCAGAAACATAACTAATTAACCAAGACTCCCAGGAACTATCCTTTATGTTACATAAGAAGAACAGCATGTCAGTAGCAGAAGAGAAATATACCAACATGCAAGTGGAACAGAAATAAGAAGATGAAGACTGTGTTGTGTGACCCCTCATTTTAGCCATTTGGCACATCTGCAGTCCACCACTGGATTCGCAGAGGAGTAAATAATGTTCCTCCTTTGGCTTAACATAAGTGGATTTGGGGTTAATCTTTCTTTTTTTTTTTTTTTTTTTTTTTTTTTTTTTTTTTTTTTTTGACAGGCAGAGTGGACAGTGAGAGAGAGAGAGACAGAGAAAGGTCCTCCTTTTGCCATTGGTTCACCCTCCAATGGTTGCTGCAGCCAGCACATAGCGCTGATCCGAAGGCAGGAGCCAGGTGTTTCTCCTGGTCTCCCACATGGGAGCAGGGCCCAAGCACGTGGGCCATCCTCTACTGCACCCCCCGGGCCACAGCAGAGAGCTGGCCTGGAAGAAGGGCAACTGGGACAGAACCCGGCGCCCTGACCAGGACTAGAACCCGGTGTGCCGGCGCCGCAGGCGGAGGATTAGCCGATTGAGCCTTGGCGCCGGCCTTGGGTTAATCTTTCTCACAATATTGATTTCATGGGTGAACTAAAATAGGATAACTCTGAAGTTATCTAAATCATAAGCCCTTAAATAAGAGACATTAGTGATAGTTCCCCGACTTGCCTCACAACATGATTTAAAATAAATGGCTATGTGTTGGTTAAAGTTGTACTTAGATACTTCAACTCTTATCCTTAAAAGGTTAATGTTGTCTTTTAATTTGGGAAGAGTTGCCTCTGAGTACCTGTGAAATACAATGAGCCCTTTCCCGCACATTTTAATTATTTCTTGCTTTGTCTACATTCTCAGGTTTAACCATCAGTTTGGCAAGTGTTTCTTTTTTTTGTAGAAAAATTTGACAGTAAAAGCAGAAATAATATCCATTGCATTCCTAGCTTGGGGGGTGGGGCGGGGAGGGAGGGAAAAGCCTGGTCTTGTGAAGGATTTTTCATCAGGGTATCAGTCCATTGCTACTCAGGGAACACATTAAGCTACCTTCACGCGTGCACGATTGTCTCAACCAATATATTCACAACCTTTTTTCATGAGTCTGGTTAATGATTCTTTCTTGAAGCAAAAGCCACTCTGTAATCACCAAAATTGCACCTCTGAGTGTGAGAAAACACATGCTTTTGCATAGCACTCACTTTGCTTTTGCATATGTACTTGAAAGTCCCCAGCAGCCTTGAAACTGAACTTCAAAAGTTGTTAAGTAGGTGCCATCTACTAGCAGCAAATCTCACAGTGCATTCATTAGGACTTTCACAGCACTGGGTTCCTAGTGAATTATCCAAACAAGGAAAGGAAAAATCTCCACAAGGTTTCCTCACCAAGAAAATACTAAGCACACACCTCCAAGCTAGTTTGCTCTCTCACAGGGTGCCGGGTTGCCATGGGTTACCACCACCTGGCAGAAACAACTCCTAGAAGAAGAATCTAAGAGACCAATGACTCATTCTATCACTGACTACACCAGCGACACTGACTGCAGCCTACAACAATTACAAGCAAATAATACACGCAAACAGAGTCCAGCATAATGTCATTTTTAGGACAGAGCAAGGGCTCGAAACTGATATTCCATTTTTTGGTTTTGGTTTCTGTTTTTGAGGGCAAGATGTTGCAACTGAAGCTTTAGCTTCACTGAACCTTAAGACATCTCAAGAAGCTACTATAATTACCATGGAAGAAAGAAAGAGAGAGAGAGAGAGAGAGAGAGAGAGAGAGAGAGAAGCAGCAGCAGCATTTGATTGGAAGGAACAGAGAGTGTCTTAAAGCTCAGGATCTATTTAACCTAGAGAAATCCTTAAAAGGCTTTCCACCTGTAAAATACATAAATCAATGGATGTCTTTCCACTGAAAAGCTTCACACCACAGCTTCTTAAACCATCAGCATGGAAAGGGCACTGAACAAGGGACACACATTCTCCCCAGTGTCACCTAAGTGGGTAAGTTCATAGTTTTATCAGGTGCTTAACAAAGATTCTGAAGTGCCAGCATGGAATTTTAAAAGTAGGAAGAGCTTCTGTTTGTTTGTTTCCAAAAGCATTTGAGGTCCCCTATTTCAGAAGTAAACACTGTTAATATTCATTGTATTTATATTCAGTGACTAGAAATGGATGTGAATTTTTCAAACTCTGAACACCTATCTCAAAATTGCCATTAGAAAGACTACACCTTTCTCCCCACCAGTGCCTGAAAACATCCATTTCACTGAACCTCCAGGGATAAGACAAGACATGTTCATATCTAGAAGTTAAAATCCCTTTTATTTTTCCCAAATCCTTTGATCTAATTGAGAGGTTAGCCAACATTTCTTGTAAAGAGCCAGCTGGTGACAATTTTCGGCTTGCATTGTTTTTATGGCAAATACTCAATTCTGCATCGCACACCAAAAATAGTCATGGCCAGTTAAGCATTAAATTGGACAAAGTTGTGTTTCAATAAAACTTTATTTCCATTTGCCAATGCCTCTCAAGACTATGTGACTTTATGATTTTAAAGACCAATCTTTTGACAGTTCTAAGAAAGAAACCTCCAAAGAATCGTGTGTGTGTGAGCTGCTTCTTACTGCTCTATCTACAGACAAGTGTGTTCATCTTAAAAGAACAAATGGGGAAAGAACAACTCAAAACACACAGGGCAGAACAAGCTTCCAAAACTCACGGTTCACCATCATCACAGCTAAGCTTGGAGCGCTGCACAGCTTATAATGCATTTTCTCATTTAGTATCTCCTTGGTTCTTCAAACACAGTGAGATGGCTGTGATCGCGCCAGGTGTATAGATGGGGAAACCGAGGCTCAGTTTATTAGCTGTAGGATGCAAGCCCAGTGCTGGCCTTGTCACCACAATTGCTATTTAGGTTGTACACAGACCACAAAAGTCAGTGCCCTCTGCCACAGAACACACACAACCAGACAAAATCACACACACTATCTTGCCCCTGCTTTTCAGGTAAACTGTTTTCTCTTTAAGATTTGAAGCTTTTGTCAGCAAGAAACAGCAGTAATTAGCACAAAAAGAGATCAATCTTGTATTTGAGTCTGCTAATGTCTGTTTTGTGCACAATTGTCCCTGTGGCACTGAGCCAGAAAGAATGAAGCAGCTATAAATGTCTAGGCAAAAGCCTCAAAAAATAAATTCACAAGGATGAAAACATATAATTAGGGCACGTGTGAACTCAATTTGAAGATGTATTCACAAACTGCGAGTTTTTGCAGTAGAGAAAAGAGATTCAGATAATCAAGTTTCCCCTTCAAGGAAAGAAGGGCTAAAACATATTGAAAGAAAGAATTGCTAATTTCTCCTTAACTGTAGAGGCAGTGTGTTTTGTAACCACAAAGAACTGTCTGCAGATCTTGGCCACTGTTCTTCTAATCTGTGTGTCTGAGCTCCCTGTACAGTCTTTGGGCAGACAGAGGAGAAATGGACATAGCTCTTGTCCTCTGTGTGTGTTCTCTGAGATTTAGAGACCGTTCCTTTACTCATGGGAAACTCTTCATTCACTCTTCATTCACAGTTAAAAGCCAGGCTAGACTATGGGCCACATATTTTCCATTTGAGGGAGGGCTTTTAAAATCCATCATAAATTATTTTTAGTATGATTCCCACAGTTTCCAAATTCAGATTCCTAGATAACAGGTACATGGGTAACCTGCTGTCATCTCTTCTTTGAATGCATGTAGCAAGTAAGGCAAGTTAGGCTATACTGCAAACCACTGACTGTTAGGATGCCACTCTTTCGGCTCTGCTGTGTGCAGATGGCTGGGTTTTCAAAGTGCCTGCACTTCATCGGGCAGTTTGCAAAGTCAGCACTGTGTTTTGGGGAAAAAAAGTCTATGGACAGCTGAGGCCATTCACCAGAATGCAGCAGGGAACTGCTAATATTTTCCTTGAAAGCACAGCCTTGAAAATGTAAACAGAATCCCATTACCTAAGCAACTTGTGGGTCCAGTGTGGAGCTAATCCACCCAATGGGTAGAACCGAATTGGAAGGAGAAGGGCATTATGGGAAAGCTGACTTTCAACCTCCAGGTGATGAGCAGCTATGTCTGGAGGGACTGGTTGTTCTTTTCCCTTCCATTAGATTATGAAACTGCAGCAAGTGAGTTCAGCTAAGTGGGCTGCACCTCCTTCCTTATAAACATGGGAAAAACAAAGTGTTCTTGACGTTTGTGCACAGATGAAAGGAGAATGAGATTTCTAAACTGCCAAGTGCCATCCAAATGTCAGGACCCGTTACACAGTAATAGATCTTGCCCTCCTAAGGATCACTAGAGGTGTCACAATCTATTCTTGTGCAGGTGTATCAGTATCACCCAAGGGGTGTACTCAACATCAAATGCCACGCCAATGGCATCCACGTGACCACCTGGCACAAAGCCAACCCACTCACAGGGATGGGGCTTCAGGGAAGGAGACACATGGAGAGGGAAAGAAAGGAGATTGTATCTATGACTCCAAGGTATTTTATTGTGCTCAGAAAAAAAAGAGCTGAAGTTCCACTACCTGATGAAAACTACCTAATCAATCAATCACCTTGCCCAAGTTTGTGTATTCAGATGATACAGCACCAGCCCTAACCTTTTAAATTTGTAAGGGAAGTCACGTCTCAAGGCAGTTGCCTCCTTTTTAAAATTTTTCCCTTTTCCTTTTTCCTCTAAATAATAGAGTCAACTTCCATATTAGCGAGTTCTCTAGAGAAACAAAATGAACAGGAGGTATAGAGAGGCAGATTTATTTTAAGGAATCGGCTCACACAGTTACGGAGGCCGCTGAATCTAAAATCTAGGGGGTCATCAGACTGGAGACCCAGGGAAGAGTGGATGCTATAGTTCAAGTTCAAAGGCCACGCACTATGGGATCTCTTCTTGCTGGGAGGAAGACAGTCTTGTGGTCTATTTGGCTGCTCAACTGACGTGAGAAGGCTCATACATTTATGAATGGCAGTGTGTTGTGTTCAAAGTCCACCAGTGTAAATGTTCATCTCATCCCAAAACACCCTCAGACAAACATCTTGAATCATGTTTGACCAAATATATGGGCACCACGGCCTAGCCAAATTAACACATAAAATTAATTGCTACAACCTTAGAATAGTCCACGTATTACAGTAGGCACAAGAAGAGATAAGAGGAAAAATATAGTATCTCCCATTATCACTAAGCTTGGATTTCATATTTACTTTAGTATAGTAAATTGAAGCTGTTTTCCAATGAATCCCTACAACAAAAGTTGCTTCCTTTGCAAACTTAAGATACACAAGGATTCTTCCAAGAATCATTCTCTGTGAGCCACTGTCAGCATGGTCTCCCTTCCTGGTACTATTTCACAGGGCGACTCCATTCCATATCACAAAAGCATTATGCAATGTGATCACCTTCAAAATTAAAATTCAGCTTTGAGACCCTTATCAGACATGTTGAGATTTTCATATATATAAAATGCATTATGTTAATGTAAAATATATCATTATCAAATTCATAAAACATTATATATTATAAAATATATATATAAGGTATAAGGTATATATATGTGTGTGTGTGTGTGTGTGTGTGTGTGTGTGTAAAACCAACCATGGAAACCACTGATACAGTGAAAAAGCACACCACCTTTTTCTTACAAAACCAATGGAGATTTTGCACTGTTGAACTCTGGCAAAAGGAGAAAATGATCCAGAGCCAGGAAGCACTGAATTATTTTGAAACCTAGTGATCATATCCCCCCATAAACCTCTAACCTCATTCTCTTAGATTTCATCTGCTTAACTTGTCTTTATAGAACTCATTGAGAGATAAGTAATCACAGAAGTAGGACAAACTCACACTGAGGTTCACCTACCATTCACCCATGAGCCCACAGGGTGCAGGCTCTGAGAACAGCTGCAAAGCCCTCTGGGAGTAGGGAGCAGGGCAGTGATAAAGGCCAAATCAATCCTCCAGCAATTTCCCACTTTGAGAACTTAAGTCAGCGTTTAATCTCATTGGGATGAGGCTTTTCCTGTTGGCTTTTTAAAAATTAAATTTGTCAAATACAATTCAGCTAATCTTACATGTAGTATTCTTATTAGGGTATTACCATGTAAAATATATTATCATTATAAGACTATTACAGGGGCTAAAGCTCAGAAAAATAGAGCAATTATCATCACTTATAGATCCACAGAGAAGCAGCATGGCGTAATGGAGAAGGGGTTCAATCTAATAAATTTGGTTTCAAAAACCACTAGACAGGGTCAGAAACATTTCAGGATTTGTGTCAAGCTTCTTTCCAGCCAGGCATCTCTTTGGGGTTTCTGCCTCAATCTCACCAGCCTTTCTCCCATCTCCCTGAGAAGGGAGGAGGTGAGTGCAGGCTGTCCCAGCAGTGTACATGAGGCCCAGAGAAGAAATGGACCCCAAGTGCTTTTTTTTTTCCAGCTTGAACTTTGTGGCATTTTATATACATCATAGTAATATGTTGTATGAGAACATGAACTGATAGAATATAATCTTGTCCACAACCTTCCATTCTATTCTTCCAGCACATTAAAAACTGTATTTTCTCATCATCCATTTTTCATGCATCCTCTGAGTCTCTGATACCTATTTCCACAAACTGAGCACATAGGAGGGGCAAAGTGAAAGGTAATGATCTGTTGGAGTGTTTGTTTTTAATTTCTGGGTAGGTAGATTGGGGTGAGAGAAGAAAGGAGAGAATGTGTAATTCAGTGTTATTGCAAGTTTACAAGTGGGGAAAAACAACCAAAACACATTGCCTGTTATCTCTAGAAGATTTCTCTGTGCACCTCAGGCATCTTCATTTTCTAGGCCTATGATCTTAAGGCCCATCCTCCAGGTCAAGATAAAATTAAATAAAAGGAAGATGGCCATAGGGAATTTCCCATGTGAGATTTAGAAGGAGGAAGGTACACCTCCCACCTCCATTCTTCTTCTGTGTGCTTCCCTGGAGAGATCTGACCAGCCCTTGACCCATCTCTCCTTGAGGGACCTCAAATCTCTTCTACTGGCCCAGGGCCATGACTGATTGAACAGGGCAGACACCTGACCCCAACCTGGCCAATCACCCAATCATTTGAAATTAGGACAATGTCTCTGTATGGCTGTGACCATCATGAATGAAGCCACTGAGCAGAAAGGAGAGAAGAAAAGGAATGAAAATCTCAATGCCTGGCCCAGTCTCTTTCTGAGATCAGCCCACCTACTTGCCCTTAATTCTAAGAGCCATTCCTAGATTCTAAAAATCAATCAGCTTTTGTTCAGCCTTTGGATTGATTTCTGTTATTTGCAACCATGAGACTAAGCCAATACAGTTGGAATCTACTTTGGAAGGCAGCTTAGAGGGAGGGGAAGAAGATAATACACCTGGGGCCATTTTGGGTGGATATGACCAAGTTCTTTCCAGTGTCACCTTCTGAGCTGACTCAGGCATCTAGTATTTCAGTTACCCAGGTATCCAACCATTATTGTCCTCCTCTAGCTTCCCAAAGCTGAAATACAGTAACCTTGAAGTAAGAAAAAATTCTATACAACATGTTCTTTTTCTTCTAGCCTAGCAGATGTACAGCTGCCCTCTGGGATTGTGCTATTTTTTCATAGGCCATAAAAAGATATTCATTGCTGTTGGTGGGATCATATTCACTCTCCGGGAGAGGGAAACCACACATCATGAATATGTAAGAGGAAAACCAGCATAGGAAATGTTACCCTCCCATGCTTGCTGACTGTTAAACTTTATTTTTATTCCCATTTTCTTTATTAGTCTTCTCATGCTCGCCAAGAATTCTCCCCTGGTCCATCATCTGTTTCTACACCTTTAACACAACTTCATTTTCACTTGGCTCCTTCTTGCTGTTCCCATAGTACCCATACACACTTCTAAAACATGCTATTTTGTATTTTTATGTCTCAAACTCCCTCATTAGGCTAGGGGCTACTTACTGGAAGGGTCATGCCTCATCACTTTAACTCCAGTGTCTGATACATTCACCAGAACCAAATGCTTGACAAATGAGCAAATCTATGAATGAGTAAGTGTATGTAAAAATTACTTTGCTCCATTCAGCATTTCTGATAGTCCAGGCCTATATTTTAAATCCATTCTTTTTTTTTTTTTTTTTTTGTCAGAGATGCATGACCAGCATGTTCTCTGAGCTCCTTTAATTATATACCTTCTTTCTTTGAACACTCCATTCTTAGGAAATTTTCTGAAGAGAGACTCTATTCTAAGCAAATTTTCTTAAGAGAGTTTTCTTTTCATGTGTCAACTTGGCCAGGCTATAGTCCCAGTCATCCAATCCAACATTAACCTAGCTGTCGCCGTGAGGGTATCTTGTAGCTGTGATTGAAGTATGTAATCAGTGGACTCCGCATAAGGGAAGAGATCCTAAATAATCTGGCGGATCTGATTCTACCAATAGAAAGGTCATGAGAGCTGAGCCCCTGAAGAAGAAATTCCAATCATGAGCAGAAGATTCAGCCATAGGCTTTGCTTCCTAACATTCTACCCTTTGGATTTTGGAAGTGATCAGCCAACCGCTAAGTGCGTAACCAATTACATGCAGTAAACTTCTTCATGTAGGTCTTCTACTGGTTCTTTTTCTCTTGGTGAACCCTGATTGATACAGAAACTAACAACAGATCATGTGTGGAATAAAGACTGATATTGTCAAGTATCATTGCCCTCATGCTTTCATTTCCTGTTCTTTCTATTTAACAATTTCAGAAATGAATACATAGGCTGAGGGCACCTTAAGATTCTATAGCAAATCTTATTAGCACCGCTAATTTTTATATGGTCTTCAAGAAAAATAATCCTAGCTCATTGGATCAAACAAAAGTCAGTTCTTAATTCAAACATAACATCTATTCACTGCTTCCTCTGGAATGTTCTGGAATTTCCCTTTAAGTCATGTGTTTCCCACCAAGTATGCTGTATTAGAAATCTTTTGACGTGCCCTTTGTTAATCTAAGCAACCACTGCGGTTAGTCCTGCAGGTAAAATCTCTTGTAACAAGTTTCCAGAATAGAGTGGTGGTCTCCAGTTCTCAATATCTTGCTTAGTCTTTAATATTCATTTTTATTTCTCCTTTATCCCATTTGCAAAGGGTTCCCCCATACCATCCTCTAGGAGCTTTATCCAGCACGACAACAAATTCATAAGCTCAGAATGCCTAACCCTCTTCAAACTTTGTGCTGCCCACTTCCTGAGCTACAAAGTCTGCTGCTAATTCTGTAGTTTCCCTGTTTGGGAGGGTATTGCCTTTGTTTGACTTTTTCCCACTTTACTTGTCCTTGATTTGTTTCACAATGAAATGTTCTATCTTCACAGCTTTTCCTTCAGTGTCACCCGACTTTATTTCATAAGCTGATTATTCCTTCTCTTCTTTGTTCTAATAAGATTGTAACTTTTTTTTTTCCAAAATTTTCCCTGCCAAGAATTCCTAACTTGTGTGTATATGTGTGTATATAGAAGGGTGGGGGGTTGAAGGGCAGGATTGTTGCCATAGCTAGAGTTTCAAAAGCTATTTTATCGAGTTTACGTTTCACATCTATTATTATTTGCTGTGGCACATAATTATTGCTAATTCCATTAACCAGATTCATCATTTTATTATCCATATTGTAAATTCCATTTCAACATTATAACTTGATCTCATATTCTAGTCGATTCATTCTAAGTAGCTGGTTTCACATTTCAGATTTGGTTTCTTTGGGCTTCACCAGTTTTTCTGAAGATGTAAATTGAATTCTTCTCCTAAACTGTCATTCTTACATGCAGAAAGATACACGTCCTGAAATCATTTCTCCATGTCTTCTGAAGACCTGCATTCACAAAACTCTTATTCTGCATAAACTGTGCCTTTCCTTACAGACTTCATGCAAGAACAGTCTCACCTGTGCACAGCTCTCCTTTGCTATTTCATGTGCAACGGCTTTCTCCTTTGAATTCAGCTTCATAGCTGGAGCTAAAATTACATCAAGTTTCTCTTCTCTCCAGCCACTGAAGCTGCACTGCTATCCTCTCTCACTTGACTCTTCTTGCGTGACGTGTGCCTGGTCGAAATCTGCACATATCTTCCCTAACACTTTAGGCTTCATCCGTTTCCATCTCCCTTGTGTGGAGGAAAAGCCCACCTACCTATCCCCCCACGCTTGTTCTCTTTTTTGGTCCCTTTTTGCTATCTCCTCCTTGATTCCTGACTATTTGCATCCATTGTGCAGAACCAGCTTGCCTGCTTGACTCAACTTTTAAAACCTTGATCGATCGAGCAACCAGTGTATGGCAGGCAGAATACAAAGGTAGGAAAAAAAGAGAGTGTTTTGTGAATTACAAAGGGAAGAGTCAGAAATAAGGACAGGCCCAGAAACAACCAGGTTAAGATACAAGTCATTAGTTCTGGCTTGGGTTAATACTGCAGCATTCTGCTAGAGCCAACTAGCTCTGAATCATCTTCACACTGCATTTAGAAAGGGAGAGCCTTCTAAGACACCACTCTCCTACTTCAGAGAATCTCCAAGGTTTGCAGGATGAAAACCACACTTCCTGGGTGGGCACTCATCACTTGACCTCCGACAACTACCCACCGCTCATCTTGCACCACACTTCCATTGGCCTGTATCTCAGGATGACAGTATGTGTACACAGGCTCCTCCTACCTGAGGGCAGTGGGGTGGGTGAGCTAAACTAAAGACTTACAAACTAAAGCTCCAAATCCTAGCAGCAAAGGTAGAAAGTGTGACAAATCTGGAACAGGCTGCAGTTGGCTGTTGAAATCAACTATGAGTCAGATTTTGGAGCAGAGGGAAGGCAAATGAGTCAGAATGAACGAGGAGGGTGCGAGTCTAAGTCCTCAATGCTGCCAGCTACCCTTGGCTGATTGTGTTCGTGGTTGGCTCCAGTATAAAGGGCTAGGGTGGGGTGAAGGCCAGACGAGGACGTTAAGCTGGCAGCATTGTAGGAAAGAAGGCCCAGGCCCCAACAGGTCCATTCCTCCAGAGGGTAGAGTCAGAAATTTAAATCTGATTGATAAGAGTAATCAATAAGGCAGAGAGATCTGATCTGATCTGAAAATGAGTTGAGACAAGATTGATCAGAGTTCCGTGCAATTTTCTTTAACGCTACCTACCATGTGTGGTTTCTATTACAAGTGCGTCAGTGTAACTAAGAATTCGAGACAAAGCTGAGTGTTACACAGTGAATGCCTGGCCATCCTGGAAATGCACGCCCAGGCTCTCAGGCTGAAGCCCCCATGTGAAATGACCAGCACTCCCTCCTCCCACAGCCCAGCCTCCGCACACCTTTTCCAATCTCTTTGCTGCAAACGTGAGCCCTTTACAAGCAATGTTTTTATCTTCATCTTTGCACTCAGAGGACTTGACACTTGGAAGGTGCTCCATAAATGCATACGAATGAGAGCTGTAAACACAAAACATACATCTAATGAGTCAGAGAAGGCTACAGCACACACGTGAACCAGGTCTGAAAGAAGCGCTTCCCTGAGAGACCAGCAGGGACAGGTAAAAGGAAGGGCACGTGAAAAGTCACAGGTCTAAGACAGCTCAGCTAATTCAAGTGACTAGGCAATGCCACTGTCATTGCTCCTCCTCGTCTTCTGTTCAAAGCCTCTAAATCTAGCTAGGTTTTCTGTATTTGTCTATCTTACAGTTGCAAATTCTTGTTGCATAATAATATCCTCCACTCAAGGTGATCTTGGAAATTCAACTACTCTCATTCTTTATCCCTGCAACATATTTCAATGCTGAATATTTTTACTCAAATGATTTCCTGAGTCATATCTATTTCCTGCTTATCTTTGGCTGTTCCCTATACTAGATATAAGTCTTTGTTTTTAAATGAAAAATACAGCCTTGCAGATAACCTCATTCTCCCATGGCAAATCTCAGAACTATCTGGATAAAGCTGCTTAAATGCCACAATATTTACCATCTAGTCAACCCACTATTTTTCCAGTCTCTCTAGGACCTAATGTTTTGGTTTGCAAACAGAATAGAAAGTTCTAGAAGTTCTAATCCAATTTCCCTTGATTCACTTATTCATGTAACAAATGTAAACAGATCTCAACAGTGTGTAAATAAGACCCAAGTGAGTTTATATTTCTTTAAAGTCTACATTTTGGCAGTGGTAAATGCTTCAAGGTCATTTTTTTAAAGATTTATTTTATTTATGTGAAAGAGTTACAGAGAGAGGTAGAGCAGTCTTCCATCACTAGTTCACTCCCCAAATGACCACAATAGCCAGAACTAAGCTGAGCTGAAGGCAGGAGCCAGGAGCTTCTTCAGGGTTTCCCACGTGGGTGCAGGGGCCCAAGGACTGGGGCCATCTTCTTCTGCTTTCCCAGGCCATAGCAGAGAGCTGGATCAGAAGAGGAGCAGCCAGGACTAGAACCAGCGCTCATATGGGATACCAGCACTGCAGGCTGAGACTTTAACCCGCTGCGCCATAGCACTGGCCCCCAAGGCCAGATTTTTAAATGTTTTATTAACACCACCCTGAATATTTGTACAAGTTCACCCAATTTTATGGTGACTATCACTCAGTCCTGATGCATTTTTTACACAACATTTGCAGTATTACTGTGGCAATAGTGGTTTCACAAATTGCCCCACATTTTAGGAAACGAACCATCGGATTGAAAGTACAAAAGAGATTCCTTTATTTGCCTGGAAGTCCCCAAACTGTCACTTCCTCTATCCCATGAACAAACTCCTATCATTCTTTACAGCACGATCAAGCAGCAGCAGGGGTTAAAAATGGTGCACCTGGGGCTGGCGCTGTGGCATAGCAGGTAAAGCTGCCACCTGCAGTGCTGGCATCCCATATGGGCACCAGTTAAAATCCTGGCTGTTCCATTTCCGATCCAGCTCTCTACTATGACCTGGGAAAGCAGTGGAAGGTGGCCCAAGTCCTTGGGCCCCCGCACCCGCGTGGGAGACTCGGAAGAAGCTTCTGGCTCCAGATTGGTGCAGTTCCAACCATTGCAGCCAACTGGGAAGTGAACCAGTAGATGGAACACTGACTCACTCTCTCTCTCTCTCTCTTTCTCTCTCTCTCTGCGTAACTCTTTCAAATAAATAAAAAAAAATGGTGTACCTGCTGTTTCACTGGTGTTTTTCACATTGTTTTATACCTATTTGTGTGCTTTATAGTTCAAATTAATCTAATTGTACAATCATCTCCTATGAATTGTGCATTCACTAATTCATTTATTCAGCAAGCTCTCAAGGCACTGCTTCCAGGGCATGGTCTACATGTGCGGGGATGACAGAAACAACACTGCCCTTCCTGCACCCGAGGAGCTAGCAGCCCTTGCACATAGGATTCATCACAATGTGATCGACAAGCAAGGACACTGCCCAGCTTCTCTGTAGGAACTAGGAAACCTCACAACACCTGCATGGGATACCAAAAAGCCATGGATACCTAAGTCCCTTATAGAAAATGGCAAGTTTGGGGCTCAATGCTGTGGCATAGGTTAAGCTGCCGCCTGCAGTGCCAGCATCCCATATGGGCATCCATTCGAGTCCTGCCTGCTCCATTTCTGATCCAGCTCTTTATAATGTACCTGGGAAAGAAGAAGAGGATGGCCCAAGTCCTTGGGCCCCTGCACCCACGTGAAGACCTTGAAGAAGCTCCTGGCTCCTGGCTTTGGATCGGCTCAGCCGGCTATTGCAGCCATTTGGGGAGTGAACCAGCAGATGCAAGACCTCTCTACCTGTCTCTCCCTCTCACTCTAACTTGGCCTCTCAAACAAATAAATAAATATTTTTTAAAAAATAAAAGAAAATGGCAAGTCTGCATAGGGCAAATCCTCCCATATACTTTAACATGGGCCACTGGGATATTTATAACATCATTTGTGGGCCAAACAAAATTAGCAACTTAAAAAGCAGCTTGCTAGAGGTATATGGAAGGTTGAGTCCTGCCAGCACTTGCCTTGGCAGGGCCAAACCAAATGACTGTGTGGGCTTTTTATGGACTATGGGCCACATGTTCCCCACCCCTGCTTTTAATCATCTCTAGACAACTTAACAATGCCTAATGTAAATGCTATGTAAATATTTGTGATACTCTATTGTTTAGGAAGTAATGACCAAAAAACAGTTTGTACATGTTCAGCCTAGGCACAATTTTTCTTTCCAAATATTTTCCATCCACGTTTGGTTGAATCTGCAGATACACAAGCCATGGATACAAAAGGCTGGCTATAGAGACAGAAACGAAGAGATTTCCTCCAAATGACACACATCCATAATGAAACCAGATCCAAGATCTATGTCTTTCTACTACATCAAGCCAACTAGAATGTTCTCTCCCCTGTATCAATCAACGTTATTTTTCGGGAGCACAAATAGTTATCTGTAGCTAATTTTCACAGAATCAATCTCATTTCAGTTTTCCGATATTCCTGGAGTTGTGCCCATTCTTCCATGTAATATCTTTTTAAAATATTCACAGTTGGAAATAGCAAGAAAATGACATTAAATTGAAGCCAAATTGACAGGTTTTCCTAACCAGGTCATGAATTTACCTGGTACCCGCTGATCCCACTAGAAAAGAGTTTGCCTGCGGACAAAAGGCAACTGTGAACGTGCTGAGGAGGCAATCCTCCTTCCACAGATGTTGAATGGGTTGTTCAGTAGTGACTTAGCTTCCTTTTCTCTCTGTGAATGGAGGTCAAGATAAGAATCTATAGACACTCTAACTCTCTCAATCCTTTAAATCCAGACACTGTTGAAATGCACAACATTACAGGGATAAACACCATTAGCAATACAGACATGGATTTCCTCTAGCAACTGATTGATGTCTGGAGGAACAAAAGACCAGCAGTTTTTAAAATTTACCCTCACCCTTTGCTAGAACTGAAAGTCTTGTGAGCAGACGTCAGGGGCTAACTCACCAGGTAAGAAGAGTAGAATACTACAATATCCTACCCAGTCAGGATTAAGATTCCTTTTGTAAGGAACTGGGCCACTGAGCAGCTGAGCATATATATTTATGAACTTAGAAAACTGGGAGCTGCATTTGGATAAAAGAGAGTGTAGAAATTTCGGTGCAAGGTTGTCCGGTATAAAGAGATAAAGTAGATGGGAAAGTGTGGACACACCTAACAGAGGGGATGCTAGGATGTCTTCCTTCTTAGATTTCGGGATACGAGACCCCAGAGGACTGTGGTAAGAAGAGAAGCTGCAGGCATCATATTCATGAGGACTCTGTGAAACTCTGAGCAAAAGTAGTGCCTGTTTGAAGCCTAAGGGTGTGATTTCTGAGCAGAGCAGGAGAGAGTGGTGTGCTGCCATTTCATCACAAACCACAGCAGCGCCTTTCAAGGTTATGGAGCACAGCGATCCGGACGTGGTGCCCAGACAGGGAAGCCGAGTTTTCATGGAACACCGTCAGCCAAGGCAGGGAGAGTCCTCCCTCAGGTCACTCTAGTTATCAGGCTTCCGTGAGGAAACCCGGCAAGTCCGTGGGAAAACACCCGGGCACTTCCAGAAACACAGGGTGTGCAAAACTTGGACAAGAACTGAGTTGCCTGCGCCAACAGGTCGGGGCTAGGAATTGACAGATAAAAGTATTCAGTGTTGATGTTTATAACCAGGACCTGGCAAGACCTGGGGCACTCAGGGAAAACACCTTGGATAAAGCAAATTCTATGGTCTGTTGTTTAAAATTTAACAGAAAGAATTCTACTGAAACCAAAGACTAGAGAATGAAGAGAAAATGTAGTCCTGCGTAACAGCATTAGGATTTTGGGTTCTGAATTTCCTCTCAACTGAAAACCTTCGCGGAATTAAAGGGCGCTCCCTGGAAGTTTTTTGCATACAGTTGTCCATCCCCTCTGTCCTTACGTCAGATCAACCTAACCATACCACACTAAACAAAGCTACAGTTTTTTAAAACCAGATCTAGCAGAGGTCACCGGTGGGCCAGCAGAGTCTGCTTCCTTCTCTTCATCCCATTCCAGCCCCAGGACTCTCATACCCTCAGCACAGGCTGAAGACCAGAATCCTAGCCAGGATCCCTCAGACTCCTTGACCTTGGACCTACATTTGATCAATCCACTCAGTGCTCAGAATAGCCTGGAGATCACAGTATTCTCCAACAGCTTCCTTCCCTGAGGACAGCTTGAGAAGGAGGAGGTAGGGGAGCCAGCTGCCCTGAGTGGGCATAAAGTGAGTGCTGCTGGCTCCTCAAGACAACACAGTATCCTTCCCTCCCCAAAGGGGTCTCTGAACACAGAGCAGTTTATTTGTAAACATGGTTATTACGAAAGTTCTAGAATCATTGTTAACTTAGGAGTGTGACTCCCAGGCTCCCACCGATGGTATTGAGGCTATGCAAGGAGAGCTGGTGCTCCTTCAAGAGTTGAGAGCAGATGTCAGTCTGACAGGTAAGTGCTGGTCCTTGAGCAGATAAAGCTCAACCAGCCCTTTCCCCTTTGCGAAAGGAAAATATCCCATGAAAGTGGACCAGGGAGCCAGCACACCTCACAGAACCCTGGGTAGACTCCACCTTCTTTCCAGAATGGAAGGAAACACACTAGGAATAGAAATGACTCATGCCAACAAGGCGATCTGGTCAGAACAGTTTCTCCCCCAGGTCCTATGAACAGCATTGGAGCATGGGGGGAAACACTGTACGTAGTGTAGAGTGTACAACCTCACCAAGCTTTAGATTACAGTAATATAATCCCTTACAAGACATTGAAAAGATTTGGTACACCACTCTGGAAAAAGATTAGGAAGTCTCTGCTCACTAAACATAAATGTGTGTGTCCTCTGGCCCAAATACTCTACCCTCGGGTATAAGCCCAGAGGAAAGAGTGCTTGTGGCAATAAGGACTATACAATAACAATCACAGGACTGCTACTTATGCTAGCCTCGAAACTGAAGCAGCTAAAAAGTGCAGCAACACGTCAATAGATTAACAAATGATGAGGTGTCCTTGCGATTGAATGCAGAAGAGCATTAGAAGGAAAAGAACCACCACATGCAATAGCACAGACGACTGTCACACACACTATGCTGGACCAAAGAAGCCAAGAAGCACAAGAGAAAATAGGATGTGATTCCACCTACATACAGTTCACAAGCAGCCAGAACTCATCTGTGGTGATAAAATTCTGAAAAGTGGTTGCCTGACTAGGGGACGTAAAGGAGTAGGCGGGGGCACAGGCAAAGTGCTGTACCTCTGTGCCATGGTGGGTACGTGGCAATATGCAAAGGATATTGAGCTGGTATAGCTAGAATCCATGTGTTTTCTGTATGTAAGTTATATTTCAATTTAAAAAAAAAAGAGAAAGATGGAGAGTGGGAGTGAGGGTGGTAGGGTGTGTAGGGTGGGAAGTATCATTATGCTCTTAAAACTGTATATGGAATACATAAAATTTGTTCTATTTATATAAATATAATAAAATAGTAAAAGAATTACGAATGTGCATATGGGAATCAAGTAGGAAAAGACAACTAAGTTTTTGAGAGAAGTCCTAGATCCTGGAGTGAAAAGGGTCTGAGGCTGATAAGTGACCAGGAAGTAGGCTAAGAAAGTGGTTCCCACAAGAGGGCCTATTCTCTGATATCATCTTCGAAGTGGCTAAGAAGGGTATCAACAGAAGCCAACCCTGTTAGAGGGAGAGCCAGGCGCCTGGGCAATTATCTCCTGGAAACAGAAGAGAGACCTACTCCAGGGTCAGTGGCCCACAGTCAACAGAACTCTCCAACCATCAGCTGCAGCAAGCATCCATGTTTCCCCCTTTCTGATGTCAGTAATTTGTGTGGTTCTCTCTTTTCCGGTCCATCACTGTCTGCGGCATGTGTGCAGCACTGATAAGTTGCCATGGGGGTGAGGGGTGGCAGAACTGTCTCCAGCCCTTTAAGAGAAGTGACATCCAAAAATGATGGAGAGACCTGGAGGACTCAGGACTTTGGGTTTCACATTGTGGCTGGTAAATAACATTATCCTCTTCATCTTAAAAATGAGGAAATGGAGGCTCAAAGAGGTTTTGTTTTGTTTTGTTTTGTTTTGTTTTGTTTTGTTTTAATTTGACAGAGTTAGAGAGAGAGAGACAGAGAGATAGAGAGAAAAGTCTTCCTTCTGTTGGTTCATCCCCAAATGGCCGTTACAGCCAGAGCTACACCAATCCGAAGCCAGGAGCCAGGTTCTTCTTCCTGGTCTCCCATGTGGGTGCAGGGGCCCAAGCACTTGGGCCATCCTCCACTGCTTTCTCAGGCCACAGCAGAGAGCTGGATTGGAAGAGGAGCAACCGGGACTAGAACCTGGCACCCATATGGGATGCTGGCACTGCAGGTGGAGGATTAACCAAGTGAGCCACAGTGCTGCCCCCTCAAAGAGGTTTAATAACTCCACTCAGCATCATGGAGCTAATGATTTCAGAGGCCAAATTTTATACAGGCAACTTGGACCCAGAGTCATCGAGCAGTTACAGATAAGCTGGAAATGAGGTCCCTTGGTGCTGAACATAGGCTATATAATATTTAAGGTGCTGACAATCCCATTTGATCTGTAAAAGTAGATTTCAAGTTGAGTATCCCTAATCTGAAAATCCAAAATCCAAAAATTTTTGAGTGGTGACCTAACATTCAAACAGTTTCAGATTTTTGCATTATTTGGGGCTTTGGATTTTCAGGATAGGGAAACTTAACCAAACAAACAAAAAAAAACTCTATCAAGTAATCCAACATTTGAAAAACTTTAAAATATGAAATAATTCTGGTGCCAAGAATTTTAGACAAGGGACACTCAACCTGTACTATGCTCTTTAGAAGCTTCAAGCGTTTTCAGAAATACTTTAGAGAGCTCCTAGGAGGAGCTTTGAGGAAATGGTCATCAAAGAATTTTCCCCACGAAGATGAAGAGTGACCCAGGGCTAAAAGAAGAGGAAACACATTGGATGCCCTGGGGTGGACTGGGACCAGAAGCTGCGCAGTCACCCTCATGCAGTCACGTGACTTCTGCCACAGTACGTTTCTGTCCAAGGAGGAAGGCACATCTCTGTTCTAAGTCCATCAAAGCAGGTCTTCCAGAGGGCATCCTCTATGGCACCACAAGCAGACGGAGCAGCATGGGAACGCAAGGGCAGGCCAAGCAGCTGCCAAGCTGCAGGACGCCTCCTGTGAGCCACCGGGCAGCACTGCTGCTGACAACTGAGCCCCAAATCACCTTAAGCAGGAAAAGAAGGGACACCTCTCAAAATGCTAGATCCCCTTGATGACCCCAGAGAGGCTCAAGCTCTCTTTCCACTTGAATAACCTGGAAATTTCCAAAGCAAGGTAACAAGTCGGATCCAGCCAGCAGTGCAGCCTTGCATTAGATACCTTCTGCTTGCCCAGCGTGCACTTTCCTAGCTCTCGATACAGAAACAGAAAACAGAACTTTCCTTTTCATCCTTGTCCTGCCTCCAGGATTGCCTGAGGGGAAAGGCTCTGCCAGCAACCTCTCTCCAAAGAATGCCAAGTAGAAACAGATCCCTCGCCAGGAGGACACAGCACCTGTCTTTCCCAGGGAGACAGGTGGATGCTTACCGCAGGCTTTTGGGAGAGCAGCAGGTCGCTGGCAAAGGGCCCTGCACAGTTCTTTGCCCAGGGTACTATGTTCAGGTGCTTTTCTGGCAAGCTGCCAGCTCAAGGTGCTAATTAATTAAAGGGCTCTCCTTGCCAGGGATGTGGGCCATTTGACATCTCCACTGGACACTTGAGCTCATGCGGGTTCACCTTTGGAAGAGCAGTTCTGCCTTTTTCACGTTTGAATTCCCTGACGGGCCAAGCCAAGTGCCCAGAGTTGCAATAATTGCATTAAGTACCAGTTTCCTTTGCCAAAAACCACTGCACTCTTTTCTTTAACCTTCCCTTGGGGAAAACTCCCACTGAGTCATTTACTGCATTCCCTGCTTATCTTGCAATTCCATACCAGCAGCACCATTTTTTTTTTTTCAACGTGTATAGGCAGTTCTGCAAGCCTGCATGGTCTGTAGTTTGAAAGGAGATCATTAAATTTGGGCTCAACCCCAAACAGAGCAGGACAGAGCTTATGATCTCTTATGACAATATTTAAAGTGTTAGCAAGGCGAAAGAGGGAGCCCACTCATTGCTATGGCGCAGGCAATTCCTTGAGAACACAACCTTGCAGCCTCAGACACAGAACATAAACGGTCCTCGGCCACCAAGTAGACCTATTGAATATTCAGACATGCATTTAGATGTTGCCCCCGTTAAGACTTTAGCACTGGACTGGAGGACAAGTTAGCGGCTCTCCTAGACAGCTTTCCTCACCACCTTTCCTCTACTATGGAAGTGTTTAGCTTGCACATTTTTTATAGAGCTTGCTATGTTGTGGTTTATTTTTGCAAGTATAGTTTTATTCCCCCAAACAATACACTATGAGTTGGTTTACAACAGGCCTTCATTTGTCCTTTATCCTCTAAGTCAGGGGTAGCGGACCTTTTTTCTGCCTTGGACCATTTGGACATTTAAACATCACCCGTGAACCATGCAAAATTATTAACCTAAAAATTAGCCTGCTAAAGATTTATTGAATTTTGAATTTCGCCTGTGGTTACCTTGGCAAGGCAACACTAAATGATTTCATGAGGCTTAAATGGCCTGCAGGCTGGAAGTTCCCCACCCTTGCTTCAAAAATCCCCTACGAAGAGCCAGCACTGTGGCATAGCAAGTTAAGTTGCCACCTGTGACCCTGGCATCCCATATGTGCACTGGTTTATGTCCCAGCTGCTCCACTTCCAATCCAGCTCCCTGCTACTGCACCTGGAAAGGTGGTGGGCCTCTGACATCCAGGTGGGAGACCCAGAGGAAGCTGAGTCCCTGGCCACTGCAGCCATATGGGGAGTGCATCAGCAGATGGAAGGTCTCCCTCTGTCTCTCCTTGTCTTTCTGTAACTCTGCCTTTCAATATTTAAAAAATTTAAATATTTTTTAATTTAAAAGTTAAAAACCACAGGAGAGTTTCAATATGTACATTAAATGATTAATTAATGAATTGAATCTAAATGAATCCAAACCATCCTCTCATCCAAGGCCTAAAGAATATTGAATATTTGGCTAAATTTCCTGTGTGTGTAGGGAAAAGGGTACAGAGAAGAAAACAACTTCTGATACCTTGTTATCTGATTTATCAGTCAAACTAGGAAGGCAGGAAGGAAAGAAGGAGTGAGCAAAGAAATACAACAGAAAAATGAGGAAAAAGAGAAAGGAATAAGAGTAATGCAAAATTATTGAGATGCACAGACTAGAAATTATAGCTGGAAAAAAAAACATGCTAGGTTATATCTACTTTAAAAGCCAAATGCAGGCTCTTCCCCCAACAAAATGGACTTTGTAGACAAAGATACAGTACAATAATGAAAATCCAGAAAGGTAACTCTTCTTGTTAATCTTTCAGACGAATGTATTCAGTTATCACCACAAATATAAGCAGGCTTCAGGTGTCAACCTATACTTGTCTAAGCTGATATCTACTTGAGCTGAGTAGAAACATAAAACATAAAGTATCAAAAGCAGGCTGCATGAGAATCTGGAATAGATTCAGAGCTTGTCCAAAGGGAAGGGCAGAGTACTGGACCCTTGGAGACCCCAAATGTCATGAAATGTCATAAAATCTACCTCTACCTCCCCATGGCTCTTGTAATGAAATAGTTCAATTAGCAACACCTTGGTGACTTTACAGGGTGTCTTTCCATCCTGCACCCTTCTTTGACACTGTCATCATTATTACTGACAGAATCAAGGAAAGAAGTGAAACACAGCTCGTGCCGGAAACAACACGGTGTACGCAGCTCTGGGTGTGTTCTCACCCCTGCATTTCATTGGCATCAGATAACACTTTTAACTATCACTAAATGAATCCATTGCGGCTCATTTTCTGTATATATTACTGCAACCCTATATTCCCAAAGCATTTTGCAAACTGCCCTTTACCTAGTTGATTATCAATATTTGAAGGCTGATGGTATGCAAGACATGAGCTATGTTAAATACTTTATATAATTTCCCACATCAGAGGCTCATTCTCTAGAGGGGCTATGAAATGCAGTATTCTGAAATGGTACACCCAGAACTCTATAAAACACAATTTACTTCAAAAATTGCTTTCCACCTGTGTCTTCCCAAATCCCTGATGATTTTTTTTCATGCTTATAAATTCTTGCCTTACTAAGTGAAAGAAGAAAAACTAAAAATAGGAGGTAAAATATAAGTATTAAGAGCCAAAGGATATGAGAAAAAAATTAAGAAGGAAATGAGGAAGACACGACGCAGCGGAAGATGCAGGAAGATGTGGGAGACAGCTGCTCATCTCTCTGAACTTCCCTTGTAGAACCCACTCCCTACCCTCCTCACTCCAGAGTTTTGAATGGCCCTGATCAAAGCCTTGACTTGAAGGCGGGCCTACAGCCCAGATCAATCAGCAAATCCTGGCTCTCCAGACATTGTGATTTATTCATAGGTGGTTACTTGTCCAAGCAAGGCCCTAATAAGGATCAATTTTGGGACTCTGAATTATATAACAGTACCCCAAAAAATTCGTGGAAAATGGAATTAAATATAAGTTTACTCACCTGCCAAAAATTTTTTGAAATCCATGTCCAGAGGAGTCTTCAAAAGTTCATGGAAAATGAATTTTGGGGGTCCAGCATTGTGGCGCAGTGCATTAAGCCACTGTCTGCAGTGCTAGCATCCAATATGGGCACTGGTTTGAGTCCCGGCTGCTCCACTTCTGCTCCAGCTCCCTGCTAATGTGCCTGGGAAAGCAGTGGAGGATGGCCCAAGTCCTTGGGCCCCTCTACCCACGCGGGAGACCTGCAAG
Organism: Oryctolagus cuniculus; assembly: GCF_964237555.1. Lineage (NCBI taxonomy): Eukaryota > Metazoa > Chordata > Mammalia > Lagomorpha > Leporidae > Oryctolagus > Oryctolagus cuniculus. The sequence goes on along the minus strand of NC_091439.1, from coordinate 84,010,677 downwards.
AAGCTCCTGGCTCCAGTCTGGCCCAGCCTCAGCCATTACAGCCATTTGTGGAGTAAATCAAGGGATAGAAGATCTCTCTCTCTCTCTTTCAAATAAACAAATAAATCTTTTTTTAAAAAAATGCATTTCTGGAAAGCTATTCATGTACTTCAAATGATTAAGGGTCTCAACTGTTGAGGAACAGTTTTTTTTTTTTATACGACTTGTTGAACTCTTTAGTGTAGGGTTAATCTTATGTGTATAAACTTAATTGAAAATAGATCTTTATAAAACATAAGAATGGGAATAGGAGAAGGAGGAAGAAGAAGGGTGGGAGAGTGAGTGGGAGGGCGAGTAGGGTGGGAAGAATCACCATGTTCCTAAATTTATATATATGAAATGCATGAAGCTTGTATTCCTGAAATAAAAGCTATCTAGGTTAAAAAAAAAAAAAAAGATTCTTCCAGGCACGTGGCCCAGCAGTTAAGATGTCACTTGAGATGCCCACACCTAGTACCAGAGTGCCTGGGTTCATGTCCCACCTATACTTCAATCCAGCTTTCTGCTAATACACACCCAAGGGACAGCAGGTGATGGCTCAAGTATTTGGATGCCATCCATGTGAGAGACCCAGACTGAGTTCCAAGTTCCTGGATTATGGCTTCAACCTAGCCTAGCTCTGCCTGTTGTGGGTTTTGGGGGAGTAAGCCAGCACATGGAAGACTGATCATGACTGATCTCTCTCTCTCTCTCTCTCTCTCTACCTTTCAAATAAATGAAATAAATAATTTTTTAAAAGATGTTCATAGGTTAAGTTCTTTCTCCAAGTCTGGATAGTCAATTGCTACTAGGTGGGAAGATCCTATTGGAACTTAAAACTAAAACTAGGGAAAGTGTAACCAAGTGATGAAAAGATAGAAATTCCTAGTGACATCACGTAACAATCCGGATCCAACAGAAAAAAAAAAAAAAGAATCTGGATCCAGTAATACCTGACTTAACTATTCCTGCACTTTTTAAATTACATGGGTCATTTTTCCTTAAACCAGTTTTAATCAGTTTATGTCATTTGTAACCATACTACACAGTGTTCAAATTCCTAGCACATAACATATATTTACTAGTGAATTAATAAGTAATATTAGTCTAATTAACACTAATGGATTTGTTGAATTAAATAAAACTCTCACACGGATCTGGAATGCTATTAGCCACCAGTGGAAACTGCTCGGAGACCCTCTGTTCATTGTGAGTGGTAAAGGAAATAAAAACCCTGAAGCCAGTCCAGACTTCAGTCTGCAGTCTGCCTCTTACTGCTGAGTGATCTTAAGCTCTCTGTGCCTGCTTTTCATCCTCTAGAAATGGAGATGGTGACAGAGCATACCTCATAAAGCTGTTGTGAGGATGACACAGATGAGCCCCTCTACAGGGTTTATTACAGTTCCTGGTGACACGGGGAAACAAGGCAGGACGATTAGGTAGGAACAGGGGAACTGGAATTTCTGCCAGTCCCGCACTGTGACCCCACCCCCTTACCACTTTCCTGTGACACACCTTTGTCTCATCCAGGACCAGGAAGGAGGGGGCACTGTGACAGCCATGTGGAAGTTAAACTCCATGTGGAGGCGCCATGAAACCCCCAGAAATCCTCACACAAATCAAGCCCCTCCCTATTTGCATATTAATTAGGGCACCATCTCCTATCTCCTAAGAGTCTGATTTGCCCCTGGCTGCTGAACCGTGGTTACAGGTACTTCTCTGGCCTCCTGCTCCTCTCTCACCTGATAGGTAGCTCTCTGGCCCACGCAGGACAGGTATCTCTGTGCGGGTTGGTCCACATTCACACTTGAATGTATATTCACTCTATCTCTTGAATAAATCCTTCTCTCACTTGTCTACCGTATTTATGTCTCTGCTTTAAATTCTTATCTACAAGGAGACGAGAACCTAAAGATAAGGATACACAGGCCCATAACATAGCACCCAAGAATGCTTTACCAAATGTGAGCCTTCGTTATTTTTACAGACTCAGCCACACTAGCCTCTTTACTCTTCTCCAGGCACATCCTTGTCTTAGGGTTTGGCATTGACTGTTCCCTCAGCCTGGAATGCTCTTCTCCTTAAGGATCTGTGGGTCTCGCCTCTTCTTTGAGCAAATGATGTCCTGAAGGATCACTCTGAAACCAAGCCCACATACACCACCCAGAATGCAGATCCCAGATACCGTCAGGCTCCAGTCCCCTGGCCTCCCTCCCTTGAAGTGTCATTGCCCTGCCTTTCTGATTGCTAATCAACCGCTTAATAGAATTAACTCGATGGATTAAGGGGGTGGTGCAGCTGACCATGTAAGGTTCTAATCATTGAACCCATGAGGTCATTTGCTTCTCCAATAGATAACACCTTGGGGGTCAGTATGTCTTGAGGGATTTCTTTTCATGGAATTCCAGGTCCAGGGCAGAAAGTACCACCTGCATGGAGCTCCCATACTGAATGAAGCTAAATTGCCCATGATAAAAAGTCCCTATAGAACACAGGTTAGCCAACCAATCAAAGGAAGGCCACAAGCACCGCCAACTAACCAGGAACATGGACACATGCTGACCGTCACCTCTCATCCCAACTTCAACCCATAACGACCTTCACCTCTAACCCTTGGGGAGTCTGAGAAATAAGTGATAATGGCCTGGCTCCTTGCTCTGTCCTCTGCAGTAAACCCCTTTCTTCCACCATACCCATGTCAGTGCTTGGCTTTTTGGGTACCTGGTGAGCAGACTCAGTATGGGGAGGAGGGTTCTATAGCAACTCCTCCAACCAGTTTCAGGGGTTGTTCTATATCAACCCTATTGAAAATTGCAACCTGTTCCTCTCCTAACAACTTCCCACTCTACCCTACCTACCACTGTTTCACTTCACATTCTAAAATACTATGTAATTACTTTATTTTGTGTACTGTGTGTTGTCTGTCTCTCCTACCAACAGAATAAATTCCAAGATGACAGCTAAGTTTTTGATTCACTTTATTCACTATTATGAACTGGGATCTGAAGACAATGGCACCTCAAAAAATACCCATTGTTGAATTCACAACTGGTACTAAAATTACCAACACCATTCTTCTTCATCACAAGTGTTGAAATCATAGTGGTTTTTTCATTTTTTAAATTTATTTTTTATTTAGTAAATATAAATTTTCAAAGTACAGTTAATGGATTACAATGGCTTTCCCCCCCATAATTTCCCTCCCACTCACACCCCTCCCATCTCCCACTCCCTCTCCCATTCCATTCACCTCAAGATTCATTTTCAATTATCTTTATATTTGAGCTCAAAATGATCAAGGAGGTCATCGCTACAACACCTCCAATAAAGGGAGAAACAGCCCAGTCCCTAAGACTGTTTTTGACTCTGTGTCTTGCCTGAGCCTGCAGGGAAATTTACAAGCCCAGGTGCTGCAAATTCTGGACCACACAGAGCAGCCACCACACCAGCTCCTTAACCAAGAAGCTCTGAGGTCATCATCCCACAGATGTCTCATTTAGTGGTTGGCTTGAGCAATGATTGAGAAGATTATAGCCATCATCAAAGTGTAGAATTAAAATAATAAAGACAAACAATCAACATGGGAGGAGGGAGGCGGGAGGGACTGCTTTTGCCTACACAGATCATTTGTGTAAACAAAAGGAAAAGCAGAGAGCTAAGCTGCTAGATCAGAGGATGCAATTAGCTCAATTGTAGAGTGACTTGGTCCCATTTTGAGCAACAATAGGCACAGCGATCATTCTTAATTGAGATAAATTAAGTATTCTGACTACTCCACTTTTTAAAAAAGGGTTGTAAGCTAGTGCAGACATCCAATTTACACAAACTTTTTCCACCCTTTGTATTGATTCATCTTTTAATTTTTTCTGCTTTTCACTTCTAGTGTATTCTGCTATAGACTAAGAAAATAAGATAAATATCTCTAGAAAATTTAATCTTCCAGAATGTCTATGTAAAATTAAATGTGTGTGTGTGTGCGTGTACAGGTTCCCCACTTAAAGAACTATACCCCACTTTTGATTATGTAAGATTCTGAAAAATCTGAAAGGAAAATGATCACTAAAGGAAGAAGGAACTGTTGCTAAAGTACCCTGAAGGTACAATAACATAACAGCCAAGAAGAAAAACTCCATAATCACAAGGGAAACACAATTTCCAGCCACAAAGTTCACCATAATATCTTTAGTACATGACAAAAAAACAAGTGGAATCAAGCAGGCAATTATACATCTGAGGAGAGGATAGCTTGTGGCCTTTTCCCTCAAAAAATAAATTGTCAAGAAACAGCACAATTATTAAATGTCCTTTTGCATGCATAACTAGTCAACGCGCCTTTATTTCTGCTATCCTTTTAAATTATTTTGGCAGTCTAGAATTACTGTGACAAAAATCCGTGTTTTATGTGGAACTCAGAATTGTTCTTTTTCCAGTGTGCATGTATACTGCTAATTATTACCATTTCTAATTTATCCTAAAATGTGTATTACATGGGCAGTTATGCCTGAACCATCCACAGTCGGCAAAGGTCATCTTCTTAAAACTTGTTTTCATGCAGATGCAGCCAGGATAATTATACCGCAGAGGGGGCTCCCAGCAATATATTTCATGATATTTGCCCTTCACTACCTTCCTGCCTATTAGCAGTGTTACCCCTGCAGACAACAACTGCATCTAGACAATCTGTGGATCCAAACATGCTGTTTATCCTGAAGTGACAGTGACAATTACAGCAGCTGCTACGAGAGGACACGGGGCATGCTCCAGCATCCACAGTGGGGTAATTGGCAGTGAGGCCCAATCTGCAAAACGCCCACCCCTAACAAAAAGGCACCAGGTAATGCTACCAAACGTGCAGGTAAGAATCTGCTGCAAAAGTTTAAAAATCGGTATCATGAAACTGTACACAAGATCACTACATTTTAGGGGCTGGCATTGTGACACAGTGGGTTACAACACCGCCTGCGACGCCAGCATCTCATATGGGTGCAGGTTCATGTCCCAGTTGTTCACTTCCAATCCAGCCCCCTGCTAATGTGCCTGGGAAAGTAGTGGAACATGGCCCAGGTACCTGGACCCTTGCCACCCACATAGGACACCCGGAGGAAGTGCCTGGCTCCTGGCTTTGGCCTGGTCTGGCCCTGGTCATTTCAACTATTTGGGGAGTGAACCAGCTGATGGAAGATCTCTGTCTCTGTCTCTGTTTCTCCCTCTCTGTAACTCTGCCTTTCAAATAAAATAACTTTATTATAAAAAAAATCACTACATTTTCTTCAATGTAGATTATAGCTCAGGCACAACAACATGATTATAATCTATTCTTGCTTTGGGTAGGAGACATACAAAACAGGCGGTGCATTCCTCCTGGTTATGAGACTATTTCCCACAAGCTATTTGCTCTTGTAAATGATGACAACTGGGTTTGACCCTAGGTAGGCATGTCGTTCCCTTTGAAAATACATCTAAGAACAAAAAATTCCTAGCCTAGGGACTGAGCACTCTAACGTCATGAGGGATTCACCGGCATTCACTCTCCTCAGCTGTGTTCACGGCTGCCACACCGCGAGCAAGGGAGTGCATGGTTCCAACAGCACCTCCTAGTCACCAGCCCAAATCCTCCACCCACTGAAAAGTCTGCCAATGAAGAGAAAAGCCTACAGGCCTACAGGAAGTGATACCTCCCCTAACATACGAGATTAATGCTAATGTTCGAAAAGCGTCAGCATTTAGAAAAGCCAATGAATGGACTGATATTTATTAGAGGCGGAGGGAAGTTACATGCTTTATTTTGCATCTCTAAGCAGGTAGTAAGGTATTTTTTCCTACCTGTGAAAAGGTGCTGGCCTAAGAAGATACACCAAGAAGGGACTCTTCCCTTTCATTCCTTTTCTACCACAAGCCTTCCTCTGGAGAATTTTGGAGGAACACTATGTTGAGGTTATGAATTAACAAGCATTATTAAATGTCTACCATGTGCTCCAGATGGTGTCAGGTGCTGGAGGTACAGAAACATGTAGTCATTGTACAATCAGGAAGGTTTTCTGCTTCATTTTTTGAGAAATGCTTTTTTGCTTCTGCAAAGCTGGATCCTATAACAATTCTGAACTTGAGTGTGTTTTAAGTATTAGAAATTATAATGACTAAGAATTAAAGACCCATAGAAGAGTATTTCTCCGGCATCATTTACCTTTTTTCCAAATGCTGATGTTGGCCCAAATCTACTGATGCACTTTCCTTGCTACCATTATTCTTTTGGAGCAAATAAATCAGCCTGACTCAAAGCTATCAAGGCTCAGATTATTCTCTGTAAGCACACGGGTGGGATAAAAATGATCAACCCTGGGATTTTCCAGATGGCCAGACAGAGATGCCCAGTTCACATCTCCGCAGAGCAGAACCAAAACGGTAAATAAATAGCTGCATTTCAGGATGAGCACCCACCTAACGGAGAACACCGGAACTCAGCAGAGGGAGAAACAGAAAGGGGATGAAGGCAGAGAGAGGAAAGAAGCCACTGGACCTGCACTGCAGGGTAACCGGCACAGTCCATCTCCACGCTGCCTCGTGCTGGCAATTCTAGTGGCAGGAGGGACCTACCACCAAACCGCAGCCTTGTAAAAGGAGCTACTGGGCTGGCGCCGTGGCTCAATAGGCTAATCTTCTGCCTAGCGGCGCCGGCACACCAGGTTCGAGTCCCGGTCGGGGTGCCGGATTCTGTCCCAGTTGCCCCTCTTCCAGGCCAGCTCTCTGCTGTGGCCAGGGAGTGCAGTGGAGGATGGCCCAAGTGCTTGGGCCCTGCACCCCATGGGAGACCAGGAGAAGCACCTGGCTCCTGCCTTCGGATCAGTGCGATGCGCTGGCCGCGGCGGCCATTGGAGGGTGAACCAACGGCAAAAGGAAGACCTTTCTCTCTGTCTCTCTCTCTCTCTCACTGTCCACTCTGCCTGTCAAAAAAAAAAAAAAAAAAAAAAAAAAAAAAAAAAAAAAAGGAGCTACTGGAGTGTGCTCAGCAGCTTTGCTTCATGAAGCAACTCATTTGTCTCTTCTTGGCCCTATGATCACTCACAGGTGTGGCAACTATGCTGCCACCTTGAGAAAGGAGTTTCCGCAGCCGCCAAAACTATCCCGAGCAGTAAGGACTGCAGCACCAACCCCCACCAGACTACAAACTCAGCCTGACTCACATAGTGCTCTGTACAACAAGGGACAGGAGTTGCAGAACATCCGGAAGACCCTGCCCCCAGGACCAAAACAGAGGCACTTGGGCCTAGTCCTGCAATTTCCTCCCAGGCCCCTACGACCTGGGCAGTGCTAGCTGTTGGGGGGCCCAACATCACCCCGCTAGGACTGAGAACACCCCAGAACCCTGGTGCCCCTGCCATCATTATGGAAGAAGAAAATATAGGGAAATTATACTTTGGTGTCCAACTGGAGCTAAAGTCAAAGTAGCTTACCAAACCAACACCCAAAGATACACCTTCAGCAAAAAGAATTTCACCATGAAAGCCATGCTTTAAAAGCAAAAGAGACAACTGATCTACCAGATGTGGACATTCGATGTAGACACAGAAGAACTATAAAGACAAGAGACTCTGAAGCCTTCAAAGGAACACAATGAAGCTTTAGTAACAGATCCCAAAGGAAAGGGGATTGATGAAATGCCTGATAAGAAATTCAAGAGAATGATTACAAGGATGCTCAAAGAGGTTTGAGAATATGGATAGTTTAACAAAATCTGGAAAACAATGCATGATATGCATGAGGAATTCAGCACAGACAGATCTCCCAGACAAAATCTTGGAAGACACAATAAGTCAAACCCCCAAAAATACAGTTAAAGCCTCAACAACAGATTAGATCAAGCAGAAGATGGCACACCTGGACTTGAAGATATGGATTAAAAAATATCCCAATCAGACAAAAGAAAAGTAATCACAGCCTCTAAGACCTGTGGGACATCATTTTATGAACAAATATTCAAATACTGGGGATTGCAGAAGAGGAAAGGAATTAAGGCATAGAAAGCCCATGCAGTGAAATAATAGCTGAAAACTTCCCCGATCTTGAGAAAAATCTAAGGAGGCCCTGAGTAAAACAAATAGGCATGAACAGAAAAGATCCTCACTATGACACAATATCAGCAAAATTCAAAGGTACAACATAAAGGCAATTCTAAAATATGCAAAATAGCGCCCAGTCACATTTAAGAAAACCCCATTAGACTGACAGACGATTTTTCAGCAAAAAAAAAGAATGAAATAATATATGTGGGGAGCAACTTGGACTAGACTGTTACTGGAATTAAGACTTATTCTATGCATCTGCTCTCCCACAATATGGCGCTGGGAGAGGAGAAAACAGCTTCTACACAGCTGCCTCCAGTTCAACCAATAAACAGCAGGACCTGCTCCTGATTGGAGGAGAGCAGCGTACTCGGCGTGTGGGTAGCAGAGTTGGGATTGGTGGAAGAGGACTATAAAGGAGGAGAGAGACAACATGCACCAGGAACACCTGAGGAACATCTGAGCAGCCCCCGAGAGAGCCGGCCAGCGGTGTGCCGCTCCCCCGCGAAAGTGGGGAAAGTGGCAGAGGGAACCGCCCTTCCACGGAGGTGGAAGGGTCGGTAGCCAACCCGGGAAGGACCAGCAGCAAACCCAGGAAGGGCCGAGCAGACAAAAGAACAGCGCAGCATCCTGTGTCGTTCCTCCACGAAGACGGGGAGCGACCTAATGGTGCCGTGACTCAGATATGAAGCCTAGGCAGGGTTTAGTGTCGTTCCTCCATGAAGAGGGGGAGCGACAAATATAGTCTAAGATCTGAAAGAAAAAAAATGCCAACCAAGAATATGTTACTTATCAGAACTATCTTTCATAAGTAAAGTAGAAACAATTACTTTTCCAAGAAAAGCAAAAACTGGGGGAATTCATTACAGCCAGATAGAACTCACAAAAGTTACTTAAAGAAGTCCTACATAGAGAAGCAAAAGCGAGATATATTACAAAAACATGTGAAAGTATTAAACCCCCCAAAAGAGCAAAAACACAAAAGAGAAATAGAAAAGAATCAAACCTCATCAATACAGTAAACTGCCAACCACAACGACGAACAATAAATTCAAAATAAACATTAGAAAAATTTTAAACTTTAAGGATGAAGGCATTACTTACCACCAATAAACATCTTGAATGTAGATGGTTTAATTCCCACCATTAAATGATAAAACCTGAGGGCAGGCATTGTGTGCAGCTGGTTAAGATGTTTTTTGTGATCCGAAGGCAGGAGCCAGGTGCTTCTCCTGGTCTCCCATGGGGTGCAGGGCCCAAGCACTTGGGCCATCCTCCACTGTACTTCCGGGCCACAGCAGAGAGCTGTCCTGGAAGAGGGGCAACCGGGACAGAATCCAGCACCCCGACCGGGACTAGAACCCCGTGTGCCGGCGCCGCTAGGCAGAAGATTAGCCTATTGAGCCGCGGCATCTGGAATGCCAATTTGAGTCCCACATTAGCAGCCTCTTATCCTGCTAATGTGACTGGGAAAGAAGCAGAAGATGGCAAAAGTACCTGGGACCTTGCCACCCTTGTTGGAGACCAGGTCCTGACTTCAGCCTGACTCAGACCTGAGTTATGGGCATTTGGAAAGTGGATCAGCAGATGGAAGATCAGTCATGCACGTATTCTGTCACTCTTTCAAACTAATAAATCTTTTTTTTAAAAAAAGATACAAACTGGGGCTAGCACTGTGGTGTAGCAGGTAAAGTCACAGCCTGTGGCGCCAGCATCTCATATGGTCTCTGGTTCAAGTCCCAGCTGCTTCACTTCAGATCTAGCTCCCAGCTAACTGACTTGGGAAAGCACTGGACAATGGCCCAAGTCCTTGGGCCTCCGCACCCACATGGGAGACTCAGAAGCTCCTAGCTCCTGGCTTCAGACCGGCCCAGCTCCAGCTGCTGTGGCCACTTGGGGAGTACAACAACAGATGGAAAATTTCTCTCTCTCTCTAGCTAACTCTTTCAAATAAATCTTTTTTTTAAAAAAAGATACAAACTTATTGAATGCATACAAAATACGATCCAAGTACATGCTGTCAAAGAAGAAATTCACTTTACCAGTAAACACACATATAGACCGAAAGTGAAGACAGAAAAAAGATATTCTATGCAAATGGGAACTAAAAGATATTCCATGCAGAAGTAGCTATATTTATATCAGACAAAATAAACTTTAATGCAACTATAAAAAGACACAAAGAAGGTCAGTTACTATACAATGATCAAGGGACTAATTTAATGAAAAAACATATTATTGCAATATATATGCACCTCATAGTGCAGTCTCCAATTTTATTTATTTATTTATTTATTTATTGACAGGCAGAGTGGACAGTGAGAGAGAGAGACAGAGAGAAAGGTCTTCCTTTGCCGTTGGTTCACCCTCCAATGGCCGCCGCGGCCAGCGCGCTGTGGCCAGCGCACCGCCGCGCTGATCCGATGGCAGGAGCCAGCAGCCAGGTGCTTTTCCTGGTCTCCCATGGGGTGCAGGGCCCAAGCACCTGGGCCATCCTCCACTGCACTCCCTGGCCACAGCAGAGAGCTGGCCTGGAAGAGGGGCAACCGGGACAGAATCCGGCGCCCCAACCAGGACTAGAACCTGGTGTGCCGGCGCCGCTAGGTGGAGGATTAGCCTAGTGAGCCGCGGCACCGGCCTCAGTCTCCAATTTTATAAAACAAAAATTATTAGATCTAAATAGAAATATAAGTTCCAATACAATAATAGTGGGACACTCCACTTTCACCAATAGACAGTGTCACTCCCCCTCTTTGTGGAGGAACGACACAGGACCCTGCGCTGTTCTTTCGTCTGCTCGGCCCTCCCCGGGTTTGCTGCTGGTTCTTCCCGGGTTGGCTACTATCCCTTCCACCTCCGTGGAAGGGCAGTTCCCCCTGGCCACATTCCCCACTTCCGCAGGGGAGCGGCACACCGCCAGCCGGCTCTCTCGGGGGCTGCACAGGTGTTCCCTTAGATGTTCCCCTTAGATGTTCCTGGTGAATGCCGTCTCTCTCCTCCTTTATAGTCCTCCTCCGCCAATCCTAACTCGGCCGCCCACACGCCGAGTACGCTGCTCTCCTCCAATCAGGAGCAAGTCCTGCTGTTTATTGGTTGAACTGGAGGCAGCTGTGCAGAAGCTGTTTACTTCTCTCCCAGCGCCATATTGTGGGAGAGCAGATGCATAGAATAAGTCTTAATTCCAGTAACTCAGTCTAGTCCGGATTGCTCCCCACAGATCCCCCTTTCTTTTTATTTTTGGCGTTGATACGCGCCTGTCTTCGGTGCCCCGTGGCACACACTCTGCTCTGCTTGCTAGAGTTGCCACAGGTTCTTACAAGTCCTATCAATCAGGCAAACCGAATCCGGGTCCTCTCTTCGCCATGTTGTGAGGAGGTTTTTAGGCGCTGATGCGTGCCTGTATTCGGTGCCCTGCAGCGCATGCTCTGCTCTGCCCGCAGGGGCTTACAAGCCCTAACAATCAGGCAAACCGAATCCAAGCCTTCTCATTGCCGTATTGTGGGGGAGACTTATTAGTGTTGGTTCGTGCCTATCTTCGGTGACCTGCAGCTTATACTCTGGTCGAGCTGCTTACTGGTGCTTACCGCCTTAATCAGGCAGACCGAATCCAAGCCTTCTAATTGCGGTATTGTGGGGAGGCCTTACTGATGTTAATTCGTGCCTGTCTTCGGTGACCTGCGGCGCATAAGCTGCTAGCCGCCCGCAGGTGCTCATCGCCTCACTTAATCAGGCAGACCGAATCCAAGCTTTCTCATTGCCATGTTGAGGGGAGGCCTTTCTATTTCTCTATTTCTCTATCTCTGGGCATTCCTATTTCTCCCATTTTACTTCTATCTTCCAGCATTCCTATTTCTCTCCTTTTACTTCTAAACTTCTGTTTCTCTTATCCCTGCGGCTTCCCGGCGGCGCTCGCCCCAAGGCTGCTTCTCGGCACCTCACCCCGCGGCAGCTTCACGGCTCTGCGCGGCTTCCCTCTGCGCGGCTTCCTGGCACCTCGCCCCGCCAGCAGGTTCCCGGCTCTGCGCGCACGCTCCGCGGTCTCCACGCACTTCGCGCCCGCACCACGGCCTCGCGCCAGCCCCGCGTTCCCTATCTATTCACGCCCCGTGCTCTCTCTGCACGCGGCGGCTTCCGCGAATGTTTCCGCCACCACCGGCATTCAGTCCAAGTTCCCCGGACTAACCTGACGAATTCCAACCTGGCGGCCCACGTCTCTGCTTCTGGTTCCAGATCTTCGCCTCTTGCTCCCCGGGCTGACTTGAAAAATTCCAAGGTGGCTTATGTCTCCGCCTTGGCCTGCACTCGCGGCTTCATCCTCCCCAACATTCCTCTCTACCCGGTATGTTTCCTTAAGTTTTCTTCCAACAATATTCCTCTCATTTCTCCTGGCTTCTCCCCACAGTCCGTATCCGAGTCCAAGCCTCTTCCAGGTTTCACTTTCGCTTTCAGTCTCCTAGCTTCCCCGCCATAGTCCGCATCCGAGTCTATGAAAGCTTTCACTTTCGCTTTCAATCCTAACTTCTTTCCCACAGTCCATATCCGAGTCTCTGCCTAGGCTTTCAATAGCTTCTTCCGGCACCTAGGCTCTTTGCTAGTCTCTCTCTCCGGTATTTTCCTGCTTCTTCCCTTTTCTTCTCTCCTAGGTTTCCTATCCGTCCTAGGTTTCCTATCCGTCCTAGGTTTCCTATCCGAGTCAGGTTTCCTATCCGAGTCAGGTTTCCTATCTGAGTCACGGCACCATTATGTCGCTCCCCCTCTTCGTGGAGGAACGACACTAAACCCTGCCTAGGCTTCATATCCGAGTCACGGCACCATTATGTCACTCCCCCTCTTCGTGGAGGAACGACACAGGACCCTGCGCTGTTCTTTCGTCTGCTCGGCCCTCCCCGGGTTTGCTGCTGGTTCTTCCCGGGTTGGCTACTATCCCTTCCACCTCCGTGGAAGGGCAGTTCCCCCTGGCCACATTCCCCACTTCCGCAGGGGAGCGGCACACCGCCGGCCGGCTCTCTCGGGGGCTGCACAGGTGTTCCCTTAGATGTTCCCCTTAGATGTTCCTGGTGAATGCCGTCTCTCTCCTCCTTTATAGTCCTCCTCCGCCAATCCTAACTCGGCTGCCCACACGCCGAGTACGCTGCTCTCCTCCAATCAGGAGCAAGTCCTGCTGTTTATTGGTTGAACTGGAGGCAGCTGTGCAGAAGCTGTTTACTTCTCTCCCAGCGCCATATTGTGGGAGAGCAGATGCATAGAATAAGTCTTAATTCCAGTAACTCAGTCTAGTCCGGATTGCTCCCCACAAGACAGGTCATCCAAACAAAACAAAATCAACAAAGAAAGAGAGGAATTAAACTATACCATAGATTAAATGGGCCTAACAGCCATTTACAGAACATTTCATCCAATAACTGTAGAATATACATTATTTTCATCAACAGAAAGAACTTGCTCTAGGATAGATCATATTAGGCCACAAATGAAGTCTCAAGAGAATAAAAAACACTGAAATTCCATCATGTATTTTTTATGACTTGCAATGGAATAAAAGCAGAAACCAACAACAAAAGAAACTTAGGAATTACACAAACACATGGAGACTGAACAATACGCTTCTGAATAATAGTCATTGGAGAGATCAAAAGGCAAACCAAAAGATGTCTTAGAACAAACTAAAACAGAAATATAATATACCAAAACTCAAAGATACAACAAAAGCATCACTGAACAGGATGTTTATAGCAGTGTCTACACTCAAGAAAATAAAAAGATATCAAATAAACAATCTGAACAGTGTATCTCAAAGAATTGGAAAAGCAAGAACAAAATCTAAAATTGGTAGAAGAGAAGACGTAATAAAGGTCAGAGCAGAAATAAAAATAGAGACTAAAGAAATAATGCAAAAAAAAATCAGTGAAACAAACAATTGATTTTTTGAAATGAAATGAACAAAATCTCAGACTAACTCAGAAAGTAAGAGAGAAGACTCAAATGAATAAAATCACAAAGGAAAAGCAGATATTACAACATATCACAGAAATACAAAGGTTCACTAGGAACTATTCTGAACAATTTATTCATTAACAAACTAAACAACCTAGAAGAAATGAATACATTTCTGGACATACATAGCCTACTAAAATTGAACCATGAAGACACAGGAAATCCCAACAGATCAATAACAAATAATGAAATTGAAATGTAATAAAAATTCTACCAATAAAGAAAAGCTCAGGTGTAGATAGCTTCATTGATGAGTGCTATCAAACATTTAAAGAACTAACAATTCTTCTCAAACTATCCCAAAGAATTGAAAGGGAAGGAAACCTTCCAAAGTCATTCTATGAACCAGTATTACTTTGATGTCAGAAACAGACAAGTTCACAAGAAAGAAAAGTATAGACCAATCTCTCTGATGAGCATAGATGCAAAAATCAACAAAATATTAGCAAATCAAAAGGCCATCCACCATGATCAAATGGGATTTATGCCATGGATAGAGGATGGCTCAACATACAAAAATCAATAAGCATCAATAGAATGAAGGATAAAATCATACAATCATCTTAAAAGACACTAACAAACCATTTGATAAAACTCAACATTCAGTTGTGATTAAAACCTAAACAAATTAAGTATAGAAGGATCATACCTCAACCTAATAAAGGTTGTATTTGACAAACCCACAGCCTATATCATGCAAAAATGGGGAAAGCTGAAATGATTTCTTCCAAAATCTAGAACAAGGTTGTTCACTCTCACCTCTCTTATTTAATATTATACTGGAAGCCAGAGAAATTAGGAAAGAGAAAGAAATGAAAGGCATACAAATAGAAAAAGAGGAAATCAAATTATTCCTCTCTGCAGTTGAAAGATTCTATATATAAAATACCTAAATACTATACCAGAAGACTCCTATTAAAACAGACATTCAGTAAAGTAGTATACAAAGTCAACACATTTAAATCAGTAGCACTTTTATATACTATCAATGAATTCACATTAGATACCAAAAAATACCTTGGAATGAATTAGACTAAGGCAGCAAAGGACCTCCACAATTTGAATTATAAAATATTAATGAAAAAACTGAATATTAAACAAAAAGTTGAAAGGTCTCCCATGTTTTTAAATTAGATGAGCATTGTTAAAATATTACCTAAAGTGATTTACAGATTCTATTCAATCCTCATTAAAGTACCCATGGCATTTTTCACAGAACAAGGAAAAGCACTACTAAAATCTGTGCAGAACCACAGAGGGCCCCAAATAAGCAAAACAAACTTGAGCAGAAATAAGAGTTGGAGACATCACAATATCTGATTTAAAGACAAACCACAGAAATATTGTAACCAACAGCATGGCACTGGCATTAAAATAGACACAGAGATCAACAGGACAGAATACAGATTCCAGAAATAAATCCATATATCTATGGTCAACTGACTCTCAACATCAAAATCATGCACTGGAAGTGCTGGTGTTGTGGCACAGCAGACCAAGCCACGGCTTGAGATGCCAGCATCTCCTACCCGAGTGCTGGTTCAAGTAACAGCTGCTTTGCTTCCAATCCAGTGCCTGAAAAGGTGGCAGAATATGGTCCAAGTACCTGGCTCCTACCACTCATATGAGAAACAGTGCTGCGATTCCTGGCTCCTGGCTTTGGACTGACCTAGCTGTGGTTGTTGTAGCCACCAGGGGAGTGAATTAGCAGATGGAAGATCTCTCTCAATGTCTCCCTGTAACTCTGCATTTCAAATAAATAAATAACTTTTAAAAAACCATACATTGGAGAAGGATAACGTCTTCAATACATGGTGCTAGGAAAACTACATATTCATATGCAGAGGAATTAACTTTCATTCCCTACTTCTCAATCTATACAGAATTCAATTCAAAATGTGTCAAAGACCTAAATGTAAGAACTGAAACTGGGGCCTGCACAGTGGTGCAGCAGGTTAACGCCCTGGCCTGAAGCACCAGCATTCCATATGGGCACCAGTTCTAGTCTTGGCTGCTCCTCTTCTGATCCAGCTCTCTGCTATGGCCTGGGATAGCAGTAGAGGATGGCCTAAGTCCTTGGGCCCCTGCAACCACATGGGTGACCTGGAAGAAACTCCCTCTCCCTCTCCCACCATCTCACTAGTCCAAGTGATCAATTTCAGTTCACAATTGATCACACTGATAGGTTTAAGAGTCAAAGGGATCACACAAACAAGACTTGTGTCTGCTAATACTAACTGATAGAATCAAAAAGGGAGAGAATGATACAACATGGGAAGCAGGATACACAGCAGACTCATAGAATGGCAGATGTCCTAAACAGCACTCTGGCCTCAGAATCAGCCCTTAAGGCAGCCAGATCTGGCTGAAGAGCCCATGATAGTATTTTAGGCATGGAAAGCCAAGACACTCTGGCAAAAAAAAAAAAAAAAAAAAAAAAAAAAAAAAAAAACCTAAATGAAAGGTCTCTGCAAGTGAGATCCCAGTAGAAAGAATGCGCCATCAAAAAAGGAGGTACCTTTCTCTGAAGGGAGGAGAGAACTTCCACTTTGACTATGACCTTGTCTAAATAGGATTGAAGTCAGCGAACTCAAGAGGCTTCCATAGCCTTGGCAACTCATGACTACAGCCTAGGGAGATTTCTGATGCCATAAACAAGAGTGTCAAATTGTTAAGTCAGCAACAGGAGACACTGTGTACATACTCCTCATGTGGGATCTCTGTCCTTAATGTGTTGTCCAATGTGAATTAATGCTATAACTAGTACTGAAACAGTATTTTACACTTTGTGTTCTGTGTGGGTGCAAACTGATGAAATCTTTACTTAATATATAGTAAATCGATCTTCTGTATATAAAGATAATTGAAAATGAATCCTGATGTGAATGGAATGGGAGCGGGAGATGGGAGGGGAAGTTATGGGGGGAAAAAGCCATTGTAATCCATAAACTGTACTTTAGAAAATTATATTTACTAAATAAAAGTTAAAAAAATAAATATGTTCAACAAAAAAATCCCATAAATAGGTAGAATTTAAATAATTTCTTAAAAAGTAACACCCAACACTTACTGAGATAATGTTCAAGAATTTTACATGGCTTCACATATTCATTCCTTACAACAGCTCCACAGATTGCCATCATTATTTGTCTCATTTTATAAGATCAATGAGTCACAGGGAGAGTAAGCAATTCCAGCAAAGCTGTAAAGTCCATGGAGAGTAGAGCTGGGACTGCAATCACAGAACGAGGGCCCCAGAGCCTCTGCTCTTCATTCGCACTCCTTTCTGCCTCTCAGGAGAGTATAATGGAAAAATGCAACAATAAGAACCAGGCAGTAAGACTGAAAAGGGAGTTCATGGAATCCAGAAGCAATGATCTTCCACCCCAAACACTGCAAGTCAGTAAGTGCTAGGAGCTCCGTCTTTGCTAGAGCAGGGAGAGGAAGAAAGGAGAAGAGAGATGGGGAGCAGGAAGGGATGGAGGCAGGGAAGAAAAACTGCAGCCACACCCAACTGCTCAACTGTCATGGAGATTTCCCTCCGTGTTGGTATATTTGAAAACCGGATAAAAACTTCATGTATGTGTACATATCTCCCTGTGTCCAGCTGAGCGCCCCACAGCAAGTTAGCAAAAATAGCACCCTGCCAGGAATGAACCCTTATTGCGTCCCCAAAAACCCATTTTAAAAGTAAACAGCATTTAAAATGATGTGACATGATGCCCTTCACTGTGACTGTTGGAGAACCTGGGCGTCTGTCATTCTGGAGAGGAACTGAGGAATTTCTTCAAGGCTAACAGGGTTGACTTCATCTCTGTGCCCTTTCTCAGGGCATGGGAAGAAGCCACCGTGACCTGCCAGGCTGGACATTCTGCCAAGAGGTTGGGAGTCATGGGAATCTGGTCAGCCAGCTCTGTGGAGGTCAGTGAACACCATCTAGACGTAGGATCTTAGTCTTTACAAGAGGGACCCATATACTTATTAATTGTAAAAAAGCTGTTTACTGTCTTGGCTTCTATCTACACAGAGACCTATTCATCAATGTCAATGAAAAGCTTGGATCCTCCCACTGCCCACTGCATTCAACATTCTTAGTTCTCCCTTCCTGAAAGAAAATTACTTTATCCATGTGTATGACCAATGTCTATTAGAAATAATAATAATAAAAACCAAGAAATACAAACTTCACGCAGTGGCCTGAGACCATGAGGTAACATTCTCTGGTACATTCATGCAGCAGTAGTAACAGTGCACAGCACCCAAGTCAAAGAAGGAACAGCTAACACAGCCACAACAAGCTCACACAATTACCAGTGCCAACAGATGAATTTCCTTTCATTGTCCACCTATCTACAACCAACATTTTTTTACGATAGGAATACATTTTCTGGATATTTTCTAAACTATTTTTAAAGTAGTTTTTTTTTTATTTTAAAGTCCTTTATATTTGTTAGAATATCAGAAGTTTGGAGAGGGGAAAAAAAAGTAGGGAGAAACATACAGCCAAAGACAGACAGACAGACGGACGGACGGACGGACACACACACACACACACACACCCCAAACCATCAAAATGGTAGCTGAATTTTAAAAATAAACATCCAACGTAAAGAAACCATTTCTATTACTATTCTAAACTATTTCTATTAATTTCTATTACTATAGATAGGAGTTCTGGTTACCTACCATATGTAGACAGAAATTACAACAGGATAAAGTTTGGCCATTTAGATAACAAACTGGGGAAAACACCATTTTTCATTTCCAAGTAATTTATGGAGCAGACATCCGAGACTTTAACCCATTCCTGGGAATCATCTTATCCCTGACCCTCACCCATCCGTCACCCTCACCTGCCCTTCCCTCCTAGATTATCTTTGATCTCTGCCCCAGGGTTCGGGGTCAGAGCAAGCCTCAGAGAAGGGGTGAGGATATCTCTTGTGTACATTACTTTCCCATTAAAATGCTGTAAGTTTATTAGTGCAGTGTCAGAATGCCTCTGCACCAAAAAAGTGCTGGGTTAAAATACCTGTGCTGAATATCCCACACTGAGAGATAAAAAGTAGCAAGACACAAAGATGTAAATTTCAATGAACATAAAACAGGTGCCATTAGACATGGTGGAGCTTAGGGATCATTCTCTGGAGCTCATCAACACCACACACTCCCCAGACGTCAACTCTACTTTACATGGTGTGGGATGGAGAGGTTGTAAAGGGAAAGTATGAGAAGATATGAATTAGGCCTATCCTCTCAAAGCCGGACTTGCACTTAATATGTGCCCTAGAGTAAATCACTTCCTGTCTCAGCACATTAGATTTTCCTCTGTAACATGTTAACAATAACATCTGCCTGGCAATAGGAGGCACTCAATAAATAATTCTTAACGAATGAATGAATGCCAGTATCTACCCTAGATGTTTCTAGGCTTTCCAAAGTGAGGAGTAAATTTGTCTTTGTCTAGAAATCAGAAACAGGGTTCTTAGGATTCTATAAAGTGGTATTTGGAAGGCAGGCCTTGGTGGTCTGTGTGTTGGAGGTGGGGGTGCCATCTTTAGCAAAACTAAACACATCACTCTTCCAGCTCTCCATTAATACCTTATTTTGGTACAGAAATGACCTTCATAAATAAATTCTGACTATAAATGTTCTTTTCTCAACTCCTATAAAAAGGAAAAAAGATGACTTTTAAAGACAAAATGATCCTAGAATAATCTCACATTAACTGATAACCCATAGATAACAAATCCAATTCATTGGCTGTATCTTTACTGAGTTTTTATTATCTATAAGGTATTGCTTTATGATTCCTATAAGAATCGATCATTATTCCTCCCAGAAAGAGCTGACAGTGCAAGGGGAAGCTGGACCCATAAAGAAGGATTTTCACTGGGAGAAGAAGGTAGAAAAATACCAAAAGCAAACAGTTCTGGCATCAGACTGCCTGGATTCACAGCTGGACCCCAGCATCAACTACTGCAGTATCCTCAAGCAACTTCTTCAATGTCCCCAGGCCTCAAAACGTTCTGTCTATAATATAATAGAAATAACATTACCTACCTCTGAGGGATGTTATAAAAATCTAATGAATAAGCAATGTAAGCACTTCTCACAGGACTGGGGATGGGGTAGCCATCTGACAAGCTATATGACAGCTGTTAGGGCTTTTCTATCAGCTAAATAGAAAATTTTATGAACACAGGAGGTGAAACCCAGAAAGTCTTGCTCCATGGAAGAGTAAAAGTTGTCCAGGCAGATAAGAGGAACACACTCCAGCGAGAGGAAAGAGTTTGTACACAGGACAAAGCTGTTCAATGAGTTCACCCTCAGGAACAGTCTAATCAAGGGCTCCAGCCTGCAGCATCTCGTGGAGTACAAGGAGATGAAGCTAGACAATGGGAATGACTCTTCAAGTTGAGCAGGCTAGAAACAATAGGAATAGGAGTAACTTCTCAAGAGGAATTGGAATTCATTGTGAGTAAAATTGAAATCTCTCGATTGTTTTTAAGTAAGGGTTTGGCCCCTCACCCTTTGCCTTCCTGTTTCTAACAACATAGAAACACACTCAAACAGTTTAAGATAACTTCCCTGAGTCCCATAACCCCTCTATCCATGACTCATCTATTTTGCAAAATAATCCTTTAAAAAGGACTCTGTTTTTCTACCATTTCTATTTTTTCTCACGCCATTCAATCATTACTCCACTGCAGTCTGAATTCCATGTTCATCACTCGGATTTTAATAAAACCATCAATGGCCTGTGGTATTAGTAAAGCCAGCAGAGAGTTCTCAGTCCTTTCAGCAATGGCTTTTATACCAATGCTACCTCTATTCACTGACTCCTTCTTTGTACTGACAGCATCTGAGATACCACGTTCTTCTGGTACATCCTCCCAAGTACCAGAAGGGACTTCTCTGTTTCCTTCAAAGTCCATAAGTCATCTCCCAGCTCTTAGATGCTAACTCTCTTCAAATCCTTGTAAACCTTTCTGTTTGCAACTCCACATACCCTCCCTGGGAATCTCACCCACTCCCACTCTTTCAGTCATTCCCCATCTGTGTATTCCTCCCATATCCACAGGCCCAGACCACAATGTGGAATACACATCGGTATGCTGACTGTCTGCTGGTCACTCTTACCAGGCGATCTTACAGACAACACAAAACTTATGTGTACCAATCTAAGCGCAACAACTTCTTCACAAAACACGGCCCCCTGGCTAGTGTTCCTGTTTCAGAAAATGGCAGCAGTATTCTGCCAGTTGCCTGTATCTTTGGCTACTTCCTCTCCTATATATCCAAACTATGGTCAGATTCTGTTGATGTTATCAACCAAATATCTATTGCACCTCACTGCTTATTCTCACTCTGGTCTCTAATATCTCTTGACTAGATTATGATAGTAGCCTTGCACCTCAACATCAGGTCTGAACTCATACTGCTTCAGTCCTTGAACAGTCAAGGGATCTGAAAATAAAAAGCACATCCTGTTACACACACCTTCTGTCCCAAACCAAAGCCTTTTATGCATTTTTTGTTACCCTTAAGGTCGGTCTACACTCTCATCCAGCCCTCCGCGACTGGGCCCTCTTTTGTCTCATTGCTAGCCTTCTCTCCTTCTCTACTGCGAGTCGTAATTTCCAGACTGAACATCTTACAGCTCTCCCTTTCTCAGCACTGGACAGTCACACCTGGTGCTCTCCTGCCTCCACCCTGTCCTCACAAAGCCAAATCTCATTTGTTCTATGGACTCTGCTACATATCATTTCTTTGGACAGTTTACCCCAGCTCCTAGATTAGGTTTGGGACTCCTAGAATGGGGTCTTACAAACTTCCAACTTAAAAATCGCACGATCTGTTGTGGGTACAGCAGGATTTGTCTCCCCCAGAATGCATGCAGTCGTTTCCACTCTGGTATCTGTTAACATTTGATGGATTGAGGTGGAAATTCAATTCAATGAGGGTGTCTGAGAGGTGCAGTCAGTGGGAAGTCTTTGGGTCACTGGGGGGATAACCGGGGGGGAAGGTTCTCCTGAGAGGTTTGAGTACTTCAGTTCAAGTTGGCCATGGGCTCGCTCTCTCTCCTCTGGTCGCTCTGTGATCAAAATCGCAGCATGGACCCTAACCAGCCTCCACCAGATGCCAGACTCTGGGGCTGTCATCCTGTAACCTCAGTCTGTAAGATGACATAAACAGTTTCTTTCTCCCTGCCCCCCCACAAAAGAACTCTTGGGTATTTTAGTTCTGTGAGAATAAAAATAATGCATATGTGACTTGTTTACCATATTCCAGTCCATGTCACATTATAGGTACAGCGTATGTACTTTTTACCTGATGAAAATGAGACAGTTAAAAATAACCTATGCTACTTGGACTTGCACACAACACAGAACTAGGGAAGGGTGGGCATTTTGGCCTGTAGGCTAAAATGCCAGTTGGGACACCCACATCCCAAATTGGAGCATATGTGTTCAGGTCCTGACTCCACTCCCAATTCCAGCTTCCTGTCGACTGCAGACTCTGGGAGGCAGCAGGTGATGGCTCAAGTAGTTAGGTCCCTGCCACCCACATGGCAAACCTGGAATGAATTTCAGTCTCCCACTTCTGGTCTGGCCCAGCCCCACCAGCTGTTGTGGGCCTTTGGAGAGTGAATCCAGGAGACAGGCATTTCCTGTCTGTCTGTCTCCCTCTCAAATGATAAACTTTATGAAAAGAACTAGGAGAAGTAGTAAATATGCTGGATAACAGAAGGTAGATTTACAAATTATCTGGGCTGACCAAAATTTAAAAATGAACAAGAGTAAATATAATGGCATACATTTGTACTTGAAGAATTGGTACATAGATGTAAGAGTCATGTTTCAACAGCAGCTCACAAGACCAACAGAAGGCTATGGCTTAAGCAAAAGACACGATGCCATCTTACAGTGCATGATTGGAGTGTGAGTGCTATACTCCAAGAAGACTCCAGCATGCCATCTCCACATAGCCCATGCCTTATGCTGCGCCTGGCACACACTGAGTGTGTGAACAAAGCTTGATGAACCGAGAGAGAAGAGTCTAGGGACCTTAACGTCACCTGGACCATATCTAGAAAATGACATATAATTCTTAATGTTGCTGTCAAAGACTGTGAGAAAAAAATGACAACCTGGACTGGAAGCAACAATAATAGTGGCTAATATGTGTGTTGGACATTCTTGTAAGCCCTTTACGTATATTAATGCATATCTTATACAAGGTAAGTACAATGATTCCCATCTTACAGACAATAGAAACAAAGCACCAATAAGTTACTTAAACAACTCCAAGTCAGTTAAGGGGTAAATGGCAGAGCTGGGTTTTGAAACCAGACAGCTACACCCCCACAGTCCATCCTCTTGGAAACCTATCATATATGTGTTATTAGAAATGATAAAGAAAATCACTAGCCTGGGGGTGGGGTGGGAGGGAGATTCAGAAGAAAGCATATGAATTGGCTCCATTCTTAAACAACTAAGTGGGAATCTACAGGAGGCAGGCACCAACTCAGTAGAATACAGAATTTTTGAATACTGTGGATTGTGTCACCAGTGAATAGTCAGGCTCATTGGGCTCCTTGTGAATAGAATATATTCAGGTAGAAGACAGAGCTCCACAACACTTGTCAATGGCAGTCCTACCCTGAAAAGGCTGCGTTTTTTCCTAAGTTTTTTTTTTTAAAAAAAAAAAAAAACATTCTTCTAAAGTTTTTTGTTGTTGTTGTTCTCTAAGATGTATCATTCTAGAAATAATAGGCAACTCATATCTGATACAGACAATAAGGTAAACATAACAGCACTCAAGTGAGATGGAGATTTAGTAGGTAATTTGAAAACTATCAAAATAAGGAGATGGATGGTATTCAGAGCCGTGGGCCCCACACCACCTTTAAAGATAAGTATCCCTGCTACCCACTTCTACACCAAGCAACAAGAGAAATGGAAACGGTACAGCAAACAATGACATGGTATAAAATCTTAATAAATGCCAAATAACTAATATATTATGCACAGGTCAACTCTGTGCACCTGGTTTTCCATATCAATAGATAGTGTCAAAGAATTTATTGGAGCTGTTTGAACTGTGAAATCCCTTCTTTCCCCCTCAAAAGGAGACGATCTAGTTAAATCAGAGATTAAAGAGGTGGATAAAAGTGACCCCTGGCCTGTGAAGGCCAGGAATTAGCCACGCAGTAGAGCAGGCAGTCCCCAGACACGATCTATTACAGGGACATCTTCCATCAGATGCTAGTGGAGCTAATCCTTTTGCAAAGCATGACAGCTTCTCACATCTCACTGTGGTGAATCCAAACCAGATTTTTATGCTATATGATCAGCTTTCAAAATACAAAATCATCTTTATATTGTATTGGGGTTAAGTTTGCAAGCTCTAAATTTGCAAAACACAGATATCAAAGCCTGCAATGCAGTTTGTACAACGTGCTTTGAACTTGCCTGATACTCATGTAGTAGAATAAAACATCACATAATAGCAAGAGAGACATTTATGGAACAAAGCTTCTCTATAACAAAACCTCAAACAATAATGGAGTTTCCCACATCCTTAAATTGCACCATTCACATTTCCATCTCCAAAGAAAGAGGGCCACAATACGCCATCAAAACACTCTCAGTGCTTCCATCCGCAGCTGTGTAGCTGAACATCAGCAATTCAGAAGCCCTGTATCTCTGACAGCATCCTGGAATTCGTAGATGGTGACTTACCTTCTTGCAGTCAGATAACGACTTCTCACTGGCCAATGTGCTGAATATTGTAGTCTACAAAACAGGAAGGAGGGAAACACATCAGAACTGTCACAGTGTAATGTATTGACCCTTCCCTATTGATTTCCATTCCAAGGTAGGCACTACCTCCCGTCACTCCACTGATTGCTCTGGATTTTATACGTCTGCCTTCACTGGTCACACAGCCAGCCTACCCAACAACCATCGTGCATTATGGGCCAACAACCATCCAGTGAAGTAAGGGCTTATATTTATCTTCATTTCTCAAACAAGGTAACTGAAACACAGTTGGGTTAACTGCCAAAGATCATATACATTGGGTATATTTAGGTCAGGAATCATAGCCAAGCAGTCTGATTCTAGAACCCACCTTTAATCACACAGTACACTCTGTCCTGAAGAGAGAAGTGCAAAATGACAGGAGCCAAACGCCCAAGCTCTTTCAAATGACACCTGTTATGAGTCTGCTGGGAGAGTGAAGTGTCTCCCTATTAAAGAAGTTGGTGAGCCTGAATAATAGTGAAGGGGCTTATCATATATATCCCACTTTCTTTAACACTTTAATTCAATGCTCACTATCCCCGTGGTTGACTTCTTACATATTTGTGTGAATATTTTGTTTTTAGCTAAATAAACCACTCAAAAAGTACTTTAGCATTCAAGGTCACACTGAAATTTACATACAAGTTTATTCCGTCTTGTCTAGCTAATGAACAGGAATATAGTTACAGCTGGCCATACAAATGATGCTGAGATTTTTTCATCTAACTTTTCTACTTTCTCTTCAATTATATAAGTAATATGTGTTATTCATGAGTGATTTCTCTTTCATATCCTATCCTCCTGCAGCAACTAACAATAAAAAAGAAACCCTGTGATAAATATGTACTAAATAGATGCAAAACATCAGGCAATATTATAGTCATTATCCCAAAGTAAAACCTGTGCTTTGTTTTTAAAAATTTTGGGAGGCAGAAAGACAGAGATGGACAGATAGAGTTCCCGTACATGGGCTTACTCTCCAAATGCCCATAACAGCAGGGACTGGGTCAGGCCAAACTTGGGAGCTAGAATTCAATTCCTGTCTCCCACATGACTGGCAGGAAAGTCAATTACCCGAGCCATCTCCACTGTCTCCCAGGTTCTGAACTAGCAGGAAGCTAGAACTGGGAGGCAGAGCCAGGACTCAAACCCAGGCCCTCAAATATGAAACAAAGACTTCCTAACCATCAGCAGCTCAACCACTAGGCTAGAGTCCACCCGAACAAAACTATGTGTGGGAAGCATGGTGCTAGAAAAGCAGCCCCACACATGATAGCACTTGAAAGCACAGGGAGAGAGGGAGAGAGGGGGAGAGAGAGAGAGAGGGAGAGAGGGGGAGAGAGGGGGAGAGGAGGGGGAGAGAAAGGGAGAGAAAGGGAGAGAGGGGGTGAGAGGGGGTGAGAGGGGGAGGGAGGGGGAGAGAAAGGGAGAGAAAGGGAGAGAGGGGGAGAGAGGGGGAGAGAGGAGAGAGGGAGGAGAGAGGGGGGAGAGAGGGGGGAGAGGGGGGGAGAGAGGGAGACTCCTTCAGAATAAGACCCACAGGTGTAACTATCATCTATTATCCACTTGGCTTGGCTAAACCAGTGGGGGTTCACCGTTAGCCTTATGAGCATTTTGGACCAGATGATTCTTTGTTGCCGGGAGGTGAGGGGACATGCTGTGTGCTGGAGGATGCTTTGCAGCATCTCTGTCCTCCCCCTACTAGATGCCAGTATCAGTCCCCTGCCCACCTAAGCTGGGACAACCAAAAACGTCTCCAGACCTCGCCAAATGCTTCCTGGAGGTGATGTTGCCCCCAGCCGAGAAGAATTGGTCTAAACTCTCAGTGGGCTAATTGTGGAAATGACCCTCATGTCCACACGACTGTAACCTACGGCTTCCCAGGAGACACAAGTCTGATGGTGGGGTGTTCTTCTCCCAACCCTGAATTCAAGTTTCATCTTCCTTCCCAAATGGGAGTGACGATCTACAGAAGAACCAAATTCCACCTACTGAAGCCTCCATGTGGGGACAACCCCCAGGACGATAATTGCCTTTTTAACTAAGCTAAAAGTGTACCTGCATGGCCACCGCGGGGAGAGTGAATTAAGGAACACATCTAAGAATGCACACGTTTGTGTTACAGCCCAAGGGGAAATGATCTTCAAAATTAAATGACACCATTCAACCTTCAAGAACCGTCTCAGGTGACCCAAGAAGCATGTCCAGAGGACAATTGAGAGTCAGAGGTAGGTGACACTAACTTCACTCTAAGAATGTACATGCGTGCGGAGCTCTAAGTGTTGCATTTGTAGAAAGGAACCACGGAAGCCAATGGACAAATGTACAATCCTGAAAGGAGTGTGACAGAGGGATAGCATGGATCAGTAGCAGTCCAGATCCTGAATTCAGTCATTTTCTAAGGGAATTTTACTTATATGCTTGGTCAGTCTCATTTGGTTCCCCTCAAATGACTTTAACTGGCATTCTGGTTTCCTAATTGCAGCTATTGTGAATGACTTTGGGTGGTCTTCCTAAACCTTCCAATAACATGCTCACTTTAATTACTGAAAATGAAAGACTGAAAGCATGGTGACTTACCCATGCTGTGACCTTCTTGATTATTGCATCAATATTTTTCTACTAAAGAGGAAACCCCTAATGAGTCACCTTCACCCAAATTTGCATGATGCTGTGTTTGTCACAAGAGCAGGGGCATAGAAAAGCACACGGGCTTTTTTGGAGCACTGGGCTCTAATCCTGTGAGTGGGCTGAGCAGTACTACAAAGGGACGGTTTCAGCAATTCCCCAAAGGTATTCAGGAAGGTGAGGCCCTACTTCTGTCTATACACCAGGGCCTGAAACTTCATTTATTACAGTTCTGTTGTTAGCATAAGGCTTGAAATCTCAATAGACAAATTCATGAGGAATGCTAAGGTATGGGGTGGGGGGCGGTTCACTGCAATGGAGGAAACTGGATTTGTGCACTAAACATCATTAGTCTGTCCCCTCTTAAGGGGAATGAGTTTAGCAGATCTTTTCCAAAAGCAGATGTTTGTGCACTGGGTATTTTATTTTTTTAAATAATTTCAAAGGCAGATTTTTGACAGCAGGGATATGAGGACTTACATCAGAAGGACCCTGTTGGACACTCAAGGTAATGGTGAAAGAGCCAAAGCCACAGATTGCAGGTTCCACAGAGAATAGACTGTGAGGTGGAGCGCAGCAGCGTGTGTGCTAGGGAGCATGCTCTGGATCGCTACTTGCAGAAAGAAAGGGAAGGGTGCAAGACAGGGCGGAGGAAGAAGTGGGACTGTCAGCAAAGTCAATAACGATCTCAGCTAACCCACCCAGTAGGGAGTGTGGAAGCTCGCACAGACTTGTTTCAAACCGGGGTACGCCAGGGGCTGCCCTGGCAAGACAGCTCGACCCCTGGGCAACACCACTCTTTCCAAGGGCAATTCAGTGCGAAAGCTGAGAGCTGCAGGCAGGAGCAGGGACATCTGTGTGGAGCATGGCTGAGTCCACTACAATACATGCCACTCAGACACACGCTTACCAAGGGCAGATCCTGGCTATGGCAGACTCACTGTAGATGAACACAAACCCCCTTAATTCTAGCTGAAAGCCTGCTGGTCAGCAACCTTTTGGTCAGAACCCTTGGAGAGAAAGGCAAACAGAACATCCACTGAGAAGTCTAGGTGCTAATCCTTGTCCTTTCACACCAGAGCTCATTGAGAGCTTGAGAGAGATCACAGGCCTTGAGATCCTGCCATCTTCACTGTGAAATAAGGAGACCAAGTTCATTTCCTTTTAGGTCATGAGGGTCCTGGCTAATCTGAAGAAAATAAGTCTGATTTTATCAGTCACATTCTTTCAAAATCAATGAGTATCCTGGCTACTCTGATTTTTAAAAAATTGAATAACGTGGTCAGCTCTTGACCACGTCATTGGAGACAGTTTTCTGGGAGCGTTAGTCGGGGTTCTCTAGAGAAACAGAGCCATTAGGCGATGTACGTGTATAGAAGAGGAGACTCAGTGTGGAAACGGGCTCATGAATATGGAGGCTGCAAAGACCCACAGTACGCCATCTGCCCGCTGCAGAGCCAGGCTGGAGAGGCAGGAAATCGCTGCTGTAATTCAGCTTGACTCTTGGAGCTGGAGGGCCAGCAAAGTCCATGAGGTCACTCCCAGTGTGAGGTCAAGAGCCTGAGGGCATGGTGAGGACTGGAGGTGAAGATCCCAAATCCCAGAGTGCCAGGGCTAAAGGACCAGGAGCTCTGAGGCTGGGAGCGGAGATGAGTATTCTCACTTAAGAACAACCGAGAGAGGGAACTTGCCCTTCCTACAACTTTCTCTTCTACAGTTCAGATGATGCTGGCCCACACCAGTGAGGACGCATCTTCTTCACTCACTCTACCAATTCCAACGCTGATCTCTTCCAGAAACAACCTCACACATACACCCAGAAATGGTAATGTTTCACCAGCTACCAAGGCAACCTTTAGTCCTGTCAAGTTGACCATCACATAAAATTAATTGCCACAACAGGGAATCCGTGAAAGCACAATATCTTGGCATTTGGCTCTGAGACACAATAATTATTAATTTAGAAGACTTAAGTGCTGAAAACATTGCTTCCCTAAATTAATGCCCATTTGTATAAACATTCCAAGTGAGCAGAAACAAAGTTGACCTGGAAGAAAAAGTAACTTGGGAAGAAAAACTGATCCTAGTACGTTCTTGGTCAGGGAACCTACAGATGGAAGATCAGAAATAAACATTTCATTCTGTCCAGCCAACAAAAGAGAATTCCAGAAAGTGAGCTGCTTCCCTGTTTCCCAGTGGTGGGAATGACTTACAGAGTGTCTGAGCACTGGAAACAGACACCATCTGTTCTATATCCCTTTTTAAGAGGGAATTTACCTCTTAGAATTATTACCATGTTGTTTATTCCCAGTAAATTAGGTTTAGGAAAAGAAACAGAAATATACTCTAACTCTACTAAGCCAATTTCTACAGTGTGATGTCTGTAACTAGGATTTATGTATTTTAAAAACAGCAAACATCTAACATTCACTGGATTAAATTAGAAGAGTCATGCATAAGAGAACAGAGTTGCTTAACTACTAGATTAGAAAAATTAGGGAATTCAGAAAGTGAATCTCTGAGATGGGAATGTTATGAAATTTTATTTCAAGCACTAGCTGTTCCTTTTTGTATGTCTGTGTGTTCGTGTGTTTTTCACTCTGCCAGACACCAGCAGACAGAGGTCAGCTCATTTTGATGAATGGTTAAACACAACTGAAAAGTTAAGAGCCCTTTAAAGGAATAACACTGCATAAAGAAACTCCATCTGATATGTGCAGTTTGCACCTCACAAACACATTGGATGATGTCTCACTCCCTGGCAGACATCAGGACTAGACCTACTCAGATTCCCAACAATTTGGAAGTCTCTTACGCTTGAATCGTTGGGGCCCCAAAGTGCACACCACTTGGGTGCTTCCTTAGATAATTTAGCCAGCCAATGCTAGGATTTCTAAGCAAAATATAAATTTCCATTTGGTCTTCATGGTTTAGTACACCAGTGTTGATACATATACACCAAACACAGCGGTATCTCCTCCAGGCAAAGTATGGCATCACATTTGTTTTTTTTAACTGCATAATTATGAAACATCAGCCAAAGGGAAAAAAATTATACCCCTAAATAAATGATAAAATTACAGTGTTTTCTTGTAGTCTATGAATACTGAAAATTTCAATTAACCAAGTGAAAAGCCATTGAATGTGCCAGCAGGATTTATAGCCCAGACTAATGACCATCATCTGCATCCTATTTAGCTAATGAAGGCTTGGAACACTTGTGGATAATTAAGGGAAAGCTGATGGGAGGAAATCTGAACCATGGAAAGATCAAATCTATTTATGCCTGCATTTAAAACTAAACATATCTAATAGTTCACTCAATCAAGGCATAATGTCTGTTCACTTGGGATAAGATAGATGCTTGTAAGTTAAGTAGCCAGGTTAGCTCCCCAAACCCAAATTCCTTTCTCCTTCAGTCATTCAATAAGCATTAATTGAACACCTACCATGTGCTTCTGCCCTGTAGATCAACATGACAGCACCATAATACCCCTAATGTTTCTTCACCTCATTCTCTCCTCCCCCTTAATTGAATCTGTAGCTCTGGTTTTCACTTTATGTAAGTAACTACTGTCCACTTTTATATGATGACAGTCACAGCATCTTTTTTTTAAATATTCCTCTATATAATTGACATGACAGTATGTCCTGCTTTTTTTTTTCTTAAAGATTTATTTATTTGCAAGGCAGAATTAGAGAGAGGGAGATTTTCCATCCACTGGTTCACTCCCCCGATGGCTGCAATGGCTGGAGCTGGATGGGTCCAGAGCCAGGAGCTTCTTCCAGGTCTCCCATGCAGGTGCAGGGGCCCAAGGACTTGTGCCATTTTCTCCTGCTTTCCCAGGCCTTAGCAGAGAGCCATATGGGAAGTGGAGCAGTTGGCTCTCGAACCAGCGCCCATATGGGATGCCGGCACTGCAGGTAGCAGCTTTACCCACTATGCCACAGTGCTGGCCCCACAAAGCACAGTTATAATCCAGGGCCATGATGGGGAAATACGGCATGGGTAAGGGACAACTGAATTTTTCTAATACCTGGCAGAGTCCCTCAGGGGAGGATCCCAGACTCATTAATAGGTGGTGATAATGTAAGGAAGACTAAGGATGGTAGAGGGAAGGCAAAATCCCAATGTTCAGAAACAGCCAGAAGAGAAATCAAGCTCCGTGCAGCTCTACTGAATTTCATGAGAACTTTACAGTGAGCTCATTCAATCATTACTATCGCACTTGAGTAGGGAGCACTTCAAACTCCCTCCCCAGACCCCTACCCCTTCCCTGAGAAGTCTGTGTTTCACAAAGCTGATGCTTCAAGGTCCCACAACCCTAGCATCTGGGCCTGTACTGAAAGATGGCACACTTAGCTGACTGGTATGTTGTGGGAAGTCAATTAATTTTGACATCTTAGGCACAGAAAATCCCATTCACATCTGAAAGCCCAGAAGAAAATCATCAGTCAAATCAGAGCCTGCACAAACCCAGCTGAGCAAAACCTATCCAAGCCAGTGGAGCTCCAATGGCAGGGGCAGGAGAATAACCTGAGGGGGTATGCACACAGACTGCTGGGCTCCTCCTCAGAGCTCTGATTTAGACGGAAGGCAAAGAATTCACACTTCTTTTTTTATTAAAGATTTATTTATTTATTTATTTGAAAGTCAGAGTTACACAGAGAGAGAAGAGGCAGTGAGAGATAGAAGTTTTCCATCCACTGGTTCACTCCCCAGATGGCCGCAACGGCTGGAGCTGCACTGATTTGAAGCCAGGAGCCAGGAGCCTCCTCCAGGTCTCCAATATGGGTGCAGGGAACTTGGGCCATCTTTTACTACTCTCCCAGGCCATATCAGAGAGCTGGATTGAAAGAGGAGCAGCCAGGACTAGAACGGGCACCCATATGGGCTGCTGGCGCTTCAGGGCAGGGTGTTAACCCGCTGCACCACAGTGCCAGCCCCAAGAATTCACACTTTTAACACATTTGCAGGCATGGTGGATACCCCTGGTCTAGGAAACACACCTTAAGATCCAGTAGTCTAAGCTATACCCAACTTTAGTTGACACTGGTGATAAATATTGTCTCTGGAATTTCCAGGGAATAATTTTAATTAGCAATAATATTAACTTCTAATGTTAATACAAAGCTTTCCATTGCTAAAGCCCCTTCATGCACATGGTTAAACTTGAACTTCCAAACTACTCCAGAAGGTAGCTATGAATCACATTCTGATCTGTTAGGTTGTGCCATGAGAATTGTACCCTGGGATCATCGCAGGAGCACGGTGTGAAATTCATTTAAAAATGAAAAAAAAAAAGAGGTTGTCTTAGCCTCAAAATATCAATGCCAATGGTTATTTAATAAATCAAAATTAATTTCTTCTTACTCAGCATCATTTATAAACACTAAGGGGCCTTCCCAATCATAGTGGATTAGATAAAGGAGATCAAAAAAGCACTCGGAAAAGGGCTAGGGTGAAGAGAGTCTAAGAAATGTATCCATGAAGTCCAGATGCAAAGTTAAGGTCAGCAGTAAGTGTGAACCCCAGGCAGAGAATACTCGTTTCGTTTGGGAAGAGATAATGAGTAGGAATCTCTCACTCTGCAGAGAGCAAAGAGAACTCAGGCTGGTTTACAAACTGCACAGAGTAAAATGCGAAGACCCGGGTGATGTTGTCCTTAAATAGCCTCCACTAGAACCGCCACGAGGAATGGAATCACTCCCCTTGCCTCCTGCCTCGCACCCCTGACCCTGAGACTGTGCCTTGGGGCTAGGGCACAAGAAGCTGTCAGAATACATTTCATGCACTTCATGACAGTCTTTGAATGTGGCCAATTAGTACCAGGAGGAGAGAGCCGAGCAACAAAGAGCCTCAAAGAAGATAGAAGAGAAAGCAACATCTTTGGACAAAAGGCACTGAGTGGCCAGGAGCCCAGTCCATGAGGCTGCAGTGGAATGCTGCCTAAAGCCATTGCCGTCACAAACCCAGGGCTGCCTTCCCTTGTCCCTCCCAGAGCATCCAAATCCGTAAGTGCTGACGGCAAGAAGCATTGAAGGAATTGAGGCAAAAAAAGAAAAAATAAGAAAAGAACATTTCTATATATTTTGACTTTTAATAAATAGTCAGGAACTGCTATACTAAAATTCTGTGTATCTTAGCATCTGTTGTATTTGAGCAAACACTGTTGGTTGTGCTACTGACAATGATGGGACCACAACAGTGACTTGAAAAGATTATTACCCGATATTTGAGAATTTAAATCCTTAAGTGCTCTTTAAATCTCCACCGGGCCTTTTACAAACTCCTTACAGCCGTATACTTTCTGCATTGCACTGTTAGCTCATCAAGGCCACAGAACATCTCTTAATCATCTTTCTACCCTATCCTGCAGCACAATAATGGGCATAGAGATATGAACATAGTAGGGACTTCTTGAATATCAAAAGTGTAGTGAGCAAGGCAAGGCAGAAGAAGGCAAATGGGGAAGGGGGAAGGAGAGACTAAGGGGGGAAGGCAGGGAGAAGGAAGAGTAATGATAATGAGGGCACACACTAGCAGAAAGCATCATTAAGAGCTGACTTGTACTCCCCAAAATGAGACGCTTATGTTCTGATCCCTGGTACCTGGGAAGGTGGTCTTATCTGAACACAGGGTCTTTATAGATGATCCAGAGAAGATGTGATAACTAGGGTGGGTCTTCATGTATTTTTAAAAATTTATTTATTCATTTGTAAAGCAGAGTGACAGAGAGGAATGGAAGAAGGAGAAATGAGGAGAGGTCTTCCATCTGCTGGTTCTCTGCCCAAATGGCCACATCTCCTGGGGTAGGACCAGGACAAAGCCAGGAGTATGGAACACCATCTGGATCTCCCACATGGGTGGCAGGGACCCAAGTACTTGGGCCATCACCCACTGCTTTCCCAGGCACATTAACAGGAAGCTGCATGGGAAGCAGAGTGGCTGAAAATCTAACTCACATTACAATGTGGGATGCTAGCTTGGCAAGCGGCAGCTTAACCTGCTGCATCACAAGGCCAGACCCCAGGATGGGTTTTAACCCAATATGACCACCATTCTTACAAAAAGGGGAGTTGGACACAGATACACACTCAGGGAAAACAAGGTGCAGACAATCGTTTATGCTGGAAGCAAGGACTGGACTGATGCAGCTACATAGGAGCACCAAGCACCATGGGCCACCACCAGAAGCTGGAAGTGGCACAGAAGGATTCTACCCAGTTAGAGGGAGTGTGGCCCTGCCAGCACCTAGATTTTGAACTTCTAGACTTCAGAACTATAAGACAGTTTCTGTTGTTTTAAGCTACCCAGTTTGTGGTGCCTTTTCCAGCAGTCCTTGCAAACTAATGCATGCATATTATCAGGATCTCCATTTGTTGTTCTTCCATATAGGCTTTGAAGGCCACAAGAGCTTTGTTGCAACAACTCAGCTCTATCACAGCAGTTTGAAAGGAGGTGTACACAGTCTGTAAATGAGCAAATTTGACAGCAGACTCATAGAATGGCAGACGTCCTAAACAGCACTCTGGCCTCAGAATCAGCCCTTAAGGCATTCAGATCTGGCTAAAAAGCCCATGAGAGTTTCACAGGCATGAAAAGCCAAGACACTGTGGCAAAAAAAAAAAAATGACCTAAATGAAAGATGTCTGTGAGTGAGATCCCAGTGGAAAGAACGAGCCATCAAAGAAGGAGGTACCTTTCTCTCAAGGGAGGAGAGGACTTCCACTTTGACTATGGCCTTGTCTAAATAAGGTCGGGATTGGCGAACTCAAAAGGCTTCCATAGCCTAGGCAACTCATGACAAGAACCTCAGGTGATTACTGACACCATAAACAAGAGTGTCAATTGTTAAATCAACCACAGGAGTCACTGTGCACTTACTCCCCATGTAGGATCTCTGTCCTTAATGTGTTGTACTATGTGAATTAATGGTATAACTACTACTCAAACAGTACTCTATACTTTGTGTGTCTGTGTGGGTGCAGTCTGTTGAATTCTTCACTTAGTATATACTATGTTGACCTTCTGTATATAAAGATAATTTAAAATGAATCTTGATGAAGAATGGGATGGGAGAGAGAGGGAGTGGGAGATGGGATGGTTGAGGGTAGGAAGGAGGTTATGGGGGGGAAAAGCCACTGTAATCCAAAAGCTGTACTTTGGAAATTTATATTTATTAAATAAAAGTTGAAAAAAAGAGGAAAAAATGAGCAAGTTTGGCTGCATGTCAGTAATATTTTACTTTATAGACCTGAAGTTTGAGTTTCATATAATTTTCATGTGTCACTGGATAGTATCTTTTTGTTGCCTTCCCTCTCCCCAACTATTTAAAACTGTGAAAGATATACTTAGATTGTAAGTCATGCAAAAATAGGCAGTGGACTGCCAGCTATAGTTTGTCTACTCCTGTGTATAGATCCAGGGATCAGAAAACCTAGCCCTGGTCCTGGTTCTACCAATTAATCTTGTAACACTGATTAGATCATTGGCTTCAGTCTTCAAAAGAGCATGATTTTTTTCCTTGCCTACCAGAAAGGTTATTTTAGAATGAGGTAAAAGTCATACCTTAAAACACTTTGTATATGTTAACAACATA
The DNA here is from genome assembly GCF_964237555.1 of Oryctolagus cuniculus. Lineage (NCBI taxonomy): Eukaryota > Metazoa > Chordata > Mammalia > Lagomorpha > Leporidae > Oryctolagus > Oryctolagus cuniculus. The sequence goes on along the minus strand of NC_091439.1, from coordinate 83,974,566 downwards.
CTTTGCATTTTTCATATCTTTAATAGAGTTATCCCTATGTTGCTCTTCAGGAATTAATATTAATATGAAGGCCAAGATGATGATCATTTGCTCTGGGCCATGTGGTAGGGCTGATGTAGTACCAAACACATATGCCTTTTGCATCACTCATATCTTCAGATGGAATCAATGAAAAAGGGTGGGAGGATGCAGGCCACATCCCAAGGTATGGGCAGCCGAGGACCTTCTGGCATAAACAGCAATGCCACAGGCAAAGGTTTGTCTTCTTTGGTCACACTGGAGCCTGTGCTACTGCTGGATGAAGAGGTTCTACTTTTAGGGACGTTTTTGGTGTAGGACAGGCCGACTGCTGAGAGGCAGTACTGTAACTCAGCTCCCTGGATGATCATTCTATTCAAACATTCATCATCCACTAAAGCTCCTCTGGCCATCTGAGCCCGCTCCTATGGTGCCAGCAGCTGACAAAGCCATAAATATTCCCCTGCATGCAGAAACATCTTCACACTCACGGTTCTCAGGAACTGGAGCATTGCCACTTTGCCCTGGAAGCTGACAGCCCCAGATTTTCAGGTCTGGCACAAGGTGAAGCCAGAAAAAGCACCAAGGAGTAAAGAAAACATCTCACGGGAGGAAATATCATTTGCTACAATTGCATGGAGCTGCAGACCTCCCTGGAACCCACTTAGTGCCCTTGAGGTAAAGGTAGCAGGGAGGGTATGGGTAGGAGTCGGCCAGGGATGTGGATTTTCTCACGCTCACTCCAAACCTGAGTCTGAGGAGTTAGGAGTTAACTCACTGAATGCCCTTGAGGAACTGAGAGGAGATGGTTGCTGTCGCTCCCCCCTCTTCGTGGAGGAACGACACAGGACCCTGCGCTGTTCTTTTGTCTGCTTGGCCCTTCAGGGTTTGCTGCTGGTTCTTCCCGGGTTGGCTACCGTCCCTTCCACCTCCGTGGAAGGGCGGTTCCCCCTGCCACTTTCCCCAGTTCCGCGGGGGAGCGGCACACCGCCAGCCGGCTCTCTCGGGGGCTGCTCAGGTGTTCCTTCAGATAGATGTTCCTGGTGCATGCTGTCTCTCTCCTCCTTTATAGTCCTCTTCCACCAATCCCAACTCTGCTACCCACACGCGAGTACACTGCTCTCCTCCAATCAGGTGCAGGATCAGCTCCTGCAGGTCATCACTTAAGTTGGCGAGAGGCAGCTGTGTAGAAGTTGTTACTCCCTTCTCAGCGCCATATTGTGGGAGAGCAGATGCATAGAATAAGTCTTAATTCCAGTAACAGTCTAGTCCGAGTTGCTCCCCACAGTTGCAAATTATTAGTATCACCCTCCACAGTTGTAAGTCCTTAGAAAGTATGGCTCTTTCACCAAATTAATTATTTTAATTCTCCATTCCCAAGATGGTACATTTCCTTGATGTAAGTACTGTCTCCAAATCAGTCCTAGCTCCTAACTCCTCAGACTCAGGTTTGAAGTGAGCATGAGAAAATTCGTATCTTTGGCCAACTCCTACCAACACTCTCTCTGTTACCTTTTCCCTCATTCCTTCTACCTTAACACAGCATCACCACCGCTTTCAAAAGAGCAAAGCAAGCCATGGCTACTGAATAACTGGACACCCCACTTCTAAAAGATGCTCACCTGAAAGCAGGGGTAGGCCAAAGGAGCCCCGCCTGGGGGCAGGGTAACTTAACGGAAAGAGAATGGGCTCAAATCCCAGCTCAGCCCCTTGGTGTGTGGCCTGGAACTCACCACTCAAATCCTTGGAGCCTGAATTCCATACCTGTACAATGGGAGCAAGATGGTCTGCCAGAGAGTATTCTGAGGGGTACTCTATAAACAAGATATTCTTATCATTTCTGAGAAATCTGGACACTTCCATTGCTTTCTCCAACCACACTTACTCCAAAGACTTCACAAATGCCCACTGACAAAGATGGATCTGTGTCACTAAAGCACATGACGGTGCCCCCGGGGAAGGCAAGGGAAAGCTAAGCTACTTGAGTCCTGGGCTCTAGAAAAGTCAGTGGCTGAGAACAGGGAGGAAGCAGTGAGTGGCCTTCCTGTTCTCAGACAATCTTCATATTTGTATATGCTGGTGAGTTCTCATGCTCCCAGTTAAATGGCATCGATAACAACTTATCCTGGGAACAACATGCAATACCCGAGAGGAAAGAAAAGTGATAGGGGTCGTTTTCTACACACAACACACACATACGGTTACACTTGCAGTCTGAAGTGTTCAGAAACACATTGGGCCGGCGCCGCGGCTCACTAGGCTAATCCTCCGCCTTGCGGCGCTGGCACAGCGGGTTCTAGTCCCGGTTGGGGTGCCGGATTCTGTCCCGGTTGCCCCTCTTCCAGGCCAGCTCTCTGCTGTGGCCAGGGAGTGCAGTGGAGGATGGCCCAAGTCCTTGGGGCCCTGCACCCCATGGGAGACCAGAAGAAGCACCTGGCTCCTGCCTTCGGATCGGCATGCTGCAGCGGCCACAGCACGTGGCCGCGGCGGCCATTGGAGGGTGAACCAACGGCAAAGGAAGACCTTTCTCTCTCTCTCTCTCACTGTCCACTCGCCTGTAAAAAAAAAAAGAAAGAAAGAAAGAAAGAAAGAAAGAAAGAAAGAAAGAAAGAAAGAAAGAAAGAAAGAAAGAAAGAAAGAAAGAAAGAAAGAAAGAAAGAAAGAAAGAAACACATTGAAGGAGATTCCACAGCTCCCCCTCCAGAAAAGTCTGATCTTCTCAAGAGTTAGAACACAACCAGGAAAAAATATCGTAACTTGAAAAATGAAATGTCAGCCAGATAAAACAAGGAGAAAACATTCCACCATGACCACAGTTAACTGGGTGAAGGCGGTGGGTTAAAATGTAAGTTGGTCCCAAGCCTGGCTGTGGGTGGCTGATGAGAAGACTGTCTCCTTCAAAGTACCCAGGAAAAAAGGGGACGGAGCTGACGGCCAGCGTGGGCAGTGAAGGCGCCCAGGCCTGGGAGAGATCCTCTGTGTTGGAGTATGTGTTGAGGGGTGAGGAGAGTAGGGATGAATGAGCATCTTTTATTGTAAGCCTCTTAACACAGTGTTTTTCATAAAGATTTATTTATTTATTTGAAAGAGTTACACAGAGAAGGAGAGGCAGAGAGGTAGAGATCTCCCATGCGCGGGTTCAGTCCCCAGGTGGCCACAATGGCCGGAGCTGCGTGGATCCGAAGCCAGGAGCCAGGAGCTTCTTCCAGGTCTCCCACATGGGTACAGGGGCCCAAGGACTTGGGCCATCTTCTACTGCTTTCCCAGGCCATAGCAGAAAGCTGGATTGGAAGTGGAGCGGCTGAGACTCAAACCAGCAACCATATGGGATGCCTGCACCACAGGTGGCGGCTTTACCTGCTATGCCACAGTGCCAGCCCCAACACAATGTTTTTCTACTTTTTCTTTTTCATAGTAATTCTGCATGCTAATATATACCTAAACTGAGTCATCTTTAAATAAAAAAAAAATAAACACCACTTATGTGTGTTTGTAAGTTAATCGGGCGAAATACTTGTGGGTAAATATGATAGAGAGGGAAAGGTCAAAGAAGACAGACATTTTCCTAATTACTGCGTATTACATATCATTTAAATGGCCACACAACAAGAATGGAGGTTGCAATGCCCAACAAGATGGGTTCCAGTTGTAAAGCCCTGCGTTGTCATTAGTAAATGAATGGTGATGTCCCATTATCTCAGACTCTCTTAGTGACGGCTTGACAGGAAATCGATGGCTATGTAATTTTACTGCACAACAGAAATCAGAATAAAAAGGCCCGATAGTCATAGGCGCATTGCATAATTAGCGCTCTGACAGATGCAGTCCTCACCCTGCTTCTAAATGGCAGCCTCTTCATTTCTTCACGGAGTTCGAGTTCCACCTGCACAGGCTCTTCAAGCAAAAGGCTAACAGGAGATGACGACATGGTTCCTCGGGGCTTGGGGAGATCCCACGTTGCTGCTGCTTCTTTCATTCTTTTCCAACTGCCCTGGGACCATTTATTCAACAAACATGACTGGTCATTTATGTTCCAGGATTAGGCTAGGTGCTACTGGGAGTTCAGAGATGAATGAGATATAACATGCACCTTCAAGGGATGACAGAGATCCTGGGAAGCTTTCATATTCTTTTGAGGAGTTCTGCTGAGTTCCGTCGTTGGATTTTTTTTTTCCTCTTGTGTGTTTTCCATCTTTTCTGTGTGGTCTCCTTCTGCTTTGTGCCAATTCCATACCTTATGTGCACTTCCCTAATAACTGTTTTCATACCACGCAGCATTGCTTTGATTATGTCCTTTGCCCAAACTCCATAGCCATGTCATCTTACTCCTATTCTGAATAGCACAAATGCTATCTACATTTTCTTTAACTATTTATTCAAAAGGCAGAGAGACATAAAGACAGAGATTTTTCCATCTACCAGGTCACTTTCCAAATGCCCACAATAGCTGGGACTGGGCCAGCCCAACACCAGGAGCCCAGCACTCAATCCAGATCTCCTGCCTGGGTTGCACTGCTTAAGCCATCTCTGCTGCCTCCAAGCGCATACCTTAGCAGGAAGTGGACTCATGGATATTTTTTTTCCATGTTCATAAAGAGATTTAAAATAGTAGATACTTTAAAAATATGTGTTAAATATGAAGATCAACTATTTCTATGGCTTCAACTACTAGTGAAATGATCATTATTTTAAATGCAATTGTCCATTCCTGATCCTCCCTCCCAAGCTTCAAAGGTACTGTCTGCAACTGCCTGCTTGCCATCTCCACTGGACACCCTCATAGCCATCTGCAGCTTCCTGGCTCAAAACTGAGCACACTGTATTCCTCTATCCCATGTCTTGCTCATATCCTGGTTAATGGGGAAACCATCTATTCACTCTTTCAACCACAACAACTTTTTCCTCACTCTTCTCTCTTCTGTACCCACCACATCCTATTGATTCTAGTTCAGAAAACCCCCAAACTATGAAGATTTCTTTTTTCATTGCCCATCATTGCCTTTGCCCAGATCTTTGTCACCACTTATTTTTCTATCATATTCCCCACGCCACCAGTCCATCCTCTACACTGCCACCAGAGAATCTACCCAAATCTGACTTTGAAATTTGCCAGTTTAAAGATGTGTGATGGCTCCCTAATGCCTACAGGAAAATGTACTTGTTTCTGGGCACAGTGTCTGCTGACACTCTGACTACACCATATTTCATCAGGCTAGATCCTGAGGCTTTCCACTTGGACCTCCTGTCAACTGGCCACACGACACTTGTGACTGTTCTCTGGACAAACCTGGGTGACCTCCAAGCCCTCACATGCACTCTTAATTCCTTCTGCATTGCCTAAAAATCCCTTTCCCTAAACACCAGGCAAATTTTCATTTACCACTGCAATGATTTCCCTGGCTCCTTTAGGAGCAGTGAGTGGCTTCCCTTTCAATGTTCCTGCACTTCTTCATTCTCCCATATTCATATAGTTTCTTATCTCAATAGATAGTATGAAAACTCGGTGAGTGCTAATGGTGACAACTTTATGCATATCTCTTAGTTAGGCTACTCTGGTACATGGTAAAATGAGTGCATCACTAATTTAATAGTCTAAAACTGCTGAGAGATATAGTTAGACACCAACTGCATAGAAGGACAGAGTGAAGCCACAAGTAGCATGAAGACTGCCTAGGAAAATGTATGATCACTAAGAAATAAGGGACTGAGACAAGCCCAGTGAATGCTGGTATTTACTAAAATGGAAAGACGAGCCAACTGAGGACAGTGACAAAAAGCAGTCAGGGCAATAGGAGAAAAGCCAGATGACAGTCTTGTCACGGATGCAAGCTTAGGGTAGCACTTCCGGAAACAAACCCTCCATGAACTCCCAAATCAGGATTAAGCTCCTCTGCTATCTCTTCCCACCTCACAGCATACCTAACCCATCAGAGGGCTTATCACAGTGCACTTGAGCTGCCTACTTCTCCGTACTCTCACAGAGTATTAGTTCCTCAAAGTCAGGGACGGTCTTACTGACAGTGTGTTCTCTGTGCTTGGTACAGTCCATGACGCGCAGTGCTCAATATATATACACTGAAGGATGGCAGGAATACATGGTTGACAAAATGAGTGAAATGCAGCTAAGAAATCACATAAGATAAAGACTGAATGATGTCCTTGATTTTAATATTCACAAAGCTACAGGGTCACTTCTTACATCTTACTGCATATATTCATTTAATTCTCATTAGCTTCATGTTGGAAGGTCCAAGAATTTGAGATAAAATGAAAACCTCATGGCTGTTACTTGGCCTTCCTCCCAGACCAATCACTATGAAGATGGATGGATGGCTCTAACTAGGTGCAAAAAGGTTTCATCCAATAGTTTTCACTCAGATAATACATAATAGAGCCATTATGTCCCTTAAGAGATTGAAAGTTAAATACATCATTTGAAAATTGCTTCAACAAATAGTGCTATCTTTAGAAGTCAATGAAACTCTGAACAATAGAAATCAATTTGTATCTCAGTAGCATGAGTTTTTGGCTATTATTTCCTACATTCGTAATCCTAAACCCTCAATTTAAGGAATCACTGAAAAATAAGACAACACATTATTTATCGCCATAAAATCCCAAGTTGCTGCTAAAAATGAGTATTTCAATGATAAATTCCTAGATAAATGGATGGAACAGAACCTCTGGCAGATTGCTAATGTTTTGGTTTTAGATTCATAAATGAGGGAAACTTGAAATGAGGAGGCTTGGAAATGGAAACCTCAGTACAGCCTGTAGACAACAAATGCCCTTCAGGATATGAGGTGGGAAATTAGGAAGGAATGCATTCCAGCACTTTCTGAGAGTGCTGGGAATTGAAATTTAGCTACTCTGGGTCTGTGCAAACAATGATGATCAGTAGACTGCTTGCTTCCCTCTCTGCACTTCTCGACTTTGCCATGGAGCGCAGGGGACTGCCAAAGCAAAGAGGCACACAAAAGCAATTTGCTTTCTGTTTCTCAACACTGCCTTGGGAGAGCCACGGGACAAGGACTAAATCCTTCCTATTTTGCCTGCAACCCATGTCTACAGGGCGCTGGTGAATGCTGATAGAAACCATGTCCTAAAGTTGATCCGCTGGCTTGATGTAAGTGGCAGTCTTGGAGGAACTGTCTCTCTCTCTGTCTTTAAGCTCAAGGCATTAGGAAAGCTGTATCCTAAAATGGCCACCAGCAGATGAAGAGAATCCAGATGCCCTCAAGGAGTCATGATTTGCCCCAGCTCTTTCCCAGCACTGCTTACTCTCTGGAGAAGCTGTCATCTCTCGGAGGCATTGAGTTTCTCTCCTTCCTTTTGATTGAGGCTGGAGTTCAGAAACCTCTCAGATCGTTTCATCAGAGAATTCAACATTTTTAAAGGGCTGTTAGAGAATCACTCTATATCGTTCAAAGAAGGCTGAGTTCTATATAGGGGTATTTCAAAAAGTTCATGGAAAATGGAATTAAAAGATGTTTATTTTGGTGCAAAAAATTCGAAATCCATGTAGAGTTTTTCATAATGCACATTTCCCATGAACCATTTAAAGTTCTGTAACACATTAGAAACATCTTCTGTTGTTAAAGAGGCATGCTACACCCCTGCCCCCCCCCAAAAAAAGAACAAAGTAACCTGGTAAAAAAAGGTGTAAGTGCAGTGAGAAATACAGAAATGGGGGCAGATGTTTTAGCCTAGCAGTTAAGAACCTGGTTAAGACACACATATCCTGTACGGGAGTTTGGAATCCCGTCCCCAGCTCCTGACTCCAGCTTCCTGCTAACACAGACCCTGAAAAGCAATAGTAAAGCTCAAGTAATCGCATTCCTGCAAGCCACTTGGGAGCTCTGAATTGCGTTCCCTGCTTCCATCTTCTACCCTGGCCCAGCTCTGGTCATGACAGCTATGTAAGAAAGGAACTAACCTGAGACAGTGTTTTTTTATCTCTCCCAAAAGATACATAAAAATTTTAAAAGAAATACAGACATGCACTGTTTCCAACAGTGAGCCACATTAGTAACAGCATGACTCTTTATAAGTTGCTGAACTTTCTGGACCTGTATCCTCACCTGTAAAAGGGAAACAAGAGACCAGCTTGTAATGTTCTGAGCTTTAAATACAATTATACATGCAAACCACATGGCTCAGACACCTGGGAGACTGTTCATGTTACTCTCTCTTCCACCCTGAGCTCCTTAATTAGACTAGAAAAGGAAGTTGATTTGTCAGACAATGTTTGAAGCAGTCCCAAACTCTAATAAATTAAGATGGATATACGAGGGTCCAATGCTGTGGTGCAGCGGGTAAAGCCGCTGCCTGCACCACTGGCTTCCCATATGGGTGCCGGTTCGAGTCTCAGCTGCTCCACTTCCAATCCAGCTCCCTGCTAATGCTTCTGGGAAAACAGCAAAAAATGGCCCAGGTGCTTGGGGCCCTGCACCCATGTGGGAGACACAGAAGAAGCTCCTGACTCCTGACTTGGGTTTGGCCCAGCCTTGTTGTTGCAGCCATTTGGGGAGTGAACCAGTGGATGAAAGATCTTTCTCTCCCCGCCCCCTGCCTCTACCTCTTTGTAACTCTGCCTTTCAAACAAGTAAATAAATATTTTAAAAAAGTTTTTTAAAAAAGGATACACCATAATATCATCTATAGGTAGTATTTTATCACATAGAAGACATTGGTGATTACAAGATACCATGAAGAAAGGAGAGGCTCTGCCCGGTAGGTTCCATGGATTATATGAAGCATCCCAACTCCAGAAATGTGAAAATATATGTGTATTCATGAAACTCAATGAAATACAGTAAGTCTAGGACTCTAGAGAAGCTTGGAGACACAACAGCAGCCAGAACCAGGAAACGGAGAGACCCCTACTTCCTCCTTCTGCTTAATCCCTACCTCGATGGGAGAAAAAAATCAGAAAGGTGGAGGCTAGAGTCAGCCATTTACTCCACTGGGAGTTCCTTTAAATACCAGTTCACCCAGTTTATACCAGTCACTAGAGATGCAGGAACAGCACTAGAGGACAAACAGATACGGAAGAAGTAAAGAGCGCTTCAAAACCTATGTTTTAAAATCATACTTAATTTCTGTGTTAGGGTTTTTTTTATGTCTAAGTACTGAAACTGTGTAGTTTTAAATGTGTAAGAAGACTAAATGGTGGTTCTCAAGGCTTGTAGAACAACAGAAGCATAAAGAGCTCCTGGCCACTTAGTTATATGACCTACAGCGACATTTAGTGGTGGCTCCCTCAAATTACAACCAGGTGTCCCAAAGGGGTAGGCGAATTGCTCAGGTAGAATGACTCAGCACAATTCCCCATTCAGCCCAGGTGAGTGACGTCATCACAATCTTGCCAGAGGGGTTAAGAGACCACCCAGAGGTGGTAGCAGCTAACATCATTTACTATCTTAGATCTTCATAATTTGGTGTTTTTGCAAATCCTTTACCTCATGTTTGAATCATAATGTGGGAGAAGACCCCAAGGATCATCCTAGCCCAGTTCTCCCACTGCAGATTATAAAACTGTAACTCAAATATGCTAACCCAGGATCATGCAGTTAGGAAGGGGTAGACTCACACCTTGGTCATGAATTCCAAAGGCACTGCTCTCTCAGTTAAATAACATTCTTGCTTATAAGGTTCAGATTGGCATGTTGGCTATACATATTTTTCACTTACTCTTTAGTATGAAGTAAAATTACTGAAAAGATATTTACAGTTCTGTTAGAAAGTTTGAGATGAGTTAGGGATCACTACATTAAAAGATAAAGTCAATGAAAACTATTAACACATATAGCTCTGACTACCTTATAGGTACAGGTATAATTAAAGAAACTGAGGCATAAAGAATTCTTGGTACTTACCAACTCCAAAAAGCAAAACCTCTAAAAATTACATAGGAAATAAACGTGATCATAATAAATGACATGGCTCCACTGTAAATGGCAGTAATATAGGATCAATAAGGAAAGCTACACTTTAGGTACTACTATATTCGGAAGACAAGAGGGGAGATGTGTATTGAAGAATGAGGGACACATAGAAACTCATCATCCTCATAGAAAGTAATCTGAAACTTAAAAACTAAAACAAAAACAATTTAAGCAGAGGAGGGCATTGTGGCATGCCACTGGGGACACCTATGATCCCATATCAGAGTGCTAGTTCTGATCCCAGTACGCTGCTTCTAATCCAGATCCCTGCTAATACATCTGGGAAACAGAGGATGAAGGCACAAGGGCTTGAGTTCCTGCCACAAATGTGGGAGAGCTGGATGGGATTCCTGGCTCCTGATTTCATCCTAATCCATGCCTGTCTGTTGCGCCTTTTGGGGAGTAAATTAGCAGATGGAAGATCTGTCTGTCTCTCTCTCTCTTTCTCTATCACTCTCTCAAATAAGTAAATATATAAATCTTTTTTAAAAAACATAAACTTAGGGATGTTTATAAAAGGGTGAAGCCAGATGAAAACCATAAAAGAGAGTTGAAGTGGGTGCCCATGGAGAAAAGGTATCAAGAGTGAGGAAGGGTAGAAGAGAGCATTGCTATTATTTTTTTTTTAAGATTTATTTTATTTATTTGAAAGACAGAGTTACAGAGAGAGGTAGAGAAAGAGAGAGAGAGGTCTTCCACCTGCTGCTTCACTCCCCAGATGGCCACAACTGTGGGAGCTGCGCCGATCCGAAGCCAGGAGCCAAGAGCTTCTTCTGGGTCTCCCACATGGGTGCGGGGGCCCAAGGAGTTGGGCCATCTTCTGCTATCTCAGGCCATAGCAGAGAGCTGGATCAGAAGAAGAGCTGCCAGGACTAGAACCCGGCGCCCATATGGGATGCTGGCGCTTCAGGCCAGGACTTTAATCCGCTGCGCCACAGCACCGGCCCCGGGGAGTATTGTTATTTTTAAAGACAAAATTTTTTAGAACTATTTGTGCTCTGAAATACATGCATTATACTATGGCAAAATATCAAATTTAAAAACCAGGATAGGGTGGGCATTTGGCCTAGGGGCTAAGCCAACAACTGGGATGCCTACCCCCATACTGGAGGGCCCGGATTTGGGTCCCAGCTCCACTCCCAATTCTGGATTCATGCTAATACACATCGGGGAGGCAGCAGCAATAGCTCAAGCAGTTGGGCCCTTGCCACCACATGTGAGACCCAGATTGAGCCCCCAGCTCCCAGACGAAGGCATTTGCACAGTGAATGACTACATGGAAGCTCTGTCTCTCCTTCTCTCTCTGCCTCTCAAACAAATCCTAAAAATGAAGACATAACAAATCACTAAACTATTGCTTTCAATTATGCGTACAAAAGACAACAGTGTTTCACAAGCATCTCTAAATTAACGGCATAGTTACACATGATCTACTGATGTCATTTGCCTAAGATGTAAAACATCACCCAAAGGCCCATACTCGAAGGCCTTGTTCCTGCAATTAAAAGCCTGGCAAATAAACACACATTCATATTTTAAAGCTGAAATGGGGAATCTCTGGATGTAGGCTTCATTTCCTAGGCTCCTCCACTTGATCCCAGTGGTGGTGGTGTTTTAGGCACTGCTGTGGTACACTTGGGTCCCCTGTTCCAGACTGAGGGCCCCACTCCGCCAGCTGCTGGGAGTGTTGGCATTGATGGCTCTCAGCTGAGTCATGCTCTAGCAACTGTTCTCAACCAAAAAGTGCTGCCTCGCTCAATGTCACCATCCCTCTTCCAATCAGTGGTCACCATGGTGATGTAGACACTCAGCCCTCCCAACTTGACATGGCACAACTCCAGTGCCACCCATCTCCAGAGCTTGCCAAGGGATCAGCAGAGGCCCATGCTGTCTGTACCCCAACCTGCTTCCCCTCCCCTCCCTTCTGCAGGCACCGATGTCAGGGCTGGGCATACGATACCCAAATACAGCGCACCTGGGCATATGGAGCATTTTAAACTGAAGGAAATTGAGAAAATTGCAGCAACAGGAAAGGGTCTCTCTCTAAGGATCTTGTCCTTTCTCCCTCAAAGACCCTCATGTGACAGGGGTCCTCCCCGTACTCAGAGGCAAGAAGCATCACACAAGATGACAAAAAAGAAGCCGCACAGGCTTACTAAGCCTCCCTGCTCAGCTTATCAATATCAGACTGCTCCCTTTTTTCCTCCAATTATATTCCTGCCCAGATGTCCATAAAAACAGATTTTCCTGGATCTTTGGGTCTTTTGGCTCTCTGAACTTTTCTCTGTCACATAAAACTTTGGTTAAATAAATTTGTTATATTTTTCCCTTGTTACCCTGTCTTTTGTTATGGGGTCCCAGCTATGGACCTAGTAATGGATAAGGAAAAGCTATTACTTCTTCCTGCCTATAATTGTAAGTATACACAAACTGCACAGAAATCTCCATGTTACAGTGTGTGTCCAGGGAATCTGACATTAGGCAGTCAAATAAGAGGTCTGTTACTATCCTACTAGATGCAACATTATCATGATTTTGGTTTAAGAAGCTTCAAAGACAAAGTTGCAAGATTTTTTTACTTTCCTTTTTAAGATAATTTTAAATGGTCTTAAATGTGCATTAATCTTATTTTACAGAGCTGAGTGATATTTACTTTTAGGATAATTTGATATCTGTCTGAATATCTACTATACACAATTCCAGTTAAAAGTGAGGAGGGCAGAGCAGACAAGAATAGGCAATAGGTAAGTGAATGAATAAGATGTGTTTTTTTCTTCACTGGTGAGTTTCTAATCTGGTAGAAGAGACATAGATGTCCATTAATTACTGTACAGACTAAAATGTGACAAAGAAGTAAACAGTGCTATGGAATTTCAGAGAAAGGATAATTTTGTGTTTGGCTGGTGTGGGGGAGGTGAAGGGTTGTTAAAAGTCCCATCATAACCCACTCCAGGTCACCAAGCCTTCCAATAACAGGTTCCAGTTTGTCAAATGAATGAGGCTGAAAAATCATTTCAGACAGAGCAGATGACAGCAGAGGCTCAGAGGTGCAAGGACGGATGTTTGGGGAAACAGCTAATGGTCTAGTTTGTCTACAGCATCGTAGCAGCAAAAGAATAAAGCGAATGCTGGGAGCAGGAAGTGGCCTACATATGCACCTCCTTGTTCTGTTGCACCTGTTATGACAGATACCCTACTATAAGAACAATGGCTTTGACCAAGCCAAAGGCCATCACACATCTTTGGGTATGTTGTAAGGCATCCTGAAGACTGCCCCTTGGGTTCCAGGCCTCTGGGCAGTCATAAAGCCCTGCCCATGACCAGTGATTTTTTTTTTTAAATCATAGCAATTATTATATAAAGATGTCATATTTTTATAAATTTAGACTTTGGACAACTCACATTTGCATGAATATTCCCCAAAGTACTTCCATCCTAAAGTGGACTGCTGAACATAAAGAGTCCAGGCACCATCTCAGACCATAACAGTATGACACTGTCAACTCACCGGTCATTGGTTTAGTTCCAGCAGTGACATCGCCTTTGCCTGTGTCACAGTATCTCTTTTGTCCAATTATTTGGATATTTCATTTCCTCTTTTTTGTTTTTAGGTAAAATAAGATAAAAATCAATTCATGTGCCACAATTAATGATAAGAAATAAAGATCTCATCAAAATTATGATATAAAAGAGAAACAAAAAAATTCTCTAGCCCCCTGGAATCTGGCAATTCTTAAATATTAACCTGGAGATGATGGGACTTAGGTTTGCCAGTCATGGGTTCAATGGTACATAAAAATTAAATTAAATTAAATTACATAATGTCTATGAAATGAGATAAATATATCAGTGGAGAAAGTATCCAAGAGGAGTAGTTAGGGTTTTAAAATGTATTTAGCACTTTGGCACTGACTCTCCTGCCCACCCCACGGTATCCTGAAATTTTCAAGTCCATAGATGCATTTCCCTCCCATGCCTAGAAATAGGCAATCACACTAACTGAGAGCTAATCTTATTTCAACACAGGAAAGGCAGCTATCAAAGGAGGACATAATTTACAAGAGTAACCCTATGTCATAAAGCCTGTGGCTAGCTGCTAAAATATAAAAACCGTTAGTATTGAAAATTTAGAGCAAAACTTGTGTACCTCTGATATAAAAAGCAGTTTATAACTGCAGAAAAAAGTCAATAAGACACAAATGCATCACACCTCTGTACAATACAGTTTGGTGAAAACCAGGAACAAGGCAAAAAATGGAGATCTACAGAAAGAGACACAGTGAGAGTGAGTGATTAAGTACATGGGCACCCAAGTGGGACACTAATCTATTCAAACACAGAGCAGGTAGTAAAAGCATGGGGCCAGGGGTGGCCCAAGTGAAGGTGTTCTGCAGCTCCCAACATCCATGCCAACACGGCCGCATTTGCTCTCCTTTCAGAAATTTCCCCTTTTCCACCAAGGAAGAATCAAGGGTTTTCAATGAATTGTTTAAGTCAAAGTCGAGTAACCTGCGGCCATTCATGCTGTTCATCTCTACAGAGAGGGTCACCACAAGGAAAACAAACTTGCTCTAAGATGATAAATGCTATCATTAACTCTACATTTTTCATATCTAATTCATCCTACCAGACTCTTCGCTCATAATCCTTAGGAAGAAATTTTCAAATTCTACCACTGAAAGTGATTGAAATCTCTTAAACTGCCCCAAATGCAGAGTTTAACTTAAACTCAACTGAAAACAGAGAATATGCTCTGCCAATTCTCTCTACAAATAATTGATAATTTCACTTAGCAAGCATAAAGACCATGTTGATTGAATTTAAATGCAATTAATACAGAAATTCATAAAGAAAATATTAGCATTAATCATCACTATTTATAGGAAATTAATTATGAGAAGAAATAAAAACAAGATGGGTAAAAACAGACCTTGAAACCTCCGGAAGACATACCTTCACCTTCCATTTTGGAGAACTGTCAACTCGCAATGTCAGACTCTGGGCCAGTTTGTTCAGGAGGCCTGGCTGGGAAAGCCTTCTGTGGTGCCAAATTTCTTGGCCAAAAATCAGCAGGGGAGCATCCCTGTGTGCTGGTAATCTCTAGCCAGTTTACTGGCAGTACAGAAACCTCACATTCAGTCAAAGTGTCTCAGGTGTACTCCCAACCAAGAGCCACAAACTGACCACCTCATCTATCTACTGGAGGGTCTTCAATGTCAAGTTCCATGTGAGCCACTGTGATCCCCAACCCCAGAGGGTCTGCGGGTCCCCAGGCAAAGAAAAGCGTGCGGGTTTTTCCACCACTCAGCATATGTCTGTCTGACTGCACAGTGGGACGGAAATCTCGCCAAATAACCTGGCACTCTTCACCCACGCTGTCGGGAGACCAAACACCACAGAGCTATTTTAAGCAACCTGCCAAGACAATCAACTGATACGTCCCCAATCAATGTCTTAACTTGGAATGAAAATAGACCTGGATAATTTCCCAATCTTCAGTAATTCAGTATAGTATACTAATAAATTCTTTACAAATATATTGAAGGAAGAGAGCACAAGACTTTAAAATCTAACAGGTGGTATTATAGAAACTACCCACCCACGTGATATGGAACAGTTGTTCCCAAGGTAGACTAAATATATCAGAGGGATTGAGGGTGTCTCTATTTTGTTTAAATCCAGAACAATCAAAATTTGTTTTTCTCTCTTTCTCACTATCACATATTTTCACATAGTGCCTAGAATAATGCCTAGTTGTTATTAAAACTTGTATGTGTTCAAGGAATAAATATATAACTACTGATCACTATTCTCCCACACCTAAAGAAAACATGTGATGGGGACAGAGGCTAGGGCACTATTGAATCACAGAGGGTAAAGGCTGTGGTGCACCAAATCTAAATGTTTGTTTCTGGGACTATAATGTCTACTCTGGATGTGAGCTTTTGAATCCTGACTTCTCTTGGATTCTCCCTCCTGCCCGCCTCCAGCTCCTGCCTCGCAGCAGGAGGACGGCACTGTCTTCCTCCTCTCTTCTCTGCAACACCCTGCAGTAAGGCAAGCAGAAATGGCTAAGTGAGGCCTGTAGGAAATGCCTCAGTCCTTTTGTGCCAGGATGGTCTCACACATGTACTCGCTTTTCCTTTAGTCATTGCTCCTCGCTTGCCCTGACCACCAGGATGGACCCAATAATACAGAGTGAAATGGGAGACAAAAGACCAAAGAAGAGGTGGGGTACATTTTTGGTAGGAGCCTCACATCTACTTTGGGAAAAGTTGCCATAGATTCTCCTGTCCGGGAGACCTGGAACTCACAGAATGGCTTGTGACCTGAAATTCAGGTTAGTAATAAGGAGGTTTGTCTAGCCTCATATTTTATACATATATCTCTTTATAGTTCCTTAATTTTTGATAAATGGCTAAAGATTTAAAGGGTTTGATCATCATCAAAATCATCTTGACATAATTAACACATGAACGTACAGGTCAGCAAGAACTGCTTCCAATAAATGGAATGAATCCAGTACTGCCCAAAAGACTAGAGTGGTGAATATAACATCTATATGGCATCACTATAAAACTGTGCTGGATGAAATGAGGCAAATCCCAGGAATCAGCTTTCTCAAAGGCAGAGAACAAGGCAACAGCACATAGTCTGAACAAGCAACAATGAAAGTTCATTCACACCCTCAGACGATGACAATTAGGTACCCAAGTCAACTCTGCCCCAGGGAACCTCACCATGAGGAGGAGCAGAACCTAGAGGAGGCCCTCAGGCAGCTCCAACCTCACCTGTGGTTAGGCACTTCCACGTCTGTGTTGGCCCATTATAACCTGCCTTATTTTGGGAGGCATTCATATTGACTACTGACTGTAAATCCCTAATATTTCCACTATATCCCTACTGGCAATTCCAGAGATAGTTTACAATGAGCAAATTATGTAACTCTAAATCTCTCTTTCAAAGAAGTACGGTCATGGGCATTTGGCCTAGCAGTTAAGATACCTGCATCCCATATCAGAATATCTGGGTTCAAGTCCCAGCTTCACTCTTGATTCCAACTTCCTTCTAATGCAGACTCTGGGAGGCAGCAGTTGATGGTTCAGGTAGCTGGGTCCCTGCCACCCACATTGGAGATATGGAATGCATTCCTCATTCCTGGATTCAATCCCAGCCCTAGCCATTGCAGGCATCCATGGAGTGAACCAGCAGTTCAGAGCTCTGTGTGTGTGTATGGGTGTGTGTGTGTCTCAAATAAATTAAAAAAATTAAAAAAAATTAAAAAAAATGGAAGTTTGAAGAAGCCAAAGCTTATGTAAGCCTAGGAATGTTTACTTTCTTTTTTTTTTTAAATATTTATTTATTTATTTGAAAGTCAGAGTTACACAGCAGAGAGAGGAGAGGTAGAGGTAGAGAGAGAGAGAGAGAGAGAGAGAGTCTTCTATTCGATGGTTCACTCCCCAATTGGCCTCAACAGCTGGAGCTGTGCCGATTTGAAGCCAGGAGCCCAGAGCTTCCTCTGGGTCTCCCACGCGGGTGCAGGGGCCCAAGGACTTAGGCCATCTTCTACTGCTTTCCGAGGCCATAGTAGAGAGCTGGATTGGAAGTGGAGCATTCAGGTCTCAAACCGGCGCCCGTATGGGATTCTGGCGCTTCAGGCCAGGGCGTTAACCCGCTGCACCACAGAGATGTCCCCACTGAGTGTTTACTTTCTACCAGCAACTCAATTGCATGAGAACTTAGGGAAGCTGGAAAACAAGATATTCAGCTCACTGGTCCACTTCTCATGATACCCATTATAGTTTTATTTGAAAAGAATTCTGCAAAAACAAAGGGGGAGGGGGCTGGCGCCATGGCACACTAGGTTAATCCTCTGCCTGCGGCGCCAGCATCCCATATGGGCGCCGGGTTCTAGTCCCGGTTGCTCCTCTTCCAGTCCAGCTCTCTGCTGTGGCCCGGAAAAGCAGTGGAAGATGGCCCAAGTGCTTGGGCCCCTGCACCTACATAGGAGACCAGGAGGAAGCACCTGGCTCCGGGCTTCAGATCGGTGCAGCTCCGGCGGTTGCGGCCACTTAAGGAGTGAACCAGCGGAAGGAAGACCTTTCTCTGTCTGCCTCTCTCTCTCTCTTTCTTTCTTTCTTTCTTTCTTTCTTTCTCTCTCTCTCTCTCTCTCTCTCTCTCTCTCTCTCTCTCTGTAACTCTGCCTGTCAGATAAATAAAAATCTAAAAAAAAAAAAGAATTCTGTAAACAACAAAGTCACTTTCAAGTGTAATTATAAAAGCTATCCTATATATTGTTTTACTTTACCTTAATGTGAATCTTTTCATCCTAGAGTTTGTCATATCCTAAGATCATTCAACTTCTAACATCCTAACCTGAAATATACTAATCTGTTTCCATAATCACCTCCCCATCCAGAATCATTATTATATTTCTTCAGGCCATTCCCATTCTTCCAATGTGCAAAACTCCCAAATCTATATTTCTACTTCTGGACTTGCTACTATTCAAAATCCATACACAACCCTCTTGGTTATCTTCACTTTTAAGGTTTATAGACAAACTCAGTGTGTCTAAATTCAATTTATGATGTTTTCCCCATAAATCCAGGCTTCTCCTTGAACCCCGTGCTTCACCCAAACCAAACTCCTCATTTCCCACTGAATGGGCTCTTCTGAATATCTCCTGACTGTATTTGCTTGTATCTTTGCCTGAATTTTTCTCACATCCCTTCCTTTCTACCCAAGTGTCCCCTGACCGCATGACTATTCAACATGTATTCATCTCTAAAAGTACCTTTCAAGTATCACAGCTTCAAAATACCTCTTCCTACTTGATTACATGTCAAGTCATCCCTTCCCCCACTTAACCTGGCCACTCCTCCTTTGAGTTCCCACTGCTCCCTACATTTTATAAACACTTTAGCAATGGGGCAGAGATTGTCTTTAGAATCATCTATGGAAAAATATTACCATAAGCCATGTTCAGCTTCAAAAGAAATCTCTGGAACCCAGAGATCTACTATCATGTTAATCTATTCAGCCGTGCTCTCCACCAAGAGTAGACTGTGATGTCTACTTGATGTCTAAGAAACTTGATGTCTAAGAAACAGGTAGAAGAGAGAAGTGGTAAAAGGCTCAGATATATCAGCTTGAAGAGGTAAGTACCAGATTAGAAACATGCTTCTGCAGCTTTACTTGAGAAACAATGGTCCCCAAACCAATGCCTTCATAGCTGTTCCCCTTCCTCTACTTTATAAGAAAAAATGGGTCCTGTGTCTAGGCCTGAGGCTTTTGCTGCACAAACTTCAGGTACAGGGTGAACTGAAGATTAACAGAAGTCCAGTGGATAATGTGATTTGTATCAGGAGAGAAAAAGAAAATGCAGTGGAACTGAGGAAGGGAGAGAGAAAATCCAGCAATGCAGAGCAGACAGCACGGGAAGCAAAAGCAAATGCAGGTTGAGTTTTTCGGGTGTTAATGGAGAAATCCTTTGGGGATGGAAAGACCACTACAACACCTTCTCTGAGGAGGGTAATGTGACCTCCTCCTCAGTGTGCCACGCACAGTGTCCTATGTCATGTGTCACTGACTCTAAGGCGCTCCTGTTCATAAGGAACATCACTATTTTATTTATTGAAAGAAAGAAAGAGAGAAAGAAAGAAAGAGAGAGAGAAAGAAAGAAAGAGAGAACTAAAAGACGAAGAGCTAGCGGAAAGATGTTTTTTATTTCTTTGTACAAATAAGGCTATAGGCATGTTGTATATATTTTTAAGAAATAAAGAGTTAAATGGGTATAAGTACTTTTTAATGAAATACTGGAACAGTGTTTTGGGAGGTTTGTTTTGTTCAGGGTTTGTTGTTGTTGTTGTTGTTTGTAATGTAAGTGACAAGGTGTAAGGATTAATTTAAAGGCTGAACAGTTTTATACTTACATGTAACTGTCTAGAGTCCCTCTTAATAGCAATTATATATATGTATATATATATACATATATATAGTTTTTTTTTCAGATCCCTCCTTTTTTTTTTTTTTTTTTTTTTTTGCTTTTTTTTAACTTTTATTTAATGAATATAAATTTCCAAAGTACGACTTATGGATTACAATGGCTTCCCCGCCATACCATCCCTCCCACCCGCAACCTTCCCCTTTCCCACTCCCTCTCCGCTTCCAATCACATCAAGATTCATTTTTGATTCTCTTAATATACAGAAGATCAGCTTAGTATACATTAAGTAAAGATTTCAACAGTTTGCTCCCACACAGAAACATAAAGTGAAAAATAATAGATGATTTTTTAAATGATGATGAAATCAGATCAGACCTATTGTCATGTTTAATCCCAGTGAGAGTCAAGTTGGGAATTGATTTTTTTTTTTTTACAGAAGATCAGTTTAGTATACATTAAGTAAAGATTTCAACAGTTTGCACCCCCATAGAAACACAAAGTGAAATATACTGTTTGAGTACTCGTTATAGCATTAAATCTCAATGTACAGCACATTAAGGACAGAGATCCTACATGAGGAGTAAGTGCACAGTGACTCCTGTTGTTGACTTTACAAATTGACACTCCTGTCTATGGCATCAGTAATCTCCCTATGCTCCAGTCATGAGTTTCCAAGGCTATGGAAACCCTCTGAGTTCTCCGACTCTTATCTTGTTTAGACAAGGTCATAGTCAAAGTGGAGGTTCTCTCCTCCCTTCAGAGAAAGGTACCTCCCAGAGGGACTTTCTGTGGTGATGGAAATGTCATATAACCGTGCTGTTTGGCATGGCAGCCATTAGTTGCATGAGGCTGTTGAGCCTGGAGAATGTGGCTGGTACAATTGGAGACCTGCCTTTTAAATTTACGGTGCTCTAATTGATTTTAATAGTCACACGTGTCTAGAGATTGCCATATTATACAGGGTGGATCTAGACTCACCTCTCACACTGCTGCCTCTATCCCAGTTCTCTTCGTTAAGAAGCCCTTGCATGGATTTTGAGCTGACCACTAAAGTGCCTTGCCTGACCTCAATGACCACATTCCATCTAGAACTCCTTAATAACTGCATCCCAAGCTTGAACCTTGCTTTTGGGTCCCTGATCTCATGCACCTGATCACCTACTATCGGCTGTTGAGCTGGAGTCATAGGGACTTCTCTACTTGCTTTCTTTTTTTTTTTTCTTTTTTTTTTTCTTTTTTTTTTTTTTATCTTTTATTTAATGAATATAAATTTCCAAAGTACGACTCATGTGTTACAATGGCTTCCCCCCCATACCGTCCCTCCCACCCACAACCCCCCCCTTCCCACTCCCTCTCCCCCTCCATTCACGTCAAGATTCATTTTCGATTATCTTAATATACAGAAGATCAGCCTAGCATACCTTAAGTAAGTATTTCAACAGTTTGCTCCCACACAGAAACATTAAGTGAAAAATAATAGATGATTTTTTTTAAATGATGATGAAATCAGATCAGACCTATTGTCACGTTTAATCCCAGTGAGAGTCAAGTTGGGAATTGATAATTTTTTTTTCTTTTTTTTTTTTTTTACAGAAGATCAGTTTAGTGTACATTAAGTAAAGATTTCAATCGTTTGCACCCCCATAGAAACACAAAGTGAAATATACTGTTTGAGTACTCGTTATAGCATTAAGCCTCAGTGTACAGCACGTTAAGGACAGAGATCCTACATGAGGAGTAAGTGCACAGTGACTCCTGCCGTTGACTTCACAAATTGACACTCCTGTTTATGGCATCAGTAATCTCCCTATGCACCAGTTATGAGTTTCCAAGGCTATGGAAGCCCCCTGAGTTCTCCGACTCTTATCTTGTTTGGACACGGTCATAGTCAAAGTGGAGGTTCTCTCCTCCCTTCAGAGAAAGGCACCTCCCTCTTTGAAGACCTGTTCTTTCCACTGGGATCTCACTCACAGAGATCTTTTGCCAGAGTGTCTTGGCTTTCCATGCCTGAAATACTCTCATGGGCTTTTCAGCCAGATCTGAATGCCTTTAGGGCTGATTCTGAGGCCAGAGTGCTATTTAGGACATCTGCCATTCTATGAGTCTGCCTTTCTGGTACCAAGTTAAGTAGGAATTAGTGTGGACCTCAAATAATGACAATAGCAAATATCTCTAATGATTTCATCTAATTTTTTAAAATGAATGAACTAATTTAATTTTTCAACAAACTCTGTAAGAGAGATACAGTTTATTCGTTCTATGGAGACACAGAGAGTTTAAGTAACCACCCAAGCTTACGTCATCAATAAGTGGCAGAGCTAGGGTTCACATCCAGGCATCATGGATGGAGTGTCATGTTTATAACTGCCATATTCTATTGCCCCATGCTTTTAAGAAACAGTGCATGTTTTTCCCAAGCTGTTTATTACTCCTCCCGAGGATGAAAACAATCTAAGTCTTATGTAGTATAAACACCTAAAAGCCCAGGATAATGAGGAAACCAGCCACTCCTAAGCCAACTGATCACTGAAACATGTACAGATAAAAGAGAACACACACCAGTGGGCAAAGTGAAGATTGGGTTTCCTACAATCCAAAGTGCTTCATTTTGGAAACTGAAGGGCAAGTAAAAGTAATCAACAAACACAGATTAAGTTACTCAGAGGAAAAAATAAACACTAAAGGACACCAGTGAGAAAACTGCAAAGGCTAAACAAGATTCTGTTCATTTTGACATTAAATTATGTGAATCATACGCAAACTATGCAAATCAGCGTGAGGAGAGAGAGGAGAGGCTGCTTTGTTTTCTCCCATCATTAAGTCTTACATAAACCCTTCTGAAATGAACATGGAGGGTACTGAATGCGAATTTTACAATAGGATGATGTTCTAGGAATTTTATAAGGTGATGTTCTAGGAACTTCAAACTCCAATCCATAGAAAACAGAGTTAACCATGTATTGAAAAATGTAAATGCTATAGAAATTGTGTACTCCTTTTATCACTTTAATAACTGGAAAATGATTTTAAGTACCTTCTATGATTCTTTACACTTTCACATCTCCAGCTTTCTAGTATTTTATCTCCCTTTTATAATGGTGTTGAGGGGCAGAAGTATCACATCAAAAGTCAAGTATATTACATCAGGGTCAGTGTTAAAAAGGTCAAAAGATGCAAGCTGACCATGGCTACATCCTAATCCACATACCAGTGGGTCATATTAGAACAAACTCTAATGCAGAGGATAAAAAATGCTCACATATTTCATTTTCTGGGGTCATTTGCATTGGCTTGAACCTCTTCTTCAGAACACCTAGTTTTGGAGCTGATGCTGTGGCACAGCTGGTAAAGCTGCTGCCTGCAGTGCCAGCATCCCATATGAGCGCTGGTGTAAGTCCAGGCTGCCTCACTTCCAATTCAGCCTCTTGCTAATATGCCTGGGAAAGCAGTGGAGGATGACCCAAGTCCTTGGGCCCCTGCCCCCACATGGGGGGACCTGGAAGAAGTTCCAGGCTCCGGGCTTCGGATGGGCCCAGCTCTGGCCATTGCGGTCATTTGAAGAGTGAGCCAGCCGACAGAGGACCTCTCTTACTCTCTCTGCCTCTGCCTCTCTGTAACTCTACCTTTCAAATAAATACATAAATAAATAAATCTTATTTAAAAAAAAAAAACTAGTTTGATTCCATATCATTCCGACTTGGGATAAAGACCACTACGGAAAGAGCCTGCTCTTCAACCTATTCCAGTAACAGGGAAGAGCTAGTTATTGCCTTTTCTGTTGAGTCTCTAACCCTTGAGATTAATGAAAATTAATTCCTAAAAATCAGAAGAAATGGACAAAGAAATGCGTGTAGAATACGATAATATGATAAGTATGAAGCAAGTCAATTAAAAAGGTCCAAAAAAGATTTATGCAAGTTACTTCTTTAGAAAGAAAATCTGCTAAGGATAGTGAAGATATAAAGATAAATAAAACATGATTTCTGTCTTCAGCCTTCTCACATCATTGAACTTCTAACTTTGCTTTGGAACCCAAGAAATAAAATTTCAGATCTGGCAAAGCACAGATAGCTGTCTTGGGAGGAGGGCAAGAGAGTGTCCTAAAAAGAGGCCAATCGATTCTTTATTCATCAAAGTAAAGTATCCTATTTCTAGAGAATATAACATACATTATGCTTCACTGGTAGTACAGGACAGGAGAAAATCCTTCTTGCCAATTAAGTTCTCATAAGAGATGGGGTGAGGAAGGAAACTGAATCCGCTGGTTCACATCCATTAAACCTGAGCCTGGTAAGGGACTTAAGAGCTTTCATTCAACTGCCTCACTGATCAGAGGAGGAATCTGAGGCCAGTGGAAGTTACAGCGACTTTCCCAAAGTCACACAGTTAACTTAGCGGCAGTGGGAGGGGTCCAAGCTGAAGGCCTATTTTTTACTAATTAAACCAAATAATTTTCATACGAGGATTTCAATTATTTATGATTTCCTAGACCCAATTTATCATAAAGGGTTGGCTGCTGACCATGTAATCCCTTAAATTTACAAGTAACACCTACTCATGGATTGCTTCTAGAGTAACCTGCCCAAATAGAATGCTCATCATGACACTTCCCTCTTTTAATTATTATTAAGATAATCGAAAATGAATCTTGATGTGAATGGAAGGGGAGAGGGAGTGGGAAAGGGGAGGGTAGTGGGTGGGAGGGGCGGTATGTGGGGGAAGCCATTGTAATCCATAAATCGTACTTTGGAAATTTATATTCATTAAATAAAAGTTAAAAAAAATAAATAAAATAAATAAATTAAAAAAAAGTCCTTTTATTCCCAACACAGGTGGAATATGTGGTCTTTCACAACATAATCCTCCAGCCCCATGTCCGCTCTCCACCCCATACCTCATATTCCCGAAACACCACACTGCTTGTGGCTCCCAAAAGAAGATGGTTTGATGCTGCCTTGCCTGGCACAGGTTCCTCCCTCCACCTCACATCCCCTACCCATCGCTTAAAAAACACTTCTTCCCCAAAGACTGCACATTCTGCCTTTCAAGACAGAATTGATCACAACTTCTATTGTGATTCAAACATTCTTCTATTGAACTAATCATGTTGTATAGCATCTCTCTCTCCCTTCTCTCTGTGTGTGTGTGTGTGTGTGTGTGTGTTTTGCTAGATGTTGACTCTTCAAGGGAAGAGTTTATATCTTTGCACATCAATGTCCCTAACTTTGAACACAAAAGAAGTACTCAACATTTTTTTAACTCAGTGAATAGGAAGGGAGCTAAAATAGGTGTAATTACTCCTGCCTCTGTTGTTATCAGACATCTAGTTCGAAATACACTTGACAACAAATAGGAAATGTGGTAAAGCTAAGCACTTGCGATTATTACTTGCTTTGAATCAGCAGAAAAATATTTAAAATCTGATTGTGGACAAGAGGTTGCAGCCCAGAGAGCGATTCCCACACAATGTGCATTGATTTAAACAGCTCTTTTTGAAAGAAACCCTTTCTTGGAACAGGTGACCTTTATTACCAGTTTGCTTTAATTGCAAATACTTTTAGTACCTGATGCCTATTAATTTGTCAGCCCAGCCAGGAGCGAAGCCAAGAACCACAACAAAAGAAAAATAAAGCTTTAAATGCAGGCAATAAAGACCTGATTCTGAGTAACAATTACCTTGGGTAATGCAGAAATGCTCAGTAGCCAGTACAGCTCACCAAATAAATTTCATTCTTAATTATGGAAAATAAGGAGGACAAAATAAAAATACTTCATCATTCATTGTAATTTGCAGGAATCCAAAGGGAAGCATAGAAGCATATTTTGTGGAGTAGAGCAATTCAGCTTCACCGAGGCAATCATGCCCAGCAGGAAGGACTTGCCCGTACATGCACAGCAGGAGGCAGAGGATGCAGATACACACAGCCAAGACTCCTCCCTGGCCCTTCTAGAGGTCATTCCAATGACAGCAAGTCAATGCAACTGCAGAAATCTTTGGCTAGTATCTAACTCTTCCTCAAAACCGACTGGATGCTAACCTTGGCATCAATGCATCATTTGGAATACCCATAATGCTTTAGTATTACAGTATCCCAGAAGATAAATAGTCTAAGTATGCAACTCTTTCCTTGGAAGTCAGTTCTTGTGAGTTCTTGACTTTGGTGACTTCAAATCCACTGACTGGTCATGAGATCAAGTACCCACTCCTGGAGAAAGGGGCAAAATAGAGGCAGGAGGCAGCACTCAACCCCACTTGTCTTAGTCCAATTGTGGTGCTATTAAGACACCTGGACCTGGGTAACTTGCAAGCAAGAGAAAAATATTTCTCACTGTTCTGGACAAGAAAATCTGAGATCAAGGTACCAGGTGGTTAGGTGTCTGGTAAGGGTGAGTCCTTGCTCCTAAGACAGTGCCTTGAAAAGTGTCCCCACAGGGCAGCAGAGATGGAAAGCAGAAAGGGGGCCTGCCTTGTTCTCTCTAGTCCTTTAATAAGGGACTAACCCCATTCATAGAGTGGTGCCCTTTGATCACCTCCCAAAGGCCCTACCTCATAATAACTTTGCACTAAGGACGAAGTTTCAACATGAATCTTGGAGAAGACAGGAACATTGAAACCATAGCATCACCCAATTAAATAGGACAGTCAGGAAAATTAGGTTCCCTAAAGAAAAATTGGAGGACCATTAACAAAATAAGAGAGAAGAGATGAATGGGTGCTGAGCAGCTGAAAATGTAAGATGCACATGTCAGAACCTGTGACAAAGCCGAAAACAAAATGCAGGCCAAGGAATAAAGATTTAATAACAAGTTCAAATTCTTCAAGTCTGCTGAAACGGTTTATAGATTTAGCCCATATGGGCCAAGAGGACAGAATCAGGACTAAAAAGCAAGTTTTAAAGAGGAAGTTTCAACTTAACATAAGGAGAAATTTTATCATAGGTGGAAATGTTTCAAAACAAGCATGTAAGTATGCTGCCTTGGCAGGCAGTGGGTTTCCCATGGCTGCAAGGGACCAGCAGAGATTCTTCTTCCAACGTTCCTACCTAAAACCCACCTCTCTTGTTTTAGGGGGAATCCTGTTCTATCTTCTCTTCTTTAGCTTGTATGCCCTTCCCCATGGGAGGAGATAGGACTCCATACCCTGTCTGGCCAAGGCTCTCTTTAGATTCTCTCCTTTTCAGGGCCACCAGCACACAGATCCTATCCATTCTCACCATTCCTGCCAACTCTGTGGGAATGTTCTCCAGGACAGGTCCTGACCCTGTGTGGATAGGGAGACCTTTAGTTTTCCACCTATATAGTCCACATCTCAGTGGGTGGACTCCACTCAGGAGATAAAAAACAGGAAGGCCATTTCAAACATAAGATTCTGAATCCACTGTTCCAACGTCAGAGTCAAGGTTTGAGTCTTACCTAACTTCTATACGTACTCCTTTCATGGTTTAAGATTTAGAAGGGAGGTATAATTAGCTATAACATTTTTTAGAAGGGATTCCAACATGGAATCCAAACATTGTTTGGAATGCAAATGTTGTTTGGAATTCTAGTCCACCAGCATTCTTTCTAATCTATGATACAAACTACATAAGGCAACAAAGATCACTGACAATTACCAGTAATTGCTGGCATATGCTGAGACTTGGTGGCAAAGCTAGCTCCTTCTTTTATTGAGAACTGACACTGTTGGCCTCAGGCAGCAAGGGCTACCAGAATTCACTGTCCCTAAAGAAAATATGATTCCCACCTCACCAAATAATCTTACGGCATTTACCAATTAACCCCTTGGTCCCAGTTACTCGTTGTATAAAATAAAGTAATACTAACAATATTTTTGATACAATGTTGGAAAATTACTGAATGGATGTTTATTATTTATAAAATATTCACAACATCCTAAAAGCTTAAAAGGAAATTTTAACTTCCGAAAGTAACCAGGTTATTGCATAAAACATTTACTTGCTATATCTTCAAGCTCAAGTTAATGAAATATATGCCAAAATGTATGCAACGGATCTAGAATCCCCAAAGCATTCTAGAAAAAGAAGAAAAATGCTGGGGGATTTGAATTAGTTGACTTCAGGACTAGCTAGTTAGCAACAGTAATTAAGATAGCGTGTAACTGGTATCATAATTAACAAGAAATTCAATGCAACAGAGAGACAAGAAACAGAATGACTAATTTGAGATAATGACAATCTTATGGGGAAAGAAAAATCAGAGAAAAGTTGCCATATTACTGGAAAACCGAATGCCAAAAAAATGAACTTTAACCTCTATTCACACCAAATACAAATACTAACCTGAAATGGATTATACACTGATCATGAAAGCTAAATAATAAAGCTTTAGAAGAAAGGGTAGGAGAATGTCTTGGGCATTTAGAGGTAGATAAATGTTTTTCGGGCAAATCTTCCCTGGAAAACTCAGACAAGAATTCAACAACTCTTCCAATAAAGAAGTGATATATGAATGGCCAATAAGCACATGAAAAAGTGTTCAACATCCTTAGTCACCAAAGAACTGCAAATTTAAAACTCCAATGAGCCAGCGCCACAGCTCACTAGGCTAATCCTCCGCCTTGCAGCGCTGGCACACCGGGTTCTAGTCCCGGTTGGGGTGCCGGATTCTATCCCAGTTGCCCCTCTTCCAGGCCAGCTCTCTGCTGTGGCCAGGGAGTGCAGTGGAGGATGGCCCAAGTGCTTGGGCCCTGCACCCCATGGGTGTCGCTCCCCCTCTTCGTGGAGGAACAACACAGGACCCTGCACTGTTCTTTTGTCTGCTCGGCCCTCCCCGGGTTTGCTGCTGGTTCTTCCCGGGTTGGCTACCGACCCTTCCACCTCCGTGGAAGGGCGGTTCCCCCTGCCACTTTCCCCACTTCGGCGGGGGAGCGGCACACCGCCGGCCGGCTCTCTCGGGGGCTGCTCAGGTGTTCCTTCAGATAGATGTTCCTGGTGCATGTTGTCTCTCTCCTCCTTTATAGTCCTCTTCCACCAATCCCAACTCTGCTACCCACACGCCGAGTACGCTGCTCTCCTCCAATCAGGAGCAGGTCCTACAGTTTATTGGTTGAACTGGAGGCAGCTGTGTAGAAGCTGTTTCCTCCTCTCCCAGCGCCATATTGTGGGAGAGCAGATGCATAGAATAAGTCTTAATTCGAGTAACTTAGTCTAGTCTGAGTTGCTCCCCACACATGGGAGACCAGGATAAGTACCCGGCTCCTGCCATCGGATCAGCGGGGTGCACCGGCCGCAGCGCGCCAGCCGTGGCGGCCATTGGAGGGTGAACCAATGGCAAAAGGAAGACCTTCCTCTCTGTCTCTCTCTCTCTGTCCACTCTGCCTGTCCAAAAATAAATAAATAAATAAATAAAACTAAAAATATTTTTTAAAAAAACTAAATATATAGCTACTCTCCAATTCAGGAATTTCACAAAAAACTTTATAGGAATATTCATAGAAGCTTTATTCATAATAGTCAAAATCTGAAAATAGACAAGAAGCCCATTAACAGGAGAATGGTAACACATACTGTGGTGCAATCATACACGGAATTGTTTGCAGTAATGAAAACAGATGAACTACTGAACACCAAATACCCATTAACAAGGATGAGTCTCAAAACATGCTGGGTGGGGAAAAAAAAAAAAAGCAAGCAAGTCTTACACAAGAGAGTGAACTGTATGATCACATTTATATGAAGTTTTGGGAAAAGGCAAAACAAAGCTAAGGCTTAAAAGAAATAGAACAGTGGTCGCCTCCAGGGCAGAATATGGTGTAGGGAGTGACGGGGAAGGAGCATGAAGTGCTTTCTAGGGGCAATGATTAAGTTCCATAACTGTTATGAACTGAATGTTTGAGTACTCCAAGAATTCATACGTTGACATCTAATCCCCAGTATGAGGGTATCTGGAAGCGGCCATTTAGGATGTAATTAGGTCATGAAAATAGAACACTCATGAATGGGATGAGGGCCCTTATCAGGAGACCAGGGAGGTAGCTAGGTTTCATTTTTCCCCATCATGTGAGGGAATAAGTCTACAGTCTGCAGCTGTGTAGAGAGGACCCCCACCGGAACCTGAGCATGGTGTTCAGCCTCAAGAACATCTGTTGTGGGGCTGGCACTATGGTGTACCAGGTAAAGCCACAGCCTGCAATGCCAGCATCCCATATGAGCACCGGGTCAAGTCCTGGCTGCTCCACTTCCAATCCAGCTGCCTGCTAATGCGCATGGGAAAACAATGGAAGATGGTCCAAGTGCTTGTGTCCTGGCACCCCACGTGGGAGACCTGGAAGAAGCTCCTGGCTCCCAGCTTCAGATCAGCCCAGCTCCAGCCATGTGGTCAATTGGGGAGTGAACCAGCAGATGGAAGATCTCTCTCTCTCTCTAGCTCTTTCTTTGTCACTCTCTGTCATTGTCTCTCTGTAACTCTGCCTTTCAAATAAGCAAATAAATAAATCATAAAAAAAAATCCATTGTGCATAAGCCACCCAGTCTATGGTACTTTATTACTGTAGCTCAAGCAAAAGCTATGAATTAAACACAAGAATTTGTCAAACTTAAGGAAATAAAAACTTCAGATTTGGGCATTTCACTGTGTGAATATTACCTCTACAGGAAAATGGGAACCAAATATTGAACTCAAGTTAATGATCTGAATGCTGAAATACTTAAGGGAAATGTACTCGTGTCTGCAATTTACTTAGAAATTGCAAAAAATAGGATGGACTAGTGGTAGGTAGAGAGTTGCGCAGGTGGATAGATACACAATAAAGTATACTAAAATGTTAATGGAAGAACCTGGGACATAGGAATTGTTTCTCTAATATTTTTATAATTTTTATAGTAAATTTTAAAATAATTTTTATAAAATGTTAGAGAAGATCAGTGAAAGATAAAATTCATAGCTAATTTACTGAGTGCTTACCAGTACTGTGCCACTTTTTTAAAATAAGAATCCTCTAATTTATTCTATAGATATGGGGAGTTCAATGCTGTTGTTATTCCCTAATTTTGCAAATAAAGTAAGGCTGAGCGAAGCAAGCCATTGGCCCAAGGACACACAGCAAGTAAATGTGGAATAGCATCGTCTCAGGCTCTGTCTAGCCTGTGTTATGTCGCTCCCCCTCTTCGTGGAGGAGCGACACTGGATTCTGCGCTGTTCTTTCGTCTGCTTGGCCCTCCCCGGGTTTGCTGCTGGTTCTTCCCGGGTTGGCTACCGTCCCTTCCACCTCTGTGGAAGGGCAATTCCCCTGCCACATTCCCCACTTCCGCGGGGGAGCGGCACACCGCCGGCCGGCTCTCTCGGGGGCTGCACAGGTGTTCCCCTTAGATGTTCCTCTTAGATGTTCCTCCTTTATAGTCCTCCTCCGCCAATCCCAACTCGGCTGCCCACACGCCGAGTACGCTGCTCTCCTCCAATCAGGAGCAGGATCAGCTCCTGGAGGTCATCACTCAAGTTGGCAAGAGGCAGCTGCGTAGAAGCTGTTTTCTCCTCTCCCAGCGCCATATTGTGGGAGAGCAGATGCATAGAATAAGTCTTAATTCCAGTAACTTAGTCCAGTCCGGGTTGCTCCCAGTTGCTCCTCACATGTTACTACTCAGATTCCCCCCCTGCATGGAAGAAACAAAAGGAGAAAAAATAGAACAAGAGTAGAAAGTGGGGACCAAGCTCAACTGGTAAGTAGAGACAGGAACACTTGGTCAGAGTTCCCACTCCACCTGTCATTTAAGACTAAACTGCAAGCACGACTGGCCACAAAACTTGTGGCACCAGTGCAAAATAAACATGGAGGATCCCTTGTTCAAAATGATCAAGAATTTTCTGAAGCTGACAGCAGAGCATTAAACCCAATATGTGGCCACTCTGAGATCCTCCTCAAGCAGGCCCTGAGTACAAGAACCAAAAGCACTCAATGGGGCTGTGATTACTCAAAATATCAAACAACGGGTTCTGTGACTACATCTTTACCCTGTTTGCCCCACCTGGAGTTAGGGTTTTTACAAGCAAGAAGCAAGAGAGGCAAGCTTAAACCTTGGTGGTCATGATGTCCAAACACTGAAGCTGTAGCTAAGTCTCCATAAAAGCCTATTTGGGTGCTGGGCCAGGGCCGGGGCTAGGGCCGGGGCTGGGGCCGGGGCAGGGGCATAGTAGGCTAAGCCTCTGATTGAGGCACTGGCATCCCATAGAGTTTATGTCCTGGCTGCTCCTCTTCCAATCCAGCTCTCTGCTATGGCCCAGGAAAGCTGTGGAAGATGGCCCAAGTGCTTACACCCCCGCATCCACATGGGAGACCTGGAAGAAGCTCCTGGCTCCTGGCTTCAGATCTGCTCAGCTCCATCTGGGGAGCGAACCATTGGATGGAAGGTCTCTCTATCTCTGTCTTTGCCTCTCTCTCTGTAAATCTACCTTTCAAATAAATAAATCTTTAAAAAAAAAAACAAAAAACAAACAAACAAAAAAGCCTATTTTGTATTCTGGCCAAAAATCAAGACACATTAGTCATACAAGGCACTGATCTTCCTCTCAAATCAGTCACCACAGACACGGCTGGGAAATGCTGATGGGTCATCCTACAAAGATAAACAGGTTTCAAAGGGGCAAGCTTTGTCACCAGTGGACTGAACCAGTGAGCCCTCATTCCCCTCCAGACAGCAGTCACAGACCGTCTCCTGCATTTAGGTAGCTGCCTTGCACCCTCAGGGTTTCTAGCCAAAGTGCTCATTTGTACTTTCGAAAATGGAGACCATGGGACCAATTGAAAGTGCTTAAAAAAAAGAAAGCTCCCATCTATTTCTAGGCCACGACAATTCAACACCAGCTTAGCAGCTTCCTGCCTGGGCCACAGCTATAATCAGTAATTCTCAGACAGACATAAAACACAGTAGTTTTGCTATGGATAATAGGCTGTTCATCCACTGAAAAGACTTCTATATTTTTTTTCCATGTACTGTACAAAATGGTTCATTTCAACTAGAATCAAAATGACAAATCCTTTTACATCAGAGTCTTGCTGGCTGCCTCCGGACGCTGAAAAATACTGTCACTGGAGAGTGACTGTGAGGACGTGAGGAAGCCCAGGGTAGGGAAGGAGGCAGGAGACACAACTGGCCTCCCTTTTCCATCAGCACGAGATACACAGCAAGGGTGATTCAAACTAAAACGATTGCTCTGCGAGCTTTGATAACACCACGTTCAAAAATGATGCCCCAAATTACAGGCATGGAAGATGCTCAGAAAGGAAAAGCTACGAGAAAATGCGGCATAAAGAAGGAGTTGCTTTGAGGACTTCCAGGAAGTCCTTGATTATAAAGGGGAAAAACCGCTTGAACTGGGAATAGGGGAAAGACACGTAATATGTCGGTTCCCTGATAATTTCTGAGGCTGCTGTCGCCTCATTAAAGGCAACAACAGCCCCTTTGCAAAATGTAGAAAGCCAGCATGAAGGTTCCCACGGTGACAGTGATGGTGACGGTGATGGAGAGACCCAGCTGCCTTCCTTTTGGAAGAA
The DNA here is from genome assembly GCF_964237555.1 of Oryctolagus cuniculus. Classification (NCBI taxonomy): domain Eukaryota; kingdom Metazoa; phylum Chordata; class Mammalia; order Lagomorpha; family Leporidae; genus Oryctolagus; species Oryctolagus cuniculus. The sequence continues at coordinate 83,941,145 of NC_091439.1, read as the reverse complement.
AAACAGTGCATTTTTTACATGAAAAGATATTCTCCTCTCTTTTTGCTGACTCTCAACACCCCTAGAAATCTGTCAAGGAATTCTGCCTCGTAGGGACGGCTGGACTGACCTATGTGGATCAACGTCTCTTATGTCTTGGTCAGGATGAGGAGGAGGCCAGGTGAAATCAGCATGCATCTTTCAATTTGGAGAATTCTCCAGCATTAGAGCAATTGAACCCAGTAAAGTGTGGGGTAGATTTCCTGTGCAGTGTGTTTACTGCACAGATCAATGCACACCAGGCATGGGGAACAATGCTAAGGAAGCTAAGACGCAGGTATATAGTTACAGCTTCTGCAACCTGCACACAAAGCCAACCCCTCCCTCAAAGAAAGTGAACAAATCGACAATTTGCCAAAACTAGACATGCAGTAGATAAGATGTCTGGATTACATGTTGATCAGTTATTCACTATTCTAATTTTTTGTTTGTTTTGGACATCTGATGTATTTAGAAACCACATACCTAACCTTTTAAAAATGTACTTCTATTACTGTTTCCACTAACATGAATTGGTGACATCTTTTGAATGGTGATGGGGAAGTGTGCATTTTAAAAATAAAAATGTGGAGCTGAAATCCATATTTGTAATATTTAAAATGGCCACCATTTGCACCTCCCTGCTTTTCTCCAAAGTGCTAAACTGGGAGAAGGGATGAGCTTTGAGGTGTGCTAAACCTGCCTCCACACGCTGGTAACCAGTTGTAACATTCATAGTAAGAACTTAACAGCTCCAAACCTTGCTTTTCCTTTTTAAAAATGGGGGAAATGATAGAACACCATGAGTGTGTTGTGAGGATTAAATGAGATAACGTGTGTAGGACACCCAGCACAGAAAGCCTGTTAAACACACATCTTGGTTCCTCCTCCTCCTGCTCTTCCCCTCGCCAAGTCACCGGAGAATTACCATTTTGTGCTGCCTCCTCTCACTCGCATGCTAATGACTGCCTGAAGGTGGTTTGAGAGCAGTTTTAACAATCTCAAGTTATTCTACTTGTTAGTAGTTGCAGTGAATAATAAGTACAGCTTGTTAATCATTCCGGACAGTTTTTGTGCTGAGAAATCACACTGGCAGCTTTGCATAACAAAAGGTTAAAATAGGAGCCTCAAAAGGAATAAATAAAGCTGATCACTCAGGTCAAAATTCCACATTTCACGTCTGCCTTTCAAACGAGTCCTGCTGAAGTGCCTGCAGTTGCCTTCCACAATGTTTAATCCATGTTGCTCTCTAGCAGGTCTTAGTGAATTTGCAAGATCCTCTTTGAGAAGTCGTGAGCTACTCAGGTCCTGGGGCCAGAGCACCTGGGCTGGATCTCAGCTTCTACACTAGGAACTGTTCAAACTTGACAAACTGACCCCTCCAGCCCTTAGTTTCCATGATTTTAAATGAGATAATAACAGCATCACTTTCATCTCACCAAGTTGTTCTTCTGATCAGATAAACTTGTAAAGCATAGGACCCAACATGGAATAAGAGCTCGAATAACTACAGCTTTCAACCCAACTAGCACAACCGTTGGGATTTTTTCCAGGGATGAGGGCAGTGGCCTGCTCTCTTCATTATAATAGGGTCATCATTTTCCTAAAAAGGTCAATCTCCCCATCTGTAAAATTCTGCAGTCACTCTGAGGATAGGAGTAGGAAAGGCAAAGGGAAAAGGGAACTGAAGCTACTTGTTCTGGCTTAGGCCTGGAAGGCACACTGCAAACATGCCCACATACACTCGTGTGTGTACACATGCAGACACACAAATACAGAAATACAAATACAGTTCTTTTCCTACAGAAAGGAACTGAAGGACAGATTAAATGACTGACTCGACATCTATATCCACTTCCAACTTCACAGGAAAAATGGCAATACAAAAAGCTTCAAATGACGTCTTTACTAGTGATGTCCAAAACCAACTTAAGTGACCAAGCTCAAGAAGTTCTCTGATTTCTAGGTCAGAGTTGGCTATCCAAAACTGTCCTCCTCACACTTGAATCGAGCATGGGAATCACCTGTATTAAAGTGCAGAGTCTGATGAAGTAGGGAGGGTGGGCTCTGAAACCCTGCATTTTTTTTTTTTAATTTTTTGACAGGGATAGTTAGAGAGAGAAACAGAGAGAAAGGTCTTCCTTTCCATTGGTTCACCCCCCAAATGGCCACTACGGCTGGCGCTGTGCTGATCCGAAGCCAGGAGCCAGGTGCTTCCTCCTGGTCTCCCATGCAGGTGCAGGGCCCAAGCATTTGGGCCATCCTCCACTGCCTTCCCTGGCCACAGCAGAGAGCTGAACTGGAAGAGGAGCAACCGGGACAAAATCCAGCGCCCCAACCCGGACTAGAACCTGGGATGCTGGCACCGCAGGCAGAGGATTCGCCAAGTGAGCTGCGGCGCCAGCCCTGAAACCTTGCATTTCTAACAGGCTCCAAGGTGATACCGAAGCTGATGATCAAGGACCACACTTTGAGGAGCAAGGATCGGGCTCCCTCCAATACAGCCCGTTAGTTGTTACAACCAACACTTGCAAGTTTCTTTCCTACGAGAAAGCAACCCAACAAAGAAAATGGACCTGAACAAATACTTGGCAAGAAAAAAAAAACTTTTTACTTTTTAATCTTTATTATTTATTTGACAGGTGTTGGGATGGAGGGGAGGCTCCCATCTGCTCGCTTACCCACCAAGTGCCTATAACATCTCAGGCTGGGACAGGACAAAGCCTGGCGCTTTGTCTCCCGCAAGGGTGGCAGGGATGCAACTTCTTGAACCACTATCTGCTTCCTCCCAGGGTGCCGATTAGCAAGACGTTTGAATCAGGAGCCAGAGCCAGTAATCCAACCCAGGCGCTCTGATACAGGGTGCAGGCATCCTAACAGTATCTCAAACACTGGGCTAAACAGCTCCCCTAGAGGATTACTTACGTTAGCTTTTTGTTATCGCTACAGGAAGTGGCTCAGTTGATGAGAATATGCAACTAACAGATGTCTGGGACTCAATCTTGATTTCACCAGCTAATAATCATCATAGCTCATTTTTTAAAATATTGAATGTCTCCTCTGTGAATAAGTGTTCTAAAAACTAGGGATAAAGCAGTTCTTGCTTCCATAGAGCTGAATTCTGGTGCAGGAGGCAATAAACTAGTAACCAAGTGAACAGGAATCACGCAATAAACTAGTAACCAAGTGAACAGGAATCACGCTGGGAGCCGATACATGTGATAGAGAAAAATAGCGCAGAGGGAAGAGATGAGGGCCAGACCTTGGGTATGATAGGGGTCAGGTATCTTATAAAAGATGGTCAGGAAAGCCTCCATAATAAGCTGAACTTCACGCAGGAATTCTAGGGAAGCGAGGGACGCAGCACCATGCTTATGTTGGGGAAAACTGCTAAGGCACAGCAAACACCAAGTTCAAACACTGCACCTGGAGGGGTCAGTATTGTGATGTAGTAGCTGAAGCCATCACCTGTGACACCGGCTTCCCACATGGGTGCCAGTTCATGTCCAGGCTGTTCCACTTCTGATCCAGTTCCCTGTTAACAGCCTGGGAAAACAGCAGAAAATGACCCAAGTCTTTGGACCCTTGCAACCCACATGGGAGACCCAGAAGAAACTCCTGGCTTCAGCCTGGCCCAGCTAGCTGTTGTGGCCATCTGGGGAGTGAATCAGCAGATGAAAGATCTCTCTCTCTCTATTGCTCTCTCGCTCTCTCTCTCCCCCTCTAACTCTGATTTTCAAAGTAAATAAAGCTTAAAAAAAAAAAAAAAAAAAACTACTAAGACTGGACAAGAAAGCCAGGATGCCTGAAGTATTTTGAATAAAGAACCAGGTAACATTTAGAGTCGTGCTGCAATATTACTCTGAGTTAAAATCATGCCAAAGAGAAAATGGAAATAAATCAATACTAAAATAATCGTTTAAGCTTAGGATAAAAATGAACCTTTGACAAGGGACACACTTATTATCAGTGGAGCTTTTTTTTTTTTTAAGAATATTTATTTATTTATTTGAAAGTCAGAATTAAGTTACACAGAGAGAGCAGGGGAGAGAGAGAGAGAGAGGAGAGGTCTTCCATCTGCTGGTTCACTTCCCAGATGGCTGCAATGGCCGGAACCACACCAAGAGCCAGGAGCTTCTTCCAGGTCCCTGACATGGGGGCAGGGGCACAAGGACTTGGGCCATCTTCCACTGCTTTCCCAGGCCACAGCAGAGAGCTGGATCATAAGTGGAGCAGCCAGGACTCGGACCGGCACCTGTATGGGAAGCCAGCAATGCAGGCAGCAGCCTTACCTGCTCCACTACAGCACTGGCCCCTATGGAGCTTTCTTAGAACTCAGTGGTGGGCCACCCTCTCGACTAGAACAGCAGACCAATCAGTGTCCTTCTGGAAAGGGAGTATAAGAAAAAAGGTGATATGGTTGTTGCTATGAGAATGATAATTCCAAACTGTTAAGTAATTACTGAGGTGCTCTAGAGTATGAGAAAGTGAATGCTTTTATCATCTGGTCAATGGAGTATCACAAATTAGTTTTTCAGAATTACACCTCCTAATAGATGCACCTGACTAAACGCATATCCAATTAGGACGTGCATCTGGGCAGATTTGAATAGAATGCTGCGAAGCCTGGACTTTCACCATCGGTTCCAATAAATGCACAGGTGTCCCTGAGTGCCTACTCGTGTTGATTAGATCATATATTCATCATTGCTGGAATTCACGTTCTTCCAGAAGACTCAAATGAACACTGATATAAGGACACTAAGAATCATAAAAGCATAAGAAACCCACTGCACACAAGGCTTCTCTTGTGTGCTACACCCAGCAAGAATCTCCAGATCTTGTTCCAGAAAGGTGCTGGCCCAGGAGTCAGGGAAAGTGCTGTTAGGAGCCTTGGGCACTGGCAGGGCAATGGCAGAACGGCCATAGTTCCAGTCAAGCTCTGTGCACCACCTCAGTCAAGTGGAGCCTGCAGTTGGCGTCAGGTGTGAATCCACCATTGACAATCTAGGGCCTGCTCCTCTCTGCAGCATACAGATACATGTTCAACGGGAGTCCATCTTTCAGTGAACAACAAACTTTCCTTGCAGACTTTGCTACCACAATGGAGGTAAAACTCAAATTCCTTTCCAGGCCTACAAAGCCCACAGACTTCAGTTACTCCATTCCAGACACAGGAGCCTCCAGGCTTTTCCAGAACACACCAACATTCTCGCCTTCGGGCCTTTACACGAGCTACTCCCACAGCATCCAATAAACCTCCACCTGCCTCTCACCCTACTTCCCTCAGGTCTCTGCTTTCCAGAGAAGCCGCACTTGCTTGGCTCACATAGAACAGCATCCCATGAACCTGCTCCTGCCCTGCATCACTGCTCCTCACAGCATGGCAACAATAGGCACCTGGCTTTTTTTGTTAGTGTTGTTAGTGTTTTTATTAAATTACAATATATATATATACCAAGAAATGCACATAAGAGTACAGGTAATTGAGTTGTTGTTCATCTGATCATACTCATAACCAACACCTAAAATTAACAACGAAGCATTACTTGTATTCCAAGAGTCCTCGCTCTTCCTCCCTCTCCATTTCTTTTTTTTTAAACCTATAAAGTAAGACTATACTGTCATTTACACGGCATAATTTAGTGGAGCACTATTTATAACTATTATACCAAATGATATGACATCCATACAATTCTTACATGCTGTATACTAACTATCACAAATAAGAGAAAACGTGCCATTTGTCTTTTGGGTTCTGGCTTATTTCACTTAGCGTAAGGATCTCCAGTTGCACCTATTTTGTTGCAAACTTCAGGATTTCACTGTTTTGTCTCTCCCTCTAGAATGTGGCTGGACATTGTCTTCTTTTATGCACCATCACATCCTTAAGGTTGAGAAACAGCATCAGGCACACATTAGGCCCTCAATAAACACCTGCTACATGAATGACTGAATGGATCAATGTAATGCTTTGTTTATATTAAAGTAGTCACACTGGATTTCTGTATGTATTTTTACCAAAATAGTAACTAAAGATCTATGTCGATTTTTCAGGCACACGCTTCATTGCTAAATAACATTGTCCAAGATACAAGACAATACTGACAGCAGTACACAGAACAATGCACTGGAGGGAACAGAAGGAATTGGAGCAGGACCGGTTTCCCCAGGAGCATGAAGAAGACGGATGAGCCTGAATGAGCAGGCCAGGAAGACCACCAGAGGGACCAGAGAACAAATTCTCTGACTGCAATTTTTTAAGCTGAATAAATAATAGCCTTGCCTAAGTAGTGTTCAAAGAATGCTGGATAAAGAGGAAATGATGAAGTACTAAAAATTTTGCATAGCCCAGACCAGAAATTCAAAAAAAATTATATCACAAATACAGCTTTTATGATCAATGGTTGAATATTGTTAACACCATGATTTTTCAGGAATCTGTATCTGAGTTCTAGGTAACAATGTTTGCTTATTCAATCATAAGCTATTGCTTGAGTCATAACTAAATGCCCACAGGAGGAACAAGTAAAGCCCACCTGTGACACAAGCATCTCATATGGGCACTGGTTCGTATCCCAGCTGCTCCACTTCCAATCCAGCTACCTCCCTGCATATGGCCTGAAAAAGCAGTGGAAAATTGCCTAAGCTCTTAGGCTCCTGCACCCATGTGGGAGACCTGATGGAGCTCCTGGCTCCTGGCTTCAGCACAGGCCAGCCCCAGCTGTTGCAGCCATCTGAGCAGTGAACCAGCAGATGGAAGACTCTCTGTGTGTGTCTCCCTCTCTGTGTAATTCTGACCTTTAAATGAAGAAATAAATATTTTAAGAAATGCCCACAGGTGTCTGGCAAGCAATGTAAATGAGGGAAGTGGGCACTGTGGGGGTCTGGGGCCACCTGGGGATGGCCCACCAGGCCCCTTCCAGTGGGGTAGGGATGATTCAGCTCCACCAGCTGAAACACCTGTGTCATTGGGGAACGTTGACTTTCTGGTAAAATCTCTCAGTTTAGTGAATAACTAATTTTATGAAAGCCACATAAACAACAAATCTGCCTCCACCTTCAGTCTTCAGTTTGTGACTTCTGATAAATATTTCAATATGAAATTTGAACTGGAAGGCTACATGCAATACATCCACTTTCTAATGATGTGAACAAACTATTTTCTTAAAACTGTAACTACCTGAAACCATGTCTATGTTGGTTATAAATGAGGGAAACTTTGGGGGAAATCTGAGACTCTGTATAAGATGGCAGCTCAGGATCTCTTAAGTGGAATATCAATGACAAAAGTAACATCCATAGACTCTTATTACAGTCTCAGTTACATTGTATGGCTGAGAACTCAGTTATCAAGTACTTGCTAAATAACTAGATTCCAACCAACATAAAAAGAACTTAAAAGGTAAAGATTTAGCTGGCATTTTTACTACCTGATCATTTAGTTTAACTACGAATCAAGCCTAGAGCTAACACACAAAACAAAGACCACTGGTATGTGTAGATTTAGCATTTGCAGTCTCACTATTTGCAAGTGAGCTCTGAAGGACCATGTCATGCAATCATCCTTGAGCTTGCCCAGGATGAACTTGGTGAGTGACCCCAACAAGTGTGGCACAAGCATCTCACAGTGGCTTTATTGTTCTCTGTTCAGCACCACATACACCAAAATGTTACTGTCTAAAAGACATTCGTTTCATGTTTCAGTCCTTCTTTATTGTATTCTGGGATCGCATTTGCCACAGTAAAAGCACATTGTGGGGGTGGGGTCGCACAACAACTGCTATATTTTCCTCACTGATGCCAAGGCAGAGACTTCACCTGTCCAGGTTATACAGGAAGCCTGTGAGTGGGAAAGGGGCCTAAAGAAAACCAAGCATCCGTGGAAAGAAATGCAGCAGCCTCAGAAGCATGGCTTGAAAGCAGCCCAGTGTTCTACACTACAAAGTCCGGTTCACACCCCAAAGACCTACTGGTGGTCGCAGCCTTTTCCCAAGGAAGGCACCCTAGGAGAATCCTTCCTGTCCAGCACCAGGTGGGCTGCCCAGGCTGATAACCCTGTGCAATAAACATTCACAGCCTTCTTCCAAGGAAGGCACCTCGCAGAAGGCTCTCTGCCCAGGCTGATAACATTGAATAATAAAACCTTGGGAGACATTTTCTTATCTCACACCCAACAAACCCTTTATGCAGGAAAAGAGGATAGGGAGAAGGGGAAATGGAGGAAAGAACTGGACCCCTATCTCTTATATGCCTGAGTCTGAAAGCAAACTGCACGCTCAGCTCTTTCCTGAGATACCTGCCCAGTCTTAGCAGGTGTACTGCTCCCCACTCTCAGCTCCCTGAGCTCACAGACCTTTGTCGAGATGCCTGCCTGGCTTGCCATGTGTATTCTGTCCACTAAACTATGTAACCTCGACTACCCCAGGCTGCATGACTGTGCACTCTCTCTCGGATTCCGTCTGCAGTGATGCCCATCCATTCTGACCGATGATGCCCTTGCTGCCCTGGCTATCACTCTTCCCTGTCTCGTGCCTGAATTCTTGCAGGAACACAGGAATCTCTGCTCCAGTCCCCTCCACTATCATTGACATCTGCACAAGCAGTCCTTGCCTGCATGAGAACTCCCAGTGCCAAGAGGTCTCCCAGCTTCCCCAGCACTCGGCCTCCACCTGGTTTACACCTGGGCAGCTAACGAGCCATTGCAACCGGCACTTGTGTTCAGGCGCCTACTCCCCACAGCACGTCTCAGTATCGTCAAACTCATCAAGCCTAGCAAAACCCAGCTGCCACTTTCTTGCCTTCCTTTCCCAGCCTGTAGGCTTGGTGGGTTGCTCGAACAGTTTGGGAACAGCTTAAGACAGCAGATGCAATCAATAAGAAAATGGAGAAAGCCTAAGCCAAGATTTCAAGAACAGCTTTGCCAAGTTATGCAGCATCTCCTGTGATGTGAAAAGCTCTTGTCCCAAATGCTGTCACATTCCATCAGGGTGAGGCTGACCGGAACCATCCCTTCTCCTCCAGGATGGAGAGCCCCCACAGCTAGTGAATCAGAAGCGAGGACCTCACGCCTAGCTTCCTGCTCCTCTCACACAAGTCCCTATCTTTAAAGGTCAAGATAGGAGCAGTCATCTCATCCTACTCTGCAGGAATTGACTCTCGCCACTCCCATTCTCCTGTCTGAGAGCCTGTGCAACTCCACCTGCCTGCTGTAAATCCCTTCGGCTATCTAGTCAGCTTCTGAACCATCTCTTTGTACCTTCTGGGCCACAGAACAGGTCTCAAGTCCACAGGTGCGCGCGTGCACATACACACACCCCACTGTGTTGTACTTCCGCATCTTTTCATGCTTTATGTCTTACTCCACGGTGATTTTGGTTATTTTTCCTCATCCTCCAAACTCCTACTTATTTTCAAAATCTGGTTCAAATGTCCCTCGCACTGTGAAAAGCCCACACCTCTTTCCTCTCTCAGAGCACTTGGTCCATCACTCCATTGAACATTCTGGACTCCAGTTATTTGCTTCCATTTATTTGGCTCCCTTATTTGTGGACCAGACTCATAGCGATTCTCTCTTTAAGTCCCAAGTCCTTGGACTACCTCCACATAAAGCTCTACTAAATGAATTTTTCACTCAGCAGCCAGGCTTGGCATTTCCAACCAGGAATACAAACTCCAAATTCCTAAATATATCAGCACAGGCTACTTCTCAGGCACACATTTCTTGAAAATCAGTAAACTTTAAGAATATGCAAATGGCAATAAAATTTCCCTTCAGCACATTAGAGTGACAGCTACAAGAAAATGAAACAAAATTCCTCCCCAAGGAACCATCTCAAGATAGCACAAGATATTCAGAATTGTCACAATGAGCAGCACCACCTGAGTCCCATTTTTTCAGCTGAATTGACAAGGACGGCACCGTTATCCATATATCTTCATTATCATCCCTGCTTTCTGCACTCTATTTAGCTGGGGCCTGAGACCAGAAAAGTACTTACTAGGGTTATTAAACACAGGGCAGGAGAGGACTAATGGGTTTTAAGCAGATTGTATGAGATGTGGATGAATGGCCAACTGGGCTCCACCCTCTCCAGGTTAGCAATGGAGATGCCACATCCTTGGACCTTCCAAGGTGAGCATTGACCAGCTCCAGGGTGAGCTACTATCTCAAGTGGCAGTCAGTCTTAGAGTCAGTCCCAGAGGCTGAGGCCAATCAGAGCCTTTGGAGACGATGAGAACCCTGAGGCAAGAGAGAGAAGAGAGAGCCCTTCCATGTGAAGATTCATATTCTTGGAGTACCCAGGGGTGTGTTGTACTATAGACAGTTGTGTCTGCACACTTTCAGCAACAACTCTGGGCCACATTAAGGCCCCAGCAAAGCCCATTGCCAATTCTGCAGGGCAGAAAAACATTCATCATCTCCCGTAAAACATTTTCCACTTTCTGGATCTGGCATGTATTCAGCTAGTCAAGTGTCAGCCCAGAGTCTGGGATTCATATGCTTTGTGGCTTTTGCTGTGACAACTGCATTTCCAAGCCTGTGCTTGCAGGCGAGACAACATTTGTAATTGTCTTGTTGGCTCTGGGTAAAACAAATACACATTTAGATCACAACAGATAAACGCTTCCGCTGAATTCATCACACATGGGAGGCCGGAAAACACTTCTATCAAGGAAATTGAATCTTGGAGTGGCAAACCCTTCTGCAAAGAAAAAACAGAACTTCTTGAAATGGGAGGAAATTTCGAAATATTAACAGCATCCTTCAAGTGGGAGCTCTTGTTACCAAACAAGTCCCTCAAATGGCAGCAAACAAATAAAGGCTGAGCACGTGTGAAGGGAGGACGTCTCAGGGGTCACATTTCCAGGGAACCCCACATACCCCATCCAGAAAACCCCACTAACAGCAGACCCCATGCAATTCATTTTCAAATGTATTTTTTAAAAGATGCATTTATTTACTAGAAAGACAGAGTTACAAAAAGGCAGAGAGAGATTGATCTTCTAGCCACTGGTTTACTCCCCAAATGGCTGCAATGGCCAGAGCTGGGCGGATCTGAAGCCAGGAGCCTGGAGCTTCTTCTGGGTTTCCCATGTGTGTGCAGGGGCCCAAGCACTTGGGCCACCCACAACTGATTTCCCAGGCCATTAGCTGGGAGCTGGATTGGAAGTGGAGCAGCCAGGTCTCAAATCCACATCCTTAAGGAAGTGACACTGCAGGCAGTGGCTTTACCCTCTACGCCACCGTGCTAGCCCCTCAAATGTATCTTCTGCAGGTCCACTGTGTGCTTGACCTTAAAGACCATGAAACTTACTGTGCTGGCAGGAGACGCAAGCCTAAGCCCTCCTGGGAAAGCCTCTCACTTGAGTAGTATTTTCCCCTTTTCTTCTAACACATAAATTGTTCAGTTCTGAGCAGAACTGGGTGAGTTAGACCATGGTTGGGGGAATTAGGCAGGGTGAGAGGAATCCGATTTCTTCCACAAGGCAGACTCCGACTACAGAATTCCCATGCTAGTGGAAATTAAGTGGAACAAACCATCATTAAGCAAACTCACTGGTAGCTGGGCAAGCATAGCAAGAGAACCCAGAGGAGTGCACCCAGAGTCCTTTGCTTCAAGGTGGAGTTCCGTCAGCTAACCACACGGGATTCTCTAGAGACTCCCTCAGGACCAATGCCTATGACGGGCTCTCAGGGAAATTTCCGCCCCTTTGGGGTCTCTGCTCTTTTGCTTTCATCCCTTTCCCTTCTCCTCCTCTTCCTTCCTGTCCCTGTTCTCACAGGTCCAGCTCCCCAGAAGACAAGCTGCGACGGAGAATCGCATTCAGGAGCTTCATGAGGAACCATGACTGTGAAGGGCAAGGGACATGGGCCTGGGCAGGACGCAAAGTTGAACTCAGGTGCAACAGAGACCTTAGCTAACTCCAGAGAGCTGCCCAGCTGAAGGGCCCTTAGGGGAAGCCATCATGGCTGGTACTGCCTCTTGGTGAGGGAGGGGCTGGGATCTTGAGCTAGGAGAGGCCTCAGCTGTGAACCATGAGCAATTCAGGCCAAAGGGAGGACCGAGGCAGCTCACCACAGCTCCACGTCCCTCCCAGTCCCTCCTCTCCTTCCCAGGGCCCTGAGTCCTGGAACTCCTCAGCTCTTCTGTCCCCAGCTCCTGCCTCTTACTTCTCTGGTCTTTTGGACAAGTTTGTGATAATTCCATTCCAACTAGCACCATGAGGATAGCATACGGCCTTCTACAGGGACAATATGTAACTTCTATTTTTTTTTTTTTTTTTTGACAGGCAGAGTTAGACAGTGAGAGAGAGAGAGAAAGGTCTTCCTTTTTCTGTTGGTTCACCCCCAAAATGGTTGCCACGGCCGGCGCGCTGCACCAATCCGAAGCCAGGAGCCAGGTGCTTCCTCCTGGTCTCCCATGCTGGTACAGGGCCCAAGGACCTGGGCCACCCTCCACTGCCTTCCTGGGCCACAGCAGAGAGCTGGACTGGAAAAGGGGCAACCGGGACAGAATCCGGCGCCCCAACCAGGACTAGAACCCCGTGTCCCAACCGGCACTAGAACCCGGTGTGCCAGCGCCGCAAGGTGGAGGATTAGCCTAGTGAGCCGAGGCGCCGGCTGGTATGTAACTTCTCTCAGCAGATCTGCAGGAAGTTTTCAAAATATTCTCATCTTCACCTAAAGTTCACATGACCAAGTGGATACCATGTGTCACCCTGGCCCGAGTATTCGCCACGGTGCCAGTTGGAAAGTTGTTCATCTGAAAGTCTCCACCTCTCTTTCTACCTTCAGACGTGGGACCACATATGCTCCTTGGGCTGCTCTAGCTTTGGATGTGCCATGATCCCTGGTTGAAGAAAAGTAAATGTTAGCACAAGTGTCTTCATATGCATCTTAAATAAACTGGAATGTGATAAGTAACAAGGTTATAAAGAGTGCTCATATATAAGCCCTTGCTCAGCATTTCTGCTAGAAACTCCAAATACGTGGTGTCACTTAAGACTGACAACAACCTTGCAGGACAAGTATATTCTTCCCATGTGCAAAGGAGGGAATGGAAGCTTAGCAAGCTACGAGCTTGCCTGAATGACAGTCAGGACATGCTGAAGCCGGGATGCGGTAGAGCTCACCAGCTGTCACTAAAATCCACCCCCACTGAGTTCCTGAGCGAGGCCCCTGGTGACCTACCCTCTGCATCTCCCCGAACTTCCCTCACTGAAGGAGCCCTCAGAAGTTCACCTGGACACTTCACGAGATGGAAAATGAGACCTGACAGGCTGAAATTTTCAGCAAAGAGCTGAAAAAACAGCGAAGATTCTGTGGGACAGGAGGAGAGAGGACCGGGACATGGCTGCAGCCTGCCGCATGGCACAGCCAGCTGACAGCTGTGATCCACTACCTCACCACAATAAGGCAGGAAGAAAACACTACGTACCCGGCTCCCCAGTTTTAGCTGAGAGGGAATTCCACAGTAACCCACTGACTTCAGCCAGGGGAGCTGACTGGGGTCTGAGCAACTGCTAGGTTTGGAGCAGGGAAACCAACCTGCTTCTTTCCCTCCCCGACTCCTGCAGTGTGCCAAACTCGGCCTCACAAAGTCAGGCACTGCTCCTCTGTGCCACTCCTACCAGTGTCAGAATCAGCATCAGGAGCAGATGCCATCTTCTTCCTCTTCCTTCCTTCCTTCCTTTTTTTTTTTAAGATTTATTTATTATTTGAGAGGCAGAGTTAGAGAGAGAGAGAGATGGAGAGACAGAGAGGTCTTTCATTCGCTGGTTCACTCCCCAAATGGCTGCAATGCCTGGAGCTGGGCCGAACCAAAGCCAGGAGCCAGGAGCTTCTTCCGGGTCTCCCACATAGGTGCAGGGGCCCAAGCACTTGGGCCACCTTCTACTGCTTTCCCAGGCCGTCAGCAGGGAGCTGGATCGAAAGTGGAGTGGCCGGGAATTGAACAGGTGCCCCCATGAGATGCTGGTGCTGCAGGCAGAGGCTTAACCTACTACTACACCACAGTGCTGGTCCTGAGATGCCATCTTGTTAAAGAGAAATGAGAGGAGACTGCAGGAGCAGTGTCACTGATGACACCGCCTACGGGAGAACCTTGCAGACCACACGAACTTTGAGTTCTCTGTTACTGAAGGACATTTTTCTTTAAAAGATTCATTTATTTATTTGAAAGGCAGTGTTACAGAGAGGCAGAGGCAGAAAGAGAGATCTTCCATCTGCTGGTTCACTTCCCAAATGGACACAATGGCCAGAGCTGGGCCAGTCCAAAGCCAGGAGCCAGGAGCTTCTTCCATGTCCTAGAATTCAGCAGTGAAGCCATCTGGTCCTGGGCTTCCCTTTGCTGGGGTGAGGGTGGGGGTGGGGACATTACTGATTCAATTTCTATCTTGGTTATTGGACTGTTTAGGTTTTGTATGTCTTCATGTCTCAATTGTGGCAGATTGTGTGTGACCAGGACTCCATCCATTTCTTCCAGATTTTCCAATTTGTTGGCATATAGCTCTGTGTAGTAATCCTGATGATTCTATTTCTGTGGTATCTGTTGTTATATTTCCTCCTTCATCTCTTATTTTATTGATTTGGGTCTTCTCCCTCTTTTTTTTTTTTGATTAGTTGGGCCAATGGTTTATCAATTGTTTATTTTTTAAAAGACCAGCTCTTCATTTCACTGATCTTTTGTATTTTTTTTCAATTTTGTTGATTTCTTCTCTATTTTTAGTTATTTCTTTCTTCCTACTAATTTTGGATTTGACTTATTGTTTTTCTTAGTCCTTGAGATGCATTGATAGCTTAGCTATTTAATGTTTTTCTAATTCCTTGATTTAGGCACCAATTGCTATAAACTTACTTTTTTTTTTTTTTTTTGACAGGCAGAGTGGATAGCGAGAGAGAGAGACAGAGAGAAAGGTCTTCCTTTTGCCATTGGTTCACCCTCCAATGGCCGCCGCGGCCAGTGCGCTGCGGCCGGCGCACCGCACTGATCCAATGGCAGGAGCCAGGTACTTCTCCTGGTCTCCCATGGGGTGCAGGGCCCAAGCACTTGGGCCATCCTCCACTGCACTCCCTGGCCATAGCAGAGAGCTGGCCTGGAAGAGGGGCAACTGGGACAGAATCCGGCACCCCGACTGGGACTAGAACCCGGTGTGCCGGCGCCACAAGGCGGAGGATTAGTCTAGTGAGCTGCGGCGCCGGCCTAAACTTACTCTTAACACTGCTTTTGCTATATCCCATAAATATTGTGTTGTTGTATTGTCATCTTCATTCATTTCCAGGAATTCTTGATTTCTCTTTTGCTTTCTTCTATGACCCACTGTTCATTCAGAAGCATGTTGTTAAATCTCCATGTGTAGGGGCCAGCACCCTGGCTCACTTGGTTAATCCTCCGCCTATGGCCCCCACATCCCATATGGGTGCCGGGTTCTAGTCCCAGTTGTTCCTCTTCCAGTCTAGCTCTCTGCTGTGGCCCAGGAGGGCACTGGAGGATGGCCCAAGTGCTTGGGCCCGTGCACCCACATGGGAGACCAGGAGGAAGCACCTGGCTCCTGGCTTCGGATTGGCACAGCACTGGCCGTAGCGGCCATTGGGGAGTGAACCAATGGAAGGAAGACCTTTCTCTCTGTCTCTCTCTCTGTCTATAAGTCTACCTGTCAAATAAAAAAAAAAAACCTCCATGTGTTTGCATATTTTCTAGATATTCTTACGTTGTTAAATTCCAGCTTCATTCCATTGCAGTGATAAAAGAAGCATGGTATGATTTCAATTTTTTTTTTAATTTGCTGAGACTTGCTTTATGGCCTAGCATATGGTCTATCCTAGAGAAAGTTCCATGCACTGATGAGAAGAATGTGTATTCTTCAACTGTGGAATGAAATGTTCTGTAAATATCAGTTAGATCCATTTGGTCCATAGTGTTGATTAGCTCTGCTGTTTTTTGTTGTTGTTGTTGTTGTTGATTTTCTGTCTAGTTGATGTGTCCATTGATGAACCTTTTTATTTCCATTTCCCATGAATATTCTGATGTATCCGCATACACACATTCCTCAATTCCTGCACCATTAGCCACAACTCTTAAGCTGCTCCAGAGAATTCCCTTTCCTGTTCTGTTTCCCCTCTTAGAAAACCCTTTCTTGCCCTCTCACTTCTCATTCATCTTTCCATCCCTACATCTTGCACATCCACCCATACACCCTCATCCCCATTCTCAAAGCATGGCAACCTATGTCATCCCCCACGTCCACAAGCAACTCTGCATTTACCAATTAGCTGTACTTGAGAATTCAACTGTTCTTGTAAGTATTTTACGTTTACATCTTTTGCATCTTCCAATGTGACTGTAAACTACTTATCGATAGAAAACCTGACTTGACTTCTTTCCTCACATTCTTGGAAACACACTGAGCACAAGTACAACCACAAACGGGAATGCCGATGGAGCGACCAACTGACTCATGGATCCCTCTGGGATGATCTCATGGAAACTCAAGTGGTCACTGTCTTTAGCAAATGCTTCCCAGCGGGCAACATGATGTGGTATTGAGGAGGGGCTCCAGATCAGGAGCAGGCAGTGCTGTTTTGCTTGTTTCAACCTCTATGTGGCCTAGGGTACAGCATTTATGGAAGCATCTCTAGGCTCCGTTCCCTCATGTTTGAAATGGGAACAACAAAAGTGCACCTTTAGCCTGGCAGTTAAAACATCCATTAAGAAACATATTGGAGAGCCTGGTTTCCATACCAAGCTTTGGCTCCTAATTCCAAATTCCTGCTAAAGCTAATCCTGCGAGGCAGCAGTGCTGACTCAGGAGGCTGGGTTCCTGTCACCCATGTGAGAGAGCTGGACTGAGTTCCCAGTGCCCAGCCTTGGCCTAGCTGAGGCCTAGCAGTGGGGGCAACGGGGAGAGCACCAGTTGATGAGAGATCTCTTTCCCTCCCTGCCTGTCCACTTCTCAAAGCAATTAGTAATTGAAAAGGGGGAATAATAATTCCTCTTAGAATCAAAACAAGCTAAGTAGAAGACAGCCCTGTAAATATTCAACTTTGTGTAAGGGATTTCCTTCTGTACTGAATTAGCAGGTAATCAGATCCTCTCAATCCTGTCCAGAGAAATTCTAGGGACAGAGAGGTATTGCAACTCAGCACTCCCTTCTAAATTCATGCTCCTCTGCAAAGCTATGGGCTAACTCAATGAGAGATGTGCCGTCTCTGTGCCTGTGCCCTCTGCTTCTCCAAGCTCAGTCTGCAGGCTGCTGAAAAGGCACTTAGCTAGCAGAGCCAGCAGAGCCACGGCCAAGTGCCTGGTTGCAAGCCCAGGCTCCAACAGGATGCAGAGGTGTCTCCTGGCAGGGCACTCCTCATTAACTGCCCCATATAAGGCAAGTCATACGGGCAGGAGAGTCCTTCCGAGATGCAGCAGGGAGGTTGCAGAGCCAGGGGGGAGCCCGGCGGCAGGGGGCTCCTGCTGTACTGTCAGCCAGCTCCAGGCCTCACTGGGGGCCCAGGGCTCCCTCCGAGAGCTTTATTCCTCTGTCGGCTGTGACTCCCCCTCCTCTCGTTAATGCATGTCCTGGGGTCTTCTGTTCAAAAGCCGAGGCAGCCTTCTTCAAGACGGTCCCCCTAATTGATGGCGGAGTGCTGGGAGGTGCACAGCGAAGCAGAAGCAAATGTTTACCCAGCCCTGTCCTCACTCCTCTTCTCAGCCATGCTCACTCGGCCCCTGGGGCACCGGCTCCTTGAATCCGGGCTGCCATCCATTGTTATTCTCACTCTCTCCCCGCTTTCCCCAGCACTACCAGAGTCAGCAGCAGAAACTCCTCCGGGGCCAGGCAGCCACGGCCTGAACCCTGGTCCAGTGCAAATTTGGGGAAATCTCTGCATTTCCTGCCCCCTAACCTATGACACAGAGGTAATGATATGCTCTGTGCAGGGTTTTTGATGAGGATTAAACAGCGCAATGTGAGTGAAGCACTTCCGATGTCAGTCCTTGTCATGCAGTAGGTACTCACTATCAATCATCATCAACCATCCTCTTCAGCTGCCTGTAATCTGACTTCTGTTTGTCTCTCTCCCATAGCCTGGCTCCCTCAGGAAAGACTTCAGCACCCTCTCCCATCCTAACCCAACCATTGTACTCTATCCCCTCTGTTGCTTTTCACGGCAACATCAGTTTAGACAATACCAGGGAGCCAAGCTCCCCTTCCACAGGGCAGCACTGCACTTGGGATTTCTGTGCAAAAGTGCAGAGTGCCTCAGGCCACCTGGAAAATTTGGTTACCTTCCATGTTTATCTTAGCCTTGAAGTGATTGAGAAGAGTGACTGTGTATGAAAAGACAGGAAAAAAAAATCCCCCACTCTATCAGTGATAGGAGAAAAAAATGCTGCGATGTGATTTTTAATCACAATTAATCCCTTCCATTGTTTCCCTACTGGCTCCCACACGTTTAAGGAAAGGGTATATTTTCCAGAGGATCAGTGTGTCAGTTTTCAGCAGATGGGAAATTTAAGAGAAGAAAGTCTTTCCACATAGCAACGTATTTAGTCAACCCCAATTATTCTCAATTATAATTAAAGGGATGATGGCTGGATTTTCATGTTCAAGAGAGTAGATATTTCCATCCTCTCTCATCTCAAAAATCACCCCAATTCTCAGGGAAATAAGAATCAGAAACAGAAATTCTATCTCTGATTAGTCTAGCCAATAGTTTTAATTCTAACCGCACCATAGAATGGGGGGGGGGGGGCGCGGAGAGGGGAGCCATAGAGAAGGAGGATACTTGCTAGAGAAGAAGCAAAGACCACAGAGAAGTAGATAACTTGCCAGAGAGGAAGCAAAGGAAGATGCTGGTGAACTGGAAACACTCATGGAACCCACACAGGCTGGGAGCCCCTCACAGGTAGAGTTGAGGCTGGGTCTGACAACTGCTTTCTCACCCCTGCAGAAGATAAGGGTCCAGAGACTCGAGGCAGACAGGGGACTAAAGGTGAGACCTGACAATGAAAACACAGGGATTCCATGAAAGTCTGTAGACCTAACAGAACTCCCAGACAATGGAAGGAAACATCGCTGGGACAAGCAACCCAATCCTAGACAAAAGGTTACAGATTCTGGGGCTGGCGCTGTGGCAAAGCAGGTGAAGTCTTTACTTGCATTACTGGCATCTCATATGGACACCAGTTCGAGTCATGGCTGCTCCGCTTCGGATCCAGCTCCCTGCTAATGGCCTGGGAAAGCAATGGAGGATGGCCCAAGTCCTTGGGCCCCTGCACCCATGTGGGAGACTCGGAAGAAACTCCCATCTCCTGGCTTCAACCTGGCCATTGCAGCTATCTGGGGAGTGAACCAGTAGATGGAAGATTCATTCATTCGTTCTCTCTCTCTCCCTGTAACTCTTTCAAACAAATAAAGAAATCTTGAATTAAAAAATTATAGATTCTGACATCTGAAGGCCCCTGATAAAAAAAAGCAGTGGCATCTGAATGGCCCTTCAGTGAAGCTCAGCAGTTAAAAATGCCCACCAAATAAACACAACTTCCAACCAGCTTTCCAAAGACTTGCCCTTAAATACAAATGGAGAGCCAGACTGCAAATGTCTGTGGGGAGTCTGCAATACTCAAGGGAGACACACAAATAAATACTTGAGACAACAAAACCAACTCTGAAGAGACAGGGGCAATACAGGGAGAAAAGAAGGCCTCAAAGACACTAACTGTCAACAGATCTGGAAGTTTCTCACCAGCATGCATGGGAATGTGGTGCTTTACAGCACTAGTCACCTCCTCTCCTGCACAGGGACATATTAGCATTATCTTCTGGGTATGGAAAGAAGTAGGCAATTTAAATCTAATTTTTAAAAAATTATATCTATGAGGGACCAGTGTTGTGGTTTAGTAGGTAAAGCCACTGTCTACAATGCTGGCATCACAAATGGGTGCTGGTTCAAGTCCTGGCTGCTCCACTTCTGATCCAGCTCTCTGCTGATGCACCTGGCAAAACAGCAGAAGATGGCCCAAGTCCTTGGGCCCCTGCACCCACCTGGGAGACCCAGAAGAAGCTCCTGGCTCCTGTTACTCTGCCTTTCAAATAAATAAACCTTTTTTAAAAAAACTCCAAATTATATCCTTGAAATAAAAATATGATACTATAAAGATAAACATAAAAAAGACAAGAAAGAGGTGAGCATTTAGCACAATGCTTAAGACACCACGGAGGACATCAATAACCCATATCAGAGTCCCTGTATTCATTCAACAAAGACGTGAAAAATAGGACAGAAAGCATAACTAAGACATTCAATCCAACCAATAGAGTAGAAGCACCAGAAAGAAAGAACAGAGAAGTCATTGATGAAAACATGCCCAAGAAAACAAGTCAAGGAAATTTACACAATGGAAAAACATGAATTTCTTGTTTAAAGGACAAAGTAAAATAAGTGAAAAGTAACCCAAATTAAGGGTACCATTGTGAAAGGTGAGAATATCAGAGATAATGAGATCATAGGAGTTTCTAGCAAGGAAAAACAGGTCACAGGCAACACATCAAGAATCAGAAAAGCATTCATTTTCTTAAAAGAAACATTAAAAGCTAGAAGTCAACAGGGGAATATCTTCAAAATTCTGAAAGAAAATGATTTGCAACCAAGGTTTCTAGATTTAGCCAAACTATCAATCAAGCATAATGGTAGAATAAACACTCTCTTCAAATGTACCTCCTGTATGTTTTTAGGAAGCTATGGGAAGAGGAATAAATAGCCCAAGGAAGGATGCACCATGGAATCCTCAACCTGAGAGAGAAGCAGCCCAGTGCATGAGCCATTTGCCGGTTCTGAGACAGGCTCTGGAGCGCCAATCTAATCTGAAATCAAGTAACAAATTTCCAGAAGTCTCATGAGAAGAAATGGGTAGGACAGACGATCTGATAGATTGGACTGGGACACAAACCTGCTGGAGGTAAGTTGGGGCCAAAGGCAGTGAGGTACATAAAAGTATGAATAAAGTAGCTATTAATTCCAATAAAAACAAAAGGTATCCAAAAACAAAGCAAATGTGGTCATAGTTTACCGTTTGGCTCAGCATAAATAACATTTACTATAATAGCCAAAAACATGACTATAGATTTAATAAAAAATTATGAACTAAATAAATTAAAATAAAAGGGTATGAGACTTAAAATTCTGACTTCACAAAATAGGAAATTCATAGAACAGGAAGAGTTGTAAGCAGTTAATTGTCACTGGAGCATATCCCTGAGCTGGGGCATGGAGTGACTAATGTTTTTTTAAATGTGTCTCTTAGTACTTTGAGACTCTAAGAACCATATGCATGCTTTTGTATGACAAATTAAAATTTTTAATTAAGTGAACAAAAACAGTTGGATGAAATCATAAAATAGTGAAACCATACCCTTTCTTTCATACCACTTAAATATTTCTAAAATCCACTGGGGAAATAGAAAACATCTTTTCCACGAAGAGAACCACCATATGGATTTGTACTAACCTTACTTCACTAAAAAGATTTGGTTATAAAATAGTCAGTCTTTGGCCGGCGCCGTGGCTCAACAGGCTAATCCTCCACCTTGCGGCGCCGGCACACCGGGTTCTAGTCCCGGTTGGGGAGCCGGATTCTGTCCCGGTTGCCCCTCTTCCAGGCCAGCTCTCTGCTATGGCCAGGGAGTGCAGTGGAGGATGGCCCAGGTGCTTGGGCCCTGCACCCCATGGGAGACCAGGAAAAAGCACCTGGATCCTGGCTCCTGCCATTGGATCAGCGCGGTGCGCCGGCTGCAGCGGCGGCCATTGGAGGGTGAACCAAAGGCAAAAGGAAGACCTTTCTCTCTCTGTCTCTCTCTCTCACTGTCCACTCTGCCTGTAAAAAAAAAAAAAAAAAAAAAAAAGTCAGTCTTCCTCATCTAGCCACTCTACCCCACAAATCACCAAAGTACATAGCTCTCTGCAGCCATCTTTTCTTTTTCATGTCATTGTCACCTGCTCAAAACTGTGGGCTCAAAACTGTGTCAAAGTGAATGCCTTTACAACAGAGGATCAGAGTGAACACACATAAATGTTTCTTCCTGTTACTCTGTGCCCACTGCTAAAGCAGGAAGGATGTGCTCACATTTGTACAGAACCATCTGCCACACGAGCCTAAAACTTTCTGCAGTGATACATATCATTTTAAAAGTGCTATCATTAATTAGAACTAATTATAAACTCTAGGGGCTGTAATAAATAAGTACTGGAGCTAGCAATTTTCTGGGTTTTGTGACTAACACGAAATTAAAAAGAATTCTCTCCAGAATGTATCAGAAATATAAGAAAAAGCAGGGGTTAAAGAGGGGTCCTGGGCCAGCGCCGTGGCTCAATAGGCTAATCCTCTGCCTGCGGCGCCGGTACACCGGGTTCTAGTCCCGGTCGGGGCACCAGATTCTGTCCCGGTTGCCCCTCTTCCAGGCCACCTCTCTGCTGTGGCCCGGGAGTGCAGTGGAGGATGGCCCAAGTACTTGGGCCCTGCACCCACATGGGAGACCAGGAGAAGCACCTGGCTCCTGCCTGTGGATCAGCGTGGTGCGCCAGCCGCGCAGCGCGCCGGCCGTGGCAGCCATTGGAGGGTGAACCAACGGCAAAAGGAGGACCTTTCTCTCTGTCTCTCTCTCTCTCACTACCTACTCTGCCTGTCAAAAAAAAAAAAAAAAAAAAAAAAGAGGGGTCCTGAAGCCCCCTTCTTCCTAACATGCCTAAGGGATATGACATACCCCAGAACTCAGAGGCTCACTGGGCACCTCTCCTTACCCCAAGGGGCGTCCCATGAGCATTTCTACTAGTGGAAGAGAAGAGGGAGCAGCTTTAAAAAACCCACAGGTATCCAGCAGGGTCTTCTGCCATAGCTCACGGCTGTTTCCTCCGAGCCCCTTCCCCCTCCATCACAAAGAGATCACTAGCTCGGGGATCAACGTAGGAAGAATGTAGGTGTCATCGTGCTACAGAAGGTAAGAGCTCAGAGCAACACAGAGATGGGGTATATTACAACTTGGCTGCACCACCTTCAGTTCCAAGACTCGCTGAGTCTCCAAGACAACACTGAGACTGGAATGACGAGGGACGTGCACACACAGACAACTTACAATGGCCTCCCCATCACCAGTCTAGATGTGGGACACCCATTTCCCTTCCCAAGCGCCTACCCAAGTAGGGATTCAGAACATTTTCACCGCATCTCTCCCTCACCCTTCAGGTACCCATCCCAAACCACCCCCCTTGTTTTAGTCCCTAGTATTTCTGTCGTTTCTTGGTCACGCCATGTTCTTTGATGTCACGAAGCCTTTGCTCATGCTGTTCTCTCTGCCCAGCATGCCTTCCGCCTACATACCAATGTCATTGTGAAAACCCATATCCATCTTTTAATGGTCAACCCAAATACCACCTCCTCTACGAAGCCTTTTCATACTTTTCCAGGCAGAAGTAATTACTCTTTTATATTCTTCCTATATTAAAATAATCAATTAAAAATATAGTTCACCAGCTATATATCTATTAGGTGTCTTCCAAAAGGTCTATGAAAAATGTACACTATCTTTTAATTCAATGTGTCCAGAAACTTTTGGAAGGATTTTCTCATTTCCTGTGCTATGTGGTAAGTTCCCAAAGGACAGAAGCTTACTCATATTTGTATCTCTAACATAGATTCTGGCACATAATGGTTAACACTGTGTTTCTTGAATATGAACAGGATAGAAAACAATTTGAACAGGATAGGAAATCAAAGATGGTACAGCCCCTAGCCCAGCCTCATACGCAAGGAGAAAACTCATAAAATATCTGTGATGGTAATTGTAGCAGTCACATCTGGTGTCTTGAATGACATTCTTTTGGGTTTTCCTCTAGTATCAGCTATAACTGGGCCGGCGCCGCGGCTCACTAGGCTAATCCTCTGCCTTGCGGCGCCAGCACACCGGGTTCTAGTCCCGGCCAGGGCGCCGGATTCTGTCCCGGTTGCCCCTCTTCCAGGCCAGCTCTCTGCTGTGGCCTGGGATTGCAGTGGAGGATGGCCCAGGTGCCTGGGCCCTGCACCCCATGGGAGACCAGGAAAAGCACCTGGCTCCTGGCTCCTGCCATCGGATCAGCGCGGTGCGCCGGCCGCGGCGGCCATTGGAGGGTGAACCAACGGCAAGGGAAGACCTTTCTGTCTGTCTCTTTCACTGTCCACTCTGCCTGTCAAAAAAAAAAAAAAAAAAAAAAAAGCTATAACTGGGTTGACATCTGTGTGAATTATATTCACTTTATGTTGAGTTCTCTCGCAATAATGATGCATGACCTTGGACCCAGAGGAACCCAGCCTGACCATCAAAACAGTCTCATATTTGCTCAGATATGGCACCAACTCATGTTGACACCTGTAGACTTGAGGTGCTATTCTGCAGGATGCATTACATGCATCCAAACAATAGCTCCACACGGTGCTGGCTACCCAAAAACTAGGCACTTGGGCAAGTGTGCAAGCACTGGTCAGTGCCTCTCATTATCATGGCTGGTGACACAACTGCTTCACTGATTTCCTGTTTCCCCAACCTAAATTTTACTGGAATAGAGACCTGGTTCTCAGCAGACAGCACTTCCTCCATGGGACACTGAGTCTGATCAGTCTTGCTACTCACGCCAGTGGACCAGAAGTGAACGAGTTTCTGCAATCATCCTAGGACACAGTTGCTGCAACACAGTGGGGTGGGGGAATAAGTCTACATCAGGCAATTCAGCAGGGCATCTCTTAGTGCTTCTAAGACCTAGTGATCACAGGGAACAGGCAACTGGGAAAGTCAGTCAATCCAGTGTCAGGCACCTTGGGGGTGACAGTCTGGGTCACCCACCAACCAAGCCATTCAGAAGGAGTAGTTCAGGACAAGGGAAGTCTGGGAGGGACAGTGGAGGAGAGAGACAGCAGATATCAATTGTGGCCTCAGAATCAGCTGCAGTATGCAAACTATAACATGTTGCACTAACTCTGATCTGATACATCTCTTCTTGGAGGCAGGGTTCAGCGTAGTCTTTGACGATTCACGACAGATGGAATTAATGACGAATGCCGGAAAATCTGAGCAGAACCAGAGTGTCATGCAGCAGGCAAGATGCTTCTGGCAGTGGACTGAACAGTGCTAGGCAGACCTTGACTTCATTCACGCTGACGGCAGCTCGCCTCAAGTGCATGTGATCGGGCCCCACCATGCCCCAGTAGGGGCCACAGTGGCACACCTGTTTCTTGGCTTTTCCTCCATCCCTACCTCACTATTCCCACTCCTGCCTCCTAGGGTCATCTCCAAAACAAATTGCCTTCCCCGAGTCCTTGTCTCCAGGCATGGTTTTCATCATAATACACATTTTTACAAACTTTTATAAAAAAATATTTATTTTACTCATTTGAAAGGCAGAATTACAGAGGTAGAGAAAGGAGAGACACAAGAGAAAGAGGTCTTCCATCCATTGGTTCACTCCCCAAATAGCTGCAATGGTTAGGGCTGGGCCAGACTGAAGCCAGGAGCTTCTTCTGGGTCTCCTCTATATGGATGCAGGGGCCCAAGGATTTGAGCCATCTTCCACTGCTTTCCCAGGTGCATTAGCAGGGAAATGGATCAAAAGTGGAGCAGCTGGGACTCAAACCAGTGCCCATATGGGATGTCAGTGTCTCAGGCAGCAGCTGTAACCACTAAGCCACAATGCCAGCCCCTTTCACAAACTTTTTGAAGATCCCTCATAGAAATGGACTTTACCTTTTTTTCTCACCAAAATAAACTCATCTTTTAATTCCCTTTTCTTTGAACTTCTGAAATACTCTCATGTACATAGCATCTTGCAGTAAGACCATGGTCATGATTAACTTGGAGTTTTCAAATAGCTTTATAACACTGCATTGGTCTCTGCTGCCACACACTAACGACTGAAGGAAAACATTTATTTTCATAGCATGTGATTTCTTCCAAAGTACATTTATGAGGGACAGTGAGGGTAGTAATTATTACTAACTGCTTGTCCATTTCATTTTTCAAACAGATAAGGAACCTGAGGCTTGGACCGGCCATGCGTCTTGACCAGTGCCAATGGGACTGCATGTAGCAGAGACGGGATACTGTGTGTCTCAGTATCTGTAGTAGTTGCTATGGGTGTCCCCACGTCTCTCCTGTATTAGGTCAGTTTATCTCTCAGCAGCTGTCTCTGTTGCTGCTAAGTGCCCATAGCTCTATCTTCCCCCAGATGATTGCCTTCCATGGACATAAATGCCTGGGAGGTTGGGTACAAGTACTTCTACCGCAGGGGCTGCCCTGAGCGAAGGACTGAGTGACACAGGTGTACAAGGCCAGCCACACTATGCTGGAGCAGGACTTCTCTGTGAAGTGCCATTCAAACTGGAGCTCCCTGTGTGATCAGGCTAAGATCGGACTTCCCATCTTTGCTTATCTTGGTTCCCTGCCCTGTCCTGTAGCCTCCTTTCCTTACAGATCCTTCCTTCAACTCTCTTGCATATCCTGCCTCTAATCTCAGGTGAGATCGTCTAGTCCACTGGTTTCCCCGCTGCAGAATACTGGGTGATTTAAGAAGGGTGAAAGACAGTAGAAGACAGATCCTTACCCATTAGTGCTTCCGAGTGCCACTGGCTAGGCCTTATTCCTCTGTCTCAGAGAAACACACAAACTTATTTCCCAGTCTGTCTGATGCTAATTCTAAGGGAGATGTGCGCCTCAAATAAGGACAAAGAAATTGTGCTGTTATGGATAAATGCTTAAATATTTCAATTAATATATTTTAGTAGCATTGCTTTATACCACACTAGATCACTCACTAAGTCCAAAGTGTTATAAATCCAAGGTGTACAATAAAGAAAATCACAAGCCCATGTAATTAACACGTCTCATTTTATAGCAGTACATAAAATACTTCATCAGCTCAGAAATACCTGCCTACAAAATGATACGGTTATTATCTCCTCAGTTTTCCCATAGTATTTTCTTCCATGAGGCTTAACATGAGGTAAATTTTATAAGCTTTAATTTTTCAGAGTCTTCCTGAGACAATGGTCCACTTTGCTGGCATGCATCCTTAGATAATGATACCTGTACAGTAAGGGTCTGGCTAGGACATCAAGAACCACTTCATGTACTTGGATCATGGCCATGGAACAGCCATGAGACACCCAACAGGAAAGCAAAGCAGCTGAGAGATCAGCATCAGCAGGAAACCACCATCAACCTGGGTGAGAGGGAGTAGGCAGAGGCACCATGCATCACCTGGCGGTGCCCTGGCTTCTTCACTGTCCCACCTCCCAGTACCTCCCACTGGTTAACTGCTGCCAGAAGCTGACAAGGAGGAGCCTGGGAATCCATCCCACCTGCAAGGTTTGATCCTGCTGTGACGGGGGCAGGGCAGGGCAAAGGCGGGAGGCACACAGGGCTATCACACTGACCCAGCACAACCGCAGCTAAGACCACTAGAAACAATCAAAGGCCCCCATCTGGGAAGCAGCATGCAGACATCCTTGCCGGGAATTCAAACACCAGAGAACAAAACAAGGGGGGATCTGGTCTTTGATTCTGCAGCTAATGAAATTATAAATCAAAACCGCAGGGGAAGTCTCCCTACTCGGGTTTGTAGTGACACGTACATGTACTTCAGAAAACCTCACCAGCATCATTAATGATAAGCTTTAGAGACAATCTCCAAAGCTTTGCAAAAAAAAAAAAAAGAATATTTCCTATCAGATGGAAGAAAAAAAATACATTCTGTTTTTTGCAGCTATTGCTTTATTAGTCAACCTATGAGCTCGTCTATAAAATAAATAAATAGTAAATATTTGCTGCCCAACTTCTTTGGTAGGCATATTTAAGGGATTACAGAATTTTTAAATATTTCTGCATTTTTGGGTGAAAACCACAGTGTGAACACCAGGTATTACAATTAACATCTGCAACAATACTCATTACAATAAAAGAGAGTTGATTCAAGCATGAATCTTTGAAGCAAAAGATTAAATTTAATACGTAAAAGTCCATTGTGCAACTGAACATGTACTCATTAGTGTAATAAATCCAGTAATTTTTAAAATTATTACTTTTTATCTTTTTGTTTCACAGGTAATATAACTAGAAACTGAAGCATAATTAGAAACTATGCTATAAATAATCTGGATTTGTAGAAAGCAGAAAATTTGGAAAACATTAAAAATGTCAACATCCTGTTAGCACAAATACTGTTAATATACATGTATTCTTTAAAAAAAATATTTATTTATTTGAAAGTCAGAGTTACATGGAGAGAGGAGAGGCGGAGAGGGAGAGGGAGAGGGAGAGAGAGAGAGGGAGAAAGAGAGAGAGAGATCTCTGTCTTTTATCCACCGGTTCACTACCCAACTGGCTGCAATGACCGGAGCTGCACCGATCCAAAGCCAGGAGCCAGGAGCTTCCTCTGGGTCTCCCACGCTGGTGCAGGGGCCCAAGGACTTGGACCATCTTCTACTGCTTTCCCAGGCCATAGCAGAGAGCTGGATTGGAAGTGGAGCAGCCAGGACTCAAACCGGTGCCCATATGGGATGCCGGCACTGCAGGTGGCGGCTTTACCGACTATGCCACAGCACCGGCTCCTATACATGTGTTCTATTCACAAATCATTCTTTGAGAGTCTCAAATGGGCTAAGTTCTGTGCTAGACCAGGGACAATCTCAATTTGATTTTAAGTCTAAATTGAGATATCAAATTTCTAATTGAGATCACAAATATGCTATTGCTTGTAGCACAGGGAAGCAGTGGGGAGGAGAAGTAGGAAAAATAATGCATTTACTACCCTTCCCACCATTCCACAGTGACGCAGGAGCTTGGGTCCAGGTATCAGACTGAATACTCACAGCCCCATTCTCAATAACTCTAGAAAGAGATAAAAATATTGAATGACCTTATGTGTCTCCAGTAAAGTCCTGACCAGCCTTTTTATGTACTTTATCTATTTACTTAAATTATTTTCCTCTTATTTCTTCTTGTACAAGTTAGAGAAGTTTAAAATTATGCATAAATAGGTTCTATAAAGGTACTCGAAAAGGCTTTTAGGAAAATGAAACTAAAATATTGTGGGGAGCAGCCCGGACTGGACTGAGTTACTGGAATTAAGACTTATTCTATGCATCTGCTCTCCCACAATATGGCGCTGGGAGAGAAGTAAACAGCTTCCGCACAGCTGCCTCCAGTTCAACTAATAAACTGTAGGACTTGCTCCTGATTGGAGGAGAGCAGCGTACTCGGCGTGTGGGCAGCCGAGTTGGGATTGGCGGAGGAGGACTATAAAGGAGGAGAGAGACGGCATGCACCAGGAACATCTATGGGGAACATCTAGCTGAAGGAACACCTGTGCAGCCCCCGAGACGAGCCGGCCGGCGGTGTGCCGCTCCCCTGCGGAAGTGGGGAATGTGGCCAGGGGGAACTGCCCTTCCACGGAGGTGGAAGGGATAGTAGCCAACCCGGGAAGAACCAGCAGCAAACCCGGGGAGGGCCGAGCAGACGAAAGAACAGCGCAGGGTCCTGTGTCGTTCCTCCACGAAGAGGGGGAGCGACAAATATAAGTTTCACTGTGAAAATGTTTGAAATAATATATACACTTTTTTCATAATATGTATTTTTTGTGTATTATTTGAAAACTCATAAGAATTTCAAAATGGGCCGGCACCGTGGCTCACTTGGCTAATCCTCTGCCTGCGGCGCCAGCACACCGGGTTCTAGTCCCAGTTGGGGCGTCGGATTCTGTTCTGGTTGCCCCTCTTCCAGGCCAGCTCTCTGCTGTGGCCTGGGAGTGCAGTGGAGGATGGCCCAAGTGCTTGGGCCCTGCACCCGGATGGGAGACCAGGAGAAGCACCTGGCTCCTGGCTTCAGATCAGCGCAGTGCGCCGGCCATAGCAGCCACTGGAGGGTGAACCAATGGCAAAGGAGGACCTTTCTCTCTGTCTCTCTCTCTCACTGTCCACTCTGCCTGTCCAAAAAAAAAAAAAAAAAAAAAAGAATTTCAAAATGTTTGCATGAAAATAGATTTATCTTTTATTTCATTTCCCATGAACCTTTTGAGGTACTCTCCTGTTAGCCATACAAATCATAAAGGAGTCACCCTTACAAGATGTTTGTCAAATATTTGATGTCAAAAGCGGTTGTTGGGTCTAACAGGACTGAAGACACTGAGTTGGATCTCTCAGTAACAGTTGGTGTTACTTTCATAGTGAGCTGAGCAGTGCTGGAAGATCTGCCCCATCACAGCAGTGGGCACAGTCTGCAACTGAAGGGGCATATCCTCCAGGAAATACACCTCCCAGGTGGGCAGCCATGTTCAGCACTCGCTACACCGCGGTTCCGCCCCTCCCCAGGCAGCCTGCCCAGCTCCTCCCCAGGGGCCTCCAGCCCTACAGGCATGGAGGAACTGACAGATAACGGAGCACTCACGTGGACAGGCAGCCAGGGATCACCGACAAGGGGCTCTTTACAGTTTCAGGAAGTGCTGCTAGAGGAAAACTGGCTCAGTGGATGAAAGCTTGCACATGAAACAATGGCTAGGGAGGCAGCGTGGCCAGGAAGGCAGAGAATGGGAGGACAGGACAGCTGAGAGAGGGAACAGCCAGTCTGAGCGGTGAATGGCACTCTGCTGGGCCCTTTGGGGTTGCAGTAAACACCTTAGGCTCTCTCCAGCTATTAAGAAAAGATCAATTAGAAATATATTTTAAGGGCTGGCGTCGTGGCTCACTTGGTTAATTCTCCGCCTGTGGCGCCGGCATCCCATACGGGCACTGGGTTCTAGTTCCGGTTGCTCCTCTTCCAGTCCAGCTCTCTGCGTGGCCTGGGAAGGCAGTGGAGGATGGCCCAAGTGCTTGGGCCCCTGCACCTGCATGGGAGACCTGGAGGAAGCACCTGGCTCCTGGCTTTGGATCAACGTAACACCGTCCGTAGCGGCCATTTGTGGGGGGGGGGGGTGAACCAACGGAAGGAAGACCTTTCTCTCTCTCTCTCTCTCACTGTCTATAACTCTGCCTGTCAAATAAATAAAAAAAATACATTTTAAAATGTGTAAATATATGAACATGTAGGGAAGGGCAGGGGAAGAAGAGCCAGGGGAAAACAGTTTTAGCTCTGTTTCATGAGAATCCACATCAGCTGTGTGGTTCCCTTTGCTCCACACCCTGGGCCCAAACTCTGGGGTAAAACAAGCCTCATCCTCATTGCTCTTGCTTCTGCCAACAGCAGGGACTTGCTTGTTGTCTTATCTCTCGGACTTCAGCCTTCCGTTCCTGAGTGTGTGTGTCTTCCCTGATTCTCTCTTTTCCTTTCCCTCAGCTGCTTTTCCCCCACCCATCCTTCCTGCAACATCAGATAGCACAGGAAGCCTTCAGTATAAGAAAACCGACATGTCACATCTTCCCTCTACATAAATTTAGCTGCCCTCACGTCATGACCTTGACCCAGTGGGTATTGCCAGGATAGTGGAGTCACCTCATCATCCCCAGAATGTGGTGATCTAACCATGGACTGAGTCATCCTAGCAGTTGTAGGTGGTACAGAACCATGGACAGAAGCAAGTTCTGGACAGTTAGCAGGAGTTTGCTAATGACCCGGGGCTGCTCCCTCCTCTAACAGAGCTAGCTGCCTGGATCCTGGCTCTGTAACTGGTGCTCACCTTGAATAAGTTACTCAACACCTTTAACCTTCAGTTTCTCAGCTATAAACTGGGGAGAAGTATGGGACGTAACAGAACTCATCCCAGTATTATTCATGGTGATTACTGAGTTGTTCATACCCTAGCGAATTTGGGGCCTGCCTCACTCACCTTACCCTAGACCTACACTTGGTCATGGCAATGATGCCCTGGGGTTCTGGAGCCATCGGCTCAGGTACCAGTGTCTGAGAATCCTACTATTTATATTTCAGTGCCCAGATTTTCCTTAAATTCTACCTCTGATTTTATCCCTAACTTGGTTTTTATAATTGGATTATGGATGTTTGGGAATATTTTGCTTTTGGCTTAAAAGATTCATGTTTGGAATAACATCCAGGGTTACTAATGTCATTATGTGAGAAGACAGCATGTTCATGTGTAAATGTCTACCTTCAATTTCATTGTAAAGAGAAAGGTTTTTTGGTTTAAATAAAATGTAAAACCATCATTTTCTAAGTCTAAGGCCTGACAGAACATATAGGACTGCAGGAAATTGAACTATCCTAAATGTAAACACAATAATATTTGTTTATATTCATACTTTGTTGAAGTTCAACATGATTCAAAGAAAATCTGGATCTTTTCATTTATTTATTTATTTGACAGGTAGAGTTTATAGACAGTGAGAGAGAGAGAGAGACAGAGAGAAAGGTCTTCCTTCCGTTGGTTCACTCTCCAAATGGTCACAATGGCCGGAACTATGCTGATCTGAAGCCAGGAGCCAGGAGTCTCCTCCTGGTCTCCCATGTGGGTGCAGGGAGCCAAGCACTTGGGCCATCCTCCACTGCCTTCCCGGGCCACAGCAGAGAGCTGGACTGGAAGAGGAGCAACTGGGCACCCATATGGGATGCCGGCGCCACAGGTGGAGGATTAACCTAGTGAGCCATGGCGCCGGTCCGAAAATCTGAATCTTAATTCATGTATTTGCTAAATAGACATCACAGGGCTGATCTAAGACATTAGTATAAGAACTTAGAACTATTAAAGGGAAAAACAGGATAATATCCCACACCTTACAGGCGCAAAGCTCAAATGCCGCTGGGGCAAGGAAAGCAGTGAATGGTCTGTAGAGGGCGCCGGACTGAGGACTATGGCAAACCAGAGGTTCCTTGCTCTGTTAGAGGAGGTAGCAGCCCCTGGTCATTAGCAAACTCATGCTAACGCTCCAGATATCCCAATTTTCCAGCACAAGCCAGAAACCTAAATATGTACGTGAAAATGCAATTCTAAATATTGGCTTAGGACTCTTAAAACATGGATAAAATTAACAAGTCTGAGATATGAATTTCCAATGCCTGAGTGGAGAACAGTCTTTATTGTAAGAAAGAACAAAGAGAGGAAGGAGACACATTTTCATTCTTTTCTTCTGAAGCCCTACCTTGAGTGTTTCTGAGGCCTGGGCGATTTTAACTTGAGCAATTGAAACACTTTCTCTGCAAACACCAAAGCCAAGTGTCAGTGTCATGACAGCCCGGCCCAGGGTATGCAGGCCAGCTTTTCTGAGTGGAAGCCCCAGGAACTTTTCAGCTCCTCCTCCTCTCTCTTAAGGGAGAAACTGTAGCACTTTTGGGCTACATCACAGATCCATGACATTTCCCAGGAAAGCCTCCCTTGTCCCCTCCTCATAGTAAGTTTCAGCCCACAGGTTCTCTTTGCAGAGTAATTGCCACTCTGAAACATTGAGTTTAACTCATGGGCTAGAAAAACACAGTACAGCACCAGCCCAAGGCACCTGATGAAACTGAGGCTTACAGGGGAGCTGGGCAGTGACGCGCTTAATATTTACCAAGGGGAGTTGCATTCCAACATTCTTATTTTCCTTTGCTCCAGAAATACAAGGTGAATGCTTTGAGCAATCCAGCTGGGGCCAGGCTTCCCACAGGATTTATGAGAAAACATCTGAACCCATTTGATGAAATGGGTCCCTAAGACCACTGGCCTTTGCCACCCCTGATGTGGACTCCACCGAGTGTGAGATGCTAGGCTGTAACTGAACTGGGTCTGAGCATGCGTTCTATCTTTGGGAAGTCTCCGAGTATTTGCAAAGGAAAAGGGAGAACACAGGCATGAAGGGTACCCTTGACACAGCCATAGGGGAATGAGATGCAGAGGAGGAACAAGCACTGGTCAAACTTAGGTCATTCTCCACCAAGGCAAGTGAAAAGAAAGGAAATAAAATGAAGAGGGAAATCACTCCGACCACTAGCTAACAAATATCATCACATTATATATCCAAGATACACTGAAACCCATAAATATATGCAACTAACATTTGTCCATTACAACATAAGATCTTAAGAACACATGATACACTCCCAAAGTCTCAGCCTTGGGCTCATATCTTCCAAACCCTATCATATGTAACAGAAATTCAAGAAGAATAAAAGCTCTGGACAGCCAGCCAGTCCCCTGGAGCTCATGGCAATGGAACTTGACCTACATTGCTAAAATGCCCAGTTTGTCCTTCGGGGTCTTTTTATGCCTGAAATTTAGAGATGACTCTAAAAGTTACTGTCAGAATGTCTGACATATAGAACTTGATCCTTTAAATAATAACTATCTCAGAAACTATACTCTATCAAAAATAAAAATCATTTTTTACACAAAGTACAAAAGAGGTAATTCACTTCCTTCTCCCCACCTCACCCCACCATCCCCGCCCCAAAAAGTAGGAGAAACAGTAAACTCTCCTAGGGCCATTGTTGCTGTGAGCCCACGGAGATGATCTATGTCTTTTAAATTCATCTCACTCGTTTTGTCACTTTCTATTCAGGCAGCACCTTCCAAAATGCCGCTGGGCCTCTTGCAGAGGCCACGGAAAAAGATAACATGAACTAAAGATAAAGTGGACTCTGCTCTAGGGAGTCTGATTTCCTTTCCATCTCCCATCAGACCTTCAAGGAGAAATGTTGCTAACAGAACGTGATGACTGTTCATTTCCCTTAAGCTGCACGCAGTATTCAGGCCCTCACAGTGATGGAAAAGGCCCAAGCCACTCTTTCTGATGCTAGCAGGAACCGCATGATGGGACAGGAATTTAACCCTCGGGTGCTATAAACTCATTCTCTGCTTTCTGCTTTTTATCTTGTCCAAATCTAGCTGCTACATTAAAAAGTATATTATGATTATAGAGTGTTTCAATATTCCCTTACATCGTTCCAAGCGGGCCATGGATCATTCTTTGCGGCCCCAGAAGCGTAATGCAGGAACAACATAACCCAAAACAAAGAAGCACAGGTGGGAAAACCCAACAGTTGGTCAGGTATTTGAGAGAAACAGAGCGAAGGCTGTGAGTCATTGGTGAGAAGAAAATGACAAATAAATATTGGCCTAGTAATTGTGTTTCTGGTTAGATACCTACTGAGTCTACACAAAACCCTGCACATCAGTGCTTATTAGCAGCTTTTTTCATAATTGCCAGAACTTGGAAACAGCCAAGAGGTCTTACCGTAGGTGAGTGGACGAGACCAACTGTGGCATATCCTGACAATGGGGCTGGGAACTAAAAAGAAACGCACTATCAAGTCATGAAAAGATACAGAAGAAGCATAAAGATACATGACTAAGTCAAAGAAGCCGGCCTGAAATGGCTGCACAGTGGAGAATCCTAACCACCTGCCACTCTGGGTGAGGCAAAATGATGGAGATGCTAAAGACCCGTGCGAGGGCCTGGGGGGAGGGAGACTAACAGGCAGAACACAAAGGGATTTTTAGTCTGATGTTCTATTAGACTGGATGCTATGTCATTGTACATTTGTCAAACTCCATAGAATGTGCAACACCAAGAGTGAACACTGATATAAACTGTGGACTTCGGTGATAATGAAGCATCAATGCAGGTTTATCAGTCATAACAAATGCCTCCCTCTGGTGTGGGAATCTGCACATGGGGGAAGTTGTGCCAGTAGGGGGAGGTATTGAGTGGAGTGTTCAAAAGGATAAGACAACACGGCCAATTGGGTATCAGGGTGGAAAGAGAAAATGCAAATAATTCCACAGGAACTCTTTGGGAGCCTTTTCAGTCTTCAGTGACAAAAACTAAAAGCTACTTCTCCAGATACCAGAAACTAATGCTGGGAAGCATGACTATTGATGGCGTGACACGCACAGCCGTGAGGTGGGGGCATGGAGTATGTATTCATCAACATTTATGAAGTTCTTGGATATTAGACGCAAGAGAAGGAGGAGCAGGGAGAAGACACAAAGGTTCACAAAGCAAGTTTCTGTTTGGAGGACAGCTCACGCTTGACTGGGAAAGAGGGACGCTGTACTCACAAAAAGAGGTTGACAGAGAACGGGGTAGGAAGAAAAGCCGATTGTGGGCTGCATAACAGGAGTCTGAGCTCTAGCCTGCAGTGCTGGCTCCTCACCAGCAGTACCCTCGTGACTCCCGGTCACACGCCAGTTAATGTTTCCTTCTGAGCTGATCTTAGAGGTAAGCAATGTAATTTTAGGAGCAAGGATAAGATCTTTCCACCAACCAAAAATTGAAACCTGCTTGCTAGTGCCAGACATTCCACCCCTGCAATTCAATTTCATTAGCTCCAGTACTTATTAAAATGCAAATACCCTTAGGAGAGATTGCACTTAAAGCCATATAGTTTGAGGGTAACTTACTATGAATTTACTTACCTTCTCTGAGAAGATGATTTTGATAGGGAAAAAAGGGTAATGCAAGCAAGATCACCAAACAGCAGAGAAATGGATGGGTGGGGACTGAAGATATTTAAAACACTATTAACACAGGCTTCAGCAAATCAAATTTTCTCTATGATAGAATGAATGAAAACACCAGAGACTTGATCCATGGAAGAAAGAATTAACTGGAATTTCATTAACATTTAAAACTTCTCTCTGCAAAAGACATTATCGAAAGGATGAAAAGACAAATTATAGCATGGCAGCAGATATTTGCAAAAGACATGTCTGATAAAGGACTGTTATCCAACATATACACAGAGCACATAAAGTTCAACAATAAGAAAAAAACTTGAATCAAAAATGGGCAAAAGACCTCAATAGACACATCACCTAAAAGACATGTAGATGCCAAATAAGCATATGAAAAGATGTTCCACATCACATGTCATCAGTGAAATACAAATTACAACAATCAGATACACCGCACAGGAGCACTGACAACACCAAATTGCTGGTGAGGAGGTGGAGCAACAGGAACTCTTTTCTTTGTGGGTGGGAATGCAAAACAGTATAGCCAGTTTAAAAGAGTTTTGCTGGTTTCTTACAAAACTAATCCTACTGTTCTCACACAGTCCAGCAATCCTTGGTATTTACCAAAAAAAAAAAATCAAAAACTTCCGTCCACACGAAAATCTACACATGCATTTTATAACAATGTTATTCATAATTGCCAAGACTTGGAAGCAATCAAGTTGTCCTGCAGTAGGTAAATGGATCCACCATGGTACCTCTATATATAACAGAACACAATTCAGAACTAAAAGGAAATGAGCTATTAGCCATGAAAAGACATGGTGAAAATGCAAATTGTATTAGTAAATAAAAGAAGCCAATCTGAAAGGGCTACACAGTGTTATGATTCCAACTATATGAAAGTATTTTAAAAAACAGATGTAATAAAAAGATCAGTAGTTTCCAGGTAATGGGGACAGACAGGGATGACAAGGTGGAAGAGCACAGGGGACTTTTAGGGCAGTGAAAGTTGGACATACTCTGTAGGATACCAATTATGGACACAGGTCATCAGGCATCTGTCAAGGCCCATACAGCATACAAGGGGACACCAAAAGGTCTGTGGGGAAATGAGATTAAAAGACAATGCATATTTTCCATTAACTTTCTGAAGCCCTGTACAACACCAAAAATGACTCCTATCTAACACATCGTTATCACCCAAAGCCATATTTTAAGGTAGGAGTCATTTTTGGTGTTGTACAGGGCTTCAGAAAGTTAATGGAAAATATGCATTGTCTTTTAATTTCATGGGTTATTGATAAGAGGCAAGGCTGTGTCTGATTGGGGCACAGGAAATGGGAAATCGCTGTACCTTCTGCTCATTTTTGCTGTGAATCTAAAACTGCTCTACAAAATCAAGGTGATATTAAAAATATGAGTGAAGGGGCCAGCACCGTGGCTCCCTTGGTTAATCCTCCGCCTGTGGCACCGGCATCCCATATGGGCACCGGGTTCTAGTCCTGGCTGCTCCTCTTTCACTCCAGCTCTCTGCTGTGGCCCAGAAAAGCAGTGGAGGATGGCCCAAGAGCTTGGGCCCCTACACCCGCATGGGAGACCAGGAAGAAGCACCTGGCTCCTGGCTTCAGATCGGCGCAGCACCGGCCATAGTGGCCATTAGGGGAGTGAACCAATGGAGGAAAGACCTCTCTCTCTCTCTCTCTCTCTCTCTCTCTCTGACTCTACCTGTCAAAAAAATATGAGTGGAATGCAAATTATATAACCATTGAACATTTGCAATGCAACCAGAACATTGGTTGTATGCTACTTTTCTATTAATGTTGTTATAAATCTTGAAAAGATACTTGGCGAGCAGCAAGCATGTTTTGTGAAAGAGATGGAGTCTGCTCTTTATCTCAGTCTCGCTCACTGAAGTTCTATATTAGGTAACAGTATTCCTTTGCCAGGATTCGTCCTCTGTGAATTTATTTGCCTCTGATTCATGGGGATTGAGGATAGGTTTTAGATATTCCCATGTTCTACATATCTCAATATAACCCAGCATCCTTATTTTCCACATAAATTTCCTGAAAGATTCAAAGAACTAGTATGACCTTGACCACAAGACTGTGACCTTGTCGTTCTCTCACAAGGGTCCTGGATACCACCACTGCCATGCTGGCCTTCAAGATTCATTTCTCCATAAGACACTGGCTAAAGAACGTGCACAAAGCCTTTCTCTGAGTTCTTTCATGACTGCTGATGCAGTTAGCACTTGTAATCAAAAGGAAATGCAGGGGCAAAAACAAAACACAAAATAGCTTGATGTAAATAGGAGAGGCTTCTGATCTACCAGTTAGCTGCTACCTAAGGCCTTCTCCTGACTACTCTAAGGCCTTGGGCTCTCCCAGGTCCTGTCTCCCAGACTATCACCCATGTGAAAGCAAAAGGGCCCGCACAGCCTCACAGCATCCAGCCTGGATCCTTCACTCTATCATCCCTGCAAACAAACATCACATCACCGGCAACCAGAGACAGAGCTTTGTCTACCTCTCTCACTCACTGCCTGTGTCTGATCTGACACTTACCCATTCCCCAGTAAATGAATGACTGGCCTTCAGGAGAGGTGGCTGGCTGCCTCTGCATACTTCCCTTTACCTACAAACCTGCCTTGGGCAGGGTCAGCTCTATAATAGACCCAATACATGTTTTGCCCACTTGACAGCATTGAGCTTATGAAATAAGACTAAGGCACACACACACACACACACACACACCCCACCATTTGTCAAGAACAAGGAAGAATGAGAATTAGCAGCTAAGGTGTTGCATGCTGCTTTCCCACTATATTGTGAGAAATCATTTTGAGGGCAGAGCCTATCTGTCAGTGTTTATATCAGCCCTGATGGCCAGCACAGTGTCTACTGCAATTGCATACTCAATTAATAATTGTAGTGTGCAAGAACCAATGAATAAACACGATGATTTCTCTTACTGCTTAAAATCTGAAGTGAAAGACCAACTCAATGCTCTGATACAAACCCTGACAAATTCTGATTTTAAAGACATCAGTGAAGCCTCTATTGATCAAATTCCAGCATTAGCTTCTCTCTGCTGTTCATTTTCCAACATAGAAAACTTTAAAACATGCTAAGTTGTAGAGATCTACTAAACAAACAACTCATGAAAGAGGAGACCACAATAAGGGAAAGGCAATCCTACAAAAATTACACACAAAGTCATTGTGGCAAAATGAAGTTCCTATACTCAAAATGAGAAAAATGGCATGTTTAGCAAGAAACAGTATTTACTGAGCACCTACTATGTTTATGGAAGTATGATATGCACATCGTGTGTATCGTTTCCTTTAATCTTTACAAAAGTTCTACATGCTTAGAGCTATCATCTCCATTCTGAAGATTTAAAAAGTAAGAGTCACAGAATTGTTTTTGGCTATGGCCACTTCTTTAACTGGCTAAGGTCACAAACTTTGGAGCCAAACTGGCAGAGTTTAAATTCTGAACCTGCCTCTCCTAACTGTATGACTTGGAGCAAACCGAAC
Source organism: Oryctolagus cuniculus (assembly GCF_964237555.1). Classification (NCBI taxonomy): domain Eukaryota; kingdom Metazoa; phylum Chordata; class Mammalia; order Lagomorpha; family Leporidae; genus Oryctolagus; species Oryctolagus cuniculus. The sequence continues at coordinate 83,901,192 of NC_091439.1, read as the reverse complement.
TTAACATAGCTTAAGCCTTGATTTCCTCATCTGCAAATGGAGCTCATAATTGCATCAGTTACTCAGTTATAATCTCTCATTTCCAAATCCACCTTCTCATAATGTGTTTTAGGATGCTGGGGGCTCAGACTTTGCAAAACCAATTTCTGCTTAGTCTGTTGGATTCTTGTTATCTCTGCCACTAGGAGGCGCTAGAGGAAGGCTGTGGAGCTACAGAAGGAAGAAGGGACTAAATCCTTCCAGGGTGCTCACTAGGGGCCCTATCTTGGAAGGACCATGCTGCTTCCTTTCCTGCACCACCACTGGATCCAGATGGCATTTTCCTAGGACCTGCAGAATCAACCTCATTGTGTGCCCCTTGGGGAGACCAGAATCCACAGCCAGCACCCTCTCCTCAGAGGTCTGTCAGCTCTGTAGGGCCCTATCTCGAAATATCTAAGAAGTCTTATTAATCACAATTTCCTTTGTTCTCTTAGCCTTAGGGGTCCCAGCTGCTCCCTGGACTTGCTACTTCCATGCCTTACTGAACCTTATTGTTCCCTTTTCACTGCTTCCATTACAGAGCAAACAACTTCAGAGCTTTTAACAGCTCTTCCTATTAAAACACCAATCTCAGAAGGTTGCTGAGAACATTAAACGAGTTCATCATGGTAAAGTGCTCATTCTGTGCCTGGAGCACAAGGTTTACAAGGTCAGTGTCAGTTGATTGTCCAGGAAGTGTTGAGGCTGGGTTGGAGCCCAGGGCTGTGCATCTTCCTAATCAACTTTGTGTTTCTCTCCTCAAGAGAGCTACTATCTACACAGGTGCTAGGCTTAGTGCCTCTACATGGGTCACCTCCTTAAATCTTAACCACCTCTTACTGTATGTTCTTGCAGTATTTTCTGTCTCTCACAGGTCATCAAGAAAGGTATTCTGGGGCTGGTGCTGTGGCACAGTGGGCACTGGTTCAAGTCCCCAGCTTCTCTGCTTCCGATCTACCTCCTTGGTAATGTACCTGGGAGAGCAGAGGAGGATGGCCCAAGTACTTGGAACCCATACGCACTTCAGAGACCCAGCTGGAGATCCTGGCTCCTGGCTTCAACCTGGCCCAGTCTTGACCGACCATTGTAGCCATTTATGGAATGAACAAATGAATGGAAGATCTCTTTCTCTCTCTCTGTCCCCGCCTCTGTCACTCTGCCTTTCAAATAAATAAAACACATCTTTTTTTGGGGGGAAAAAGGTGTCCTTCATTAACATGTCTGTTATCCTCCAAGCAGTGCAAACTTCCACATTAGAATAATACTTTAACATGAACCTCCCCAAAGCTGAGCCTGGACTCCTCTAGCTCACTCACATCATCATCGCATGGTTCAAAAGAAAAACACAATTTTAGATGTGTGTATATGTGTACACATAAATGTGTCTGAAGATTAAGAGTTTCCAATTTCAAATTTTCTATTGTTCCAGATTTCTGACCTATCAATGAAATGTTGTAGAATTGTTAAAAATAACTTCGTGCCTATTATGTGCTAAGCACTCAGATATAAGAACTTTCACACGTATTACCTCTCTTTACCCAGAGGATAGACTAAACCAGTGTGTATGATCATCTTGGTGCAAACATGTGCAAGGTCATATAGTAAAGGGACAGAGCCAAAGATTTGAAATCAATTCTTTCTGATGCACAGAGCTCATGTTTTACCCAATTCACTGCAGGTCGTAGGTGAGGATCATTCTCTCCAGTTGATGCAGAACAGAGAATAAAGTTTAGTTAAAGCTATGAGCTGTGATAGGGCCGAAGTCCTTCACTGTGATGGACTTAGAAAATGAAAGAGCCAAATCTAGTAGAGAAACATCTGACCTTACTCCCACAGTTGCTTGTAAGCCATCGAGGGATTCTCACAATCTGACACTGCATTGCAAGACTCTCTCTCCAATTCTATGTCATACCAACAATCTCTCTCCAATTCAATTTTATTATTTTGGAGGTAAAGCAAATGAAAATAAAAAAAAAACATCCCAAATAACTGCTTTTTACAAGAATAATACAAAAGAACAAATGCATACCTTTTGTTTGGTGCTTGATTTCAGGCCAACTCGGGAGTGACTTTTGGACTAGAGGAAAAATGAGAAAGAAATCTATGAACATGGTATAATAGAGAAATTTACTCTGAAGTCATTTTCTTCTAGAAGGTGTAAGTGTTAAGTTAAAATCCTTTCTCCCAACTTCGCTTCCCAACCTCTAGAAGTCTAAGAATAGAAACAGGGCACAGCCTCCTGTGCATTCACATATCGAATGCAAAGATGTTTTGAAGTCCTGGAGCTGAGAAAGCAGAGGCAGACCTACACTCCGTCAGTGCCACCTTCATAGTTACCAACTCAGCATCTTTCTGAGAGGACGCTGACTGCAACGCAAAACTGCAGCACATGAAGAAACACTTGCAGCAACAGTAAGGAAAAAGAGGGAGGAAATGGGTGAAAGCAAGGAAGAAAGAGGAAGAGGTAGGAAACAAACGTCCTAGCAAGAGGGAAAAACAGGCAGAACACAAACAGAGCACCTTGAGGGCAAGCTTCCCAAGTGCACCACCACAGCAAAGATGTTCATCTCTGCTCCTTTAAATGAATTCTCCCTGGAATGAAACAGATGTCTCAGAAACATGAGTTCTTACATAGGGCTCTTGTTCATCCAGTTTGTTCATGACTGTCAACACTGATTTTGAGTTTAAGAAGGACAAACCAGCCATCAAACTGTGCATGGGAATATTTCTCATGATTTCTCTCCCAATAGGAGAAAAGCAAAAGTCAAGCTTACTCTACTTAGTATTCAGATAGTGAATACATTTGGCTTTAAGAGCACCACGAATCAAAGTTAATTCTAAACCAATTACCACAGCATAGCTAGAAAAATGTCCTCCTAAGTCAGCATTCCTCAATCTTTCTGTCTCAGGATTCTTTTACACTCAAAAAACATCAGGGCTCCAAAAGAGTTTTTGTTTATGTAAGTTATATTTATTGATATTCACTTTATTACACATTGGAAATTTGAAAAACTTACATATTAATTCACTCTACAATAGCAATAATATATACCTGTTAATAAATTATTTTACATATATACCAAAACAGAAAATTTAGCTAGAACATGGCATCTTCATTTTTGCAAATCACTAATGTTTCATTTAAATAGATGATAGTGATATTCTCATATCTGCATTTGCATTTAATCTATTTCAAGAGGTATTTGTTTACAGTAAATGAACAAAATCTGTCCTCATTCAGATACATAGTTGGCAAACAACAGTATTTGAAATGATTCTTTCAGGTAGCTGTAGATATTCTCTTTTTAATATGCCAAAACTTGAAAAATGGCAATCTCTTAAGGGTTAGATGCAATGTACAGTCTAAAATCTTATTGTGAACATATTTGCTCTGTTACAGAAAAAAAAAAAACTGTTGATCTCTTTTAGAACAGATCTTTTGTAGCATCATACATTTTATTTAAGTTAAATTCGGGTCATTCAGGAAACAGTGGTTGCATGAATTTTGCAAAGTTTCCATGTTGTCCCGTTTCATTACATGATATCCAGAATATCACATTTGTTAATCTCACCTGAAAAATCTCCAACTGCAGTTAAGCTATGAAGTTCACAGTAGCAGTACAAGTTTTCTAACATTCTAATTTTCTCAAGAGAGCTTGAATTTTATCATGGACAACAAGTACAGTCAGTTGCTTTTCTTGAAAGACCCATTTTTGCAAATGTATCTGCCAACTATTTGAACTTGAGAACCATGATTTATTTCTTGTGTTTTTTTAAATTTTATTTATTTATTTATTTGACAGGCATTGTGGACAGTGAGAGAGAGAGACAGAGAGAAAGGTCTTCCTTTTGCTGTTGGTTCACCCTCCAATGGCTGCCATGGCCAGCGCATCACGCTGATCTGAAGGCAGGAGCCAGGTGCTTCTCCTGGTCTCCCATGAGGGTGCAGGACCCAAGGACTTGAGCCATCCTCCACTGCACTCCTGGGCCATAGCAGAGAGCTGGCCTGGAAGAGGGGCAACCGGGACAGAATCTGGCACCCCGACCGGGACTAGAACCCAGTGTGCCAGTGCCACAGGCAGAGGATTAGCCTAGTGAGCCGCTGCACTGGCCTATTTCTTGGTGTTTTTTTTTTTTTTTTTTTTTTTTTTTTTTTTATGTGTGTAGTTCTTCGTAAGGTGGGCATTTGGTCTCCCATGTGGAAGACCCAGATTGAGTTCCAGGATGCTAGCTTTGGGCTGGAACAGCCCTGGTCATTGTGGACATTTGGGGAATGAACCAGTAGATGGAGAACAAATATCTCTCTCAAATATAATGAGAAAAATATTAATAGTCTTTCATTAAAAAAAGAGGGTAGTTCAGCTTATAATCCAATATCACAGATATTTTTCCTGAAAACAACTACTGAAAATTGAATGTGACAAAGAATACTAGAAAGATGTGTACTCTTGTGTTGAGACCTAGCAAACTTAATAACGTTCACTATTTCATCAAGGCATTACTAAGTGAATCAGGTCCACTATTTCCTACAATGCAAATGCGCAGTGGTAAAACTACAATGATTAATAGTACAGTCTGGAGACCTCACTTGAAGGCATGCTATAGCACAAACAGGTTTAACCGCCATTGTTATTACAGAATCAGTGCAAATATCACTCAGTAAAAAAGGCGAAGAAAATGGCCCTAATATTAATTATGAAGAGTTTTGACTTTTCAATTCTCTTTGAAAACCAACCTCCTTACTCATTTAAAGCAGCTGGACCAATAGCAAATAGACCCTCCTTCCTTCAAAGAAATGGATCTTAAAGGAACAGAGCCAATGAAAAGCATGTTGTCATTGTCCCTACCTCCTTCCTGCTGCCTTGAAGAAGTGGGCCCAGTCATGAATAGGCTTCCTTCTGACAGACAGAAATGAGGATGGGGAAAGCAGTCTGATAAGAAATCAGTAGTGTTCATCTTCCACTTATCCAAATACCATTTTAAAATCCATTTAGGTCATCAGGAGCAGAATTGTTTCCCACCAAAATTCATAAACTCTATTGCCTTAGAATCTGACTGCATGTGGATCTAGTGTCATTAAAGAGATAAATAAGGCAAAAATGAGGTCAGATGGGCAGGTCTAATTCAATATGAATGGCATTCTTGTAGGAAGAGATTAAGACACAGACAACACACATAAATGAGACAAAGCTACAAGCCAAAGAGAGAGGCCTGTGTATGAAACCAACCATACTGACAGCTTGGTCTTGGACTTGCAGTTTCCAGAATGGTGAAAAAATAAATTTTTGTTATTGAAGACGCACATCAGTAGTATTTTATTATGGTGGCCCTAGCAAACTAATACATAGATCCTGGCAAATCTGTACCAATGAAGTCAAGAATACAGGAAAATGAAGATCCTAGCAAAACCAAGACCTGAGTCAAAAGAGGCATTATCATCCCATTCATTGTAAACCAGACCCTGAGAAAGATGGTGGTTCTCAAAACTCTAGTGCTCATAAAGATGCTGTTAAGCACGCAACTCCCCCAACTCCAGGAATGTGCACTTTCACAAGTATGGGCTACAAACTATCACCTGAGAACCACTCGTCTGCCAGGGACAACGGTAACTTGGGATGACAAGTAGGAAGACAGAAGAACTTGGTGCAAGTTCTTGCTCTCTTTCTCTTTGAAGCTTCTGAATGACGGAGCTTCTTTCCCTTTCCCTTTTAAATGCCCCCTGTTAGAATTCTTAATTCGCTTCAACAATGTGGGTAGGCCACAGAACTGAAACATGCTGACTCCTGGCAAACTGCTCAAACTACTCTGAAAGTTCTTGCACTTCTCCAATTTATAAATATAAGCACATAAATTCTATGTGTATTTATATTTTTAGAAATATAGGCTTCTATACCATAGTAAATGCCATAAACATCTACGAGTATGACCTTCGTATACAACAGTCATGAGAGTAAGCATGACTTAAAGGACAAGCCTTTATTTTATAAAGGACATTAAAAGCCAATCCAACTCTAAAGGAATACCATTTTCACTTGACATTAAATGAGTTCTTGGGTCCCTGGCAAATGTCTTATCTAGATGGAGTGGCGTTGAGCTTCATCAAATATCACCTGCATTGCACACATCCTGCCATGCGGTCAGTCCCTATTTACAAGCTCGTGGCCTTCCAAACAATTCTTTCATACTTAGTTATTAAAGACTATAGATATTTGCCCCTTAAAAATAACGTTATGGGCTACACCAAAGAGGCCTATTTAACCTCTAATATAACTGAAATGCTATGCAATTGCAAAGAAAAAAATAAAACAGCAAACTGTCACAATACTAATAATTAAACAACACAGAAAAATAACAGCATCAATTAAGGAACTGGTTTAATTTTCCTACATAGCTTGAGCAGTAATGTGAATCAAAAACATGTGTAATTTGTAGAGAATAAAGCCTAAGCTAGAAATTCCAGAATTCAGGAAACATGTATAGAAATGTCAAGACATGGCATTCAATGCTAATAGGTCTGATGCTCTCTCCTCCAAAGTATAAGGTTTTGTGCTTTTGTTTGTTTGTTTGTTTCAAGTGCAGCACCAGCATCACCCTGACCTTGAGCAGCTACGGAGGAGTCATTTGAGAATCCTAAGCAGTAAGTCCAACAGCAAAACAGCAATCCCAGAGGCAGCAGGTACACTGTGCCAGACTAGCTGGCGCTGGCAGCCGACTATGGTCTATTGTCACATGTGCCTCAACTTCAACAAAGGAGAAATGGGGTGATGGGACAGAAAATCAAAAGGAAAAATAACTTGTTTTTATCAAACTATTGAATAAAATTTAGAAAAGAAATATAGGACAAGGAAGAAAAATAAAGAAAAGACCAAAATAAAAATAGTAACAAATGAGCCGTATCACAGTGCTTGGGTTAGAGTCCCAGTTCCTCCACTTCTGATCCAGCTTCCTGCTAATGTACATTCTGGTAGGCAGCAGGTCATGACTCAAGTACATGGGTCCCTGCCACCCATGTGGGGCTTTTGCCTGGCCTAGCTATGGCTGTTGTAGCCAACTGGGGAGTGAACCAGAGGATGGAAGACCTCTCTCCCCCTCTCTCTCTTTCTCTGAGTTAACATAGTTAACATAGTTAACAATGACCCTATGTGATCAGCCTCCATCTCTGCCGCCCTGCTTCTGGTGAAGAAAATGCTCCAGGCCCCTCCCCAGTTCAGAGCCCTCTTTCCCAGCTCCCCGACCTCGCGTGGATAGTCCCTCTGCCTCCCCAGGCTCTGACACCCCACTCTCGGGCATCTTCTTTCACAGGCCCCCTTTGCCCACCATGGGCTCCAACACTCCATGCCAGTGTGTGTGTGTGTGTGTGTGTGTGCATGCACGTGCACTCGCATGTGTGCGTCTGTGTCTGCCACAGCCTTTCAAATAAAATAAAATCATAATGACAATAGCAAACACCAACAACATTTTTGAGCACTTACAATGTGTTCTCACAACACCATCCAACCTCCATGTATTGTTTTACATGATCTTCATAACATGGCTAAGAGTTAAGTGGAATTGTATTATTATCCCCACCTTAAACATGAGAAGGCTGAGGCCTAGAAAGCACAATAATTTGTGCATTCATTCTACTGACTAGTGGTATAACAAAGACTTGAACCAGTGCATCTGCTTCAAAGTCCATGGTCTTAAACAATCTACTGTTTATACAAGAAGAATTACCCAAGGAAGACTGGCTGGGTCCAGAGTATTGAAAACCAGAGATTACATGGAAACTGTATGAGTAACCACTGCATAAAGAAAGGGCAGAGGTTGTGAAGAAGAGGCAGTAGGTCCTAAACTTATCCAAGTCAGACTTGAGCTGTTATCAGTGGCCAAGGACCCCACGATTGCTCTCTGCAGCTAACCAGTGAAGGGTGATAGAGGGGAAGGAGAACAGAACACCACCACACGGGGCAGGCAGGGCAAGGACTATTATGCAACTGGTGCTGCGTTGTGGAAGAAGCATTCACAAATCAGGCATCCCTACCTTTCATTTTTTTTTTTTAACTTGAAAGGTAGAATTACAAAGAGGGAGAGATCGAGAAAGAAAGAGAATCGATCTTCCATCTGCTGTTTCACTCCCTCAAAGGCCACAATGGCCGGGGTTGGACCAGGCAGAAGCCAGGAGCCAGGACCTTCTTCCAGGCCTCCCAAGTGGGTACAGGGGCCCAAGGACTTGGACCTTCTTCCACTGGTTTCCTAGGCCAATAGCAGGGAGCTGTACTGAAGTGGAGCAGCCAGGTCTTAAACTAGCACCTCGCAGGCAGAGGCTTAACATGCTAAGCCACAAAGCCAACCCCACCTAACTCTTAAATATGGGCCCAGGCCTGCATAGCATTTAATTGTGGACCTCAAGACATTGAAATAAAAGCAACCTACTAGTCATGTTAATCGTCTACTCCCACATACACACACACACACACACACACACACACAAGAGGCAGCAACAGCAGAAGAAAATTCCATACAGACATCCAGGATTTTCATCTAGCATCAATTTATACCGAGCTGACCAGAAATTCTGCCTTTACCTCTAACAAGTAAATGTTAATTAAAGCAGTGTGCCTCTAAAATTACCCCGAAGCTCAAAACAGCGAGGGGCAAATGCAATCACATTCCCACACCTATTTATGAAAATGAACATTCTGACATCTGAAGTTGCAGGGGTGATGGACTACACTGTCTGTGAGACTTTCACAGAAAGCAAGAGGGGATGTAAGTGGCCTCTCCCGGCAAACTCCAGCCGTGTTCCCCACGAGCAATCCTGTCTATGTTGGAAATGGGGTCCTAGTTTTATAATTTCTCATTTCTCTGCTATTTTTAGCAGAATTGGGAGATGTTTCACTTTGCTCTCCCAACATTAGAGAATTCAATTTAACCCCCAAGATGAAACTGATGGGAGAACACTCTTAAATAGGAGCTCTGGTCTAAGTTCCCTTAATTGAAAGCCACGGGGTGCTGTAAAGGGATCACCTTGCAAACGGGGTGATTAACAACGCAATAACTTATGGCAGTAGTAGCCTGCTTGGAAGTGTCACCTCATGTTCAGAGGCTGGATAAAAGACACCTCTGAGCTGATGCCACTTTAAGAAAGTCTCCTACTTCATGTCCTTGTGTTGCTTGCTTTCTAGAATGACACAAGACTCTGTGGAAAGTTCCAGAAACCAGAGTGTTTGCCACTTCATACTTCACAGGGTGCTAACGGTGCAGTCAAGATGCTCCCCTGAATCCCACCTTTTTTGATACTCATCCTGAAGACGATCAATGCAGACGATGTTCCGAACTGCAGTCTTTCACAGCATGGGGCCATCCCCTCATTGCCTGGACCTTGGATTGCAATAGGAATTTAGGAAGTCTTTCCTTGCAGAAGAGCATCGGTGTAAATGACAGGACAAAGTTCCTCTCTGGTCACCCTGAGCTGCCACCAGGCCCTTCTAGATGTCCTCTCTCTGGTTTCATTCTCTTCCCACACCTAGGGCCACAGCCAGGACAGCTGTGGGCCTGATCGTATCTGTGGGGGATAAGACTGGTGAGTGCTAAGCAGGGAAGCCGCTGTGGTTGTTATTGGTTGCCCTTCATCATCCCCTTCTTCCTGGAAAGAAACGCAGGCACCCTAGGGAGAGTTTAATGAGATGATGTTGTCCAGAGCTATAGAGGGGGTCAAGGGAATGAACGGGGGGGGGGGGGGGGCGGGGACAGGGATGCACCCCAGGCTACCAACTGTGGCCAGTGATTGCCACTGCCCGCCCCACAGGGGCAAAGAGAGAGGCTTCACCAGCAGGCAGAGCTGTAGCTGCTGGAGCACAGAGCTGCCAGAGCGCAGCTCAGCTGGCAAAAAGAACCTTCGTCCTCTCACCCCACCCCTTCACCTGCCATTCGTCCTCTCACCCCGCCCCTTCACCTGCCATTTGTCCACTCACCCCGCCCTATCACCTGCCATTCGTCCACTCACCCCGCCCCTTTACCTGCCATTTGTCCACTCACCCTGCCCCTTCACCTGCCATTCGTCCACTCACCCTGCCCTGTCACCTGCCATTCGTCCTCTCACCCTGCCCCTTCACCTGCCATTCGTCCTCTCATCCTGCCCCTTCACCTGCCATTCGTCCACTCACCCCGCCCCTTCACCTGCCATTCGTCCACTCACCCCGCCCCTTCACCTGCCATTCGTCCTCTCACCTGCCCCTGCACCTGCCAACACTGCCCTTTGGCCAAGCACAGGTGGAAGGCAGAAGACAAGGGAGTTTCAGTCTGTAGAGGTCACCTCAGGGCCCTTTGTAATTAATTATTTCGTGGGGAGGCTGCATATATACCTTTTCTTCATAGCGCTTCATCAGCTTTCAATGTATTTCAATCTGAACACACGGTTTCCCATTTTATTCAATGAGTTATAAGCTACCATTATTAATTTGAAGCTCAAATTATCCCAGATGTAGTCAGTGGGAGCCCCACAAACTGCTCCTGAGTGCTTTTAAAAATAATGTACTTATTATTTGAAAGGTAGGCTGGGAGACAGAGTGGGGAAGAGGGCTATCTCCCATCCACTGGTTCACTCCTCAAATGGCTGCAACGGCTGGGGCTGTGCCAGCTGAAGCTGGGAGTCTGGAACTCCATCTGGGGCCTCCCATGTGGGTGCAGGGGCCCAAGTACTTAGGCCATCTTCCACTGCCTTCCCAGGTGCATTCGCTGCGAGCTGGATCAGGAAGTAGAGCAGGTAGGACTTGAACCAGCTCTCCCATATGGGATGCCAGTGTTGAAAGTGGCTGCACCAAACGCCAGCCCCTCCTGAGTGCTTTTGACTTGTCCCTCTCATGTTCTGAGCCACTCCTTACCTCCACAGACAAAATATTCCAGGCTTCTCTGGTACCTTCCGAGCCCCAGTCTTTCAATCACCCACATCTCCAAGGTTCTCTGGTTCCTTAGAGTGGAGAATGGTAACTAGAAAGATGTACAATAAAACCAGTCTCTGCCAGATCTACGTGCATTTCCATATATATTAATTTCTCTGCATATCCATCCATGCATTCATTTACCCACCTGCCTATCCACCTACCTATATATCCTAGAAGGTTAAGAATTCACACCAAAACCTCTGATTTCAATTTACCACCATGAGGTTGGTTTTTGCTCTCTCCCTGTCTGTATTTTTGACATGTTTCTCTAACAGTAAGAAACCTGGCTTCCGTCACCCTTAACATAGTTAATTATTTTACCAAGGACCATATGTGATCAGCCTCCATCTCTGCCGCCCTGCTTCTGGTGAAGAAAGTGCTCCAGGCCCCTCCCTGGTTCAGAGCCCTCTCTCCCAGCTCCCCGGCCTCGCGTGGATGGTCCCTCTGCCTCCCCAGGCTCTGACACCCCACTCTCGGGCATCTTCTTTCACAGGCCCCCTTTGCCCACCTTGGGCTCCAACACTCCATGCCCGCGTGCCCTCCTTGCTGGACACTTTCATCCTGCTTCGTCTCCAACAACCCACACGGCCCTCCTTCCTCACCGCAGGCTCTGACGTCGTGCACCGAGCAGCCCTTCTCGCTGCAGGCTCTGCTTAGGCTCTGCTTAGCCCAACTCTGTCGCATGCACCTGACCACTCTCCAGCTGGGATGCCCTCCCTCCTCATGCCACGTGGGTTTTGCCTTCCTGGGCCAGGTCACTGTCAACCCTTTCTGAATGCCCTTCTCACTTGCACTGGGCTCTATCACCCTGCCCTGTGCCACCACGGCTTCCTGCCTCTGCCCCCAGCACAGTCCTAGTTCAGGAAGGGATAGGAAGAGGATAGAAAAAGCATGGCAAGGAAGGGCCAGAGTGTCCACCTGGTGGAATATAGTGACCTTAGTGACTACAATACACCATGATGAAGAGTCGCCTGGGAATGAAGAGTCGAGAGTTGCTAGGAGATAGACTTCCAATATCATTGGAACACCTGGATCCAGCCCTACCTGAAGCCAGAGATACTATTGGATTTTTGTTATGGAAAGCAATAAATTAAATATTGTGTTCAGGCCCATTTGATTTGGGATTCTGCCACTAACAACTGGCAAATTCGTAAATGTAGGCACTCCAGTTCATCTAATTGTTATCTGTGCCACAACTCTAACTGCCTGGGCTCCTGCACTATGCTTTATATTAAGCAGTGTTCATCTATCCCAATTCCCATATCTGAATTTTCATCTTAGTGACTTAGGAATCCACTGGCCATCCCGTGAGCAGGATCTGTTGTCTCTCTAGCCCACCGAGCAGCACCTGACACCTACTATGAACTCCATACATCTTCCTCGACTCTGGCACGAGGGCAGACCTTGCTCTTTGTACACCCCACTAAGAACTGACTTTAAGTTCCTCCTTCTGGGGGGCCGGCGCCGTGGCTCACTTGGTTGATCCTCCACCTGCGGCACCGGCATCCCATATGGGCACTGGGTTCTAGTCCCGGTTGCTCCTCTTCCAGTCCAGCTCTCTGCTGTGGCCCGGGAAGGCAGTGGAGGATGGCCCAAGAGCTTGGGCCCTGCACCCGCATGGGAGACCAGGAGGAAGCACCTGGCTCCTGGCTTCAGATCAGCGCAGCGCCGGCCGTGGCGACCATTTGGGGAGTGAACCAACGGAGGAAAGACCTTTCTCTCTGTCTCTCTCTCACTGTCTATAACTCTACCTGTCAAATAAATTTAAAAAAAAAAAGTTCCTCAGTCTGAGCCTGGTTTGCTGGGCCACGAAGTCCACTGCTTAAAACGCTCACAGACATTCTAAGGCAAACTGTCTATCCGCTTGGTCACTTGCAATGTGACACCTTCTCCCTACCGCTGCAGTGCAAACCAACAGTTATTGTGCCATTAGATACGTTTAGATAAGTATCTCTCTATCAGTCTTATCACAGAGGTCCTATTATTTTCACTCCTACATTTGAAAGAGAAGCAAAGCCCAGAGAGCCTACCTGGTCCACAGTACACATCTAATCAGTGGCTAAGCCGGGTTGGAACTCAGACATCCTGTCTTCACAGTTGCCCCTTTTTCCCTGTTTTTATTTACTGAGGTCAGTTCTGAGTTTTACATTTTTGTAATTGTGATAAAATACACAAAACATAAAGTGTACCCCAGTACCATTAAGGATATTCACATAGTTGTTCAACCAATATCCAGAACTTCTGCATCTTGTACAACCAAATCTCTACACCCCCTAAACAACAACTCGCCATTTCCCCAGCAATCGCGACGCTCCTTTCTGTCCCTGTGAACTTGACTACTCCAGGCGCCTAATGTGAGTGGAATCACAGAGTGGTGACTGGCGGAGTTCATTCAGCATCATGTCCTCAAGGTTCATGCAGGTCGGAGTCGGTGTTAGAACGTGCTTCCTGTGACTGTTGTGCGTCCCGGGCATAGCAGCCTTCCAAATGCCCTTCGCGTTCCAGGCTAAATGACACTCCATGATATGCACACGGCACCTTTTGTGTATCCATTCATCTGTCGACGGACACCCGGGTGACTTCCCAAAGCTGCCCTTCTTAACCAGTACACTTGAACCTCTCCTATACACCTGTCTTCCAGGACGGCTTGTAGGACATGGTCTACCTACCTGCCTGTTCTTCCTTCCCTCTGCCACCCGGTGGCCCCACCTCGCGCACACGGAGCAGCTGTCTAGCCCTGGGGTGGGGGAAGCAAGCTTGAGTTCCAGGCTCCACTTCCTGCCTGCCTGCCCGGGCTGCCTGGCTTCGCTCCTTCTGCCAGCCCTATCATGAACCCTGTCAGCCACAAAGAGCAGAGTTTCTAAGGAGTGGTACTCCCGGCATACAAATTACGTGGGAGATGAATCTTTCCTATCGCTTCTGAACATCCCTCTCAGGCACGCCGCTGACTGAAGCTGGGGAGCTCTTATTACTATTCATAATCTCCAGCACAGAGGGGAAGAGGAGTGTGCTCAAAATAAAACAATGATGAACTCCGTGCACGAACAAGGCCAAGACAAACGACTCTAATGTATTCTGGGTCGGTATATCTCTGCAGCTAATTAACGGGTGGGAATCTAATATTGAGCATTCTCTGAAAACACAATTCCACCAAGAAAACATAAATAAACATCAGATATGCTCACTTGATGTACTCCAATCAAGAGTTACCTCCCAGAGGCCTTCTCTCCCACTCTCTGCTGATGTAGAATAGGTCCTTATTCATTCATTCTGCAAATTAAGTTCTACTGCAAAACAGGCACAGGCTGAGTGCAGGAGCAGACAGATACAGCCCTGCCCTCAGGAAGCCACAGAAACCAGCTATGACCACAGTGTCATGAGTCCGCTGATCCCTGAATTGGAACAGTCATGAAACTAACAGAATCCAGATGGCGCAGCCCAGGCTCCAGCTTGCGACTCTTGCTAGCTACAACTGGCTAGAGAAAGGGCATGGAACAGGACAAGGCAACTGTCTTTGCTACCACAAAAAGAGGAAGAGGATCAAGAACGCTGAGAGAGCATTTAGAAACATTCCCACCACATGCGTTCCCTGCCCTACACCCTTCAAAGTTCTTAGTACTTTTTTCTTTGGGTCCTGAAATCTCAAAGCCTCCCACATCTTCTTTCCACAAAGCATGAGGACTAGCATGGCCCTGAGGCATCCGCAGTGGGGCCTGACTTGTTGCTCTCCTCATTCCAGGGTTCAAGGACAGCCATGCATGTCCACACATCTAGAGAGCCTCATCGCTGACCGGATGGAGGAGACGACACATTCTGTCATGCATGCATGCATCTCTCCATTCGCAAGAAGCTGTGGAACCCACTGTGTGCCAGCGGCTGTCAAGCACACAGTGCTGGGCAGCGTCCACGCAATCACTGTAGGCTGTCATGTGCAAAGATGTCATCAGCAGGCGCCTCTCTAGCCTCAGGCACGTTTAGCCCATTGAGGTCTGCTAAGTCCTCCGGTTATTTTCTTCAGGCGGGACTGTGGCTTGATTTGTACACTTAATTATTTAATCTACTTAGTGTTTCTTTTACTAGATTGCTTACATTGATTTTCCCCCAATTTGCTAAGTAGTCATTCCGAATATATTTATAGGATGAATCTGCCCTTTGTCATTGTTTTGTGATATCTTTGGATGCACATAATTAAATGTTTATATGAAGGAGTTGCCTTTTTTTTTTTTTTTTAAAGGAACAGTACTTCCCAATGCCTTTTCTTTGAGGGCAGTCCAGTGTCTCTCTCAGAAGCCCTCGGGAAGGGGAAGGGGAAAGGAAAGGGCATCTGAAGGCTTTCTCCACCAGGATCTCAAACAAAAACTGAAAGCAAAAAGGGATTGTTCCTAGGCCTTTTTACATTTGCACTAAGGTATAATATGAAACACATATACATAAAGCAGCAAAAAAAACCCTATATTTTTCAATTTGCATATGAGTATAAAATATTACAACCATCACGGATTCTCGTGCTTTAAGATCAAATAGGGATAGCCCCCTCATGGCATGCTTTTACAGAAGCAAATTCTAACTATATTCCTCAGATCCACTACTCCCCATCCCAACTAGATTTTAATTGCTACGGTATTAAGTCTACCAATCACTACAATTTGGGGAAATCTCTGTGATCTAATCTTCCCATATGGGAGATATTTAGCTGTAATGAACTTGGACAATTACGCTTCCCAAAGTTACCCTGCAGTTCCAGAATCCCTACACCAGAGCCAGCTGACCTGCTTCCATCACTGCACACACACCAGCTGAATCAGCAGTGAAATCACAGAGCCTCATCAGAAAAACACCCACAAGTCCTCTGTATCACTGGCCAACATTTATTGAGGCTCTTCATAAATTTAGGAGCTGAAGAAACAGCTCCACCTTCCAGAATCTTATAATTTAGTTGGCTAGGTGTGTAATATGGCCAGAAGGAACAAAAATAATGATTGAAAGTAGCATATGCTAAGTACCAAATGTGCAGGACCTCTAGGAAGTATAAAGTGATAAGGAGGGCTGAGAAATGGAGCTGGTGCTGTGGCGTAGCAGGTAAAGCCGCCACTTGCAGTGCTGCCATACCATATGGGTGTTGGTTCAAGTCCCGGCTGCCCCACTTCTGATCCAGCTCTCTGCTATGGCCTGGGAAAGCAGTAGAAGATGCCCAAGTCTTTGGACCCCTGTAACCATGTGGGAGACCCAGAGAAAGCTTCTGGCTCCTGGCTTCAGATTGGCCCAGCTCTGACCGTTGGCGGCCAATTGAGGAGTGCGCCAGTGGATGGAAGATCTCTCTCTCTCTCTCTCTCTCTCTCCCTCCCTCTCCTTCTCTCTCTATTTAACTCTTAGTTTCAAATAAATAAATAAATCTAAAAAAAAAAAAAAAACAGAGGGCTGAGACGATCGATCGGTAGGAAGGAGATGTAAATGTGGGTAGGGCTGAGGAGGCTTTCACCAGTGAAATGCTATTTAGGCAGGAAACGGTGAGAGCCCAGCTCAATTGCAGACACAGAAGTAGTCAACAGCTGCTAAATACGTAAGGAGGACGCGCTTGACAGGCAAGGGCAACGCCACAGACAAGAACAGTGGAGAGAACAAATACACATGGTGTCCATGGGGAAGAGTAATCAATCAATTTCCCCATCAGGTTACAGAGCATAGACCGAAGAGGTAGACAAAGCAGGCTACTTTCAAACTGGTGAGGGCTCATGATACACAATTTTACTTCAATTTTCTATTAGGGGCTCACAACTACCCAGGTTTGTTGTTATGGTTTGATTAAATTCTGTTAAGCATTTAATGAGCACCAATACGTCACAGGCATTGAACACTCAGGAAATAAAAAAGAGTAAAATGTTCTTCTGCGCTCTAGGATCTCCTAGTCCGAGAGTCAAGCTCATAGACCAAAGGCTGTCCACCAGAGTGGCAGGTATGGCAACCAGTGCAGCAGCCCAGGGGGTGACAGCACAAGGGGCAGGTGCAGGAAGGCTTCTTGGGAGTGGGGGCACACAGGCCAAGGGTGGGAGGAGGAACACGGGGACTTCCGAGAGTGGGAAAAGGGACCAGAGAAAGTGAGTCTGGGACTGCACATGGTTAAAGCAGGTCCCAAAGGGAGAGTTGAGGCTCAGGGTGGGGGAACACACAACCAGCGAAGTAGGTAGGGACCAGGTTATACCCAAAGGAGTCTAGAAATTACAAATACACAATGGGAGACCTTGAAGACTGTTACCTCTTCGAAGGAATAAGAGCATGAGATTTGTTTTCTAGAAGAAAACTTGAACAACAAAATCAATGACTGAGGAAGGACAATTGGTAGGGTTTTACTCATATTGCCTTTTTACTGACAGCATCGGTAGTAAAGCCGGTACCTTCAACTCAATTCTATGGCAAATACTTTAAACCAGTAACTGGATTCCCCTAGCCCTGACACTAACAAATCTGCACTTTGCAAAAGTCATTTCTCTCTGTGGCCCTCAGTTTCCTCATTGCAAAAAACAAAGATGCTGCACTAGATGACTTCAAAGCTCCAGAAGACAGTAACCCTTTGGGCTCTCTAACTTATCCTCAAAGAAAAACTGAGTATGTAGAAGGGTAGGTGAGGTTTCAGACTTTACCTTGATTTTCACCAAAGGTAAAGTAGCTTAAAAGAGCATACTACTGGGGTTGGCATTGTGGGGCAGTGGGTAACACTGCCTCCTGTGATCCCAGCATCCCATATGGGTACCGGTTTGAGTCCCGGCTGCCCCACTTCTGACCCGGCCAGGACTTGAATCAGTGCTCATACAGGATGTGGGTGTTGTAGGTGGTGGCTTGGCCTGCTATGCCACGATGCTGGCCAGAAAATTGTGCTTTCTGCACTGCATGTGTTCACAGAGACTATACATTAAACTTCATTATGAAAGCCCTGTGAGTTCTTTGGATTAAATACCAGATTTCAGGCCTAAGAATGATGTCCATGCACAGAGTACACCCAGAGGAACAAGTCCCCTCTCCCATTGCTTATGCAACCTCCCAGGCCTAGCTCAGCACAGTTTTATTAAAATTTCCATTGGCATAACTCATTTATGATTAAATAGTCTCCCTACTTTTTCAAGAGTAAAAGAATGCAGCTAACTCTTGATAGCCTGCATCAACTGGGGACATGGATCACAGGGATAAATTAAACCCATAAATAACTCAGAACCCTCATTTAGGCCAAGGACTTCAATCTCCTTCCTCAACCAACCTTTTCTGAAAGCTGCTAACAAAGTGTTCAAATCACGTTAAATGGAACGCCTTTGACCAGGGTTAGCTCTAAGTGAGATTGAGAGATAGTTCCTTGCTACCCTCTGCCCCCAGGACCCCCACGGCCTCCTTGCTCTGTATCCCACTCTCTTAATAATCTTCCTAAATGCCAAATCACATTCTCCACCTTAGCTGATCATTTTGCAGCTCCTGACATTGGCAAGCATTCCTGTTTACCTGAGTCCTGCCTTTGGCTTCTCTCTCTCCTCTCCCATGGATCTCCTCCTACCATGTCAATTATGCTATTTTGGGATATCTTGTATGTTAGTCCCTTCTCCTGCCCACCAACACCACCACCATTTTTGATCTGTATGGTCTTCCTGGGAGACATCACTCACAATCATAGGTCCAACTATGAGGCCATAAAACATGCCTCTCCTTTAAACTCTTTTTAAAAAAAAAAATACATAGTAGATGCTTAGCAAATGCTCATGACGCTAAACTGAATCAACAAAAATGGGTATGTACTTCTAGTATAAAGTTGAAGTTAGGTTGTATACGGAATGTGTGTTTCTCTCACATCCCATCTGCACATCTGCATGACTCCTTGCCTGGGGTTTTGCTGCCCTTAGCCCAGGAACTGGGTTCCACCCCTCTTTTCCAGCACAAATCTAGCATATCCCTGCTCTCATGTATTTCATGCCCCAGGGACTGTAGTTGTCAGACAAGGCTGGGGCTTATAGCTCTACAGCTTTGCTAATGCCCTCACTTTGTACTCAACTCCAATTCACCTGCAAAGCCCCACCTGCAATGCCAGCTCCCCTGTGTAGTCTTACCCAGCTCTCTCTCTATTCAAGTCGAATTCTGTACATTGCTCAGCACACTCTGAAAACACACTTCACTTAGACCCATCTGTAACAACAACATTGAGTACACTGAAACACAAGTGATGTCGTTCACTGCCTTAATTATATAGCAAACTTCTTAAAAGTAGGGGCTCTGTTCTATTCAACTCAGTATCTCACATGACTGGCACAGTGCCTGACACATAGGGATCTTATCCTTTGCATTGAGGTAAATGGTTTTGACTGACCACAAGGTGAAAGTTATGGATTACGTTGGGCAAGCTTTAGGTTAGGGTCTGAAATGGATGCTTGGGCCAGAGTGAGGAAGTTGGCAGACTGAATAGAGGGTGTTATGAACTGAGACATGTACTAGATGTGGCTTTTTCCTGCCAATGCACATTCCTTTTACAACATCTGCTGCCTCCATGGTTGTGTGACCCCCCCCCCATCACATGGCATCACTTCTTATCAGAGGCAGAGATGATTGGTCCAAGGGCAGACAACTAACCCAACGGGAACCCAACAAACAGGCTGGCAAGTACATCATGTTTTAGCCGAGAAAGAGAAGGAGAGCAGATCAGATTTCTATGCTGGGAATTCAGAAATGGAACTCTGAGACAGTTAATAACTAAATCTTAAGAATTATAATCTAAAAAGGTCTCCAGTAAGCATTGGCCATGGTGACTTTTGAAAACCCATGTCATAAGTAAGCAGAGTAAACCAGACAGCAGAAAAACAGAGAATATTACAGGAAAGGAGGGAAGAGAAGGGATGTTTACTCTCAATAACTCCCTAGAGCTCTGGTTCTGTTCTCTTTTACCCCTGATATAATCTCTTTTATTCCTTACAACAGTCAAAATGAAATAAAGAAAGTTGCAGGAAAGGAAGAATGACAATTCTGAAGACAAACTATGATTTGTCTAAAGCTGAATCTGTATATAGGAAAATGAAAACCAATTATTTGTTCTACTCTCCTGAATCCCACTTTCCAGCCTCTACTCTCACAATCTGTCAATAAGCCTCTAATCCTAGAGCTATGAATTACATCCTTGAAATAAATAGGTTTTTATGGAGCTTCTGGAAAATCAACTATGACTTGTGTGTGTAAAATTTTTTTTAATTTACTTAAGAAATATAAACTTCATGCATTTCATATATACAAATTTAGGAACACAGTGATTCCTCCCACCCAATCTCCCTCCCATCCATACTTCCACGCTTCTTCCTCCTCTCTCATTCCTATTCTTATTTTTTACAAAGATGTATTTTCATTTACTTTTATACTCATAAGATTAACCCTACACTAAATAGAGGGATCAACAAATAGTATGACGAAAAATGTAAAAAAAGAAAAAGTAAGCAAACAAAAGGCATTGTTTCTCAACAGTCAAGACAAGGGCTGTTCAAAATCATCACATCATAAAGTGTCAATTTCACTCCTATAGATTACATTTTAGGTACTCTATTAGTTACCACAGATCAGAAAGAACATATGGTATTTCTTTTTGAGACTAGCTTATTTCACTAAATATAATGGTTTCTAGTTGCACCCATTTTGTTGCAAATGAGAGGATTACTTTTTTTACCACCATATAGTATTCCACAGTGTATATACACTATAATTTTTTTTAATCCAGTCTTCAGTTGATGGACATCTGGGTTGATTCCATATCTTAGCTATTGTGAATTAAGCTTCAATGATTTCATTTCCCTTGGGTAAATTCCCAGGAGTGGGATGGCTGGGTCATATGTAAGGTCTATATTCAGCTTTCTGAGGTATCTCCATACTTTCTGCCACAGAGGCTGCATCAGTTTACATTCCCACCAAGAGTAGATTAGGATACTCTTTCCACCACAACCTTGCCAGCATTTGTTTGGTGATTTTAGCATTAGAGTCATTCTAATGGGGGTCTGGTGGAACCTCATTGTTGTTTTGATTTGCATTTCTCTGATGGCTAGGGATCCTGAGCATTTTTTTATGTGTCTGTTGGTCTTTTGAATTTACTTTTGAAAAATGTCTGTTCAGGTCCTTTGCACATTTCTTTATTTGTTGAGTTTCTTTATTTGTTGAGTTTCTTGAACTCTTTATATAGATTCTGGAAATTAATCCTTTATCAGTTGCATAGTTTGCAAAAATATTTCTCCCATTCTGTTGGTTGTCTTTTCACTTTGTTGAGTGTTTCTTTTGCAGTGCAGAAGCTTCTCAGTTTTAAGAATCTCATTTGTCAATTTGGGCTTTGATTGCCTGTGCTTCTGAGGTCTTTTACAAGAAGTCCTTGCCAATGCCAACATCTTATAGGGTTTCCCCAGTGTTCTCTGGTAATGTGTTGATATTGGGTCATAGATTTAGGTCTTTGATCCATTTTGAGTAGATTTTTGTGTAAGGTAGGGGTCTTGTTTCATGCTTCTACATATGGAGATCTAGTTTTCCCAGCACCATTTATTGAAGAGATTGTCTGTTCCAGAGATTGATTTTTGCTCCTTTGTCAAAGATAAATTGGTTATAGATGAATGGGATGATTTCTGGCTTTTTATTCTGTTCCATTGGTCTATACATCTTTTTGTGCCAGTATCAGGCTGTTTTGACTATAACTGCCATGCAGTATGTCTTGAGATCTGGTACTGTGATGCCTCCAGCTTTGTTTTTGTTGTTTAAGACTGCTTTAGCTAATCAGGGTCTCTTGTGTTTACACATGATTTTTAGTATCATATTTTCTAGATCTGAAAAGAATGTTGTTGGTATTTTAATTGGGATCCCATTGAATATATAAATTGCTTACAGTAGCATGGACATTTTAATGATATTGATTCTTCCAATCCATGAAAATGGAAGATTTTTTCACTTTTTTATGTCTTCTATTTCATTTTTTAATGCTTTGTAATTTTCATCATAGATATCTTTGACGTCCATGGTTAAATTTATTCCAAGGTATTTAATTTTTTTGCAGTTGAGAATGGGATTGATCTTAGAAGTTCTTTCTCAGCTATGACATTGTCTGTATGTACACCGCTATTGTTTTTGTTTTGATTTTCTAGCCTGCTACTTTACCAAACTCTTTTATGATTTCCAATAGACTCTTAGCGGAGTCCTTTGGATCCCCTATATATATAGAATCATGTCATCTGCAAATAGGGATAGTTTAACTTCCTCCTTCCCAATTTGTATCCCTTTGATTTCTTTTTCTTCTCTAATGGCTCTGGCTAAAATTTCCAGGACTATACCTAACAGCAATGATAAGAGTAGGCATTTTTGTCTGGTTCTGGATCTTAGTAAGAATGCCTCCAATTTTTCCCCATTAGGTAAGATGCAGGCTGTGGATATGTCATAAATTGCCTTGATTGTGTTGAGGAATGTTCCTTCTATATCCAATTTTGCTTAAGGTTTTCTTTTTTTAACTTTTATTTAGTAAATATAGATTTCCAAAGTACAGTTTATGGATTACAATGGCTTTGCAAGGTACAGTATTCTGGGTTTACAGGGTTTTTTTTCTCTTAAGACTTGGACTATTTCTTGCCACTCTCTTCTAGACTGTAGAATTTCTGATAAGAAGTTAGCTATAACTCTAATTGGAGATCCTCTGAAAGTAATCTGTTTTTTCTCTCATGTACATTTTAGTATCTTTTCTTTATGCTTTACTGTAGAAAGTTTGACTACAATGTGTTGTGGTAAAGATCTTTTCTGGCCATGTCTGTTAGGAGTTCTATGTGCTTTCTCTACTTGGATGTCCCTTTCTTTATCCAAAGTAGGCAAGTTTTTTGTAATTATTTCACTGAATAGGTCTTCTAGTCCATTCTCTCCACACCTTCAGGAACTCCTAAGAACATATATTGGGTCATTTAATAGTATCCCATAAATCTCCAACAGTGTTTTAAGTTTCCTAATTTCTACTTTTTTTTTTTTTTCGGTCTGACTGTAGGATTTCCAAAGATTTGTGTTCTAGTGCTGATACACTTTCTTCTGCCTCACCAAGTTTGTTATTAAGGCTTCCCACTGCATTTTTATTTGATCTATTGGAGTCTTCTTTTCTAGTATATCATTTTGATTTCTCTTTAAAATCTCAATTTCATGGGAAAAAATCATTCACGTCACATATGATTTTCTTTAGTTCATGGATTTACTTTGATTGCTTTTCAGTAATCCTATAATTAATTTTTAAGTTCCATTTCTGGCATTTTATTAATCTCTTCATATTTGCATTCTAATACTGAAACGTTGTTGTGTTTTTTGATGGGGTCATGGTGTCTTCCTTATTTTTGCTTCTTGAATTTCTGCATTTATTTTTAGGAGTTAATTTATTATAATTCTGCATTTATTTGGGGCGTTAATTGTTGCTGTTTTTTTCCTCTGATAGCTTTTATCTTTGATCTGTGCCTCTGTGACTTAGTGGAATGTCTGTGCTCTCAGTGAATACTGAGCAGTGTGTGGTGGATGTGGCTAGACTGTGGTCAGTGTTCCAGAGTGTGGTGAGTATCCAGGGTAACACCCAAGTTGGGCATTGTTGCTCTCCTCTTATTAACATTAACAAAGTGAGGGGAATGGTCACATCTGTTGGTGTGATCACCCACTCACCTCCAAGCTGAGCAATGCCTTGGCGTTAGTCCCCAGTGTGTTCAACATTCATCCACACCGTCGTATGAACCACACAAATGATCATTGCACTCCTCACGGAGAGCGTGGTTCCAGCTGCAGTGAACTACTGTGGCAACCAAGGAGCTTCAAGAGTGCGGCTCTGGGGGCTGGCACTGAGGTGCAGCAGGTAAAGCTGCTTCCTGCAGTGCTGGCATCCCATATGGGCACTGGTTCAAGTCCTGGCTGCTCCACTTCCAAACCAGCTCTCTGCTATGGCCTGGGAAAGCAGTAGAAAGAATATGGCCCAAGTCCTTGGGCCCCTGCACCTGTGTGGGAGACCCAGAAGAAGCTCCTGGATCCTGGCTTTGAATCGGCCCAGCTCCAGCCATTGCAGCCATTTGGGGAGTGAACCAGCAGATGGAAGACCTCTCTCTCTCTCTCTTTCTCTCTCTGCCTCTGCCTCTCTGTAACTCTGCCTTGAAAATAAATAAATAAATAACTTAAAAATAAAAGTGTGGCTCTGCACCTAGAGCTTGCCCAGAACCCCAGCTACATCCTGCTCCCTCTCACATAGTTACCATGTTTTCACAGTCTCAGCACTGAAGGCTCCCACAGTCAAGAAGCACAAGGGTATCCACTCTACCCTGCTAGCCTTTCCTGTCCAAAGAGAGACTGGGGGACTCCCCGAGCTGCTGCCCATGTGTGTTCCCCTGGGGTGGATCAAGTTGGATCCCCCCAGCTAGACTCAGAGTCAGTGGGGAATGTGGATTCTTTCCCCCTGATAAAATCCCTGTATCACAAGCATGCACCATACCTGGTGGCCACAGCCCTACTCCTCTCACAGTTCTGCTGGGCATGTAGAAGAGTCCCTGTGGGTGGCACTTCCCTTCACTGGTCATGGCTCCCCCTCCCTGCCTGTTGCCCCATGTGCACAGTGGAGCTGGTTCTGTTGCCCCACTGGCAAGGTGGAGACAGTCCCCACCAACTGACTCAAACTGTTGTGGTTGCCTCTGCGACAGGATAGAGACTGTCTGTCCTCTGCTAGTGACTTGGTGCACTCAGAAGAGCTGGAGCAGCTGCTACCTGCTTATGTCCAAAATGGCGGCAGCCCTCCCACAGGGTCCTGGTGTGGTGCAGGGGAGAAGGGGAGAGGGAGTAATGCTGCCCGTTTTTTTCTTTTCTTTCTCTTTTTTCCCCTCTGGGTGAGCCGTTGTTCAACTGCCCTGAGGGTTCCAGGCCAAATTCAAAAATGGTGCAGTCTGCAAGGCTCTCCCTCCAGCTGAATCAACAATGGCACAGGCCAGGCAGTCTGACCTCACCTTGCTCACCCAGAACAGGCTGCCGGGTCCTTGGCTGTGTTCGTGCTCACTGCAGGGCAGCTGCGCCTTCCATGTAGGTGCAGGGCATTTCCAGTGCTTTCCCACTGCAACATTCCCCTGAGAGGGTACTTTCTCCACTTTCTTTTCCTGCCAAGTTCACCTACCCTAGAGCAGACCTCCCTGTCACTATTCCACCATCTTCTCTCAGCTCAACTATATGACTTGTAACCCTTTTAAAAATGCGATACAGTGACTTCCAAGATCATCCACTCAACAAGTATTTACTGGGTACCTACTGTGTGCAAGACACCAAGCAAGGAACTTGTATAACAGGAATGGTCCTGGGGCCAGTGCTGTGGCGTAGCGGTAAAGCTGTTGCCTGCAGTGCTGGCTTCCCATATGGGCACCAGTTTGAGTCCCGGCTGCTCTGCTTCCAATGCAGCTCTCTGCTATGGCCTGGGAAAGCAGTGAAAGATGGTCCAAGTCCTTGGGCCCCTGCACCCACGTAGGAAACAGAAGAAGCTCCTGACTCCTGGCTTCAGATCGGCGCAGCTCTGTTCATTGCAGCCATTTGGGGAATGAACCAGTGAATGGAAGAAATTTCTTTCTCTCTCTCTCTCTCTCTCTCTCTCTCTGCCTCTGCCTCTGCCTCTCTGTAATTCCACCTTTCAAATGAGGAAGACCTCACTCTGTCTCAGCTTCTGTCTGTAACTCTGTCTTTGAAATACACAAACTAAAAATCTTTTTAAAAAGAAAAAAAAGAGGAATGGTCCCTATTCTCAAGGACTTCACACATAAGTCTATGTATGCAGAAGTAGAGAAACAAATAATTGCAAATTTGTGTTATATATTACAAATAAAGCAAGTGAAAAACCTGAGAAAAAGAATAACAAGAGAAACCTGTGAGGGGACATTTTAGCCAAGACCTAGAGGAAGTACAGCACCCAGACCAGGAACAGTGCATGAGCAGAAGATGCAGCTGAGTGCCAGGCTCTGCGCCACTTCTGACAGCAACAGTCTGTGGAATCAATCCCACAGATGCAAGATGAAGAGATGTGGTCAACATTAACCACAACCAGAACAATAATGTATGATAAGTCACGTATGGAAGACTTTTTGAAAAAACAAATCCAGTTTTCCAACTGACTCGCATTTGACCTTAAGAAAAGTTTGTCTGAGAGTCCAAGATGGCTGAATAGGGAAAAGACATGCTAATTATTATTATTATTTTTTTTTTTTGGACAGGCAGAGTTAGTGAGAGAGAGAGACAGAGAGAAAGGTCTTCCTTCCGTTGGTTCATTTCCCAAATGGCCACCATGGCCGGCGCTGCGCTGATCCAAAGCCAGGAGTCGGATGCTTCCTCCTGGTCTCCCATGCGGGTGCAGGGCCCAAGCACTTGGGCCATCCTCCACTGCCTTCCCGGGCCACAGCAGAGAGCTGGACTGGAAGAGGAGCAACTGGGATAGAATCCGGCGCCCCAACCAGGACTAGAACCCGGGGTGCCAGCACCACAGGAGGAGGATTAACCAAGTGAGCCACAGCACCAGCCAAGACATGCTAATTTTGATGAGGAGAAGATAGCAGAAGAAAGGGAAGAAATGTATTCCCAGGGGAGAGCTGGAGAGAAGTATGCACTGCAAATTCTACAAAAAAGAAGTCGTCAAGTGGCATGGAAAGAATGGATGCACAATAGTGAGAGGGGGCACCACACAAGACTTCTGCAGCCAGGGGCCAGAGGAGATGCCAGCATATCAGACTGAGGCGAGAGCAGACTGCAGCAGCCTGTCACTGGTAGAGGTAAAGCCTTACAGACCACACTGACTTTGCGTTTGGCCTGGAGCCCTAGAGGGTAGTAGGGTATCCAACTAATCCAGCAAAGGAAAAGCACATTTCTTTCTCTCATCCAGCTAAAATGGTGTCCAGCAACCCACGGGAAGGAGCCATCTTGACACCAGTAGTGGCCATGGTGGCTCTTACATGCACAACCAAGGAATTTTACCAGAGGGAAAATCTGTGCTTCCCACTGACTTTGAGTCTGGCTTGGAGGGCTGACAGGGGGCTGGGCACTCACAGGCACCGGGGACTGCCAAGGTGCAACATCCACAGGCAGGTGGCTCTGGAAATCACTCTGCTCTCTCTGTGGTCAGGGCAGGCTAGAGGGGCAGAGGGGATCCTCTGAACCCTGTGACTGGGAGTCTTGCACACTGTGACTATGGGAATCCTGTGACTGCACCACAGGCCATGGTGTATAGCTGGGTCTCTGCACAATCACTGTGTCTGGCGTCAGAGGCTCAAAGCTCCCTGACTGACTGGAGGCGGGTCATTGCAAAGGTTTCCATGCGCACACTGAGGACTGCACAGATCCTTTGTGCAATTCATGTGCCAGAGTAGGTGAGGGTTCTAGACACTGTCAGCTAACCCTGGGCATTGATCACCTTGGAAGAGGGGAGGTGAGGTTGTGATTACACTAGCAGGCATGAACATACACTCCTCCTTGCTAACAATATAGGAGTATCACCCTAGATTGTCGCCCCACACTTTTGCACTGACCAGAGCTCCCTGACCCCACCCTGCACACACCTTTGCACACTCACTAAAGGAGCAGACTCCACTAAGCCACAGTGGCATACTTCAGAGATAAAACCTATCAGTGAAGAAAACCTACAAGTGTTTCCACAATGCCTGAAACTAAAAGCAGAATTACAAGATAAAAGAACAAGAAAGACAACATGACTCCCTCACGGGAACACAACATTCAATATTCGAATGAGAAGACAGATTGGTGAAATGCCTAAAAAGGAATTCAAAAGAACGATCATAGGATTACTCAGAAGCAATGACAAGCAAATGCCTGAGTTAAAGCAATCCATACATAACATGGATGAAAAATCTCATGACAAAGAGATTTAAGAGAAATCAAACTGAAATATTAGAAATGAAGAATTCAATATGTCAAAAAATAAAATGGAAAGCATTAAAAAACAAGAAGGGTTAGAGCATAGGTGGGAGGGAGAGTAGGGTGAGAAATATCTGTTATATAAAATACACGAAGGTTATATAACTTAAATAAAATTATAAAAAACAGAAACATTAAAAACAGTATTTGAGATTCATGAGATACTATCAACCGACTCAACATACAGGTCTTAGGAATTTCTGAAGGTGTAAAAATGAGAATGGATTAGAAGGCCTATTCAGTGAAATAATTACATAAAAATTCCCTAATTTGGAGAAAGGGATGTTCAAGTACACAAAGCACAAAGAATCCCTAACAGACATGACCAGAAAAGATCTTCATCACAACACATTGTAGTCAAACTTCCCACAGTAAAACAAAAAGAAATGATTCTAAAATGTGCAAGAGAGAAAAACCATGTTACCTCCAGGGAATCTCCAATTGAGACTGACAGTTGATTTCTCATCAGAAACCCTACATGCTAGGAGAAAATGGAGAGACACAGTCCAAGTCTTAAAAGAAAAATAAAACTGTCAACTCAGAATACTGTATCTACCCTCCAAAGCTCTCATTTATGAATGAATGTGAAACAAATTGAATTTGTCAGCACTTATAAAAGATGTTTAAGGATGTACTACACATAGAAACACAGAAACGTGGTCATCACTATGAAAGAAGGTGAAGACAGAAAATCTCCCAGTAAAAGTACAAAGGAAATCCAAAGTAAACAATAGGAGTATTTATGAGAAAACGGCAGCACCAAGTCATTATTTATCAATAGTAACCTTCATGGAAATGGCTTAAACTCTCTGATTAAAAGATACAGATTGGCTGAATGGATTAAAAAACATTACCTATCTATCATCTGCCTACAAGAAACACACCTGATGAACAAAGATACAAGCAGACTGAAAGTGAAAGGATGAAAAAAGACATTCTATGCTCATGGAAAGCAAAAACAAGCAGGTATACCCATGCTAGTATTAGACAATATAAACTTTAATAGAAAAACTGTTCAAAGAGGCTAAGAACGGCATTATGTAATGAATAACAGATAAATTCAACAGGAAGATATGACCATAATAAATGTATATGCACCCAATACCAGGGCACCTGGCTATTTAAAACAAATGTTTTTAAAAAAATTTAACAATTTGTTTTTAAATTTAAATAAATTGTATCTAAAGGGAGACACAGACTTCAATATAATAGTAATAGGGGACTTCAACATCCCACTTTCATCAAAGGACAGATCAACTAGACAGAAAAATCAACAAAGAAACAGCAGAGCTTATCAACACCATGGATCAAATGGACCTGATATCTACAGAACATCTTATCCCACAGATGACTGTGTCTATGAAATAGGCTTTGTAAAGGTGGAAGATGCTCAGAGATGAGCCAGCCTCCTGCTGTTTTACAGCATTGCAAACTGACTTGCGCAATGACTTGAGCCAATGCACACCACAGTGCACAGAATTCTGCTTCCCATAGGGTTCACACAAGCATGAGCACAGTGACTGTGGTCAGTATGATCCTCAGGCAACAGGGACAGCCTTAGCCAAGAAGACTTCCTGTTCTTGGCTGACCTTGGGCATTCCTTCCTGCATTCTGCAGGTGGTTTTCTGGGTTCTCCACATTTTCTTATCTCACACTAGGACAAGCTACTTAGCCTCTTAAGTGTCTTCCTCCATAAAATGCTGATCTTTGTGCAAAAAAAAAAATGATATCTCAATAGATACAGGGAAAGTATTTGATAAAATACAACATCCTTTTATGATGAAAGCCTTAAGCAAATTGGATATAGAGGGAAGATTCCTCAACACAATCAAGGCAATATTGGAAGAACTTCCACTAAGGTCTAGAACCAGACTAGGATGCCTACTTTCATCATTGCTATTCAACATAGTCTTGAAAGTTTTAGCCAGAGTCGCTGGGCGAGAATGTTAAATAAATGTTAAAATAGTCACAAAGTCATTAAAACTGTATTAGTATATAATTTTTAACAATTTTAACAAATATTTAAAACAGAAGTTGACAAAACAGTGTGTTTGCAGCAAAACTGATACACACAAGCCTATCTAGCTGTGTTTTTCTTAGTTTTTAATTTTATTCTCCTGAAACTTAAGCTTCCCTTCCAACTCTCAAGATAATAAAAAGAAATACATAGAAAGTCTGGGCCAGCGCCGCGGCTCAGTAGGCTAATCTTCCGCCTTGCGGCGCCAGCACACCGGGTTCTAGTCCTGGTTGGGGCACCGGATTCTGTCCCGGTTGCCCCTCTTCCAGGCCAGCTCTCTGCTGTGGCCAGGGAGTGCAGTGGAGGATGGCCCAAGTGCTTGGGCCCTGCACCCCATGGGAGACCAGGAGAAGCACCTGGCTCCTGCTTTTGGATCAGCGCGGTGCGCCGGCTGCGGCAGCCACTGGAGGGTGAACCAACGGCAAAAAGGAAGACCTTTCTCTCTCTCTCACTGTCCACTCTGCCTGTCAAAAAAAAAAAAAAAAGAAAAGAAAGAAATACATAGAAAGTCTAAACTCTAAAACTGTCTAGTAAAATCCACTTATGTTTCCCATAAGAGGTTTTCCTCCAAGTCACCGAAAACCCTATTACATCCCCAAAAAATGCTCAGGCACCCCCTCCCCCTAAACAGAATAAGCTTGTGGTCATCTACAGTGCATCCTCTCCACACTTCCTACTTTACTATAAAGCCTCTATTTGCATTTCTCCAAGCATAATCTCAGTGTCAAGAGACCTGCACTCCCACCTGCCTGGCAGTCTCAAAGACTGATGCATGCACACTGCTTCCGACAAACTCTGCTTCTTGGTCTTTTTCAAAGGATGATTCTGCTTTCCTGGATTCAGATCACTTCGACTTGGCTTTGAGGTCACAACTGTTCTCCAGTCATCTCCATCTAGACCTCAGCTGTCAAGGACTCCGAGGAGAATTTGAGCCACTGATCAGAGACCTCCTAATCACACATTCAAAACAAACCTTCTCACAGATGTACCACCTAGTACTTTTGTGACACCACTGTAGAACACATTGTGAATTTAGGAATCCTGCTGACTATCACGTTAATGACATTCGCTTTCGGGTCTTCTAGGGACTGCTCCCAGACCTGATCCCTTGGACAGTTAAATGGGTATTTCATGCTCGTATTTTGCTGAGTCAGAACGACCTGTAGTTATATATGTGCTCTACCACATGCTTGTTCATACGCCCATTACTATCCTCCTTAGGCTTTCTAAGCCTTGGCTTTGTCATCTATAAAATGTGAGTGCCAGCAATAGCCATTTCAATTCAGTTGCCATGAGGTTAAATAATCACTTAGCACAGTTTCTGGCATAGTACAAGCAGATAAGAAGTGATCGCTTTTATGGAGGTGACAGTCTTGGTTAGCTAAGGTGTAACCTTCATGCGGCCTCACGGCACATCCTCAGCCCATTTTAGAGTACATTAGGTTATATAGCCATAACTTAGGCCAGGATACTTTCATCTAAGAACACATCAAAATACAGCATGCTACTCTGATATGCTCAACGGCCTGCTGTACGTGGCTATGTCCTCAAAGACAAGGATGCTGTCCAAAACCTGTTTATTTTCTGCGTCGCAATGCTGCTTTGTGAAAACATCTTACACCTTTCTCTGTTTTTCATTTGCTCTCCCTTTGGAACTGCCAATTCCATTTCTCAAATAACTTCAACAAGTGTATGAAAATTCATACAGCTCGTCAGGACACAGACCCAGGTATACAAGTAGTCTATAGAACTGTCAAGTGTTTGGGCTGTCACCCCTGCCATGCGAGCACAGAGGAGTCTGGGAAATGAATGTGCGTGGGGCACAGAAGCAGCCAAAGTGGCCGTGAGGGACTTGCATTCATTGCAGACTTAGCTCAAGATACTACTTCTCTCCAGTCTGATAATAAACAAAAATGGTCTTACACAACTATTTTTGCAACATAAGCAAGGTCTGACACATTTCAAAAAGCCCCCAGATTAATTGGAAGCATAAGTGAAATCTCAGGAGAAAACTTACTTTGTTTTCTGAGAAAGCATTTGCCACTTAGGAAGGCAGTAGTGGCTTATTAAGGTGGTGTGTATTTGGAAGCTGTCTCCCTTTCACAGATTTTATGATGTATTACTTTTCCTTTTTTCTTTTCTTTTGTTGTTGTTGGCTTCAGGGCCACTTAATGATTTGACACACAGCTGTCACCATGCTGCAATGCTCTTCTTATAGAGTGGCACCAAAATGCTACAGAGCTAATTGACGTCCCTCTATGGTTTTTTAATGATATTTTTATTTATTTGAAAGTGGGTGTTTCAGAGAGAGAGAGAGAGAAAGAGAGACACACAGAGGGATCTTGTATCTGTTGGTTCATTCTCCAGATGGCTGCAATGGCCAAAGCTGGGCCAGGCTGAAGCCCTGAGCCAGGAGCTTCATCAGGGTCTCTCACATGGGTGACATGGGCCCAAGTACTTAGGCCATCTTCTGCTGCTTTTCCCAGGCCATTAGCAGGGAGCTGGATCAGAAGTGGATAGCCAGGATTTGAACAGGTGCCCATACAGGATGCTGGCATCACAGGCAGTAGCTTTACCTGCCACACCATGATGCCACCTCCCCATAGGGATTTCTTGACCAACAGTAGATCACTACATTACCCCTAATGACTGCTACTGTATTTACGAAAGAAAACCCTATTTACCACCACCTACAATGGAACAGAAACTTCCTGACTTGGTCTACTAATGCCTGCTTTCGGGATTGTCCCTGAGATCACCTAGGGTCCATTCTAACCCATTAGTTTGTGATCTAGAACAAAAAGATCATTAGATAATAATTCCAAAGGAGAAAAATTAGGCCCCACTACAAGAATCAAAATCAGTAACTGCTTGGGAATTTCTTGATTACTTTCTTCTCTTTGCAAATTCTTTCACTTCAAACTTTGCAAGAGGCCAGGAAAGGAGGACGAATTCTAGATGCCATGGTTTACAGACTAGCAGTAGAGTTACACAATGGCACCAGGAGCAGAGAACAAACTGGACAGATGTGGCTCAGAATAGAGCTGCCTGAGATGTGTATATCACGGGCCTCTTGAGGGGGCCCTGTGCTGTTTGATGATATTGTGCTAACAGCCTACCAACTTCTCTTGGCTTTTTAATGCCACTAAAATGATTCAAGACACACACAAAGGAAACCAAAATACTGTGGGTAATAATCCCAGATCTGCTTCTGTCATGTGTTCAAATGTGTGAGCTTCAAGGTCTTAGATGCTGTCATTTGGTATCTGTCCCACCAAATGTTCTAACAAAAGATCATTAAGAGCAGGACAATATTCAGGGGCCAGAACTGTGGTACAGTGAGTAAAGCCACCACTAGCTGAGCCAGCATCCAATATGGGCTCTGGTTCAAGTCCCGGCTGCTGCACTTCCAATCAAGCTCCCTGCTAATGCACCTGGAAAAGCAGAGAAAGACAGCCCTGGTACTTGGGCCCCTGTACCCACACGAGAGAACCAGAGGAAGCTCCTGGCTCCAGGCTTCAGATTGGCCCAGCTCCAGCCATCGCGACCATTGTGGGAGGGGGCCAGCAGATAGATCTCTCTCTCTCTGTAACTCTACCCTTCAAATAGATAAATAAATCTTTAAAAAAATGAAACAATCACAGACACCTCAGATCCTGGTGAAGTTGACCACAGTTCTGGGTATAAATGACCTCTTCTTCAGTTCAGGCTACAGAATGTCCCCATGGGGGAACACAAAGGACCTAAACCATCCATTTGCATACACAGTGTGGACTCTAAGGAACTACCTGGGATCCATCTTCTTTTGGAGAGAGAGAGAGAGAGAATATTAGAGAGAGAGAGAGAACGAGAGAGAGAGAGAGAGAGTGTCCTGTCCCGTGGGACGTCAACTAGGGCCAAGCACCTAGAAGGAGGAATGAAAGGGGCAGGAGACACAAGGAAGGCAGCAAGACAAGAGTTCTGATCAAGCTGCAAAGTTATTTTTTACACAGGGGTTTATATGCTTCTTAGGGGAAGCAGTAGAGGGTGGGAAAGAGGAGCTGTTTCAGGATCTGTTCAGGGTTGAAGGTCAGGTGGCAGGACATAGTTATCGCAAGCAGGCACGTGTTATACGTGTTATCTTAAGCACAGGATGTTCTTTAGTTATCGCAGAATGTTTCAGTCCTCAGGGCAAGAGGCTATGCAGACACCTTTCCACGCCTAGAGCTATTAGGGAGGGGGAGAGTGTCCCCAACAAGAGAGATTTGCCTGACTTAACTCTTCCATAGTCTTCATTAGCATTGCTTCGTTATTCCAGGAGATTCTTGCTGAGGCAAGCAACTTGATCATTCATTACAAGAATTTCTTGAAAGACCAACAACTCTTCACCCTGTTGTCAAATTGCCGTCCTTACTCAATCAAGGGTCTACATTTAAGGACCCGCTTTAAATTAAATGTCCAATTCTCAATAAACCCAGCCTTGCTTTTGCCTTTCCATGGGTTGCCTGTACTTGGTCAAGGAGGTATTCTCCCACACAAGATCAGCTACAAACTCGGTTCTGCCTTTTTGCCTAGTGTTAGACAATTAGAAAGAGATTCAATTGGAAGACTCAAAAAATGCAGTTGGATTCTGGCTTTCCCTCCCAGAGAAATAAACACTCAATTTTGAACAGTTTCCTTATTTACATTTCAATGAGTAATAACAATAACTTTCTCATAGGATTGAATATTAGATAAAATAATATATGTGAATAAAAGCACTTTAAGTTTTAAAGCTATACATTAGTTACTATTAATCAGTTACCAGATAATAATTAGATAACAATACTCCTGGAATAATCATCAAACTGACTTTCCACCAAGGCTACCCCTCCCCATGCTGAGCCCTAGGGCTCCCAGAGATCTCTAGATAATCTGGGGTTCCCTACTTCCTGTAAAGAATAACTTGCTTTCATCAAAACATCTCAATATCATTCCATTTTAACATGCAAATCTTTCAATATATTTTTCAAAAATTAAAAAAATAAAAATCAAGATATAACCAATGTATAGTCCAAGTTTATCTTCCAGTAAGTGAATATCAGTGTAAAGATCTGAATCTATTAAGTCAATCTTTATTTAAGATACTGCAAACAGTAATTTTTTAAGGAAAATGTTGAAGGA
Source organism: Oryctolagus cuniculus (assembly GCF_964237555.1). Classification (NCBI taxonomy): domain Eukaryota; kingdom Metazoa; phylum Chordata; class Mammalia; order Lagomorpha; family Leporidae; genus Oryctolagus; species Oryctolagus cuniculus. Next base: position 83,866,149 of record NC_091439.1, on the reverse strand, counting down.
TTTTAGTAAGAAGTTTAGCAGTTTATTATATCATTGGTATTCAAATAGACTTTGGAAAACATGACTGAATAATCCTCATGAATCAGATATCTACAGAAAAACTGCGTCCTGGTATTAAAATAGACCATGATTTATTCATTTATCTGCCTGGTCACAGTGAGCACCATTTTTCTCTAAGCACTTGGCACCCTGACATATACACTAAAAGGCAATTTTCTCATCTTCTTTGGAAACAGATACTTTCTTGACATTGCAAAATACTCCCAAATCTACCTGCCACAAAGATTGCTTTAAGATAAGAACTTTCTTTTTTCATCTAAAATAATTATTGGAGACGCTTTCCCGAAAGTGAAAGAGCAGCCAGCCAGGGAGGGTGAAATAACAGAACAAATAGTCATCAAGAGCCAAAGACAAAGCTGAACTTCGTGGAACCCAGGGAAGGCTGTTCCTCCAGAACTGTGCGATGCTACAAATGACATTTTAACTGGATACTAAAGAAGGAACAAATATCTTAGCACTTTGGGCTGTTCAGACATTTCAATTGAATTTTTGTGACCCCTAGGTCCATTGTGAAGGAAAACGGAAGGCCTTCTCCATAACCCATGCAGAGGAGTAGGTAGGAGCACAGGGGCTGTCTGCACCTGTCCCTGAGCCCAGCCCTGAAACCTGGAGAGCCGGCTACTGGCTGCCTTTCTGTTGCTCCTCCAGACCCATGCCCCATCTGACTCCATGCCTCAGGAGGCTGAGTCACAGTGACTGCACCAATGGCTCTTTGCCTTCTGGCTTCCAGAGGGATCCAGCCAACGGACGGTACCTTTGCAGCATATCTGAGGGCTGAAAGTGAGTGAAGTTGCGTACTGGTTCCCCCATTCTCTTTCTGCAGTTTCTGAGCCTGGCAACATCCACAGATCCTGTTGGGCAGTCCTGCCTATACAGCTTTAGATCCTGGAATTGTTCCTTTTCCTATCCTTCAATGCTAGGGGTAGAAAAAAATGCCCATGGTCATTCTGTCCTTAAAAATGAAGCAATGCTATAACTAGTACTGAAACAGTATTTTACACTTTATGTTCTGTGTGGGTGCAAACTGATGAAATCTTTACTTAATATATACTAAATCAATCTTCTGTATATAAAGATAATTGAAAATGAATCTTGATGTGAATGGAAGGGGAGAGGGAGTGGGAGATGGGAGGGGTGTGGATGGGAGGGAAGTTATGGGGGGGGAAAGCCACTGTAATCCATAAACTGTACTTTGGAAATTTATATTTACTAAATAAAAGTTTTAAAAAAATAAAGAAATAAAAGACAAAAAAATGAGATTTTTAGGGCCAGCATTGTGGCTCAGCAGGTTAAGCCACCAACAGCAACACCCACATCCCATACTGGGGTGCCAGTTCAAGTTCTGGCTGTTCCACTTCTAATCCAGCTCCTTGCTAATTCATCTGGGAAAGCAGTGGAATAGGGTTCAAGCGCTTGGGCACCTGTTACCTACATGGGAGACCTGGATGGAGTTCCAGTTCCTGGCTTCAACCGGACCAATCCAACTATGTGGCCACTTGGGGAGTGAAGCAGGAGATGGAAAATCAACCTCTCTCTTCCTCTTCCTTCTCCTCCCTCTCTCTCTGCCTTTTCAAATTTCAAAAAACTGGTATTTTAGAAGTAGGCATTGTGGTGCAATGTGTTAAATCACTGCTTGGAATGCCTGCATTCCATGTGGGAATGTCTGGTTTCAGTTCCAACTACTCCAATTCCCATCCAGCTCCAAACTAATGCTCCTGGGTGGCAACATGTGCTAGTTCACGTAATGGAGCCCATACCCCATGTCAGAGACTTAGAAAGAAGTCCCAGCTCCTGACTTCACAAATTTTGATAGACAAATGGAAACGTCTCAGAAAATGAGATCTTATTGTTATTGCCTCCTATAGTCTTGCTATCTTGCTTTCTCAGTTGCCCCTTAATATTCATGTTTTATTTCTTGCTTTAGCAGTGAATAAACTAACCTTCTTATCTCAAGTACAAGATATCCACAGAAAGCACATGAAATAAAATAGCACTCAGCATTAAATAATCAATCTCTTAAAGGGGCTTTGGGGAGAAGGAAGAGAGAAAACAGATTTTAACAATGCCTAAACATGTTTCCTGAGGGACACACGTCCACCCATTAGAAAGGTTTTATTGGCAACATGAAAGCTTCATCCATGAAAAATAATGATCATTAGCTTTTCCAGGAAAACTGTGGTTTGTGTACAATATCCATCATGCTCCTGGGGTCCACAGCATTTTCACAGTTCCAATCCCTTGGCACAAGACATTAGTGAGTATTGATGCTATTTTAATTGTTTCCCACATAAAGTCCATTGCTACTTGTCACAAAGTTCACATGCACTAAAAATCATTATTGAACATCTGGGAGCTCTGTGTGTATGAAGCAGTTCTGAACCTGACCTGCAATTTTAACCAAGGTCATGTAAGTGAAAGGCTTGGCAATTTGGTTTGATTAATAAGGTCAATTTGAGAGAGATCCCAGCTCAAAAGATTTTAAAATGTGACAGGTCTTGTACTAAAACATCAACAACAACAACAACAAAAATCAAGACAACAGGAGGACATATCAGGGAGCACATACTTCACAAGAATAACCAAATAACCTTCCTGTGAATTATAGTTCTCTCTGTTAACTAAAGCTCCCAGAGTCACAGTCAAAATAAGCAGTATTTTGGAAGCTTGAAATAGCTTAGGCCCTATAAACACTACATTGGATTTCTGCTTCAATGACTCCCAAGATCTAAAATAAGCCTAAAAATGTCACTAATGATCTCAGATTCTAGGCTTTGAGAACCAGTGGAAACACACTTTTCTGTATATTCAATAAGCAGTATCTGCAGCCTTCCAAACAGAATCTGGCCTACAACTTATAGAGACAGGGCCTTTAAAGCTGCCTGTGTATCTGAGTGGGTATATACAAATAAATATATATAGTAATTAATTTATGTATCTACACATATATACATTTATCCATTAATACCCAATATAGTTCAGAAATTCTGCAATGCAATTTTCACACATTAACATCTCTGAAATCTACTAACATGACATTACTATAACATTATAATACTGCTATTACAGTGCAACATTCTTTTTCAATTCAAGCAACAGTATATACTATTATACATATGCATTGAACGATGATACATCTTACAATCGCGAGTCTCTTAGATTGTACAGGTACATCTATGTGTATGTGTCTTACTCCCATTATCTTCTCTTGTTATTGTTTCAGCATTTTCATCATTTATGTGCCTCCTGAGGAAATTTTAATCTTATAGTCATAGACTTAAATCTAATAAACCCTAGTTTCCAAGAAAAAACAAAGCCAGAGACAAAGCAGCCTGTCAACACTTGCCATATAAAAATTAAAGGCTGCATCTGTAAGCTGATTATAGTGCAACCAAACTTCAGGAACAAAGTTCCTAGAGGAAACACAGCCAATGAGCCGCACCATCTCCATAGCAAAAAATAATGACCCATGAAACTAACTGAAGGTTATCGGGCTCAAACTTCATGGATACATTATCATCCTTACAAATGATTAAAATGACTTTTCAATGCATGAATGCATGGAACTAAATTTTAAATAACATTAAGATACACAGGCTGTGCCTAGTTTCAAATCCATGCTATTAAAACCCTAAGTACTAAAGCTAATTTCATCTTCTCTATGCTTAACCACTGGTGGATTTCAGTCAGTCCCAATCAGTCTCATTAATCATGCTTTCCATTTCCTAGATATTTAGTTTTATACTTTGTCATTTTTCTGATTTAACCTTTTCTTTCCTCCCTTTATTCAGGTCAAATTTGGTCCATGTTACAGTTGAAGAGACAATTCTCAGAATTATTTCTTATCATTATTTTCTAGATTTCATTTAAAGACAATTTTCCATCTGGTAAGAAGACATCATACATTCACTGCTCCTACTTCCCTGCCCACCCCCCCCCGGCAAAATTTTACGAGGACCTGTTCCCGAACACACACTCTCTCTTGGTCTTTCTCTATGTCTCTTGATTTCTCACTCTCTCTGTTGATCTCTCTCTCTCTTATACTCTCTTTTTCTTCTTCGCCCCTTCCCTGTGGTCTGTCGGGTTTCCCCCCACCAATAAACCCTTCCCCTTAAAAAAAAAAAAAGACATCATACAAAACATTCAACAGAATCTGCCTGGTGCCTACTGCAGGTTAAAGACCAAGGATGCAAAGCTGGATGTGACAGTCTTACCCTTGTTCTTCAGGATGTGGTTTGCTGGCCTGCAGCACCAGCATGCCCAAGAAACTTGACAGAAACAGAGACTCTCATGGAGCCACACCACACCTACTGCATCACTTGGGGCTCTCCTACCAATATCATATTGGCTCCGTTTCCCCCTGTAAGCATAGATTTATTAAAAGGAATTGCCCTGTCTGATTACAAGTCCCATGATCTTCAAGGTGAGCTGGAGAACTGCAGATCCAAGACAGCTGATGGTGTCATTCTAGTCCAAAAGCCAGCATGCTCAAGCTCCAGGAAGAGCTGATGTTTCAATTCAAGTCCAAAGTCAGGAAGAAGCTGATGTGCCAGCTCAAAGACAGGCAAGCAGGAGGAATTCTCACCTACTGGTTTGCACAGGGAGGGCGGATATCAGCCTTTTTGTTCTAAATGCTTTCAACTGATTGGATGATGTCCATTCACATTAGGGAGGGCAGTCTCCACAAAAGTCTACTGCTTTAAATGTTAATCTCAGGCACAAATACCTTCACAGAAACACCTTGAATAATATTTGAGCAAATATCTGGGCACTCCACGGTCTAGTCAGTCAAAACATAAAATTAACCAGTATGCCTACTAGATTACTAGATTGGATCAGCATTTTAACAAGATCCTCAGGTGATTCATATACACACACTGGAGTTCAGCAGGTACTAACCTCGCCCATGTGCGTAAGGCCTCACAAAAATGACAAATGACGGCCAGCGCCGCGGCTCACTAGGCTAATCCTCCACCTAGCAGCGCTGGCACACCGGTTTCTAGTCCTGGTTGGGTGCAGGATTCTGTCCCAGTTGCCTCTCTTCCAGGCCAGCTCTCTGCTGTGGCCAGGGAGTGCAGTGGAGGATGGCCCAAGTGCTTGGGCCCTGCACCCCATGGGAGACCAGGAGAAGCACCTGGCTCCTGCCTTCGGATCAGCGCGGTGCGCCGGCCGCAGCGCGCCAGCCACGGCGGCCATTGGAGGGTGAACCAACGGCAAAGGAAGACCTTTCTCTCTGTCTCTCTCTCTCTCTCTCTCTCTCTCACTGTCCACTCTGCCTGTCAAAAAAAAAAAAAAAATGACAAATGACTACAAGACAAGGGGTTCCTGGTACAATCAAAACAGTACAAGATAGAGTGGTGGCTGGCACAGATGGTTGGAACCGACCTCCTGAACAGATCAAGCTTTCTTTCCAGAAGACTTCACAGAAGAGAGGCTCCTGGGTACAGGCATTAGGCACAGCAGTTAAGACATTACCTGGGACACCTGCATTCCGTATGTGAGTACCTGGGTTCAAGTCCTGACTGCACTTCTGATTTCAGCTTGCTGCTAATGCACAAGTGATATCGCAAGTGTTTGGGTCACTACCACCCACTTGGGAGGCCCAGATTGAGTTATAGGCTATTGGCTTCAACCTGGCCAGGCTCTGGCTGTTGCAGGCATTTGAGGAGTAAACCAGCAGACAGAAACTTTCTCTTTCTCCTTCTTTCCCTCCCTCCCTCCTTTTTAAATAAATGAAAACAAGTATTTCTTTAAAAAAATTAAAAAGAGTCCATTGACCAGGTTTTTAAAAAGAACAAAGTTGGAGCCAGTGCTGTAGCAGATAAAGCCACCTGCAGTGCTGGCATCCCATATGGGCACCAGCTCTAGTCCTATGGCCTGGGAAAGCTGCAGAAGATGGCCCAAGTCCTTGGGCCCCTGTACTCGCATGGGAGACCTGAAAGAAACTCCTGGCTCCTGGCTTCAGATTGGCGCAGCTCCAGCCGTTGCAGCCATTAGGGGAGTGAACCAGCGGATGGAAGACACCTCTCTCTCTCTACCTCTGCCTCTCTGTAACTCTGCCTTTCAAACAAATAAATAAATCTTTTTTTGAAAAGAGAAAGAGAGCCGGCGCCGTGGCTCACTAGGCTAATCCTCCACCTTGCGGCGCCGGCACACCGGGTTCGAGTCCCGGTTGGGGCGCCGGATTCTGTCCCGGTTGCCCCTCTTCCAGGCCAGCTCTCTGCTATGGCCAGGGAGTGCAGTGGAGGATGGCCCAGGTGCTTGGGCCCTGCACCCCATGGGAGACCAGGAAAAGCACCTGGCTCCTGGCTCCTGCCAGGATCAGCGCGGTGCGCCGGCTGCAGCGGCGGCCATTGGAGGGTGAACCAACAGCAAAAAGGAAGACCTTTCTCTCTCTGTCTCTCTCTCTCACTGTCCACTCTGCCTGTCAAAAAAAAAAAAAAAAAAAAAAAAAGGGCCGGCGCCGTGGCTCAATAGGCTAATCCTCCACCTTGCGGCGCCGGCACACCGGGTTCTAGTCCCGGTCAGGGCGCCGGATTCTGTCCCGGTTGCCCCTCTTCCAGGCCAGCTCTCTGCTATGGCCAGGGAGTGCAGTGGAGGATGGCCCAGGTGCTTGGGCCCTGCACCCCATGGGAGACCAGGAAAAGCACCTGGATCCTGGCTCCTGCCATCGGATCAGCGCGGTGTGCCGGCTGCAGCGGCAGCCATTGGAGGGTGAACCAACGGCAAAGGAAGACCTTTCTCTCTCTGTCTCTCTCTCTCACTGTCCACTCTGCCTGTCAAAAAAAAAAAAAAAAAAAAAAAAAAAAGAAAAGAGAAAGAAAGACAGAAAGAAAAAAGAACAGAGTTCCCCATGCATGGCCTCTGCAGATTTCTTGGGTGTGAAGCAAGAACTGCAACATACTAACTGTGAGATGTGGGGTGAGTAATTTAACCTTCCTGTGTTTCAATTTTCCCATCTGTAAAATGTGAAAACTAACACCTAATTTACAGGGTTTTGTGATGACTGAGATAATGTATGTAAAATTAAAACATGACACATAACAAGTACTATAACAAGTACAACATCATGTTTTTACATCTTCTAAACCACAAGGTAGCTACTGTTTTATTCTGTAGTAGATTTGCTTCTGTCATTTTAACAATATCATATCCCTTCATATAAAGGTTTCCCAGATTCTCCTACATGAATGTGAAAAAATTTAAAATAAATGCAGGGGTCCTTAGGAGTCTTAAGCTAAACCAAAACAACAAAGTCCTTGAATAATGACAAGAAATGACATTTATTGTGTATTTACTATGAGCTAGAAAACATGCTAAGCACTTAGCTTTATTGATTCATCTGATCTTTATAACATTCTTCAGAGACGCGCAGTGTTATCTGCATTTGACAGATGAAGGGCCAGAGACACTGAAAGGTTAAGCAATTTTACCAAGTTCACAAAGATAGTAAGCAACAGAGACAAGATTTATACCCAGGCATTATGAGTCCATAGACTATATCCTTAACTATGCCATACTATCTCCCAGTGTGCTAAATATCTGGGAGAAGAATGTAAAAGGATGCTTATAAATCTAGGGAGAGTTAGCTTTTCTTCTTGTATTTTTGTCCTCCTATGTATGTTATAAATATAGGAGGTATAAACTAATCTGTTTCCAGTATGAGTTCATATGGACAGAATTTCAAGGATATAACAGAGTGGCAAGCTCAGAAGTATACCCAGGGAAAGGGAGCATACTTCCTATACCAGGACAGTACTAGCTAATTCAGTAGATTAAAAACTCAAACATGAAACTTCTTTCTTGCTGAGATAAGAATACAAGGTGGCTGTTCCTAGCTGACAGGCAGCAACCCACTTCCCAATGGTGTCATCTTGTGGCTCTACCATGCACAGGCAGGGTCACTTACCCACACCTCCTAGAAAAGGGACAACATGGAAGCAACACCCCTGATTCTCAATACACTATGGCTAGGAAGTGACACACTTCATTTCCGCTTCCATTCCACCTGTGAGAATATGGCCACGCTAAGATCAAAGGAGGGGTAGAATTTAGCCCCTGCTGGGGGGCTACTCACCAGGGATACCACCTTCTGCGGAAAGGGGAGCACGCATTTGGGGGCACAGCTGCCCACCTCTGCCACATTTTCCCATGAAGAATATGTGGGCTTTCCACTCAGGCATACATGATGGTTTATACCTACAGGAGATGCTACCTGGGGTAGCTGATGGGAAAACAACAGGGCACCATTTCCGTAGCTTATCCTTGTCGCTGATGTTTGCTAGGGCAGTGCTGCTTGACACTGCCAGATGCACAGAGCACCCTGTGCTATACTTGACTGTGAAACTAAGATTGAGTCTCTTTCTTGCATTCCTCACTCACCTACTAGTATTCCTATAGGGAGGGAAAAAAACACACAACATGAAAAGCAGTATTTTGTGTTTACTTAATTCTTGCTGATTAAAAATACTTGTAGCAGTATGCAAATATTCTCAGTAACTTTTAGCTGAAGAAATACCTAACATAATTAAACTCCCAAGTAGGTGAGTAAAATGCACTAAACTGGATAGTGTGAATTTCAGTTCTTCAGGCTACACTCCAACTGAATCTCAAAAAAGCAGAAAAAAGCTCTTACGTATTCACTAACACTGTATTTCCACATAAAGATAGTTCCCGAAAATGTAGTTCTTATTACCATTGCTAAATGTATGGCCAGCACAGAGAAAGGCCTGACCTAGAGAATCTATTTCAACAAAAGGGAAAATAAAAATGCAACTTCCAATTACTGTCCTATAACAACACATCCCAGTAGTCCCAAGGAAGCACAACACATTCCTTCTAGCCTAGTAAGTGGTTTTGCAAGTTTAGATTTAAATGTCAAGTATGTCAAGCTCTAGAGCCTTTCCCACCTTATTTATTTTATTAAATGACAAAATTGTATTAAATGTTTCAAGCTTCAGGTTGACAACAAGTGCATTATCTCCAAGCAAATCAAAATTCTACTGAAAAAATGCCAAGCATATTTGCAGCTAAACACAAACCAGGTTCATTCCCCATGCCCATACCCCCAGATGCAGTCCACAGCCCTGCTCGGTAGAGAGTCGGAGCTAGAGCTGTCAGTGCCCACGTTCTCTGAATCCTCAAGGGAGAGGAATGAACAGAGGAAGTGGGGAATTGAAACTGGGCTGCTTCCCCCTTGAACAGGGCTCCCCTGACACCCTAAAACTCAAAAGCCCTCTTCTGTGTTTCCCTGTTCCTTCCCCCCAAAACCTCCCTGCCCTATTCTTTAACAACAGATTCCAGCCAGAAAAGGCAGGTTACTATTTCAGCTGCTTGGACAGGCTGCACCACCAGGCTGGCCTCCGGCAGTCTCCAGCAGATCGAGGCTGACCCCTGAGCCACACATGGGCTGAAAGTAGGACTGCGACACAATGACACGCAGAACTGACACTGCATCTCCTGGGAGATCAAAGCAGGGAGGGTCAGTGGAAGCAAAAGACTTGAGCAGGTTTACAAAGTGAAGGATCCAACAAATTACAACACACATTGACCGGACTCTCTCATACTAGTCCACACCAGGCCGTGCTGCAGGCCCTGCCACCCAGAAATTTCCCTATCAGTGTCCACAGCTTGACTTCTCCTTCTCATCTTATGACTTTCACCCAGGCTCCAATCAGGGAGACAGAAATGCGTTTTATTCCTATCTCCATGCTGGCCAATCTCACAGATAAACCCTTTCTTTCCCCAGAACTTGAGGCCACTGATCAGGTTTTACATGCAATGGGGCAGCTGAACTACCTCATTTGCTAACACATTGAGAAACCAAAAAACAAGTTCAGCCAGGAGGATCCCCAGAGATCCAGCCCCAGACTGTCTACATTTGCATAGGAAAGGAGGATACATGGAACTAAGAGACTAGGGCTGGTGAACTCATTCACTACAGTAGACGTCCCTGACACTCAGAACCCAGACCTGCCCAAGCCTGGGTCTCAAACCTCACACACTCTATTAGCAGTCCAGCACCCTCCTTTTCCCCTTAAGTCAGAAAGACCTGGCTTCTGCTAGCAGCAGATTAGAACTCTCATGGGAACACCCCCTTCACCCCTGAGGACGCTAAGGGTCAAAATACTTCCAGCATTGAGGAGAACTTCCACACCTGTTGTAAGAGAGCAAAGAATGGAATGTAAGTCCAGTGTTACCTCGGCTTTCCTGCCTGGAGTCACTCCTGTGGACTCTCAGTTACAGGCTGTTTTGCATTGCAAATGCACCTGCCTGGTCTGTCTCCCCAGGGGTGCTGTCTCACTGCATTGCTTTGCCCTTCAGTGAAGGCTGTGTATAGGCATCATGAACATTCTGCACCCCCACACCTCAGGGCCCTCCGGATTGGACATCAGTCTGAGGTTTGTCAACCGTTTTGAATATTCACAGAATGTCTATGAATCAGGAGAACACAGCTGACTGTCGCTAGAACTGTTTCTTTACAAGTGTTTACCATGACCCAGAGTTCAAATGAAAGCTCCCTGCTAAGGCACCTGGAAAAGCAGCAGAAGGTGGCCCAGTCCTTGGGTCTCTGTCACCCACATGAGAGTCCTGGATGAAGTTCCAGACTCCTGGCTTCAGCCTGGCCTAGCCCCAGCCATTGCAGCCAACTGAGGAGTGAACCAGCTGATGGACGATCTCTCTCTCTCTCTCTCCCTTTCAAATAAATTTTTTTTTTAAAAGAATGAATTGTGCTTTCGAATTTGCATACTAGAAACATCACAAATACATACCACCAATGGCTCTTCCTGAGCTAGAGTTTTGCCGGCCCCACTCCCACCCCCAGCTGCCAGGGCTCAGTGCTGCAGAGCAAAGCTGCTGGAAGTACAGTTGGCTGAGAGAGCTTCACATTGTCATGGGGGTGGGGGGGAAGGCTGCTCCCTTACAAATGCCCAAGCCTCCCAAGGCGCATTAGCAGGGAGCTTTTATTTGAACTCTGTGTCATGGTGAACACTTGGAAAGAAACAGTTCTAGTTGGCAGGCGCTGTGGCATAGCTGCCACCTGAAGCGCCAGCATCCCATATGGGCGCCAGTTCGCATTCCAGCTGCTCCACTTCCGATCCAGCGCTCTGCTATGGCCTGGGAAAGCAGTAGAAGATGGCCCAAGTCCTTGGGCCCCTATACCTGTTTGGGAGACCCAGAAGAAGCTCCTGGCTACCGGCTTTGGATCGGCACAGCTCCAGCCATTGCGGCCATCTGGGGAGTGAACCAGCAGATGGAAGACCTCTCTCTGTCTCTCCCTCTCCCTCTCTCTTTATAACCGAGTTTTCAAATAAATAAATAAATAAATCTTTTTAAAAAGAAAAAAAGCTCAACCCCATAGAAAAGCTCCCTTGCTCCTCTCCCGAGCTCATTTCATGTCCGCATTAACTGGCTCTGATGTTGGACAAGTCACCCCGCTTCTCTGTGTCTTCTCCTCCTCGTTTGTGAAATGTTAGTGATTGTAAATCTGCTTCCCAAGCCCACTACCCAATGCGTCTAAGTAAATGACCTGGGAACCAAGCAGAGTGAAATGCGGTTCCCTTTCGATGTGGGAAGTAATAATCAAAGGACTCCAAAAGGAGAAGAGTCTGGGCAGTATGGTGATTAATGCGAAACTTAGCTTCGCATTTCACTTAGTTTTGATTTATTTTATTTTATTTACTTGAGAGAGAGAGAAAAAAAAATAGGACACACTCCCATCTGCTGGTCACTCCTCAAATGCCTGTAGCAGCTGGGGCTGGACCAGACTGAAGCTTGGAACACAATCCAGGAGCTTGCATTGCAAGCCAGGCTTCCCATATAGGTGGCAGGAACCCACCCACTTCAAGTCATCATTGCTGCCTCACAGGGTCCACATTACCAGGGAGCTGGAGTCAAGAGCCAGAGCTGGGAATCAAACCCAGGCACTTTGAGGGGGGATGTGGGCTTCTTACCCAGCATCTTAATAGCAAAGCTAAATGCCTACTACCGAAAATACTGAATTTTAAGAATAACCACACACACACATTATCTAAACCACACGGATGACTATTTAGAAAGTCACTGTAGGGACGGCTGATGTCATGCATACTGCTTTGGTACCTCATCAAAGCTCAGAACTGACACCAGCCAGAGGGACGCCCCATGAAATGACACCACAGCCATCTCCCCCGGTGGCAGCAGGAACCAAGCTCTCCATTTCAAGTATCTCCATCCATCATCCTCCACTCAAACCTCCCGGCCACTCCTCATCTCACCCTCTGCGCAGGTCACACCCATCACTGTCCCGTGGGAGAGGCCTCTGGATTCTTTCCAGAGCCTCAATGGTTCCCAGTCATAGCTTCATTTCCCTGCACCTGTCAGAGCCTCCGTTCTCTTGCCCACAGGAAGCAGAACACAACATGCATCCTTCTCAGGGCGTGGTATGAAGAGCTAATAAGAGCATGAATTTAATAGTACTTCAAAACTTCGTAAAACCTCTGGTAAACTAAAAGATGCCCAATGTTATTACCAACAATAACATTTTAAAACACACAGCCGGAACTCCTTCTGGCTTACCCAAAGATGACTAATCTAGGATAAATCAACATAATTTCACCAAGAACATGTATATGTATGTATGTGTATATGTGTGTGTGTGTGTGTGTGTGTGTATATATATATATATATGGGATATATATATAAACAAATCTCCAAGAGACACAGAGATGTGTGCCTCCACCCTCAAGAACCCTGGACTAAAATATTTCCTAATGCCTGGGAGAGTGTACAGAGCTGGACTGAACATGACTAAGGCATTCCACTCCATTTCGTTCTTCTGATATTTTTTGACTCCCACCATTAATTCACATCCCATCTCATTAAGCTCTGGGGACACTCAAACACTAATCATACATGAATAATTTACCTGTCCTTCCACTCTCATAATTTTTACATGAACATGGCTCTGGATCAAATGTGTCCCTTAAAGTCATGTGCTGGGAACATAATCATGTCCCAGTGAGACAGTGTTAGGAGGCGGGGCCTAACAGGAGGTGCCTGAGAGCGGATGAATGCCCTTACTGTGGGAGTGAGTTAGTGATCACAAGACTGGGTGTGTTATGTTTGTTATAAAAGCGAGTCTAGCCTCCTCCCTTCATCTCTGCCTTGTGCATGTTCATTTGCCCTTCTATGTCACCATGTAGACAGAAGCCCCTGCCAAATGCCAGCTCCCTGCTCTTGGACTTCTGGGGCCTCCAGGACCATAAGCCACATAAGTTTCTTTCTTTCTTTCTTTCTTTCTTTTTTTTTTTTTTGATAGGCAGAGTTAGACAGAGAGAGAGACAGAGAGAAAGGTCTTCCTTCCGTTGGTCCACCCCCCAAATGGCTGCTACGGCCAGTGCATTGCACCAATCCAGAGCCAGGAGCCAGGTGCTTCTTCTGGTCTCCCATGAGGTGCAGGGCCCAAGGACCTGGGCCATCCTCCACTGCCTTCCTGGGCTACAGCAGAGAGCTGGACTGGAAGAGGAGCAACCAGGACAGAATCCGGTGCCCCAACCGGGACTAGAACCTGGGGTGCCGGCACCGCAGGCAGAGGATTAGCTTAGTGAGGTGCGGCACCGGCCATAAGTTTCTACTGTTGACAATGTCCCCACCAGTCTCTGGCCCTCTGTTACAGCAGCATAACACTGGCCAACGCAAATACATTGCCATCACACCTTTCTGATGAAACGTGTTTCCTCAAAAGCTTTCCCCCTCACCGCCTCCAAACATGCTCATTCTCCATACACAGCCTGGGTAGACAGGGAAGCACAGGTCACATAGCTCACACCTCAACCTCATTCCAGAATATTTCCGATTCCATTTCAGCTATTCTTGGTGCAGTTTAATTTTAAATGGAAATTTTAATAGGAAATACATTCACACTGTTAAAAAAAAATTCAAGAGACACAAAATAGAGAAAAAAAAAATGAGTTTCCACTCCTTCTCCAAGCCCACGAGCTTCCCACACAGAGGCAACCAACATTAGCAGACCCTCTTTGCAATGCCACTGCAACAATATTGGCAAAATTCAGCTGTTCAATGAGTACAAATGGAATACCCATGACGGGCACTGCACTGGGGATTAATAAAAATTGTCACAATTATTGAGCATTTACTGTGGACCAGGCACTAGGCTACAAGTTTTATATACATATCTCTCTTCATCCCCATGACAACCCTATCAATTGGTTCTATTAATACTCTAACTTAACAAATGAGGAGACTGAGAATGATTAAATAATTTGACCAAAATGTCCTGAGGCAGGCATTAGAAATACTGGCAACAGCCTTGCACGGGTACTTCCTCAAAGGGGCTATCCCAAAGACCAATGCCTGGCTGAATTAGTCATCAGGAGAATGTCATTAAAACCACAAGGAGATATTTATTACTGCACAACCATCAGATGACTAAAATTTAAAAGTTGGAAAGTGCTGCATACTGGTAAGTATAGGGAGTAATTGGAACTGGTGCAAGTTTAAGTCAATGTACTTGCTTTAGAAAACCGGCAGTTTCTGCTAAGGATGAACACTCTCAGCCTATGACCTTCCAAGTCTACTCCCATGCACTTATAATCCACAAACAATTCAATTTAAAGGCATCTTTTCGAATTAAAAAAAAAAAACAATTATTACCCATAGTAATCCAAACTCAAAACAACCCAAATTCCCATCAGCAGCAGAATGGATACATTACGATAAATTCAGGCAACAGCATGAATGAGAATGAATCATGAATGAATGAATCACACAATGCGAATGAATCATCTTTGACTAAATGGAATATGGGTGAGCCTCGCAAATATAAGGTCGAGAGAAAGAAGTTAGACACAAAAGAATGTTTGTGCCGCAGAAAGTTTGTGGAAAATGCATGAATTTCAAAAATTTTTTGTACCAAGATAAACTTTATTTTTTAATTCCATTTTCCATGAACTTTGTGATGTACTCTAATATACTTCATCATCCTGTTTATATAAAAAATAAGAACAAGCAAGCTTCTATGTTGTTAGAACTCAGGATAGGGGCCAGCGTTGTGGCTTAGCTGGCAGGGCCGCCGCCTGCAGTGCCAACATCCGTTGTGGGTGCTGGTTTGGGTCCCAGCAGCTCCACATCATATCTAGCTCTCTGCTATGGCCTAGGAAAGCAGTAGCAGATGGTCCAACCCTTGGGCCTCTATACCCACATGGGAGACCAGGAAGAAGTTCCTGGCTCCTGGCATCAGATCGGCTCAGCTCCAGCTGTTGTGGCCATGTGGGGAGTGAACCAACGGATGGAAGACCTCTCTCTCTGCCTCTCCTCTCTCTCTGTAACTCTGACTTTCAAATAAATAAATAAATCTTTAAAAAAAAAAAAAAAAGAAAGAAGGATAATAGTTACCCTTAAGGAAGATGGGTGTCAGGAAGGGGACCACTGGAGGTTCCTGGGATGTTGGTAACAATCCAGTTCTGCTTCATGAAAATTCACCAAGCCATGCACTTAGCATATATGCAAAGTAAATTTATCTATACTTCACTAACAGGTTTTACTATTTTAGAATTATTCATTTACTTGAAAGTCAGAGTTACTCAGAGAGAGAAGGAAAGGCAGAGAGAAAAAGAGAAAGAGAAAGAGAGAGAGAGAGAGAGAGAGGGAGGGAGGTCTTCTATCCGAAGGTCCACTCCCCAACTAGCCACAACGGCTGGAGCTGTGCCAATCTGAAGCCAGGAGCCAGAAGCTTCTTCCAGGTCTCCTACACAGGTGCAGGGGCACAAACACTTGGGTCATCTTCCACTGATTTCTCAGGCCATAGCAGAGAGCTGGATAGGAAGTGGAACAGCCAGGATTCAAACCAGTGGCCACATGGGATGCCAACACTGCAGGCGGCAGCTTTACCCGCTATGCCACAGCGCTGGTCCTACAAGTTTTAAAATTTCACGTCCTCATACCGTTTGCCTTCTAGCATCACCAAGGAGAGAGACCTTAACAGAAGTAGAGGCCACAGGCTAGTCGGGCGCAGGCATTGTTTCTTAGCATGGGTTTGTCCAGGTCCCTAGGACCCTTCCCAGCAAGGACCCACTGTCCAGCAGCTGGATTCCAGCTATGCTGCTGCCTCCGAATGCTCAGGCTCCTATCACTGCTGCAACAGCATGTAACAATCCCTGCGCTTCTCTTCAAGGCCAGAGTTCCCAGGCTGGGTTTTTCCAAGCCCCTAGATAGGGCGTTCTTGGATGGAAGTCAGAAGTCCTTGAAATTAGATAGAGGGGGGCACAGAATTATATCTTTATCTACATCACTCAACTATAACTGATATTTAGCATTTTCTTCAGCTACCCATGTAGGCAACAAGACATAGCAGTAGTAGAAACATCAAAGACTTGATCACCAATAAAAATGCTAGATATTTTCATGGACAATTCAGCCACGGCAAGTATGTTAAAGCGGCATTCACAGTTATCATTTATAAGGTTTGGTCATTGTTAGATTTGCTCCTAGATTTTATGGCTTCATGTGTTAAAAAAAAAAAAAAAACACAATCATCTATACTAAAGTACCACAATTTAGTCTTCTTGGTATTTTGATAACTGTATTTTACTCTTAATTGTGTCCTTTGTAATCCTATGTGCTTATGTCTGTGTTTGGAAACATTATTTTGAAAACGAATCGGTAGGCGTTCCAGACTGCCCAAAGGGTTTGTCAAACAACAAATCAGCATTTCTGTGCTATTTCCCACTTGCCCCTCGCCACTGCATGCCAGCCCATCAGCCCCAAACTTTCTACCTTCCCCTGGCTAGCTCTGTGCCCTGGAAGTGCGACCTCTGCAGACCCATCACTGTGTCTCCTCGCCTCCTGCCCTGGCTCCCAGTCAGCTGTGGCCATGAGGAGGAGTGGGAGTGAAGAGATGGAGGATGGCGGATGGCCCTCTCCACCCTCTCGAGGCATCACCTGCTCTGTTCCTGCTTCTGCCCAGTTCTGCTGCTGCATGTCCCTGGTTGGTTCTTTAATTCACCAGCACTGCTGAGAACAGTCCCTTTTTTAAACTCTTTCCTTTGGAAAACAACAGCCGTCTCTTGCCAACAAGAAAACCTGCAAGAATCTGGCCACACTGTCCTTTGAGGCAGCATGTGTGAGACAGAGTATAGAGTGCACTGGGGAAAGACATCAGAGCCAGTACCCAGAGGCCCCCTGAACAACTCCCACTCCAACTTCGCACTGCACAGTCTAAGATGGGAAACCAGGCAAGGTACAGTGCGCAAAGGTCCAGCCTGTGCTGAACACGCACACAGGCAGCAGGACTCCATCAGAAGTCAGGCGTAGAGGGCAGTCTTTCCTTAGGCGCAAGGGGAGGGGGGCTGCTGCCCAAGGCCCCTGCAACAGTCCCATGGGATCATCACCTGGAACAAGCCTGAGCAGAAGGCTGCATAAAGGATGCCTTTCTTTAGAGAAGGCAAAATGTGAAACCCGGCTCGCTTGGAGGACATGCACAGCTGGAGAGAGGCGCAGTATGCTACTCCTTGCACCTGCCAGATACTCTCCCAGGTGTCTGCTCCCTGGGGCTTCACTGATAGGAAAAAAGAAAGCAGATAAAGTCCTGCTTCAAAAGAGATCATCTCTCCTCAGATATTTGTAGGCCCTCGCCTTGCCCTCTAATTCCCCAGGACAGCGCTGGCTGACGGCCTTCTGACGTGAACGAGCGAGCAGAGGAGCCTGGCCAGGCAGGGAAGGAACAGGAAGGGAGCCTGCCAAGAGCACCTTGCAGAAAGCCTGGGAGCTCAAGATAAATAATCCCAGCCAGCCCGTGCAGCTATCAAACCAAGGGGCATGTTGCAGGGAGCAAGATAAATCGCCAGTGTCAAGGATGTCTTTGTTTGTTCCCAAGTCTCTTACTATCTCCCCCCCTCCTGACAAAGTGACTCTGGGAACAGGCTTCTAGCACACATTGCCCTCTGGAAATGACACTGCTTTTAGGGAGAGAGAAATGTGCTTGAGCTCCTGGGTCCAGAAGCCGAAGCACAGTCGCCACAGGGACCAGTCGGGAAAGGCAGGTGAGAAGCTAAATCTATTGGAAACAATAGCTGCATGCTGTTTTCACCCGAAGTCATTCGATCAGCGGAACCCAGCACACTGAATGACTGCTGCCCCACCACTTAGCTCGTCTCAGGAATCTCATCCACATGGGCCTTCTGGGGAATATGGCCCAATGCCATCACAGGCGTTACATCCACTGGCAGACAGACAACACCAGGAGAGCGCCATTTGCAAAAGTTGATCAGGAAAACTGGTGGTCACTCCACCACCTAAACATAGTGACTGCTTACCTCTCTCCAGAAATGTTGGAAATAGACTAACTCTTGATTGATGTATATACAGCTTATACATCTCCTAAAACTTTCCGAATAGGCCCACCAAGATTTGGCTGAGGCAATTCAGGGAAGACATCTTCAAATTATGTCTGCCCTGCACTGACTCTGCTCATCCCCAATTCAGGAATGATCTGAAGACTCTGATCGCATCTAAAGCAACAGAGAGCAAAAGCCCCAGTCGGGCAGCGCCAGACGCATGGGACCAGCAATCACCCGCCCCCTGGGAACAAAGAGACAGATAAATTCCCAAAACCCTGAACTTATGTCCTCCCTCCACCCCATGGACAGACCCTCTCTCTGCTCTGTCCTCCTTTGTACACACATCAGCAAAGTCAGGAAAGGGTGAGAAGAATCTTTGTCACCTTCCTTAGGCCACTGTGTTATCCCAGTGCAAAGCACCTGTCTGTCTGTGTGGGTGGAAGAAGCCTGCATGCCCCGGTATGGAGACAGCCCCCAGGAGTCCCCATCGGGTTGTGCCTGCCCTGCTCTGAAAGTCAAAGTCTCGCATCACCAACAAGCACTGCCACGGGGAGGCATTAAGAAAGCCAGCCTTGCAGCTGTGCTGTCTGTGGTGGCCCCTGGCTCCACCATGTGACCTGGGTAAGTTATTGAACTCCTTCGAATCTCAGTTTCCCACCATTTTTTGAGAATGGATTTACAAAGCACATAGAATAGTGCTGATTACACAGTTAGTGCTGGGAATTATTAAACAGGAAATTCAAAGAAGATGAAGCTAACTTCTCATTTCCAGCTCTATTCCTGTATTGCCAGTACCTCCTGTTCTGCAGCCTCTGTGCTTGGCTGGGTCCAGCCTGGACACTGTCTGTCCTCTCCCACGGTGAGGACTCAGGAGGAGCCTTGGACACTTCTTTTCTTTTTTATTTTCTTTTTTGACAGATAGACAGTGAGAGAGGGACACAGAGAGAAAGGTCTTCCTTCCGTTGGTTCACCCCCCAAATGGCCGCTATGGCCAGAGCTACGCCAATCCAAAGCCAGGAGCCAGGTACTTCCTCCTGGTTTCCCATGTGGGTGCAGGAGCCCAAGCACTCAAGCCATCCTTCACTGCCTTCCCAGGCCACAGCAGAGAGCTGGACTGGAAAAGGAGCAACCGGGACTAGACCCCAGTGCCCATATGGGATGCTGGCGCCGCAGGCAGAGGATTAACCAAGTGAGCCATGGCGCCGGCCCCCACTTCTTTTGTTTTATTGAAGAATTATTTATGTATTTGAAAGACAGAGTTAACAGAGAAAATGAGAGAGGGAAAGATTCTCCATCTGCTGGTTCTCCCTCTAGATGGCCACAATGGCCAGGGCTGGACCCGGCTGAAGCCAGGAGCTTCTTACAGATCTCCCACATGGTTGGCAGGAGCCCAAGCACTTGGGCCATCTTCTGCTGCCTTCCCATGCCATTAGCAGAGAGCTGGATCAGAAGTAGAGCAGCCAGGACATGAACTGGCACCCAGAGGGGATTCCAGCATTGCAGGCTGTCAGACACTTCTTGATGTCGTCATAAATACCTACTCATCCGGCAAGTCTCCTCTTCCACAGCTCCTCCACTTGGAAACTTCTCTGAGCAGTCTCTTACCTGCTCCACAGCACAGTGTTTATCCTCCACTTACTTGCTCATTCATCCCTTCAACAGGAAATGTTCACCAAAGGTGCTGTGCTGGGTATTGAGAGCTTACTTTGGAAAGTTCTTGATGAGATACATAAATGAATGACTCTCCTTGGTGACCTGGTCCTTAGCATTTTCTCTCCACTGGAACTGACTAGCAATTAACGACTAAATGCTTCTGTCTTAGGCCTATAGTAAGATGCGAGAGGGTTAACTCCATCCCAATTCAGACCCAACTGACTCGGAGCCCCACTCGAACAACTATGTCTCTGTAGCCAATGTTAGCACAGAGCACACAGCACCAGCCCAGCACACCGAAGCCTTGACTACTGCAAGGCCTATTCAAGTTCTGCAGTGTCCATTCTAGTGGACTTTGAGAAATTAGGACTAGGGGGATTAAAGAGGAAGGGGCGGGAATGATCACTTTGTGCCTGTCTACCTCTTTGGTTTGACACTAAGATGAAATCTGTCCTGTGTCACACACTTCCATCAGAGAGGGTGATGCCCAGAGAGACTCCATAAGTGTTTTGTTTATATTTTAAGTTGGAACAAAATAAATCACCAACCCAAGTGATCAGCTTACGTGTTTCTAACTTGGGCCATGATGAACTCTACCAGTTGTCAGAGCTAGTGTTTAGCTTGGTGGTTAAGACACCACTTGGGACCCCTGAAACCCTGATAAGTGCCTGGATCAAGTAGACAGATCAAGTAGATCAAGGTTAGGCCACATCCTCCAGATCTTACAGCTAGTAAACAGGGAAAACTTTTTTTAACTTTTTATTTAAAAAGTAATGTGTCGCTGTGGCACAGTAGGTAAAACCGCCACCTGCAGCACCAGCATCCTATATGGGCACGGGTTCAAGTCCCAGCTGCTTCACTTTTCATCCAGCTCCCTGTTAATGCACTTGGGAAAGCAGTGGAAGAAGATCCAAATTGTTGGGCCCCTGCATCCATGTGGGAGACCTGGAAGTAGCTCCTGGCTCCTGGCTTCGGATCGGCCCTGCTCCAGCTGCTGCGGCCATTTGGGGAGTGAATCAGCCCCCTCCCCCACCATCTCTCTCTCTCTGCTTCTCAAATAAATAAATAAATCTTAAAAAAAAAAAAAAGTAGTTGTGCTTGAAGGTAGACAAAGGCCAGTGGGTGTTGCAATTGTTTGTAAGCTCTTCTCAGTACTATGTGCAAGCTATGTATTTACCCCAACAATTCTGTCAGGGAGGAGTCCAAGGAATATGTCAATCATTTGCACGAATGCAAGAAATGATTCATTGTGGTACCTCAGGGTGGAAAATACTATCACTTAAAACAACACCCTTGGGGCAGGGGGCGGGGGACAAGCATTATGATGCAGCAAGTTGAGCCACTAACTCTGATGCCCACATCCTATGTGATGTGCTGGTTGGGGTCCTGGCTGCTCTGCTTCCAATACAGCTTTCTGCTAAAGCACCTGGGAGGTAAAAGATGATGGCACTTAGGCCCCTGCCAGATGGATTTCTGGCTTGGGTTGGCCTATATCTGGCTATTGTGAGCATTTGGGGAATGAAACAGCAGATGAAAGATTCTCTCTCTCTCTCTCTCTCTCTCCCTCTCCCTTCTTCCCTCCCTATCTTCCTCTCTCTCTTTCACTCCATCTTTCAAATGAATAAATATTTTTTAGAAGATCCCTGGGATTAGGTAAATAAAGTCCCTATTGCATTAAAAAGGCAGCAGGGGGGTCGGCGCCATGGCTCACTTGGTTAATCCTCCACCTGTGGTGCCGGCATCCCATATGGGCGCTGGTTCTAGTCCCGGCTGCTCCTCTTCCAGTCCAGCTCTCTGCTGTGGCCCGGGAGTGCAGTGGAGGATGGCCCAAGTGCTTGGGTGCCTGCACCCATGTGGGAAACCAGGAAGAAGCACCTGCCTCCTGGCTTCGGATCAGCATAGCTCCAGCTGTGGCGGCCATTTGGGGGTGAACCAATGGAAGGAAGACCTTTCTCACTGTCTCTATCCCTCACTGTCTAACTCTGTTAAATAAATAAATAAAAATTCATTAAAAAATTTTAAAAAGGCAGCAGGAGCACTTGACTCATCTTCTAGCACCCCAAGGCTTTCTCACTCTGCCCTGGTAGGACGCTTCAGGACCTGAAAACCACCCAGGTCCCCAAAAACTATTTGTCTCTGACTGCAGATTTCATTCCCCCTGAAATCAGTACCACGTCCCAAGATCAATCGCATCAGTCATCTGACAAACTTTCACATTGCCGTGGGATGATAATACCGCGAGTCTGAAACTTCATGTGGGTAACCCACAGCTTCCTAACAACGACACAGCAGAGTCACAGGAACTTGGGGTTGCAGTGGGAAAAGTGACAGAGTCTGACCATCACCAATGGCCCTGGGCAGCGTCTTAGTGTAATCGGGTTACTGCAACAAGAACACCATAGATTGAGTGGGTCACACCACATCACTGCTCAGAGTTCCGGAGGCTGGGAATTCTAAGCTGAAGGTGCTGGCAGATTTGGTGCCGGGTCATGGACCTCACTGTGGTCTGCAGATGACCTCCTCCTTGCCATGTCCTTGCTCTGGTCTCTTCCTCTTCTTCTAAGGGCACGAATGCCCTTTCAGGGGCTCCCCCCTCAGAATCGCATCTAAACCTAATTGCCTCCCAAAGGCCCCACCTCCAAATAGTATCGCACTGGAGCCTAGGGCTCTGAAGACACGAATTTGAAGTGGGGTGGGAGGACAGGCAAGCACCCAGCCTACAGCAGGCAGCCTGCGGCCCTGTGAGCTTCAGTTTCCTCAACTGCAAATAACAACGGGACTGTCATTTAACATTCCCAAGACGCGTCAGGCACTGTGTAGAGAACTTACCTACATTTTTTTTTTCCATGAAAACCTTATCAGAACTGTGCAAAGTAAACATTAATATCTCCACGTTAGAGACAGAGAAATGGGATTTGTGAACTTTGGTTACTTCCTCAGGGAAACACACAAGGATCTAAACGCATGGGCTTGAGAGTGCCATGGGCAAGATGCTATCTGCTCCACCTGCCTCGCAAGACTGCTGTGAGCCTGAAATGAGGTTGTGTGTATAAGAACATTCTATTTAAATAGCAAAGCACTGTCTATGTGCAATACTCATCCATTTGGAAGTGAGTAGTAATGAGCATAATATTTCAGTGTTATCATTAATTAGTTCAATCAACCCACGTCAAACACCTGGGCTCAGATGAAGGCAACGCCCAGGTTTTTGGATGACTGTATTCAGTCTATTTCTGTGGTGTTCCTGAAGCAGTTCTCTGCAGCAAAATTTCTCCCTTCCTCCCATTTCTATGGGGGTAAGTGACAGAACTCTATGAAGGATATTAGAACCACAAAAGACCTGTATAGCCAAAGCAATAATTAGTAAGAACAAAGCCATCAGCATCATACTTCCTGACTTCAAATTGCAAAGTGACAATAATCCAAACAGTATGACACTAGCATAAAATGGACACACAGACCAATGGAATAGGAGAGAGAACCCAGAAGTAAACACGTAGAGTAGAGTTTCTTCATTCTTTGACAAGGGTGCCAAGAATGCATGCTGGGAAAATGGAAGTCTCTTCAACGAATGGTGTTGGGCAAACTGGATATTCACAAGCAAAAAAAAAAAAAAAAAAAAAACTGGCCCGCTGCCTCACACCATGCATAAAATCAGCTCAAAATGGATTAAAGACATAGATAGAAGACCTGAAACCAAATTCCTAGAAGAAAACACAGGGGAAAACATATCTGGCATTGATCTAGGCAATAATTTTTAGTATGACATCAAAAATACAGATAACAAAAGCAAGAATAAACAAGTAGGATTATATCAAACTGATGAGGGTCAGTACAGCAAAGAAAATAACAAAATGGAGAGGCACCCCACGGAATGGGGAAAAAATACTGGAAGCCATATATCTGAGAAGAAGTTAATATTCAAAATATATAAAGACCTCATACAACTCAAAATCAAAAAACACAAATAATTCCATTTTTGAATGGGCAAAGGACCTAAATACATGTTTCCCTAAAGGAAAAAAAAAAAAGAAGGCTAACAGGCATGTAAAAAGTGCTTCATAACTATACTCATCAGGAAAATGTAAATCAAAAACATGAGATACCCCCTCACACCCAAAATGGCAATTATCAAAAAGACAAAAGGAAACACATATTGATAAGGATGTGGGAAAAGGGAAAACCTTACATATTGTTGATGGGAATGTAAAAGAGTGTAGCCATTACAGAAAACAGTACAGAGGTTCCTCAAAAAAATAAAAAATAAAACCAGTATATGGTCCAACAACCCCACTTCTGGGTAAATGTCCAAAGGAACTTAAATCAGTATATGAGATATCTGCCCTCCCAAGTTCATGGCAGCATCATGCACAATAGCCAAGATATGGGGGAAAATCTAAATGTCCTTCAACAGATGAATAAAAAAGAAAATGTGGGGGCTGGCGCTGCAGTGCAGTGGATTAAAGCCCTGGCCTGAAGCGCTGGCATCCCATATGGGCGCGGTTTGAGTCCTGGCTGCTCCTCTTCTGATCCACCTCTCTGCTATGGCCTGGGAAAGCAGTAGAAGATGGCCCAAGTTCTTGGGCACCTGCACCCACGTGGGGACCGGGAGGAAGCACCTGGCTCCTGGCTTCAGATTGGCACAGCTCTGATCGATGTGGCCATCTGGGGAGTGAACCAGAGGATGGAAAACCTCTCTCTCTCTCTACCTCTCTCTGTAACTTTCAAATAAATAAAATAAATCTTTAAAAAAAAAAAAAGAAAATGTGCAGACATACACACACACAGATACACACACACAGAGAGCACAGCATTATTCTGACTTTATTTACAAAAGGAAATCTCACCATTTGTGACAACATGGACAGACCTGGAGCTGCAAGACATTATGCTGACTGAAATAAGACAGAATGAAAAACTCCGTGTGATTTCACTTACACGTATGGTTAAATTCACAGATGTAGAGGGCAGAATAATTGCTAGGGACTAGAGGATGGGGAGAAATTGGGTGATGTTGGTCAAAGAGTACAAAGTTTCTGTTAGGATGACAATGTTTTGCAGGTAAAACATACAGCACAAGGATGAAAGTTTAAAATAAAACAGCTGGGTCATTTTCACAAGAGTTCATTGTGTATTTCAAAAAAGCTAGTAGAAAGGATGTCGAATGTTTCCAAAACAAAGTAATAATAAATGATTGAGATGATAGATATGCCAATCACCCTGATCTGATCGTTACTCTTTATGCATGTAAATATGTATAATTATGTCAGTTAAAAATCAAAGCATATATTTAAAATACTGCATTTTATACCTGAAATTTGCTTAAAGGGTAGATCTTAAATCTTGCCACACACACAAATACATCCAGATGTTATAGATATGTTAACTAACTGGGATATGGTAATCATTTCACAAGATATATATATATATATATATGCATATAAAAACACACAGTTTTACATGCCAATAATATTTCAAAAAGCTCACATCAATAAATAACAAATATGAGTAAATGAATCCAAGAAGGATAAAGAAGTTCAAGCTTTGGCTACTCAGAAACAAGTGTGGCAGGTACTTGGTAGAGCTCTTCAGCATAGCAGGAGCAACAGCACAGTATCACAGGCTCTACCCGGCCTCCTGCATTCCCCTATATACATACATACATGTATGTGCATCTTTTTAACTGTCTCTCTCTCCAACTAGGATGTAAGCTCCTTAAGAACAAAGATTTCTTTGCCTGCTTTTAAAACAGCACTGAATGAAGGGATAAGCCATGTCATGTAGCCTGGTGACAGCAAGGTGTGCAGACCAGAGTGGCAAAAGGTAAGCCCATGAGATCAGAGACCACGTGGTGGTCCAGCACTGCAGCACACAGTAGCACAGCAGGTTAAGCCACAGCCTATAAGGCTGTCATCTTCTATCGGATCACCAGTTGGAGTCCCAGCTGCTCTGCTTCTGACCCAGCTCTCTGCTAATGCACCTGGGAAAGCAGCACAGGATGGCCCAAGTAGTTGGGTCCCTGCCACCCACATGGGAGAGTCGGATGTTGTTCCAGGCTCTTGGCATTAGCCTGGCCCGTCTTGGCTATTGTGGCCATTTGGGGAGTGAACCAGTGGATGCAGGATCTCTTTTTCTGTTTCTCTCCCTCTGTCACTCTACCTTTCAAATAAAATAAATCTTAAAGAAAAAAGAGCCAACATGGAGAGATATAGAGAGAGGAAGTGAGAGTGAAAGTGGAATGCACAGTGTCCAGCTTTCAGTGATGGACCAGTCCTAGCTGAAGCCTGCACTCAAGGTAAAGCCACAGAAGTGGGCTGCACCACTTGCAATCCAGAACTGTTTTCACTGCATGAAGCACCTTACTGAGAAGATGAGTGAGTGTAAAGTAGAATGGATGCAGTATTCTCAAAGATGATTCCTACTGAGAGGTGGTCTATAAATGGAATTAGTGAATATGAATTTGAACACAATGCAGAGACACCCCTGGAGACTGGACACTTGCATCTTGATTCTGTGAACCGGTGAAGCATGGTGGATTGACATCAAGAACCAGCCAACCTTGGAAACGACGGCACAAATCTCTCCCCAGGACCCAGAGCTATCACATTTTTCTACACGGTCATATGAGGGCAAGAGTCATCAGCTAGGAGGTCCACCAGATAGGCCCCCTCACCCAGTCTGACCCTTCCACATGTCATAAGCTTTCCACTTGCCCTCTGCCCTCCTCTTCCAACTCCAATCATGTCATCTTTCCTCTATGCACCCCTGAGTAAGAAACATGGGAGAGATGAGGAGAAAAATCAGAAAACTGGACAGAGAACTTCACTGAGGTCAAGCACATAACTAAACCCTACAGGATGTCCTACACATGACAGAACACAAACTAAGAGCAAGTGGAACTTACCTTTGGCATACTCCACTTGCAATGCAGTGCAAAGCCCTGCTCCTTGAGTCTTCTCATGACATCTAGAGAGATAATTTTATTAAACAGAGCTTTGTTGTCGTCCAGGCCACCTGCCACAAAGATACTACAAAACATGGCTTATTCCTGGGTTCATTAAAGCTCTGGGATCGGAACAATTAAAGCCTGTGTGCTTCTGGGAACATTTCATTTTAAATCAACAAATGTGTTTGTCATCTGTAACCAGGCCAATTTCCATGTAAGCACTTCCAATGATTCATATTTCTTGGGCATGAATTCTGGATTTTTGTGATGGTCCCTTTACCTCTTCCCCAACCCACCTTCCTTCTATCCCCCAAAAAGATAGATTGTGGGCTTTTCTATGGGAAGGGGGAGGTGGGGAAAATCATAAACACACTGGAAGGTCAACTTTCCAGGACTGAAAAGCTGGGTGCTATTTTCCACGGTTCCTAACAGTCTCTTCAAAACCATATAAAATAAACCTATTGCATTTTCATTGTTTACCTGCAGGTTGTAGTAAAACATTTTCAGGCAGTCACTGATTGTCCCATGTGGATGCAAGGTTTTCCTTACTGTGCTACCACCAGGGCACCTGAGACTTGCAAGGAAGAAGACACAGCAGCAGGGACAGAAAAGGAAGAGCAGGAGCCTGGTCCACAGATCCCCTAGGTGGCCATCCCAGTGGAGAGGTTTGCATCTGCGGGAGCCCAAAGGTTACAGAGAGGCAGCTATGTGGGCTTGAGGATCAGACAGATTAGGCTTCCCAGGCTCCTGATGCCACTGCACATAAATTAACATCTCATTCTCCGCAGTTACTGCAGTGGCTGGAAGACAGCATTGATCTAACATTTGGCCTCCCCAGGGGGGATGCGTTCACGCTTTCATCCCATCCCCTCTACTTCTTTGTGGGCTCAGCTTTTCATCATCACACAAATATCTGGGCTGGAGAGCGGGGACCATCAGGCAGCAGGCAACCCGCTGGGGTGGTTCCTCCACCTTCTGTCTGCACAGCACCACTTAACTGAAAAGTCAAGGTTAGTGATGCCACAGTCAGTGAACATGAAGGCATCAGGAGCCACAAACAGTCCAGTTTCAAGTTACTAGCCTTATTCACCCTTGATGGCTTTGTTAATATTTATCTATGTAAGACTGTACGTGACCAAGCAAAGCAGCCTTGATTTACAGGCGGGGCCAAATTTTCCATAAAATAACGTATTGGCATTTAATGTGTTTATTATTAAAACATCATTCTTCAGCCAACAAGCTTTTCCAAGAGTGTTCTGGTTGTTAGTCACCTGCTTGTCCAAGAGGGTGAGCCCACAAAGATGCCTGGTGAAGGGAGGGGCTGCCTAAGAGGGTAGGGGAGCTTCCTGGGGGCTCATCTGCTTTCCTACTTAGCACAAGGACTTCACAAATATGAGCAGTGACCTGAGAAATACTGTCACATCGGTGCCTATGACCTATGCTATGTCATCGCAGGGATTAAAGGAGCTCTCTGAAGTCTTGGCACAACGTAGACCCAACACATTCCAGCTAGCAGAGACCGAGTTCTTAATTCGAGGCAAGCTGGTCTCTTCTTTGGAGGACTAGAAGGCTTGACATAATTCTTGCTGTGTTTCTGGCTTACCAAAAAGGATGGATCATTGTGGAAGCAATGACAGTCTCATCTTTTCTTCTAATGACTGAGACTGTAGAAGAAAATTATCCGGGGGGTATGAAAGGGACGTTTTTTCTAGACAGAGGTTTATAATATTAGATAGATATTGTATGTGATTGGCTGGAATAAGCTCATCCACTTAGCAAATATGGATTGTTACTCTGCTACGTCCCAAGCATGGAAGGAATGTATTTCAGAAACACCAAAAAATGAGTTTGCCTGGGGCAGCCACTTAGGACAGTCAGTCACGTACAACCAAGGGGAGAAAGCAGTGGTGTCTGAGAGAGTGAATTAGATTAAAAAAAAAAAAAACAAAAAAAACACCTGGAGGTGGAGTGCTCCAAGGGTTGAGAAAAGGAGCAAAGACAACTTGTGTTCAGATGTGTGAGGCACTGTTATAAGAGATTAGATTAGTCCTAGATGGCTTTTAAGTCTAGGACGCACTGGTTGAAGTGTACAGGAGGCTGAGTTTGGATCTCACTGGAAATGAGAACCATCAAACCATTATTACTGAAGACCTGAGTGCTAATGATTTTTCCTTCACAGAAAGTATTCAGGCAGGAGCTGCACAAATACTCATCTCAGAAGTTAAAGTGGGAATTCAAGGAGCACAACACACGGTGAATGGATTTCAAGACCTGTGTGATCCTTCGTATTCCATTAGAGTCTCAAAGAAAAAAACCTGGTGATTTCCATGTCACTTCTAGGGAATCAATCCTTCTCTGACCTCTATGAAACTTGTCTAGTTTTAATAAAGAACATGTTGTTCATCATGCAATTTGTTTTAATCACACAATTTCTGTGCCCTAACATTTATGGAGTGTTTCATTTGGCCTTTCTACTTTACCTCATTTTATAAATAAGAAAACTGAGAACACTTCAGTTAAATAAGACAATAATCAAGGAAAGGTTCACTATACCAACAATATTTTGCTACTGGAACTTGATATGAATATAGGTGCCTATTCTATCTAGCTATCTATATATCTAACAGGAAGGCTGCAACTGATTAAAAAAGAAAAATAATATTAGAATGTCTAGACTCTGAAGTTCTATTTTAGATCCATAACAAACTATCCATATGTATGAAAAATTAAAAATAATCTTAAGTTGCAGAATTTTTCAGTTGGCTTCTAACTATTTGATCTCATAAAAATTTCATGATTACAACCCAAATTGTCATCAAACCCACCCACATTTTTCAGTGCTCCTCCCTTACTTTATTTTTTAAAAAGACTTTATTTATTTATTTGAGAGCAGTGTTACAGACAGTGAAAACGAGAGGTAGGGTTACAGACAGTGAGAGGGAGAGAGAGAGAGAGAGGTCTTCCTTCCGTTGGTTCACTCCCCAGATGGCCACTACAGCTGACGCTGTGCCGATCCGAAGCCAGGAGCCAGGTACTTCCTCCCAGTCTCTCATGCGGGTGCAGGGGCCCAAGCACTTGGGCCATCTTCCACTTTCCCAGGTCATAGCAGAGAGCTTGACTGGAAGAGGGGCAGCCAGAACTAGAACTGGCACCCATTTGGGATGCCAGCGCCTCAGGCAGAGGATTAACCTTACTGTGCCATGACACCGGCCACTCCCCCGCCCACTCCCCCGCCCCCCTTACTTTAGTAACTATGCCTACTTCCCCCATTCTGCTCCCTAGGCCACTCATAGTATTACAAAATGAAAGCAAACAGTGGTCAAGTCTCAAATATAATCAAACACAGCATTCTTAAGTTGCCTTCCTTCTGTCTGTCTCTCCATATCTCACCCAGCCCTATCAATGCACACATACCTGTTACACACACATACACTCTTCTGGAAAGTTCATTGCCCGATTCCTACAGACTCTCCACACTGGCTAATTGCACTGCATCAGAAAATCCATCTATATTCCAGGAGGCTGCAAAAAAGAATTTCCCCTGGAATTTGACAAGATGACCACCCAGAACCAAAGTAACACTTACTCAAGATATTTAAAACATACTGGACAAAACACTAGGGATTATGATATAGTGATCAATTTTCCCCTAGCAAAGAAATGGATGAGGTGATTTAATGTACCTTTCCCAATGTTAATTTCTATGATCTTGAAATTAATTTGAATGCAGATGGAATCCATTTGAATAATGGCTCAAGAAAAAAAATCTTCATTGCTAATTCAATAGGTGCCAGGGTGTGAAAAATTATTGTCATGATTATAGTAACTGGAACTAAACTTGTAAAAATATTTTTGTAGAATACTAAACAGTTCTATAGTGACCAGGGCCACACACACACACACACACACAGCACAGCAGGCTCTCTCTTATGATGAATTTATATTTTTCTTTAAAATAAAAAGTTGAGCCAAGACCCTGTTGGGTTAAGATTGCTTCAGTACATCTCACTTTGATTTGTCACATCATGTCATGTCATATAAGAGACATGAGAGATGGCTGACAAATATCACTTGGGATTGAGAAATATCTGAGAGCTGGAACAAATATTCCAAACTGAGCTGTTGAAGAACGTGCCAGGGATGGGCCTGCAATAAAGAGACGGCCTCCATATATGTACTTTGGAATTCATACACCTTTCAAGATGTGGGTTTGCTTCTTTTATTTTTTTATTTTTTTATTTTTATTTATTTTTTTTATTTATTTATTTTTTTTTGACAGGCAGAGTGGACAGTGAGAGAGACAGACAGAGAGAAAGGTCTTCCTTTTGCCGTTGGTTCACCCTCCAATGGCCACCGCAGCCGGCGTGCTGCGGCCGGCGCACCGCGCTGATCCGATGGCAGGAGCCAGGAGCCAGGAGCCAGGTGCTTTTCCTGGTCTCCCATGGGGTGCAGGGCCCAAGCACCTGGGCCATCCTCCTTTGACAGCATTATAGATCAAAGATTCACCTTTCCCTTGTCAACCAACTAAACTCCCTGAACACTTGGGTAAAATGTTCCGGCTCCTGTAAGCCATTGCCTCAGTATTTGCATTTGCACACACATATGGTACATGCTACGTTAGTGATGAGTAAATGGTAGATACATCCGTAGCCAGTGACTAAAGATACAGAAAGGCAGGGCATTACAATGACTTTGTACTTGGTTGCTTGGTTGGGCTTTATTGGATCAAGGAAAAGTGAGATGAAAAAAAGATAAAAATGGGCTCATCTGCTACTTTTCAAAAACTAATGAAAACCCTGGTAATAACATCCACACTATTATCAGGCATCTAATACATGCTATGCAGTTCATGAGTATTCTCCTATGTTCTTATAAATATCATGTATATATATAGGTTTTGTGATCTTCACTGCAGAGGAAGCAAAAACATGAATCAGAGGTGTTTATTATCTTGTCCAAATAAGTGGCAGAATTGAAGGAGCATAGCTCCCAAGCCCATGTTATTTCACTTGAGTGTCTCAGCGTCCAGCAGGAGTACTTGAAGGAAGTAGCCCCAGTTGGGCAATAGGGACTGCGCCTGCCTTTGTATGGGGTAATCATTTTAATCCGGACACAATTTTCCTCCCAAATTATTTTTGCAACACCAAGCTCAACCTGATAGCCCTTAAGGCTGGCACCGCGGCTCACTTGGCTAATCCTCCGCCTGCGGCACCAGCACCCCGAATTCTAGACCCAGTTGGGCGCCAGATTCTGTCCCAGTTGCTCCTCTTCTACTCCAGCTCTCTGCTGTAGCCCGGGAGTGCAGTGGAGGATGGCCCAAGTCCTTGGGCCCTGCACCCACATGGGAGACCAGGAGAAGCACCTGGCTCCTGGCTTCGGATCAGCGCAGTGCCGGCCGTGGTGGCCATTTGGGAGGGGTGAACCAATGGAAAAGGAAGACCTTTCTCTCTGTCTCTGTCTCTCCCTCTCTTTCTCTGTCTATAACTCTGTCAAAAAAAAAAAAAAAAAAACCTGATAGCCCTTAGAGAAAGAGTGTCATCATTTTTATTTTGCTAAACAGAGAACCAGCAAGGACTGTATTTTTACAACTTCAAGCACTTAACTTAAAGGTGGAGGAAGGCAGGGTCAGAATGTCAGACAACATGAAGAGTATGCTGAGGTGAGCACGGGGTCGAGGGGTATACGTCCCAGGAGAGGCTATCAGAACTTTGTGCTGTGTTTCCTTTCACAGATTTCTGCATTTTCAGCCCCGACTCCTACTCTCATGGAGGTACCGTGCAGGGCACATCCCACTGGGTGAATTCTGTCCAATCACCTACAACACATTTAGATCTAGACTTGACCTCCTACTGTCATTCTCAGCTTGTTCAGTGACTACACAACTGCAAGGACAATCAGGATTTCGCCTCACAAAAATCTGTTTTTAGAGACAATCCCCTGAAATATGGTTCTTCTGAAGTGGAAGACACAGTAGCAGACGAAGCAATCAATGAGTATCCAAGAACCTAGGTCAAGTGTGATCCTGAGGAAAATACAAGCAGTAGGCCCAGTGTCTTCCCTCAAGAGCTTAAGATCCAACTGGGGATTTGAAAAGGTAAGTAATAAAAGAGCAGGTAGGGGCTGGCATTGTGGAGTAGTGGGTAAAGCCGCCACCTGTGATGCCGGCATCCCATATGGGCACTGGTTCATGTCCTGCCTGCTCAACTTTTGATCCAGCTCCCTGCTAATGGTCTGGGAAAAACAGCAAAAGATGACCCAAGTACTTGGGCCACTGCTACTCACATGGGAGACCCAGAAGATCATCGTAGCCCCTGGATTCGGCCTGGCCTAGTGCTGGCTGTTGCAGCCATCTGGGCAGTGAACCAGCAGATGGAAGATCTCTCTCTCTCTCTCCCTCTCCTTTTCTCCCTCTCTCCATGTAACTTTATTTTTTTAAATACAGATTCTTATTCATTTATTTGAAAGTCAGAGTTACAGGGAGAGGCAGCTGGCACTGCAGACAGCTGCTTAACCTGCTACACCATAGCACCAGCCCCTATACCTTTCAAAAATAAATAAATCAATCTTTAAAAAAAAAAAAAAAGAGAGAGAGCAGGTAGCAAGTACTGGCTCTGACCTGGCACTAGGCCTCTGCAAGCTGGGAATAAGCTTCCTTTTAGGTGGGAAGGACTATGGGGGCTGCCTCTAAAATAAAATCAAGTCTGTAAAGCACCAAACAGTCCTAGGTACACAGGGAAGATCATTTTCTCCTTCTGGTCACTTACTCCAGGGAACAGCATCAAGCTCTCCTTGAAGCTAAGCCAAGTTCCACTTTTCCCCCTAAACCTGATAAAATGACTTTCTTCTGGCTTCTTGAGTGCTGGTTCCCACTTGAAAGCATGGCTCTGGAACTCTGTCCTGTTTCCCATCTTGGCAACCTTCCCATGTCACTATCTTACCAACCAAGCATTTTGTGACTTGCTTTTGCTTGTCACTTTCCAAAGAATGAGCAGTCCAGGCCAGTTCACGGGACAGCTTCTCCAAGCATGCTTACAGCCTTTTGGACTGCTATTCCAGAGGCTGCCGGCTCTGTAATTCCCTATCACTAGATCTGTCTGCTTTTTGTTTACCCAACCAGAATGATCCATTCATTTAAGTGTATTGGTTTGAATAGAATAGTATGTTGAAAAGAACTTCAAGGCCATGTCTAGGGTCCAAGGAAAGGATGTCATTATCAATTAAAGGTGGCTGTCCCTGGTATACAACAGGAAGGCTGGTGGGTCGTATCCTTCCTAATCCCTGTTTCTTGGGTATGATCTTAAATTACCCTCCTTGCTAGGTACTATAGTTAACTTTCCATGCTTACTAACTTCCAAGCAGTCGCAATTGGATCTGTTCTTCTAATCCTACCACCAAGGCCCAGAATGGATCTAGATCCAAATCCAAGTCTCCTTCCTGACTCCACCACCCTATTGTTGAAGAAATCTCAGCCTTAATATGACATAAATTATATGGCTTAGATGGGAGAGGTCAGAGATGGAGGAAGAAGAGAATTAGACAAATGCAGATTAGGGGGAATATGTTCAAAGACATGAGAGCTGGAAACATAGAAAGTGCAAGCAAAAGCAGTCCACTAGGACTGATAGGAACCCACGCATTCAAATCTACCTTTCAAATCTTGTGCATCAGGTCAGGTTAATATACTTATATCTAGCAAAGAATGCTGGGTTCAATACGCACATCTGCCTCCTCATTCCAGATTCCTGGGAGGCAGCAGTAACAGCCCAAGTATCTGGGCTCCTGTCACCTGTGTAGGAAACTCAGATTGAATTCCTGACTCCTGGCTTCTGCCTTGGCCCGGCCCAGAAGTTGTGGGCATTTGGGGAGTGCACCAGCAGTCGGAGGCTTGCTCTCTCTTACTTGCTCACTGTGTGTGTATATGTGTGTATGTCTGTTTGTGTGTGTGTATGTGTCACTGTCTTTCAAATAAATTGAAAATATACAGTGGGCATCAAAATTTGAGGTCTGTTTCCCAGGACACAAGAATAATCAGTAACTCATAACTAGCTAACTCCCTCAAAGAAACTCCACTAAGATTTTTATCACTGAGCTGTCTGAGACCCTAATTAGGGATATTGATTTGACATCTAACCTGAACAATGTAAAAATTCAGAAGTGTCTGCAAACCTAATTTTCAAATGGCCATTCATAATCTTGGTTTTCCATTGCCCTTAGCTAATTAAGAACCAAAGTTTGTTTTCATGCATATTTTATTTTGCAGGTTGGTTAGGAAGGTTAATTGTCCACTCTCTTTATTTGTCTTTTTCTTCCTTAATGGAACAAGCCATCAGTGTGTCTGAATTGAGACACAAAATTATCAGAAAAAAATACAGACTTAATATGGGCAGAGTTTGAAGTTGCCATTTTTTTTTTGAAAAGTGTGAAGTCGAGTTGCTTTATTTGTTTTTGTTTTTTTCTAACTTTTATTTAATGAATATAAATTTCCAAAGTACGATTTATGGATTACAATGGCTTCCCCCACATACCGTCCCTCCCACCCACTACCCTCCCCTTTCCCACTCCCTCTCCCCTTCCATTCACATCAAGATTCATTTTCGATTATCTTAATATACAGAAGATCAGCTTAGTATACATTAAGTAAGGATTTCAACAGTTTGCTCCCACACAGAAACATAAAGTGAAAAATAATAGATGATTTTTTTTTAAATGATGATGAAATCAGATCAGACCTATTGTCATGTTTAATCCCAGTGAGAGTCAAGTTGGGAGTTGATAATTTCTTTTTCTTTTTTTTTTTTTTTTTTTTTTTTTTTTTTTACAGAGGATCAGTTTAGTATACATTAAGTAAAGATTTCAACAGTTTGCACCCCCATAGAAACACAAAGTGAAATATATTGTTTGAGTACTCGTTATAGCATTAAATCTCAATACACAGCACATTAAGGACAGAGATCCTACATGAGGAGTAAGTGCACAGTGACTCCTGTTGTTGACTTTACAAATTGACACTCCTGTCTATGGCATCAGTAATCTCCCTATGCTCCAGTCATGAGTTTCCAAGGCTATGGAAGCCCTCTGAGTTCTCCAACTCTTATCTTGTTTAGACAAGGTCATAGTCAAAGTGGAGGTTCTCTCCTCCCTTCAGAGAAAGGTACCTCCTTCTTTGAAGACCTGTTCTTTCCACTGGGATCTCACTCGCAGAGATCTTTTGCCAGAGTGTCTTGGCTTTCCATGCCTGAAATACTCTCATGGGCTTTTTTATATGGTCTGCACATCATGAATATTTACCTCCCTGAATTTGAAATAAATGAAAAACAAAGGAACCACATAGAGGTTTCTGGGGATTTTTTTTCCTACATTTTAAAGCCTTTTTTTTCCAGTTAATTTTTTAGGGAAACAATTTTACATGCCAGGAAAGTGGATATCCATTTATGTAGGAAGTTCTAAGGCTTAACCCATTACAATGATTCCAAGATGTATTTCTACCAAACCAGACTGTCTCCATTCATGTCCATTCTGTTTATAATCTCCTGCCATGGAGAATGGAAAACTGTCATCCAAGAGACACTCTTTGGAGGGGAGAAGTAATGATGCCCTGTAATTTGAAGGAACATTCGGAATCTTAAACATCTCGGGACAAAGGATACTTTCCCTGCAGCTCCTAGTTGGCACTGCATAACTGTTAAATTACAATCTAACCACAGTTTCCATAACTGAAAAGTCATACTCTGGAGGAAGTCGGCCACAGTTTAATAGAAACACAAACCACAAGCCTTCAGCTGTTCTCAGCTCTGATCAACACCAGAGGCTTTGACAATTGGCTTAATAATGTTGAAAGAGTTTGTCACCGGTGAAAAGCATCACAGATGCTAGAAATGGGTGACCACTGGTGAAATCAGAGGTATCCGAACAGGTGGATTGAGACAATTCCCTGCACATCCATGAAAAAAGCATAAAAAGTAAAGCGCCCTGTCACTGCAGCCTCATCTCTAAACACCTCGTGCTCAGCCAATGGATCAACAGGTTCTCGGTTTCCTAACAGTTCACTGACCATTTTTGTTTTCCTAAGAGTTCACTGAATCCTGACGCTGGAATAGTGCCACATTGCAGCAGGTGAATCTTCCCTGCAAAATGTTTCTGGGACTACAGGGAGCCAGAACTGGGGTTTCCTCTGCCTGCAGGACAAGCTATGTGACTGTGCTTGTGAGTAACATGCTGCATGAGAGAAAAGTTTTAGTCTAAGACTTGGTTTTCACAGCAACCTGGTTTGCAGGATGCTAATCCTGAACACTCTAACTGGTGGGTGCTACTGAGACCTATCCAAGAGCATATTTAAGACAGCTTAGGCCTGGGAAAGGGCACCCCTCAAATATCCCTGGGCAACTATGGCCTTGTCTAAATAAGGTCGGAGTTTGTGAACTCAAGAGGCTTCCATAGCCTTGGCAGCTCATGACAAGAGCCTCGGGTGATTACTGACATCATAAATAAGAGTGTCAATTGTTAAATCAACAACAGGAGTCACTGTGCACTTTTTCCCCATGTAGGATCTCTGTCCTTAATGTGTTGTACTATGCGAATTAACAGTATAACTAGTACTGAAACAGTACTGTGTTTCTGTGTGGGTGCAAACTGTTGAAATCTTTACTTAATATATACTAAATTGATCTTCTGTATATAAAGATAATTGAAAATGAATCTTGATGTGAATGATGGGAGAGGGAGTGGGAGATGGATGGTTGCAGGTGGGAGAGAGGTTGTGGGGGGAAAAAGCTGCTATAATCCAAAAGTCATACTTTGGAAATTTATATTTATTAAATAAAAGTTAAAAAAAATATGCCTGGGCACAGTGCTTGTTGCCAGACAAATCTACAGTCTCTATTCTATAAAACCCACCCTTCTGCTGATTAGCGTCACTATAAAAATCAACATTGACGTAAGTTACAACCCAGATGTACCTCCTGAAGGACAGAACACAGTTATGGTATTGAGTAATGATTTCAAGTGCCCTATCATTACTACTTCACCTACAACCAAACTGTATTTGAGGAAATTCCATAATTATTTTTGTCCTATGTGAAAGGAAAGGATAAAGTAGTTACCAGAATCCAAACAGAAAGCTGGCTCTGCCTGGGGGCTGGGAGGTACATTCGTGGATGCAGATCTCATATCAGTAAGAATAAGCTCTCAGCACTGTCTTCTCTTAAAAATGAGTGGAGGAGGAAGAAGGCTTGTATTTGTCAAAGCACGCGAATGGGTCTTTACCTTACAGACAGAAGTGGCTGGAGCTGACTTTGGACAATGAAATAGGAGAACACTTTGGAGCAGCTGAAGTCCGTAAAGAAGAACTGAGAAATGGAAAACCAAAAAAATGCAAGTTTGGGTTGGAGGAAATGACCACGAGGCTTTCTGTGAGTGTGCTTGCCAAAATTAAATTCCAGCGTCAAGGTACTAGTGTTGCTGCAGAATATAAACCCGCTGGCTAGCTATGAAGTGCGTTCTGGACACAAAGGTTTTTGGTGAACGGTTTTGGCATGAAGTGGAGCACAGGAGGTGGTGGGTGGTGGTAGTGAGGGAGGAAAGCGCTACTGTTTTCTGTCTGTGTTGACTCCGCAACACTGGAACAGTGCTTGACAAACACTGGGATGGTTTATGAACTAAATTAGAGGTGGCCAGGAATCACCTCCTTCAAGAGACATCTGCATGACTTTTAGAAACCAATGTAGGGGCATTGACTGAATGTTAAAAAATAGTGAAAGTATATTTCTTTGTAACAGAATGACACCTAAATCAGTTAGGATCCCTCTACAAACTCATTTACCCTTACACATGTAACTCGACACTCACAGACCCAAACTGCATCAAGCAGCCTAAGGAGGGGTTGCTGAGCAGGTGTGTTTCCATGCCTTGGGCTCGTGTCTCAATTCATGGAGACACCTCACTTTTTAAAGCCGCTCATCTGGCAGATGGGCAAGAAAGTAGAGGTGTTCCTCTAAGAAATCCAGACAGAAGTGTTCCACGAAGCAGGTCCAGTAGGGTGACAAAGGACTCACAGCCAGGAGCCTAGGCTGTCACTCAGGGCCTGCTCACAGACCCTTACCTCTGTCAACCACCATCTGTCAACAGGCTTTCCCCAGCCTCCATCTTTCCAAATGAGCACTCTATCTTGGGATAGACATGTTTCCCCATACGGACACTACCTTATCCCCAAACTGATGACTCCTCTTAGCCATTACCTTAAATAATTTGCAGAGATGAGCTTACATAATATAGAGAGTAATATTAACAATCTTCTACTTTATAATCCACATACTCATCAATTCATTTTGTGGTAGCAGAGGTGACACCACTACAAAGGCTGAAGGTGAAGTGTTGTTGTGGCTGACAGCATGGACTATGAAGTCAGACTGCACGCACATCTTCGCTATCCCACGTGCTGGCCATGTCACTTGGAGAAGTTGATTTGCCTCTTGGTGCATCAATATTCTCATCTATGAATATTGGTTACAGCACTTCAGTCATGCACTTGTTGTGAGAGGTTACTTCATGTAAAATAATTCAGCCGGTGTCACACTTCAGTTAAACCCTAGTAGTTCACCAGAGCCTATTGCTAGCATGTCTTCTCGACTCCTTTTCAGGAACATCACATTCATGGCTTAAAATTGGCCACAGTGGGATTATTTACACCACAGAAATTGACAAATGCTATAAATCAGAACTTATTTTTTGATCACTACGTGTGAAACATTTCTCAGTGTACCACTTCATTAAGCACAAAGGCTATGAATAGAAAAGGCAAAGGGAGGATCCTGTGGCAAGTTAAAGTATTCTCTCATCACTTTCCCCTCACAAACAACTCTTTGCAATTACAAAACAAAAACTGAGTCAAATGATTTTTTTATTGACATGGAAACACATTAAAAATAAGCCAAGATTCCCCACACTGATCAGCTTCAATGGTCTATCTGTTCTCAGCCAGAACTACCTTGCCTATTTCAATCTACAACATGACACTTAGAGCGCCTCCTAACTAAAGATTGTGTGTACCCATAGAAATTTTCTCAATGGTCTTGCCAAACCCACGGACAACTGTGTGTACCCATAGAAACTTTCTCAATGGTCTTGCCAAACCCACGGACAACTGTGTGTACCCATAGAAACTTTCTCAATGGTCTTGCCAAACCCACGGACAACTGTGTGTACCCATAGAAACTTTCTCAATGGTCTTGCCAAACCCACGGACAATTGTGTGTACCCACAGAAACTTTTTCAATGGTCTTGCCAAACCCAAGGATGTGTGGGTTACATATTTCTATTGAAGTTCATAAATGAGTCCATTCGTGGGAATCAGTTCAAGGACACAAACTCTCAAGTACTCCACAAACAACAAAAAGACACAATTTTAAAGAGATGACTGGTAGACTCCCTCATCCCCCCAACCATAAAAGAAATCAATGGAGTAGAATTTTGTCAGAATTTCCAGTTTTATTTGTAAAGCAGATGGACACAGAGTGAGAAAAATCAATCAAACATGGTTTCTTCTTATGCATCTATGCATAGAATTTAAAATCAAGCTGTTTCCTAAAGGCTTTACTGTACAGTCTCCTGGGAAATGCAGAAAATGGAATTTTTTACTGTCTTGTTTATTTTACTTTTTGGTATTAAGAGGAGAAATGAGTAAATCTGCAAAAGCCATGTGCCATGAACCAGAGACTCGGCAATAGGACACCCTGTTATAGGAAATTCTTTTTTTTTTTAACTTTTATTTAATGAATATAAATTTCCAAAGTACAGAATATGGATTACAATGGCTTCCCCCCCATAACGTCCCTCCCACCCACAACCCTCCCCTTTCCCACTCCCTCTCCCCGTCCATTCACATCAAGATTCATTTTCGATTCTCTTTATATACAGAAGATCAGTTTAGCATACATTAAGTAAAGATTTCAACAGTTTGCTCCCACACAGAAACATACAGTGAAAAATACTGTTTGAGTACTAGTTATAGCATTAAATCTCAATGTACAGCACACTAAGGACAAAGATCCTACATGAGGAGTAAGTGCACAGTGACTCCTGTTGTTGACTTAACAAATTGACACTCTTGTTTATGGCCTCAGTAATCACCCTAGGCTCTTGTCACGAGCTGCCAAGGCTATGGAAGCCCCCTGAGTTCACTGACTCTGATCAGATTTAGACAAGGCCATGGTCAAAGTGGAAGTTCTCTCCTCCCTTCAGAGAAAGGTACCTCCTTCTTTGATGACCCATTCTTTCCACTGGGATCTCACTCGCGGAGATCTTTCATTTAGGTTTTTTTTTTTCCCCAGAGTGTCTTGGCTTTCCATGCCTGAAATACTCTCATGGGCATTTCAGCCGGATCCGCATGCCTTAAGGGCTGATTCTGAGGCCAGAGTGCTGTTTAGGACATCTGCCATCCTATGGGTCTGCTGTGTATCTCACTTCCCATGTTGGATCATTCTCTCCCTTTTTTATTCTATCAGCTAGTATTTGCAGACACTAGTCTTGTTTATGTGATCCCTTTGGTTCTTAGTCCTATCATTACGATCAATTGTGAACAGAAATTGATCACTGGGACTAGTGAGATGGCATTGGTACATGCCACCTCGATGGGATTGAATTCGAATCCCCTGGTATGTTTCTAAGTATGTTATAGGAAATTCTAAGTTAGTAATATTTGAAAATCCACTTTGCCACCCTTCTGTAATTAGAATTTC
Organism: Oryctolagus cuniculus; assembly: GCF_964237555.1. Lineage (NCBI taxonomy): Eukaryota > Metazoa > Chordata > Mammalia > Lagomorpha > Leporidae > Oryctolagus > Oryctolagus cuniculus. Next base: position 83,824,423 of record NC_091439.1, on the reverse strand, counting down.
ATGATGTGACTCAGGCCCATAGCACACAACAGACCAATAGGGCACTGCCAGCATCTGGAAGTCATAGTTATTCATTCAGCATAGGCTTAGATTTTTGCCCTTAGTTCTGGGTGAGACTTTATTATTATTATTATTCTTACGAGCTACCCAGATAAATGGAAAAGAAGAGAATTAATCATGATAAATGGAGCTGCACACTATCCCTAAGCTATAACAATTACAAGTGTCTCAAGTCAAAAAGCAAGTTGCTATGCACATGGTACGGTCAAGTTGATGATGCTTTCTTGGGTAACTCTATAGGCAAATGAGATTTAAATGACAGGCTGTCTTCATATTTCAACCAATGATTTTGGAGGTGGGTGAAGTTGGGGTGGGACATACATAGTACTCCCAGAGAAGAAAGTAAGAAACGGTTTCTTCCCTAGGAAGAAAGTAAAAGAAAGCATTCTGCTCCAGACAGTGATGGTTAAGAAGACATGCATCCTAAGAAATAGGGATACATGGGCACAGCTGCCCACTCACTAAGAAAAATAGAATGCACACTTTCTTTACTTTCTCCTCCACCACAAAGTTCCTATTGACCAGGCAACTCAGAGTTTTTGGCAGTGCTGGCTGCCACGCACTCCACTCTTGCCAGCTTCCTGGACTAGGAAGAAGAGGGAAGAAGAGGAAGAGATGTCTTAGCAGAGAGGGGTATGTAGGGCGGCAGCAATTGTGCACATGTGCCTGATTGAGAACAGGTCAAAAGACTAACCAACTATTCATACATTTGACTATCTCTCTGCTCCAGGGCTGTTCTGTGTGCAGCAAAGCTAGAAAACAGACCTGCTGCTGCCAGCTCCTTCCCTCTCTCTGGGTAGAGTGGGGCTAAGATGCCCATGTTAGAAATGCAGATTACATTTCTCTGACCTCCCTCTCCCTTTTCAGGGAGCCCAAGGCTCAACTGCGCTCTTTCCAACACTCTTCTCCTAGCAAAGACTTGGGTGACTGTTCTCATTTCACAGGACATGGTAGTTGCATTTTCTCTGGTTCATACCCATTCTTCAAAACCACCAAGTCTGGAGAAAGACAGACTTGGGATTATCAGCTTCTCACAGCGCTGGCCACCATGTAGATATTTGGCATGAAAGGGACAGGTTTGAATCCTGTTTTCACTATTACTCTCTCTTTAAGCTTGGATGAATTACACTGACAGTTAGCTTCTACATCTACAAATAAGAATAAATCCTACTCCCCAGGTTTGTGGTGGATTAAAGGGGATAATATACAAGCATAGAAAGTGACCGGCACATGACAAGCTACAATCCTATTGAGCGGGATTAAATATGGGATTTAATATAATTAATTTAAAACAGATATAGAAGGGGACCTCAAGGAGCCAGAGCCTACAGGCCAGACTTAGAAACAGGAGTAGGAGAGGGGATGACAGAAAATACAGAAAGTCCATGGCTGCTCAGAATCCGAGATCTAGTCTTTGGAAGACAGTGTGGTTGAATCAGTATATAAAAAGCAAATAAACTACATAAAATATTCAGAAAAGCTGCTCACACAGTTAAAGGTAACACGTCTTCTCTGCTCTTGACAAAGGCTTCCATGCAGAGGCAGTTCATGTAGTGTCACACCCATGACCTCTGGGGGGTGACTTACTTTGAGAACTTTGGAGGAATAAAAAATCATGTTCACCTCAAATATTCCCATTTACTTCCCAATTATTTAGTATTTTCTCCAGGCAGCTGGAGTCCCAACCCCCTCCTTAAGCCACAGAGCATAGGCCTTGGTCCAGCACAACCAGTGACTGGGTAGGAAAATCCAACTAAGTTCATCTTTCAGCTAAGCCTTTATTAGTAACAAAAGTGGCATTTTGACCTCATCTGCTTCACTCCACTGTCCTAACTCCTGCCTTCTTTAGCCCACAGGCAGCATAGAGGGGTTCAAGTTAGGGATCTAAACTTGTCTTAATGGTATTTATGGGTATTAGAAAACTAACAAAAGGAAGGGAAACCTTGAAACTGCTCTGGCTCCATTAATGTAATGCTAATTAGAAAACTGGCAAAAAATACCATTATGACTAATTGCAAATGTATAATAATGACTCAAAATATCATGAATGAGTCATTTTTTGTTTTGCATGAGATTTTATTTGATGATAGTACTAAATGTCTTCCAACATACTTAGGCTTCCTCTGTTCTTCCAGCACTCAGCTATCACAAAATTGAGAAGAAACGGCAACTAGGTGAGGGGAAGCAATTTAAGCCACGTGTTTTAACCCTAGTAGTTGCCCCTAATCTAAATGCTTACCCTGTGGGAATTCCTGACTGACCTGCAGGAAGTCGCTTAATTGCTTAACTACGTTTCATGTGCACCAAGGGATCTGTACCTGCCACCCTAGGGAGAAAGCTATTTAGAGACAAAGCAGTTAAAGTATGAAGTTCATCAACAGTAGAAGCTCTCAGGGTGACCCAGAGGGCCTACTTCAAGGAGAGAAAATAGAATTTTAATTGACAGATTCGATCCAAGATTCTCTCTAGGGCCTCCCAACAGAGGTCATGAACTGTGATGCAACTGCAGAGTTTCAAACCTCTCATTTCAGTTCACACCAGACCCCTGTGGAATGTATCGGGCTACACCCTCTATATCCCAGTCCCAGTGGCTGTGCCCCATCTCCTGGTACCAGGGTCTGCTGCTGACCATGCATCTCTTCTACAGACTGAGTTCTTCCAAAAGCATCAACTCTGCTCCTCAACGTTGAACCCTCTGAGAGAAGTGAGTGAGCCCACGCTGCTCTATACAGACATAAAGATTTAGCTCTCTTGGCCCAATGATAAACAGACTGCACATCTGACAAAGATTCGCCCTTGAATCTGACCAGGATCCTAGCAGTTCAGAGGCTCTGGCCAGTAGTAAAATCCTCAAATTTGGGATCTGTGCTTTGTTCACTTTTGAAACTCCACTCATCAGAAAAGCAGCTCGCACAAGTAGCTGTTAGATAAATCCTTGCAAATGAATAAATGAAGTACTTTAAAAGCAAATATCAGCATTGAAACCTTTAGAAAATATTCCATAAATTAACAAGATGATGAGCAAGAAGGATGATTAAAGAGAATTGCTTATAAGGGAACAGGAGCCTATGACTCCAACTCAGCTAGATTCCATTACCTAGAAAACATGTTTCTTCTTACTGTGCGTGATAAAGGTCTCTGACAAGCCCACGGACTTTCTGACTATCCTATGTTTTATTTGGCAACTCCACTTTGGAGAAAAGGTGTGTGTGTGTGTGCATGTACATACACACACACACAGCCAAAGGTGAACTGTTATTGGCTTCACTTGATCTGCACGTTGCTTGCCCTTGTGCTTGGTTCAGAAATGACAGAAGAGACTGGGACTTAATTTAAGCCAACAAGATATGAAGAGCTGCTTCTTGGAGGTTTCTAAGGACAGTTTCTTCCCTTTTCTTTGAGTGCTACTTAGCATGCTCTGTCCTCCTGCAGGACAGGAACAAGGCAGCAAGGCAGTCCCACCCCCACCTAGAAACTGCCCCAGCTGTCTTATGACCGCAAGAGAAGCCAGCCTTAGACTAAACTGCATGGTGAAAACAGAGAAGAGAAAGACAAGGACAAAATGATGGCATCAGTGAACTCTGTTGGCCTCAAGCCTGACCTACCTCTGTGACTGCTCAGTTACATGAGCTGATAAATCCCTTATTGTTTTAGAGAATTTGAAACCAGTTTTCAGTCACTAGCACATGACTAAAGCCAAATTCACTGAGTTGATCAAGGCAACGTTTAATAAGTTGCAATGTCCTCGCTGAGTTGAGAAAATTTAAACACATCAAAGAAAAGTGACGCTCTAGGGGATTTTCAATGCTGCAAAAACGAATGAAAGAATGCAAAAGCCTTACCGCTTCCCAGCCCGTGCCCTCACCTCTGGCCATTCCAGCCTCCTTGGGTTCATTCTGTCATCTACCTGCATTTACTGCACACTAATTGTGCTCAAGCCAGCATCTACAGAATGAACAAAAACATTGGCCATGCTGTCTGCTAAGTTACAAACAACTACAGAACATGTGCAAAGACTCAGATGTGCTTTACAAAGGAATAATTATGTTAGGGTACTAACATGGTGACTCCTCTCCCGAAAATTTTCTTTAAGTTGTATTACTTCTTGCAATTATAACTTTGACTTAAAAGAAGTTCGTAATAAACTATAGATGTATTAATAGAAAGTGCCATGGAGTGGTATGAAAGCTAACAAAGTACTACCTGTGGAACCTTTTATGCAGCAAAGCCCATGCATGTCGTCCATAAATAATAACAGCTAATTATTATTAACAATCATTATTAATAACAACATTAACTCTATGCCATGCGCTGGTAAATGCCAAGCACCTTGAGAACATTATCTCAATCTCCACCACAAGTGTTCAGTCCTGTCTTACAAACATGGATGCCCAGGTGCAGACCATGTGATCGGCTAGCTCTAGTCACAAAGGAAGAAAGCAGCGACTCAGGACTGAGCCAGCTTGACTGCACACCCTGGGCCTCTTGCCACAATATTATTCTGCTACAAGAGACTTCCTAGAGTGTGGTAAGGCAAACGCACTGCTCACCAACAGACAGTGGCAGTTCCCCAAAGACGTCCACACCCTAGCCCCTTGAGTTTGAGAAAATGTCAGATTCCATGGCAGAGGGAAGCAAGGCTGCTGACCGTCTAACCTTGAACTGGGAAGAACATCTAAGTGAGTCAAAATAATCCCGAGTCCTTAAAGGTGGAAGAGCAAGGTCAAAGAGGGGTTCAGGGGAAGAGATGTGATGACAGAGGTAGAAATCAGAGCGATGCAATAGGAGAAAAACTCAACCAGCCCTGGCTGGTTTTGATGATGAAGGAAGGGTCCTAGTTCAGGGAATAAAGTCAGCCTCTCAAAGCTGGAAAAGGCAAGAGTACTGACTCATCCCCACAGCTTCCAAAACAGGCTGCGAGCCTGCTGACCCCTTGACGTTAGCCCAGTGAGACCCATCTTTGGACAACTGACCAGAACTGAAAAATCAAAACTTTGTTTTGTGAAGCTACTAAATGTGTGGTGATTTGTTACAAGGTCAGTAGTATGTTACAAGGTCAGAGTATGCAGTATGTCACATAGTGGAGGGAAGGAAAAATAATATTCTTTCACCCAATCTAGGCTCATTGAGGGGACAGACCTTGCAACAAAAGGCAGATTAGCAAGGGAAAAACAAGTAGCAGTTTATTATTAGCATGTACACTTCATATATAGGGGACATTGAGGAAATGAGTAATTCTCCAAGAGGGGGTTTGATTCCAGTTTATATAACATCTTCAACAAACAGTACATTTTTGGAGAAGTTAAGGCTCAAAAGACAAGGATTTTGAACAAGTAAGCGGAAGGTCAAGACCAGTTAGTAAAGCTTGTCACACGGATTCCTCCAATGCCCTCTCCAGGCTGATAAAGGCTAGAACTGTCTTTAGGGTCAACCTTGATCCTTCCAGGTGGCGAGGAGAGATGGACACCTGTGCCTGTGTAATGTGTGCTCTGCATTTATGCCCAAAAAGGATACGAGGGGAGCCTTTCTGATGTCTGCTTGGACCTGGAGACCCAGAGTCTGGCTGATTCTAGTAAGCTGCCCAAGCTTCCTGCATTTGCTCCTCTATGAACTGGAGACAGGGCTATAGAAAGAAGCAAACATACTGCTGAGCTCTCACCTGAGAAATTTCTGCCCCTTTCTTCTCCTACACTCCCAAGGGGCTACTTAAATGAATACCAAATCCACTTAAGAAAAAGTTGCAGCTTACTAAATATTAATGATGTCAAATAACTTAAACATCGTTGATGAAATGTGCTAAATGGAATCGGTATGGCACTTTAAAAAACAGATATACATACCCAAGACTTCAAGAAATTTCTCATTGTAGGGGCCACTCTGTAGTCAGTCAGTCTCTCTCTTTCTCTCTCTCTCTCTCTCTGCAGGGATCAAGTTAAATTAAAATAGCAGTCATATAAATAGATTGATTTATATTCATCCTGCTGAGCAAATAACTAGCCCTGCATATGTTCCAGAGGCTACTTCTCTAGAGAAATCTGTATTTGTAAAACAGCTTTCTCTGGAAGCTTCGATTCCAATCTGCATATTGAGGTTTTACCCTTTCCCCCGTGACCCACTTGTTTGAGGGAGGCATTCAATTAGGCTGTCAGAACAAATTGATTCACTGTTGACCAGGACAGGTTCCTCAACTGAAAGACATGTGATGCAGAAGCGGAGGTGCCACTGTCCCAAGCCAGTACACCAAATGCCCAGTCCAGATGACTCAGGGATGCAAAATGAGGAAGGGTTCCCCTGGGCATGTGGGGCAGAAAAGCTGCTTCTTCCTCTTCTGGATTAGATGGCATGGATGTGTTCCAGTGAAGGCAGGAAACTGATTCCCACTGCTGCTTTGCCTCAAGAACCAGCACTGTGGGGTCAGTGCTGTGGTGCCACAGGTTAAGCCACTGCCTACAATGTCGCATCCCATATGGGCACCTGTTTGAGACCCAGCTGCTCCACTTCTGATCCCGCTCCTTGCTAATGTCCAGGGAAAGCAGCAGAGAATGGTCTAAGCGCTTGAGCCCCTGCCCCCATGTGGGAGAACCACATGGAGTTCCTGCCTCTTGGCTTCAGCCTGGCCAGCCCTTGCCCTTGAGGCCATTTGGGGAGTCAACCAGCAGACAGAAGATCTATCTTTCTTTCTCTCTCTCTTCTCTCTCTTCTCTCTCTCTTCTCTCTCTCTCTTCTCTCTCTCTCTTTCTCTTCTCTCTCTTCTCTCTCTTCTCTTTCTCTTTCTCTCTCTTTCTCTCTCTCTCTTTCTCTTTCTCTCTCTCTCTTTCTCTCTCTCTCTCGTTGCTTTTCAAATAAAAATATAAAAACAAAACAAAAAGAACCTGCACTGGCATTTGTGGCTTCACTCATCTCATCTCTCAAGGTCACTGCTTTTTGGGAAAACACCCCCGCTCTTTCCAAACAGCCTCACCCCACAGGCCTTTCCTGTGACGCTGCTTCCCCCACCTGTGTGGGCTGCAGCCAGAAAACCCAGGTCCTACAAGATGACCAAAGCTCTGTCCTGACACCCTGCACGCATTACGTCTCTCCTTATGTGCCAAGTTCTTTCCGACAAGAAATGGCGCCTCCACAACAACTGCATACCTGATAAGATCAAAATGAGCACTAATCAATGATAAGAACGCGTTATTGACCATGAAACTGGTGTGCAGATTAAAGGGCAGGAAGGACACAAGCTGTGGAATCCAAAGCCGGCTTTTCATCTTTGTTCTTTCTCAAATGATGGTTTGGATTTGTTGAAATGTTTTATGGCTTTGACTCTCTGACAGAATAAATTAAGCCCTTCCTGATTCTCCCTGTACCTGCTGCAGATGAGATTGTCCTTTGCTTCCAGCCTGAAAACTCATAAAAATGGCTCCATTAAAATAATTAGGACCCCCCACCTTCCTGTGAAGAGTTGACCTCTGCGTGTTTACAGCACTCCGCTTTTATTTGTATTTTCTCACTGCCAGTACAGGGTGACCATTCCCGTGGCTCGGCACCCATATTATTTAAGACGCGTGGTTTCCAAATGTCACTGGTGAAAGCTGAAATCCATTATAATTTACTCGCAGCAATGAAGCCCGACATGCTGTGCACTTGCAGAAAAGAATAAAGAGGTTTAAGCCAGATCTGCATAATCCCAGGTAGGGGAGGCGGCAGCGGGAGGAGGAGGCCTGGCCTCTGAGACGGGACCCATGGCAGAGAAGAGGTATGTTACAGATCTGGCCACCTGAATACAGAGGCCCCAGTCGCATGCTGACAGAAGTGCACACACAGCAATGAATCAGTTCACAGCATCGGTGATCATGTGCAATCCTGACTGATAAGGTTCCTCGGATGCACACACACAAGATTCTGTGTTTACGTTTGGAAGGAAATGTCAGATAAAATGAAAAACTCTGCCTGCAAAGGTGAACACTTCTTTTACTCGTTGTTTTTGTCTAAATACATTTCTAATATTATTCACATATGTGTATGAAAAGTGCTTGGAGCGCTAAGAGAAAGCGTGGGCATTTGGCACCTGCATCCCGTGTCGGAGTGCCTGGGTTCTAGTCCCCAGCTCTGCTCCAGATTCCAGCTTCCCCAAAGGTGCACCCTGGGAGTCAGCAGCCATGGCCCAAGTGCCTGGTTCCCTGCTACCCACACAGAAGAGAGAATGAGTTCCCAGTTCCTGGCTTTGTTCTCGGCCAACCCTGACTATTGTGGGCATTTGGGGAGTGAACCAGCCAATGACATCACTCTGACAGATGGAAGGGGGAGAGGAATATACACTCACATAGATTTATACATCTCTGCCTTCAAATAAGTAATTTTTTTTTTTTCAAAAAAAAAAAAAAACAGGTGAGAGAAAGGGGGCAATAAGGAAATGACTGAACACATGTCTCAGGTGAGGAGGGAGAGGGGTGTATATATTCCAGAACCCTTCCCATACAAAAAGCAGGGAAGGGGAAATCTTTCTCAAATAATCATTTCTTTCCATGATAATGCACTTTCATTGAACCATTTTAAATTGGTGAATTGGCAAGTAGCCAAAGGATAAACAGAAAAATTAAGTTGAAAAAGAAGACCCTAGAATGGAAATGGAAAACACAGAATGTGTGCACACTATTAGTGCAACGATGAGACCTTATTTATAGGCCAATATGGAAAAGTTTATGAAACGCGCCACCTTACCGTGGATATGATTGTTGTTGTTGTTCTTTCTATGTGTGGGGGCAGGGGGCGGGGCAGCTCTTTTTTATTATTTCTAAGATTTCTACATTGAGAACATACTATTTTTTAATTTAAATAACATTTTCAAAACTAGGGTTCTTTTGAAGATTTATTTATTTGAAAGTCAGAATGAGAGAGAGAGAGAGAGAGAGAGGGAGAGAGGGAGGGAGGGAAGGAGGGAAGGAGGGAGGAGAGAGAGAGGGGAGAGATAGAGAGGTCTTCCATTCTGCTGGTTCATTCCCCAAATGGCCACTATGGCCGGGACTGGGCCAGACCAAAGTCAGAAGCCAGGAGCTTCTTCTGGGTCTCCCACATGGGTACAAGGGCCATGGACTTCAGCCATCTTCCGCTGCTTTCCCAGGTGTATTAGCAGGGAGCTGGATTGGAAGAGGAACAGCCAGGACTTGAACCAGCACCCATATGGGATGCTGGCATTGCTGATGGTGGCTTGCTACATCACAGCACTGGCCCTCATAATTGTCTTCTAGAGGTCCAAGAGGCTGAAACTTTGATGGGGTTCAGGATATCACCCAAAATGTATCTGTAGGAGACCAGAATGTATCACTCCAAAATATGCTTTTTTAGCATGAGAATTACTTTGAGCTATTTTTAAAATATATTTATTTGCAGGGCAGAGAAAGAGAGAGAAAGAGAGAGAAAGAGAGAGAGAGAGAGAGAACCTCCGTTCACGTGTTCACCCCCAAATGCTCACAAGAGACAGGGCTGAGCCCAGGCTGAAACTGTAAGCTGGGAACTCCATCCAGATCTCCCCAGTGGATAAAAAGGAACCCAACCATTTGAACCATCACCTGCTGCCTCCTCGGGTCTGCATGAGCAGGAAGCTGGAGTCAGGAGCCAGGGGCAGGATTCAAACCCTGGCACTGCATATGAGACAGGGGCTCTTAACCGGCATCTTAACTGCTAGGGCAAATACCCACCCCATGTACTTATCTTGAGAAACTGCAGACCACAAGAAGCTCTGAGAAGCACACACTACAAAGGAAAATCTCTATTTGTAGGGAGTCTGCCTCTCAGAGAACAAGGGTCTTTACTCCTGAAGTCCATGACAGCTCTTCAAGCTCTGCTCTGGAGATTTGCTCATTGCTGGGGGTTATCGCCCTCACGTGTAGGAGCTTTACATGTTATTAAACATCTGCTTGTTTTCTATTGCTCATCTCTCTTTCACTACAGGGATCTGTCACAACCAAGAACTGGAGAGGAGAGAAGAAATTGTTTGTCTTCCCCTATACTCTAAGCATGGTCCCCAGTGTTTTTATAGGGAAAATTATTTTCTCAAAGCACTGAATTCACAACAGCTGGAGAAAACACTACCAGTTGAGGGCTTTGTTTAGCTGCAACCCAGAATTTGATGATTATGAAATTCTAAAATTACATCAGCAAAGGCCATGCCCACCCAGGAGAACCTGAGAAGAAAAAGAAAGCAATGAAGACCCAAGTCAGGGTTGTGACATCTGAGCTTTCTGTTGTTGACTCACATAGCAACAAGGTGGAAAACTACATTAGCAGGACAAGTTAAATCCCAGTCACTTCGGGTAAATGCTTAAGACATCAGTAGAAGAGAGTCATCCCCTCCATTATGCAATAGTGACCTTCAGCATCAGTATACACCAGGATGAGGCAGCTTCATTCCTTCCAATAGAGTATTCAGACTCAGGTAGATGACACCCAAGAGGCAGAGGTAATGCCAGAGACTTCATTACCATCTAAATATAGGACCAGCACTGTGGCTCAGCAGGTTAAAGCCCCAGCCTGTAGTGCCAGCATCCCTTATGGTGCTGGTTCCAGTTCTGGATGCTCCACTTCCAATCCAGCTCCCTGCTAATGTGCCTGGGAAAGCAGTGGAAGATGACCCAAATCCTTGGGCCCCTGCATCCACATGGGAGGCTCGGAAGAAGCTCCTTGCTCCGGATTGGCTGAGCTCCAGCCATTGCGGCCATTTGGGTAGTGAACTAATGGATGGAAAACCTCTCTCCCTCCCTTCATCCCCCTCCCCAACTCTTTCAAATAAATAAAAATAATTTAAAAAAAAAATCTAAGTAAGCATGGAGGAATGTGCAACTTACAAAACCAAAGAAAGAATAACTACTGGCTTATAACAGGCACCCAGGAAACTCTGCCCAGTGTCTGTCCAAGGTCATCCCACTCTCAACAAAGAACATCCCCCTTCAGCAGGGACTGGCAGTTGTGACAAAATCGGGGAAAATTTCTCACTTGCCTTTTAGGAAATAGTCATGTTAACAGACTACTTTCAATACTTAGAAAAAAATGTAGAGGACTTTGATATCTAGAAACAAATTAACCAAAAGGACAAAAAGAATAAGAATACTCAGGGCTGGAGTTGTGGCCAGTAGGCTGGGCTACAGCCTGTGATACCAACACTCCGTATGAATTCTGATTGGAGTTCCGGTAGCTCCACTTCTGATCCTGCTCTCTGCTAATTCACCAAGGAAAGTAGTGGAAGATGGTCCGAGTGCTTGGGCCACTGACACCCACATGGGTGAGCAGCATAGACCATAAGAAATACTGATGAGATCAATGCTGATATGTAAACAAGAGGCCAGAAAGCATGCAAATCCAATAACAACACAACTCAGTTTGCTTATAGCACAGATTGAATAGTTTAAAACTTGAAAAAAATACTTGAACAAACAATGGCACAAATGATCTACACTCTAAGAATCAGTTAAGCCAAGGCTATGGATTCTTTTCAATAGCTAATCTGCAAGATTGTAAAACACTTCTAAAGAGAAGTGAAAAGCCATACACTGAAGAAAAAGATTTAATTTTTGTAATTTTATTTATTTGAAAGACAGAATTACAGAGAGAGGTGAGACAGAGAGAGAGGTCTTCCATCTGCTGGTTCACTCCCCAGATGGCCGCAATGGCTGGAGCTGCGCCATCCAAAGCCAGGAGCCAGGAGCTTCCTCCAAGTCTCCCACATGGGTGCAGGGGCCCAAGCACTTCTACTATTTTCCCAGGCCATAGTAGAGAGCTGGATTGGAAGTGGAGGAGCCAGGACTCGAACCAGAGCCCATAAGGGATGCCAGCATTGTAGACGGAGGCTTTACCCGCTATACCACAGCACCGGCCCCAAAAAGTTTAATTTTAATTCAGCATTTTTAAGCAAACATTACCATCAGAATTGGCAAAATGCTGCATTCTATACTCCCCCATCCAAAAAGAGCTGATTTGCATACTGAAAAAAATCTACCTCGAGCTCCCATTGTAACTTATTTGCATTCCCCCACCCCCACCCCGTGAGTGGGAGAAGGCAATATAGGTGGTGGGGGGAGCGGGCAGCCCAGGTACTTGACAACCATATATCCTAGACATGACCACTCAATGAATGCAGGGCCCTGAAGACCCACAGGTTTTAATTCTTTAGTTACTGGGTTATAGAAAAATTCAGGACAGTAAAAGGGATAGGCAAGGCGCCGGTGCTGTGGCATAGTGGGCTAAGCTTCCTCCTGTGGTGCCAGCATTCCATGTGTGCACCAGTTCAAGTCCCAGCAGCTCCATTTCTGATCCCGCTCTCTGCTTTGGCCTAGGAAAGAAGTGGAAAATGGCCCAAGTGCTTGGCCCTCTGTATCCCTGTATGGAATGGGGAGACCCAGAAGAAGCTCCTGGCTTCGGACTGGTCCAGTTCCGGCAGTTGTGGCCATCTGGGGACTGAACCAATGGATGGAAGACCTTTCTCTGTGTCTCTGTGTCTCTGTGTCTCTGTGTCTCTTTGCCTCTGCCTCTCTGTAACTGTCTTTAAAATAAATAAATAAATCTTTTAAAAAAACATTTTGGGAATGTTATGGAACATTATAATGAGTTTGAAATGGCATCAAAAGGGAGTCAATTAAGCTAATCTTCTAATCAAAAATTCATACCTATCCCCTAACAACACATTTTATATCTAATGTCAGATGTTTTGTTCTGTTTGGGTGACATTTCAGGACCCTATGCTAAACAGGATTATTCTGGGTGGCTGGTCGATAATAACCTAAACTATTTCTCAAAAATCCCAGTCACTAACAAATATAATTTCTGTAAATGAAGAACGTCACTCACATTGGCCCAAGAAGCACTCTTGGCATGACTTCAGAGAAAGATGAATCTTGGATTTCACCAGGCAGGACTCCATTATTCCCCTCTATGTTTACACCTGATGCTTCCTTACCTTGCTTAATTCTTTCTAAATTCTAATCAGGTTTCATTTTTCACTCAAATGTCCTTGACTAACAAGAGAAATATCCAGTATTACTGACTGGGCAGTTCTATCATTATTTATTAATTCTGAGTTTGTTGGAGGTTTTATTTTACTTGGGTTGGCTTTAATTATCCTAATGTATAACTCTTTGATCCAAAATATAAGGCCAGACGCTGCTAGGATAAAAGGTGATGGAGAAGTTTATAAGTTCTTTCATGTGGGATAAGCTTTTCAGATGTTGTTGTGACATGGTCTGCCATTTTTTCTCTATTGAAATTACAACCCACTTAGAGTTCAGGAAGCACTTTCAGACTATGCGGAATTAGATTTAAAATTCTAACTAGAGGGCACATCCCTGGTGTAATTAGCAGTTAAAATCAATAGGGACCTCTATTGTTAAGTGATTACAGAGATAATCCTCAGCTTTGATGCAATATGGTGAGTGAGGGAGTTTTCACTTACGTAATTTATTCTGTTCTAAAGCCTTGGCCTTCAATCGTATTATGTAATATAGTACTGCTTTACATCCTTTGAAAGGTGTCAAGGAAACCCAGTAGATCTAGTTACATAATAACTCAATGGTTTCATCACAATTTGTTTATTCTGAGTTTGTTGGGAAGGACTGGAACATTAAGGTAAATTGAATTTCTTATTAACAGAGTAAACCAAAGCTAATTAGCTAATATCTTGTAAAAATTCCTAAAATAAATGCATTTACTCATAGGTACACATGATGCATTGAACACCTTCTGGTAACTCTACTTTTGGGAAAAACCAATAAAAAAAACAGAAGACAAACAAAATATTGAGATGTAGAGCAGAAAGTAGACAAGTGCCCCTGAGTTAGCAGACCTAAGAAAGCTTAATCCTAAACCAGCAATGAAGGAAACTATGGATTATTTCCTCAGAACCATGAAAAGGACCATCAATGAGGTCACATTGTACTTCCAAAGGAGAAAAAAAAAATTTTAAGATTTGTTTGGAGCTGGCGCTGTGGCACAGCAGGTTAAAGCCCTGGCCTGAGGTGCCAGCATCTCATATGGGTGCCCGTTCTAGCCCTTGCTGCTCCACATCCAATCCAGCTCTCTGCTTTGGCCCGGGAAAGCAGTAGAAGATGGCCCAAGTCCTTGGGCGCCTGCACCCGCATGGGAGACCGGGAAGAAGTACCTGGCTCCTGGCTTCAGATCGGCGCAGCTCTGGCCACTGCAGCCATCTGGGGAGTGAAGCAGTGGATGGAAGACCTCTCTGTCTCTACCTCTCTCTGTAACTCTTTCAAATAAATAAAAAAAAATCTTTAAAAAAAAGATTATTTATTTGAAAGGCAGAGTGGCAGAGAAAGGGAGAGGGAAACAGATCTTTTACCTACAGGTTCACTTCCCAAATGGGCCAGGCAGAAAGCAGGAGGCAGGAACTCCATCCGAGTCTCCCACGTGGTGGCAGAGGCCCAAATACTTGGGTCATCTTGCATTGCTTTCTGCATATTAGCCGGGAGCTGGATGGGAAGCAGAGCAGTCAGGACTTGAACTGGTGCTCCAACATGAATGCTGGCATCACAAGCAGTGACTTAAACCATTGCACCAAAATGCTGGACCCAAAAGAGTGGAAAAGTGAATCAGTAAAAACAAGAAAGAAAAATTGGCTGAGCATCTGCTTAAGAGGCCCTTAGACCTCTCAACATTCCCCCATTCCCACCCATGGGAGATCCTAGATTTTAGATTCTCTCTCTGGAGACGGTAAATAAGGGGCATTGTGGGCTGGGGGACACCAGGGACAAGCGAGTAATGGGTGTCACGATAGCAGTAGAGTGGTTACACAAAACCACATCTTTTTTTTAAACTTTTATTTAATGAATATAAATTTCCAAAGTACAGCTTTTGGATTACAGTGGCTTTTTCCCCCCATAACCTCCTTCCCATCCGCAACCATCCCATCTCCTGCTCCCTCTCCCATTCCATTCACATCAGGATTCATTTTCAATTCTCTTTATATACAAAAGATCAATTTAGCATAAAATAAGTAAAGATTTCAACAGTTAACACCCACAAAGAAACACAAATAAAGTACTGTCTGAGTACTAGTTATAGCATTACTTCACATTGGACAACACATTAAGGACAGAGATCCTACATGGGGAGTAAGTGCACAGTGACTCCTGTGGTTGATTTAACAATTGACACTCTTGTTTATGGTGTCAGTAATCACCCAAGGCTCTTGTCATGAGCTGCCAGGGCTATGGAAGCCTTTTGAGTTCGCCAACTCCGATCTTATTTAGACAAGGCCATAGTCAAAGTGGAAGTTCTCTCCTCCCTTCAGAGAAAGGTACCTCCTTCACAAAACCACATCTTAAAAGGTGACAATTCTTAGATTGTCACCCTTGACTCCAGATCTCACTTTACACTTACATCTCCCTCCAGCAGGCAAGAGTTCCAGAAATTTCTCTCTGGAAAACCTAAGCAGCAGATGGAAGACATTTTTCTCAGTCTCTCTCTCTCTCTCTCTCTCTCTCTAAACTCTACCTCTCAAATAAATAAATAAAATCTTTTAAAAAAAGGCAGAGGGAAAACAACAGCTTAGGCTGATCATCCTACATCAAAGACCATCATCTGACACGACTTCACTCCTTCACTCACAAAACTTCCAGTCAGAATTTTACTGCCTCATACGAAAAGCAAAAAAAAAAAAAAAAAAAAAAAAAAAAAAAAAAAAAAAAAAGACTCTAAATATGTAGAAACAATGCATAGAAAATCAAACATTTTAAAATACACTAATATTCCTCTGGTTGATAAGAGAAGATATTGTACTGAAAGGAATAAGGAAAAGAATGTATACCCAACCCAAAAAGCATTGCCAAAGAGAAACCACACTGGACAAGGTAAACAGGGAAGATTTTATTCAAGGATATTGCAGTAGGGAAAGACCTTCGTAGCAGGAGAGAGACTGACCTCGACACTGAACAGGGACAGCTGGGGACTGGCAGGATGGGGGAGTCAAGGGTGGGAAATTACTCAGAGGCAGGTATCAAGCCTGGGGGCATGAGGAACTCAACTGCATGTTAAAGGGACAGGGGTCCCCTCAGCTTGGCCCAGCAGACCAAGGCTGAATCAAGAAGAGAGCTCAGCAGAGCCCGGCTATAGTTTGGTCAATGAAGGAGTCCCTGCAGCACTCAGAAATTTTTTGAAGTGAAAATTGAAATTTTGAAATTTTATTATTGTTTGTAGTACTTGTGTGTACTCTTGAGGAACAATGATTTTTCTACTTACTACTTGTTGAGTTCTTTATTTATTGGAGAGTTAAACTTGTGATTATAAAGAAAATTGAAAGTTTGTCATAAAAATTAAAAGAAATTTAAGAAAAGAGGGAGTAGGAGTTAGGAGGGAGCGAAGGTAGGGTTGGGAGTATCATTATCCTATTAATACTGTATATATGAAATATATGAACATTTTTCCCTTTAAATAAATGAAATATTGTTAAAAGGGAGGAGGGAAGCACTTCTGTTAGGTATGAAGTCAGAAATTAGCCTATGTGTGTGAGAAGGTTGACAGGCAGAGTGGACAGTGAGAGAGAGAGAGACAGAGAAAGGTCTTCCTTTTCTGTTGGTTCACCCCCAACAGCCACTGCGGCCGGCATGCTGCGGCCAGCACACCGCGCTGATCCGAAGGCAGGAGCCAGGTGCTTCTCCTGGTCTCCCATGAGGGTGCAGGGCCCAAGCACTTGGGCCATCCTCCACTGCACTCCCAGGCCACAGCAGAGAGCTGGACTGGAAGAGGAGCAACCGGGACAGAATCCAGCGCCCCAACAAGAGACTAGAACCCGGTGTGCCGGTGCCACAGGCGGAGGATCAGCCTATTGAGCCGCAGCACCAGCCCAGCACCCACATTTCAAAGTCCTGCCCAGACCCTGACAACCTTCCAGGTGGTCCCACCCCCCTTCTACCTGGCCTGATGAACATCCTTCCTCTAAGGTGGGCACCCTAGAGAGAAGCTCCTTGGCTTCCTTTGTCTGACAACTGCAGCGGAAAACTCAGAAAGGAACTTTTTCATATTTACACCCAAGAAGTCCTTTTTTTCTGGAGGAGAAGAAGGAGAGGGGGAGAGAAAAAGTGGGAAGGCAAGACCTATCCCCTTAAAAACCCCAGCCTAAATGTAATCTAGGCACTCTCAGATTCTGTCTGGAGAGGTGCCCATCCATTTTTGTGGATGTCCCTACCCTAAAAATCTTTGCTACTTTGCTTTCCACTGCTCTCTGTCTCACAAAGAGGGTCTTTCTTGAGCAAAGACAAGGACCCTCAGCTTTTTCTCTGGTGACACCTCTATATCAGTTTCCACTCAGGTGTAGAATAGAGTCCCAACAGGAAACAAATGACTCATTGAAAATGGGTAAATGAGAAAAGTTTAATACAGGCAGTATTCACAAAAGTAGGCGGCAGGGTGCTCACACTCTGCTCTCCGCTGAGCTGCCTGCCTGGCCCCCTAGGTGTATTCTCTCCATTCAGCCCTGTAACCTTGCTCTCCCCCAGTCCGAGTGACTGGGCACTCTCTCTCTATTCCTTCCGTTCTGACAGATGCCCTATCCCCAATAAAACCTTATTACTTTGCTCTCTGTTTCACCCCTGAATTCTTTCTCATGTGAAGACAAGAACTCCATGACTTCTCTACAGCGACATATTTCTGGCAACTGTGAAGGGAATTCACGAAGAGATCAGGAAAGGATTAAAAGAAAACTCCATCCAGATCAGTATTCCTTCCTTCAAATGGGCTCAGATCTGTGGAATTGATCTCCTGGCGTCTCACAGCCCTCCAAGGATATGGAGCACCCACTCACTTCCCACCCCACCCCCAGCCATGGTGTAGCCATAGCTGATACTCCAGAGGGATTGTTTAAAAAAAAAAAAAAAAAAAGGGAAGGGCAACTGGGAAAGGCAGGTGTCTGAGAGCCTTGGGACTCCCACCCCCACCTAGAGATTGCTTTGGCTATCTCCGTATCACCTAGGCTACGCAGTAAGCACTGGTCAAACACCAATGAAATCTGAAAGCCCAGGAAGTCAAGCTAAGCAATCAGGGAAGCCCAACTTGCTGCCTCCCTTCTCCTCTGTTCTCTTCCAGAGGGAAAGCGGACTGTTCCGCAGGACTCTCCACTGTGAGGCATGGTTTCATCCCCAGACTTTATAAAAGGGATCACTGTGACCTTTTCTGTGATAATGCCTAGCCACAATATAGAGGACCAAATAGCATAGCCAGAAAATGAGATTAAATTATGAGATAATGTTACAGCTAGATTGATCTTTCTGTGTGCACGGTAAATGGGCAGAAACTCCCCTTTTAAACAAATGTAGAGAGAGATAGGGAGTTGTACTGATGACCTCAAAACATATAAACAGGTCACCACAGTTGATCTTACCTGAAAGCTCATACTTCTCCTCATGGGCACGGTTTTAACTCACAGAGAAATACAAAGTGTCAGCATTTGCCCATGACCACAGCTTTCTAGCTCACTCTGATGATAGTAAAAGAAATCTTCAAAAACCATGAATCGGTTGGGTTGAGCACCCCCTTGACTGACATCGTACAGGCTGCCTCCATGATCGACTTTATTAAAGACCAGGAAAAAGAGGAGAGAACTAGGCAGGAGCAATGTAAGGATAGGCAGCAGGCCAATTAATGGCTGCTTTCCACAGTGATCTGCCATCAAGAAGACTCAACAAGGCCAGTCCACCTCAAATGGCACCTGCTTTTGATATGAGGAGCCAGGGCATTAGGCAAGAAGCTGTCATGACAGAACTGGCTTCTGTCAGCTCTGCCAAGAGCAAGGCCATTGGACATGGAACTGCCCCGGGGGTCAAAGGACTCTTGGTTCAGAACCACAGACCCTGTTGGCCCTCAGCTAAAAAGATTTTGGCTCTCTGCCCAGGCTCTGCCCAGCTTCCAACTCTAACCATTGCTATTGAGGGGATGGCCTAGGGTCAGTGAAACATAAGTTGTCCATTGTACTAGCCTCCTATTCAGCTCTCCTCCTGATCCAGCCATGGAATGGGAGTCAACAGAGTGCCTCCCTTAAGGAGATTCACACCTCTCTTGTAATTCTCTTCCAACACCCCAGAGATAGGTTGGGCCCCACATATACCTGGCCAGGCCTTAATAAAGCCTATCCAAATATTATTAAGTTTAAAAAGCTCTTCCTGCCAGTTCCTTATGTCGCTCCCCCTCTTCGTGGAGGAACGACACTAAACCCTGCCTAGGCTTCATATCCGAGTCATGGCACCATTATGTCGCTCCCCCTCTTCGTGGAGGAACGACACAGGACCCTGCGCTGTTCTTTCGTCTGCTTGGCCCTCCCCGGGTTTGCTGCTGGTTCTTCCCGGGTTGGCTACCGTCCCTTCCACCTCCGTGGAAGGGCGGTTCCCCCTGGCCACTTTCCCCTCTTCCGCAGGGGAGCGGCACACCGCCGGCCGGCTCTCTCGGGGGCTGCACAGGTGTTCCTTCAGATAGATGTTCCCCTTAGATGTTCCTGGTGCATGCCGTCTCTCTCCTCCTTTATAGTCCTCCTCTGCCAATCCCAACTCGCCTCCCACACACCGAGTACGCTGCTCTCCTCCAATCAGGAGCAAGTCCTACAGTTTATTGGCTGAACTGGAGGCAGCTGTGTAGAAGCTGTTTTCTCCTCTCCCAGTGCCATATTGTGGGAGAGCAGATGCATAGAATAAGTCTTAATTCCAGCAACTTAGTCTAGTCCGAGTTGCTCCCCACACCTAAAAACAGGGCTTAGAGTAACAGCTAACTTAGTCCTGCTCCTATTTGGACAGGTCTGAACTAAGGACTTAAAGAATCTATCTCTTGAGGGAGTGAAAAAATAATACCAAATGTAGATGGTTAAATGTAAATTGATTGTTAGTGTGTCTCCTTTCCCAGCCTGAGACTCTGGTCTTGTGTATTAGCTTAACTTCCTAGCAAAACATAGCTAGTAGGCATCCAGAGGTGGGGGGAAAGCATGGCTAGTCCACTAGAAAGTGAATTATTTAACCCTTATCCTCACCCCTAGGGAGGGAAAACCAGCCCCAGAGAGGATATGGGCCATACAGCAAATTCTTCTTCTGGAAACTTCAGGCAGTCCCAGTCATTTCCTTAATAGGTTAGATTCCTAGATACAGCCAAACAACAAGGTCCCTAAATCAGGTTCGCAACAGGGAGCCAAAGCAGAGCCCCCTCCTTTGGGAAAAACAAACAAACAAAACACAGCTTTCATCCATTGAAAATTGCCAAGACTAGGGCTCTCACACAGGGATTGCTAATTCAGTCCTTCAAAACAGGCCTGGCCTAGACATGCTAACTGACGCCCAAGAAAGTGCCCCCAAACTAGGGTCAAACTAGATGGGTACAAAATCATGTTGATGCTTTTTGTATGAGGCCAGACAACTCTAGGACCAGGTCAGACAAAGCTAAAATATCTGGCCTAACATCTGGTCATGGAAATCCTGGTCATTGCCTCTCCTCAGCAACATATCATCCGCATTCTTTCTGCTTCTCTGTAGACTACTGTATTTTAATGTCTTTGTTTGTTCTGTCTCTAACAGAAAACAAGCCACCCAGACCCAGGTGCTTCTGATACAAGGCTTCCAGCCTACCTCATCAGACAAGATGACCAGCCCTCTGGACCAAGCAGGACAATGCTTTCAGAGGCCACTCTCAAACACCATATGACAGAGAGCAAGAGTAACACACCCATACCTATCTTGACACCCATTTATCAGCTTCCAAAGCAGCTACAGAAAATGGACCTTCAGCCATTTATCCCCATAAGATTACAGGTATTTTCTCTTGAGGGGGACGTTAGGTAGGAAGTTAAAAATTAGCCTGTGTAGTGAGAGAAGGGCCTGAAGAAACCAGCTCTGCTGTGGAAGCCCCAGAAGCCCAGCATTTTGCACTTCAAAGTCCTGCCCAGGTCCCGATAACCTCCCAGGTGGTCCCAGCCCTTCTTCCCCCAAGGAGAGCTCCCAGGAGAATCCTCTCTCCTCAGGACCAGATGGGTTACCTGACCTGATAACGTGGGGCCATGAAACCTTCACAGATGCCCTAAGGGAAGCTCCTTTGCCTCTCTGCCCCGTGCCCAAACCTGAGGAGGAATTTGCTAATTTACATAAATTCAACAAATCCTTTGTCCTGGAAGAGAAAGGGGAGGGAGTAAAGAGACTGCCTTAAAAACCTGGAGTCTAAACAGACTGTGTACTCAGCCCCTGCTCTCCACTACGCCACCTGCCTGGCCTACCCAAGTGTATTCTCTCTATTCAACCGTGTAACCTTGCTTTCCCCCAGTCCGAGTGACTGGGCACTCTCTATCCCTTCCATTGTGATGGATGCCCTATCCTCAATAAAACCTTATTACTTTGCAAAAAAAAAAATTAAAAATTTGTTGGCAGAATACAGGGAAAAACCACAACTGCCTCAGGTCTAGTGAGAACGAGGCACCTGTTAGTACCCCTAGACCTGAAAGGGAAAAGAAAGAAAATAGTTCCACAACCGCAAAGTGAGGGAGCTGGGTGGAGAGGACTCTTTGACAAAGCTTGGTCTTCACTGTGGGAGGCAGACAACCCAGGGGAATCCAGCCCCCCAGGGGAATCAGCATCCCAAGCTTGTGTCTTCCTGATTCCCTATACCCTCAATTCACCAAACTCAAGAGGAAGCCAGCAAATTTGGTGATGTGCTTACCAGTTCCTACTTGTAACATGGAACAATAATTCTATGAATTCTAATTCAGAACCCAATTCATCTAAACTCATCCTCCTTTGTTTTCCTACAACATTTGTTTCACCCTGAAACATTAAAGCTTTTAATAAATATAGATTCTGGTTACATAAGGTTTCCTTATTGGTCTCCTACAAGAAAAGGTGACAGGACAATGCATTATTGCTCACTTACTCGAAGCTCAGTTTGCAATGAAAGCTACATTAAATGCATGAGAAGCATTATTATTCAAATGGAATTTTATATATGTGCCGATACTGTCCCAATGGCACAGCCAGAGGGAACAGCAATTTAATAGAAGATCTTCCTGCAGGAATTGAGGTTTTAGCTAGATAAGAATGAATAGATTAACTCTTACTAACAGTTGCTATGGGAGGCTTTTCTGATGGTTAAAAAACAATACCTTGGCAAGGGTGAAAAATAGGGAATTAAACAGTTACAAACTGGAGGTCACATCTTCTTGCAAGGCACCAGACAAGAGCAGATAGACTGCACAAGGGCCCAAAAAAAAGAATGAGATCAAATAAGAAGAAAACTTCATTTGCACTAAATCCTCTAACTCCAAGTCTATCACAGTACACACACACACACACACACACACACACACATGTAGGGGCCAGCATTGTAGCATAGAAGGGTAAGCCCCAACTTGCAACACTGCATCCCAAATGAGTGCTGGTTTGAGCCCTGGCTGCTCTGTGCTTCCAATCCAGCTCCCTGCTAATATGCTAGGGAAGGCAGTGGACGATGGATGCTGACCCAAGTATTTCGGCCTCTGCCATCCACATAGGAGACCAAGATGGTGCTCTGGGCTCCCTACTTCAGCCTGGCTCAGCCCTGGCCATTTGGGGAGTGAACCAGTGGATGGAGGATATCATTCTCTCTCTTGCTCTAATGCTCTCTGTCCTCCTCTCCCTATGGCTCTGCATTGTAAATAAATAAATCAATTGGTCCAGGGTGAAGCCAGGGACCCAAAACTCTGTCTGAGTCCCCCACAGGAGTGGCTGGAACTCAAGCACTTGAGCATCATCTGCTGCTTCCCAGGGTGTTTTAGCAGGAAGCTGGATTCAGGAGTAGAACCAGGACTCAAACCCATGCACTCTGATGCGTGATGTGGGTATCCCAAGCAGCCTCTTAACTGCTGTGTTAATGCCCTCCCATTGATGCAACAAATTGTTGAAATCTATGAATAGTTTTTGCATAGTTTTTGCATTGGTGCCTTCTCATACTATTATCATAGATGACCTTTTGCATAGTTTAAACTTTAAGATTTTTAAAAAATTTATTTGAGAGCAGACATACACACACGCGCATGTAGCATAGAGAGGGAGGGAGAGATCCCAATATTCTAGTTCACTCTTCAAATGCCCACAATAGTCCCTGGCTAGAGCTGGCAGCAGGAGCTGAGAACTCAATTCAAGTCTCCCTTGTGGGTACAGGGGCCCACTTACTCAAACCATCACCACTGCCTCCTAGGGTCTGCATTAGCAGGAAGCTAGAGTTAGGAGCTAGGAGCTATAGTCTGGTAACAAACCCAGGTACTCTGATATGGGACATGGTTATAACTAGGGTCTTTACCACTAGGCTAAATATTGGTGCCTGAAGTTTATTTTAATAGAATTATTTTAATGGAGTATGTGTGTAATCAATAACAACTTTTTTAGTTCCTGAATTTCTCTGAAACCTAATCAAAATTATCATGGGAAAGAAGTGTAGGTCAGTAGTGACTACTGCTGTCAAAAATTCAAGTATTTCTGTAGTTGAAACAGTATACAAGGAAGAAATTTGGGAATTAATGACATCTTGCTGATCTTTTCAGAATTTCTTAGATTCTTCTTTTCCTCTCCTGTGAATCAGGTCAAGTTTCTAATACACTCACCTTTCATGGTGAGGCCTATTGAAACACTCACAATAATGAGTCTGCAAAAAATGCTCTTGTAGTGTGATAGATTGTGGGGGTGGGGCAACGCCAAATGAGGAATCCTGCTTCCTTCCTTTCTCACTCACCCCAGACCAGGACCAGCACTGCTTCTAATCAATTTTAAACTTAAATATAATCCATAAGGTTTCAAATGACCAGATGACATGTTTAGTTCTACAGTGATTAATTCCCTTAAAGGAAGGCAAAATTCCAAAAGAAATTGGTTTAACTGACACCAAGGAAAACTTGAAAAAGCTTTTCACCCCTACATTTCCAACCTGAATGATGTTTAAGACCAAGAAAAGCAATAGGTCAGGGCAAGAAAAGCAAGCAAGGAAACCTCTGCTCACCAAAATGACTTTTAAAAGTGTTCTACATGGCAAAATATAAAACCCTATTACAGTTCTGATGATAAGGAAGAGAACCAATACCTGCATGGTATGCTGTATGAATTTTCTTTAGTAATTCTCATGTTTATAGGACAGGAGAATAGAAATTGACTTCTACAAATCTGAAACACATTAAAATGATATACATACACTATCACCACATTTGCAAATGAAGTAATAAGAAAGCAACCTATCCCAAGCCACAGACACATCCTGAAAAATTAAATGCCTGCATTAAAAGGATCTCACCTGCAAGCCATCTCTGGCCAGGCTAGTTTCTTTTATCACAATCTAGTTTCCATTTCATTAACCTTTGGGTCAAAGTTTCTAAAAAACTGTTGACTGTGTCTCAAATGGGGGATAAATGTGAAAGGCAGAGACTGACCAAGGAGGGATTCTGGGAAGAAGAGGGCAACCATGATATAGTTTTTAAATATTCCTCAATCTACCCATAAAAAAATAATAATCATAATACTAAAACTGAAATTTGGGCAACTGCTATGCCAGTTACCATGATCTGGTCATGGCACACTGTATTGAAAAGTCACACTGTTCCCCACAGATACATAACAGTTACCTATTTAAAATAAAATATACTTTTAAAAGCATTGATTAAAAAGTTATAAATAAATCAGAAACCATGAATAATATTTACACAAAGTGGTGACAATGAGGTGTTGAATTCCCCTGATCACTTGTGAGGACACTGGTTGTACAATATTCCATTTGTAGGACAAGAGGAGTTCTCGAGGGGCAATGGGAACTTTGTTCCTACAGACTCCATTACAGAGGACAGAGTACTCTCTCAGAAGACAAACCATTGTGAGGTTATTCCAACAGGAGCAGGACATAACAGGAATGACAGAGAGAGAAAGGGAGACACAAACAGACACACAGACCCTCAGGTGAAAAGTTGGGAACACACAAAAATACAGTAATTTAGTCATGGTTGCCTGGTCAATTCAGCATGACCATCAGGGTGAGCATCAGTCATCTAAATCGAGTGCTTTTTCAATTTCCTCTAAATGTTTGTTATTCTATGGGCAAAGACTGAGAATGCAAAATAAAATGAAGCTGAAGAAATGAATGAAGGTAACACTTGAATATGGTTTTTCCAACTCTAAGATTCTATGATAAAAATGAGTAATTTTATGTCAGGAGATAGAATATCACAAAATATTTCAATCCAACTGCCATCTCATCTTCACAGTATAACATACAGCGGTGGGCTGGCACTGTGGCACAGCAGGTAAAGATGCTGCCTGCAGTGCTGGCATTTAATATAGGCACTGGTTCAAGTATCAGCTGCTCCACTTCCAGTCCAGCTCCCTGCTGATGTGCCTGTGAAAGCAACAGAGGATGGTCCAAGTCCTTGGGCCCATGCACTCACATGGGAGACCTAGAAGGAGCTCCTGGCTCCTGTCTTCAGATCAGCCCAACTCTGGCCATTACAGCCATTTGAGGAATGAACCAGTGGATGGAAGACCTCTATCTCTCCCCCAGCCTCTCTGTAACTCTGACTTTCAAGTAAATAAGTAAATCTTCAATATTTATATATTTATCTTAAATATTTAAATAAATCTTAAAAAGTATATATAAATATATATATATACAAAATGGCAACCAACATTTGTTGAGATTGATGTGGATCAAGCTCTGTTCATCCTAACAATCACCACCATTTTCCCCATTTTAAACATAAGGAAGCTGAAAGGCAAGCATTTACCCGAGTGGTTAAGAGTCTGCTTAAGAAGCCCATTTTCTGGAGACTGGATTAAGATGGTAGAATATGGAGGGACTTTATCACTCTAGTCTAGAAGATAGTTTTAAAAAAGTGGAGACAGTCCAGTCTCAGGAAGAGTTAGGGAGTAAACAGCAGAGGAAATGCCACAAAAATTAGAGGGACACAGTGGACCTACATGGAGGGTGTAGACACACACACAACTCAGGACCCCAGCGGCCGAGAGCCTCCGCACCAGCTTTGGAGAAAGGTGAGACCAGACTGCAGCAGCCCAAGCCACTAGCAATAAAGCTAGAGGAAAAGCCTGGAGGGAATCCAGCTTGGAGCCCAGTGGGGGATATTGTACCTGAGAAACTAGAGGAGAAAAAAAAAAAAACAGAGAGAAAGGTCTTCCTTCCATTGGTTCACTCTCCAAATGGCCGAAACAGCCAGAGCTGCACCAATCCAAAGCCAGGAGCCAGGAGCTTCTTCCAGGTCTCCCACGCAAGTGCAGGGGCCCAAGGACTTGGGCCACCTTCTACTGCTTCCCTAGGCCATATCAGAGAGCTGAATCAGAAGAGGAGCAGCTGGGACTAGAACCGGCACCCATATAGGATGCCAGCACTTCAGGCCAGGGCGTTAACCCATTGCACTACAGCACCAGCCCGCCCCATACCCTCCTTCTTCTTCTTTTTTTTTTTTTTTTTTTTTTTTTGGACAGGCAGAGTTAGACAGTGAGAGAGAGAGACAGAGAGAAAGGTCTTCCTTTGTTCCATTGGTTCACCCCTCAAATGGCCGCTGCAGCCAGTTGGCCACGCGGAACCGAAGCCAGGAGCCAGGTGCCAAGAGCCAGGAGCCACGTGCTTCCTGCTGGTCTCCCATGCAGGTGCAGGGGCCCCAGGACTTGGGCCATCTTCCACTGCTTTCCCGGGCCATAGCAGAGAGCTGGACAGGAAGTGGAGCAGCCGGGTCTTAAAGCAGTGCCTATATGGGATATTGCGCTTCAGGCCAGGGTGTTAACCCACTGCACCACAGCGCCGGCCCCTGTTTTGAGACATTTTAAAATTTCCTTCTTGATGTCCTCAATGACCCTCTGGTCCTTCAAGGGAATATTGTTTAACTGACATGGATGGCTGCCAGGCCAGGCTTGGTGTGGGAGGATACTGCTGTTTGTTCTGTCAGCTGTGTAGTGGACACCTGACTGACTTCCAGGTGGGGCACAGGTTCTGTTTTCCGAAGTGGTTGGCTCATTTCACATTCCCTGTAGCAGTGTCTGATTGTTCTAGTCTCCACATTTTCACTAGCACTTGGTAGAGTCAACCTTTTTAATTTTAGCCATTCTAGGATGTATGGAGAGATACCTCATTGTGATTTTAACTTGCATTTACCTAATGACTAGTGGTATTGAACATCTCATTATGAGCTTGTTTTCTACCCTTATAACTTCTTTGGTGAAGCAGCTGTTCAAATCATTTCCTGTTCTTTGCCCTTTATTACACAGTTTTGGGAATTTTTCTAACTTCAAGATAGAAACACTTTTTCAGATGAATGATTTGAAAATCTTTTCTTCCTGTCTGTGACTTGTCTTTTTTTTCTGATTAATTGGGAGTCTTGACAAGTAGTAGTTTTTGATTTTAGTAAAGTTCAGTTTGTCATATTTTCTTTTATGGGTCTTGCATTTAATAATGTGTCTAGGAAATTTTTATTTATCTTGCGATCAGAAAGATTTTCTCCTACATTTTCTTGTAAAAGTTCAGTTTCCCCTTTTGCTTTTAGGTCCGTGATCCATTCTAACTTAATTTTTGTGCACAGTGTGAGATTTGACCAAAGTTCTTTTTTTTTTTTTTTGCATATTGATATCTGATTACTATAGCACCATTTTTGAAAAGATGATACTTTCCTACTAAATTGCCTTTTTATATTTTGCTCATTTGTTTCCACTCAGTTTTGCTATGGACATAAAATTGCTCTAAAAATAAAATCCATTAAATAAAAATGAAAAAGGAGACAACACCTCGTTTGGGGTAGACAAATACTCGGCTCAAGTTTGTAGAGTTCTTCCGCCAATCTTCCGAGTCCTCTTTGGGAAAGTCCCGCCTCTTACATACTCTGGTAGCTCTGAGCTCTGTCTTCTCAGTGCACTGGATACCCTGGGATACCCCTCTCCCGCCATCACCCCCAGGGGCCACAGCCTGGAAGCACTCTCAGGAGAGTAAGCCAGAACAATCACAGGCCTCACCTTATTTGTTCTTGTCTCTTGAAGATCATTGCCCGCTCTCCAGTGCCTTGAGAACCATTGCTTCATATGTCCTGGTTGTTTCAAGAAGGAGGGTATGGGCTGTCGCCGCGGCTCACTAGGCTAATCCTCCACGTGCGGTGCTGGCACCCTGGGTTCTAGTCCCAGTCGGGGCACCAGATTCTGTCCCGGTTGCTCCTCTTCCAGTCCAGCTCTCTGCTGTGGCCTGGGAAGGCAGTGGAGGATGGCCCTGCCATCCTGCATGGGAGACCAGGAGGAAGCCAGTGTTTGGGCCCTGCACCTGCGCAATATCCCATATAGGCGCTGCTTTAAGACCCGGCTGCTCCACTTCCTGTCCAGCTCTCTGCTATGGCCCGGGAAAGCAGTGGAAGATGGCCCAAGTCCTGGGGCCCCTGCACCCACGTGGGAGACCCGAAGGAAGTTTCTGGCTCCTGGCTTGGATTGGCACAGCTCCAGCTGTTGCAGCCGTTTGGGGAGTGAACCAACGGATGAAGGACCTCTCTCTCTCTCTCTCTGCCTCTCCTCTCTCTGTGTAACTCTTTCAAATAAATAAATAAATATTTTTTAAAAAAGAAATATTACACTATAAACACAAATATGCATAACCTTCCTTTAAAAACAAAATTCATAAAAGAAAAATAAGACAGTCACAAATTAATTTTTCCTAGTACATTTAGGAGCAAATACTATTCACTTACATAATATAATGAATTCATGGATTTAATTTAAGGAGTTTTTGGTTTGGGGTTTGATTTTTTTGTTGTTGCTATTTTTCATATAGCTAATATTTGGAAGACACAGTGTCTGCCTGTCTCTAAACATTTCCCTGTATTCTAAATTAAATACAAGTAATCTTATTAAACTTTAAAAGGCACTATCAAAATAGATTTCAAGCATTTCACAAAACAGTAAGACAGTCAAATCATGACAAAAATAAAGAGGAAAATAAACTGAGCAATCCAATTTGCATGATCAAGCTAAGAAGTATCTCAAACAGTCCTGACAAGAAATAAAGCCTTACAATATAAAACTCTGCTAAGCATAATTTATAAGGGTGGTTCATATTTTATCTAGAGTTTTCACCTAGTAATCTGGTAATCTGATGATTTATTTGTCTAAGTCTTGCGTCTTTCCCAAATACTTCTTTTTAAAGCCACTCATATATAGTGATTTTTTAAAATAATTTTTTAATTTATATAAGGTGGACAAATTTCATGTATAGCATATATACAGATTTAGGAGCACAGTGGCACTTCCCACCATACCCTTCCTCCTTCCTTTCTTAAATAGACAACTATAAGGTGAGGTAATTGTTCACATCTGGAAAATACTCCAAAGTCAGTCAAAATTTTAAGAGAGCCTTCAAAAGACTCAAAGGTGAGGAAATACTCAGACTGGTTTCTTTTCTTTTTTGAGAGGCAGAGTTACTTATGGAGAGAGGGAGAGAGAGAGACAGAAGTCTTCCATCTGCTGGTTCACTCCCCAAAAGGCTGCAACAGCCAGAGCTGAGCCAGTTCAGAGCCAGGAGCCAGGAGCCTCCTCCAGCTCTCCCAGGTGGGTGCAGGGGCTCAAGAACTTGGGCCACCCTCCACTGTTTTCCCAGGCCACAAACAAAGAGTTGGACTGGAAGAGAAGTAGCCTGGACACGAACCTGCACCCATATGGGAAGCCGGCTCCACAGCTGGAGGCTCAATCCACCACACCACAGCACCGGCCCAGACTGTTCTTTAAAGTTTCTTTTTCTAAAAACAGGATTTACAGCTCTCAAAACAAGAGTTACAAGTTAGTGAAATTTCATTAGTATTCCCAACAAATATTTTCCCTCCGCATATTTTCTAGTATCCAAAGGATTTATAAAGGCTCAAAATATAGTAACTTCTTTTTTAAACTGAACCCCAGAGTTCTGTGCATTTATGTCTGCTGGGTCCTCCGGGCTTCGAGGCAGGCCTGCCAGCATGGTGTGGTGGGGAAATCACATAGAATATTGTTCTGGCTGGCCAGTACAAGCTATAACAGATCAGTTAACACTATAGAATTCTTGATTTAAAAATGCGGGTTGGGGGGGGGGGGGTGCGGAGATTATGCCAGAAATCTTCTCAGGTTGCAATTAGTTTACAAATAGGTCTAAAAAGACAGTATGTCAGAACCATGGATAGTCACATGGATAAGGAAAGGATCCTGAACTCAAGGTGCTTGCTGCACCTCTTCAGAGAACATCTTTCTAGTAACAAAGAATGGAAAGAGAAGAAAGGAACAAAGAGAAAGAGGTAACTGTGCGTTTTCTCAAGTGGAGATTTCCCAGGTCCTTACCATTTCAGAAGGAAGAAAGGAAGAAGAAACAGATTCTACCTACTCACAGATATGGCCCCAACTGAGTCCTGCAACCGGTCAGATTTGTATTCTTCCTCTTTGGAGTCAAATTCTATTCCTTAGGGAAAAGAACTAAGTTGATAGGATGTGAAACAAAGAGGCATTGAGGCCCCCTCCTCAGAGTACAATGGAGAAACTTTCTACTTAACTTTCTTTTTGGAGAAAGTGTCAGTATCATAATATGATTTTTACACCTAGGTAATTATATACTGGCCCATTATATTTCCAACAGATCTGTTTCTCAAAAAGATTTCTCATTTAAAAGATGATCAATCCAGTCTTGACGTTAAAAAGGAAGCACCCATTCACGATGTTATAAAGGGAATGGAGTAGATTTGCATTACAAGAGGAAAAATTGGTCATTGAAAATTCTAAAATATACATGTGATAGAGTACATGTGAAGCATTATTCAGGAAAGCATAATTAGAGCAAAGACCATCTTAGAAAATTACAACAAAGCAAGGAAAATCAACACAACTGAAGTGAGTCACTGTTGTTATAAATCATAGCATCAAAAGCAAAAGCTGAAGCCAATAAACAGTTTATATTTATTAATTTTCAAGGTTTTATGCACAGAAAAAGTGATGATGTTTCATATTAAAATTGATCAAAGCCATCATGTTATCGTTTACCTAAACAGTTTCACTTTTTAATTTATTAAAGAGATAGTATTGAATTATTAATCCAATTTTTCTATGTTTAAACATAAATAGGAAAAAATTATCACCACACCCAAATACAATGTAGAGCAGAATAATTTTCCTGATGCACAAGCCATTAGGCTAGCCACTGTGAAGCTGATAAAACAATAGATTATACTAAACTCCCTTTCCAATTCCTTAAATACTATAAGAACACCTATTATGGTTTCATTACTTATTTGTCAAATATTTACTGAGTAATTACCATTTCCCCAGCCTGCTGTGTAAAGGGGTAGACTAGATTGTGAAAGAAATGCAAAATTTCCCCCTTGACCTCAGGGGCTTACGCTTTAATTGAGAGGGTTATCTAGCAGGTTCCCCTGATGGTTGACACGAGCAGAACATTTTACCATTTATTTTTCAATTTGGATATAATCTGTGCTCTACCTCCCTTGCAGCAGGCTATTATTATCTTAAGGGTATAAATATTGACACCTTCCACATAACAACGATTCCAATTCTCAGGGTGTACACACCACATGCACAATAGAAACCCAAATATTTCTCAGACATGAAACAATGAAGAATGAAGCTAATTGCCTAGAAACTCTTTTAATAATGGAACACATTGATTGGAACTCTTGTCTGCGTGTTTTCATAATTCATCACTCAGCAAAAATATAAATTATATTTTCTAAAACTTATAGAATCATGCTGTAAAAAAATCCCTTATGAATGAACAAATTCTAAAACAGCATTAACATCTTCATAACATTCTGTTTGACTAAGCTGATGTGACAGGTGATTTACTGTAAACTGAAATTCCTTACTTGCATTTAATTTCCCATTGAAAAACAAATCAAAAACCACAACACTGGCCTCAAGCACATTTCTAGTTAACTACAAACTAATCATTTAAAGTCAACTCCTTGTATTTCACTCACCAGAAATTAAATTCAACCATCTCCCATAATTTGGAGCACTAAAACCATCACTAATCCTAGAATCACCAGACATGCTTCAAGATCAACCTTTGCTGCACCCTAGGTGCTGGTCAATTTCATATGTTGAGTTCCTCACCCCAAGGTGACAGTACTTGGAGTTGACATCTCTGGGAGGTGATCTGTCTTGGGGGCAGAACCCTCATGAACAGGATTAGTGCCTAGGAGCTCACCCTCACATCATGTAAGGTTAGCATGAGAAGAAGGCTGTCTAAGAGGACACACAGAGTCTGCCAGTGGCTTGATCTTGGACTTAGAAAGTCCAAAATTGTGATAAATACTTTTCTGTTGTTTACAAACCCTTCCAGTGTATGCTACTTTGTGATAGCAGCCCAAATGGCACAAACCACTAGTCGTCTTACCTTGAACACCTCATCTAACTTCTTGGAATTCAGACTCTTTGTCTGCAAGTTAAGAAGCTGAAATGCCACACACTTTGTGGCCCACTCCATCTTTAAAGGCTCTGTCTCGAGATTCTGGCATCATTGCAGCTCTGATAATATCCTCATCAACCCAAATGACCTTCATTTAAACACAAATTACAACCAACACAAGCTACATCACTATATTCCATTCTTGTGAATTTACCCACTTTTAGTTAACACAGATAATGAGGCCCACAACATTTTCATGAATTGATAGAATTTTCAAAAATATTTATTAATATGTTTTTATTTATTTCAAAGGCAGAGCAACAGAGAGAGAGAGAGAGATCTTCCACCCACTGGTTCATTCCCCAAATGCCTGCAACAGCCAGAGCTGGGTCAGGTTGAAGCCAGGATCCTCCATCTGGGTCTCCCACATGGGTGGCAAGGACCCAAGTGTTTCAGCCATCATCTGCGGCCTCCCCGGATGCATTAGCAGGATGCTGGATTGGAAGCAGAGCAGCCAGGACTCACTTGCATTCTGATATGGAATATGGGCATCCCAAGCAGCCGCTTAACCCACTGTGTCACATCCCGGAATTGACAGAAATTTTTGCTTATCAATAATGCAGTCAGTCATTTGGATCTTCCAAGAGGAAGATGCTACTGATCCTTTATCATTCAGGGTTCTGGTAGGAAATAAAGGATATCTTCAAATTCAAGGTAGTTTCAGAAAAGGCCAACAAAACTTTCACTACTTACAAAAAATGCAGGAACTGTGTAAGAAAACTACAAGACATTGTGCAGTATCTTGAGGCTAGTAAGCTACCAAATTTCCACTTCTAAAGCTGCAAAGGAAGGGAGAGTCCTAGAAATGGAAACAGAAGGCTGAGTGGAGAGGCTTGCCTTACAGGAGCTGTGATCCTAGAGGAAGGGAAACAGCCGGCCAAAGAGGACCCTGCAGACAGGGGCTGGGACAGCAAACGCCTTGCCCTCACAATCCCCACTCTCGCCGGGCTCTGACCAGTCCTCTCCAATTAGAAACTGAGGCCTGCTGATCTACTTCCTACGGCTGCCTTCCTGGAGCCTGGGATGGAGAAAAATCAAGAGCAGAAGGGATAAAGGATGTATCAACACAATCCTCTTCCCTCTTATATGTCAGCGAGGGCCTCCAGGAATTACACTGACCTTCCTTTGCCTGAAGCTTCTTCAGCGGATCATGAGTGCAAACCACCTGTCTGGCTCATGTAATGTGCTGGACCCCTTCCAAAGTCTGATGATGCATTTAGCACTCAAATAATCTTCACTCTAACACCAAGAACCTATTAGAACCTTTTCATGTAGTCATCTGGGATAATTCTAGCTCTCTATGGATTTTCACAAAGAACGTAAGCAAACCAATTGCTTAAATTGGAAGAAATGTCAATGTTAGTAAAGATTGATTTTCTATACTCCCTCTCTCTAATTAGTTGCTTTGGACATCAATGGGTTGCACAAAAAGAGCTATAATGATTTCTCTGATTAAGTAGTTCCAGCAAACCAAAAAGGCTGGAACTTACCATTGTTAACTCTTTGATGGGCTGTGCATGCAGAACCACGCCTAGCTGTAGACCATACTGAAATGCTCCAGAGGATAGCAGAATAAAAATGAACATCAGGGCAAATGATTTCAAAAGAAAGAATTAATTCAAACCCAAGCAACAAAAGGAACATATTCACCAATGTAAATGGAAAAATACTGCTCATCAGATATCTGCTGCCAGTGCTAGGCACTATGTTAAATGTTTGTACATCACATCTCATTTAATCTGCACAGCAAGCCAGTAAGAAATTTTTATTCAGAGCATTTTACATATAAGACAATTTACACCGGTGCAGCAGCTCACTAGGCTAATCCTCCGCCTGAGGCACCGGTACCCCGGGTTCCAGTCCTGGTTGGGGCACTGGATTCTGTCCTAGTTGCTCCTCTTCCAGTCCAGCTCTCTGCTGTGGCCCGGGAAGGCAGTGGAGGATGGCCCAGGTGCTTGGGTGCTGCACCTGCATGGGAGACCAGGAGAAGCACCTGGCTCCTGGTTTTGGATCAACACAGTGCGCCGGCCGTGTGGCCATTTGGGGGTGAACCAACGGAAAGAAGACTTTTCTCTCTGTCTCTCCTTCTCTCACTGTCTAACTCTGCCTGTCAAAAAAAGAAAAAAAGAAAAAAAAAAGACAATTTGCCTAAGGAACTACAAAGCAAAATCAGAAAATCCAATGAAGAGACATTGTTTCAAAGGGTTATACAAACAATTCAAGTTTAGACATGCTTGTAATATTTTTACTGTTTTTAATCTTTACTTGTATCTTGGAAACTGCTAAGACACCAACGATAACATCTTTCTGTCTACTTCCAGCAACAATCTGGAAAAGCCCAATTTCTTCTGAAATTAGCTCTTTCTTTCCAGAAATATGGTAAGCGGTGTCACAGCACTTGGTAGCGCATTGGGACAAAAGCCCACTCTTGAAACCTTTACCTTCAAACAGGCACAGTGGTTTCCCACCTCAGCTCAGAATATGCCTCCAGTTTCATGCTTTTAAATCAAGCTGCCCCAGGTAAACTTAGGCAGAAACCTTGTCTTGTTACTTTTGTGATTCTTATAGCACCAAGCATAAAAATAGGACACACAATTGGAATTAAACACTTTTCAATGAGTAATTAGTAAGCTCAGTATGTGTAGGCGCAAGAGATTTCAGAAAGAAAAACAAATACTGGTTTATTTACACTGAAAAAAAAGAAATAAAACCAATCTTCTATCACTGCTAATGTTGTAGAATCAAATTTGGTTTTCCTGTAGACAAAGGATAAAGTATAAGGGAGGTGCCTACTCTTGAGCTTTTATCACTACTATTATTCATTTACTCAAAACCTACTCCCACCAAAAATTAATAAGGAGGAACCAACAAATCAAGCCCAACCAGGAAGTGGAAAATAAGGAAAAATAATAAGCAGAATGGTCAAACCTATCATTAATTATGTACAAGGCAGAGTACTTAACACATTACATACACTTTATTATTTAATCTTCATAATAACCACTGTCCTGGTTTTATAGATGAAGGCACTGAAGTTTAGAGAAGTTAAATAATTTGCCTATGGTCACACAAATAACAATGGCAATGACAGAGGAAACATTTGAATCTAAATTCCAGTAGATAACCAAGGATGGGAAACCCATAAAATACGCATTTGGCCTCGCAGTTACGACACCAACAACTCATGTAAGAGTGCCTAGATTCAAGTCCAAGCTCCAGCCTCTGATTCCAGCTTCCTGACAACGCAGATCCTAGGACGCAGCAAGTGATGGCCCCAGTAGCTGGGTTCTTGCCATCCATGTGGGAGGCTTAGATTAAGTTCCTGGCTCCTGGCTTTGACTGCACAGTAATAGCTACGGTGGACACTTGGGAGTGAACCAGCAGGTGGGAACTCCATTTGTCTGCCTTAATGTACGTGCGTATATCTACCTCCTGAATAAAATAACAACAATAGGGAGCAGTCACAGATACAGGGAGTGTGTAGTGCCACACCTCTGCCATGGAGACGTTGCGCTCATTGTTGAGACAATTCATGCATAGGAGTCCCGGCTGTCTCTATGTCAGTGAAGGCATCATAGGTAACACTCCTAGACAGACAGAGTTGGGGAATGTGGGAAGAGAGACTTACGGCTGAAGTCCTAGCCCCATGGCTTTCTGGCTGTGGTTACGTAGGAACATCCACTTCTCCTTTCTGCACTTCAGCTTCAAAATCTGTCCAATGGGAACGCTCTATTTCAAAAGCTGTTAGGAAGATTTGGTCAAAGTGCTTCAGAAGCTATAAAGCTCTGAGCCGTAACTGTGATGATGACTCTCCTCCCTTGATAATTCAGCCGCCTATGGGACAGGAGACCCCCCGAGCTAACATCCTGGGCAACCACCCCAACCTGCTGTACCTTAGGAATGATTTATCCAGAGAGAAAACACACACTATTCCCTAGGACTCATGGCTTGAGTACTCTCAGCCCAGGACATAGAGAACTGGAGAGCTGGGCATGCTTAGAAATGACGAGGAAGACTAATGCTCATTTTATGCACCAAGAAGTCTTGGGAACACTTTTGGAAACAGCTCATCAAAGCTGTGCTGTGCCAAGCCGGGGCCGCCGGGGCTCACTAGGCTAATCCTCTGCCTGCAGTGCTGGCACCCCGGGGTTCTAGTCCCAGTTGGGGTGCTAGATTCTGTCCCGGTTGCTCCTCTTCCAGGCCAGCTCTCTGCTGTGGCCCAGGAGGGCAGTGGAGGATGGCCCAAGTGCTTGGGCCCTGCACCTGCATGGGAGACCAGGAGAAGCACCTGGCTCCTGGCTTCGGATCAGCACAGTGCACTGATTCTGAGGCCAGAGTGCTGTTTAGAACATCTGCCATTCTATGAGTCTGCTGTGTATCCCGCTTCCCATGTTGGATCGTTCTCTCCCTTTTTTATTCTATCACTTAGTGTTCGCAGACACTAGTCTTGTTTGTGTGATCCCTTTGACTCTTAGACCTATCCGTGTGATCAATTGTGAACTGGAATTGATCACTTGGACTAGTGAGATGGCATTGGTACATGCCACCTTGATGGGATTGAATTGGAATCCCCTGGCACGTTTCTAACTCCACCATTTGGGGCAAGTCCAATTGAGCATGTCCCAAATTGTACATCTCCTCCCTCTCTTATTCCCACTCTTATATTTAACAGGGATCACTTTTCAGTTAAATTTTAACACCTAAGAATAATTGTGTGTTAATTACAGAGTTTAACCAATAGTATTAAGTAGAACAAAAAAATACTAAAAGGGATAAAATATTAAATTGTACATCAACAGTCAGGACAAGGGCTGATCAAGTCGCTGTTTCTCATAGTGTCCCTTTCATTCGACAGGTTTCCTTTTCTGTGGTTGGTTACTTGTCACCGATCAGGGAGAACATATATTTGTCCCTTTGGGACTGGCTTATTTCACTCAGCATGATATTTTCCAGATTCCTCCATTTTGTTGCAAATGACCAGATTTCATTGTTTTTTACTGCTGTATAGTATTCTATAGAGTACATGTCCCATAATTTCTTTATCCAGTCTACTGTTGATGGGCATTTGGGTTGATTCCAGGTCTTAGCTATTGAGAATTGAGCTGCAATAAACGTCAAGGTGCAGACAGCTTTTTTGTTTGCCAATTTAATTGCCTTTGGGTAAATTCCAAGGAGTGGGATGGCTGGGTTGTATGGTAGGGTTATATTCAGGTTTCTGAGGAATCTCCAGACTGACTTCCATAGTGGCTTAACCAGTTTGCATTCCCACCAACAGTGGGTTAGTGTCCCTTTTTCCCCCACATCCTCGCCAGAATCTGTTGTTGGTAGATTTTTTTTTTGACAAGCAGAGTGGACAGTGAGAGAGAGAGACAGAGAGAAAGGTATTCCTTTGCCGTTGGTTCACCCTCCAATGGCTGCCGCGGCCGGCGCGCTGTGGCCAGCGCACTGCGCTGATCTGATGGTAGGAGCCAGGTGCTTCTCCTGGTCTCCCATGGGGTGCAGGGCCCAAGCACTTGGGCCATCCTCCACTGTACTCCCTGGCCACAGCAGAGAGCTGGCCTGGAATAGGGGCAACCAGGACAGAATCCGGCGCCCCAACCGGGACTAGAACCCGGTGTGCCGGCGCCGCAAGGCAGAGGATTAGCCTAGTGAGCTGAAGCGCCGGCTGGTAGATTTCTGTATGTGAGCCAATCTAACTGTATATAAAGATAATTGAAAATGAATCTTGATGTGAATGGAATGGAAGAGGGAGCAGGAGATGGGAGGGGTGCGGATGGGAGGGAAGTTATGGGAGGGAAAAAGCCATTGTAATCCATAAACTGTACTTTGGAAATTATATTTACTAAATAAAAGTTTAAAAAAAAAAACTGTCCTTTTGCTTATGCTACTCATCTGCAAGGCCAGAAATGGAAAAAGGTCCATTACTAAGGATGGGATTTTTCATTTAAGTAATAACAACATTTTACATATTTGGGTATACCCTGCAGTGTTTCAAACTGCATTTGAAGTAGATATCTTAAGTTATTGATCACTTTCTGATTTTCAGAGAATTTCATATCAATGATTTCAACTGATATTTTATAGTACTCTTTATTATATATATATTTAAGCTCTCAAATGATATTTTGATATATATAATGAAATGATTTCTGTAGCCAACGAAATCAACATATCCATCATCTCACATGCTCTTTTATTTTTTAAAGATTTTATCTATTTTAAAGGAACAATAACAGAGAGACAGAGGGAAAGAGGGAGAAAGAGTTCTTCCATCCACTGGTTCACTTCCCAATGGCCACAATGACCAAGGCTGGACCAGGCCAAAGCCAGGAGCCTGGAATTCAATCTGGGTCTCCCACACTGGTGGTAGGTGCCCAAATACCTGGGCCATCTTCTGCTTTTCGAGGTGCACTGGCTGGAGCTGGAACAGAAGCAAGGCAGACTGGACTCAAAGAGACATTCAGTTACGGGATGCTGGTGTTGCCAGCTACGGTTTAACCTGCTGCACCACAACACTGGCCCCAACAGTTCTGTGTGTGGTAAGAACACCTAAAACCTACTCTTTTATCGAATACCCTAAATATCGTAGACTATTATTAACTATAGTCCTCACATTATACATTGGATCTCTAGATTTATTCACTCTACACATCTGCAACTTTGTATCCTTTTTTCTACATCTCCCCATTTCCTATCACCCCTCTATCACTGGTAACCATCGTCGTATTTAAAAAGATGACAAGGGCAGGAATTTGGTGCAGCATGAAGTCACCACGTGGGACACCTGCACCCCGTACCAGAATGCCTGGGCCTGAGTCCAGGCTCCATTCTCCATTCCAGCTTCCTGCTAACGCACATGCTGGGAGGGAGCAGTAACTGTTCACGTCCTTGGGTTTTTGCCACCCCCATGGGAGACCCAGACTGAGTCCCTAGTTCCTGGCTTCAGCCTGGGTCAGCCCTGGCTATTGCAGACATTTGGGGCATGCACCAGCAGATGATCTCTCGCTCTCTCTCTCTCTCTCTCTCTCTCTCTCTCTCTTTCTCCAATAAAATGAAAATAGATACTTTTTTAAAAAAGAATACATATATAGAAAAAAATGGTAAATTATTTTTATTATAATACTGGCTGGATATCTTTAGATATCCAATGGCTAATCCAATGGCTGATTTCCAATGGCTAATATTTCTTAATTCTTAGTTCTCCACTTCTTAGTGTTTCCATCTGTAAATAGGGTAAAACAACTCCCTATAGTTTCTCAGCTTCTGATAAAATAATGTACATAAGGTGCTTTATTAAATTCTAAGGAATTATTATTATTGCTTAGTCTCCATCAACTCTGAGTACATATTTCTTAGTCTCTAATTCACGGCAATTTTGAACCAAAGATGCAACCTAACGTAAGCCAAGAGAATCCCTTCATTTTTCTAAGAAGTATTCACAAAGAAGAGAAATCCAGACAACGCACAGAGAGAGGGAGCTGCTCTCACAGGGAAGCCCAGGGCGCCAGCCCAGCTGCTTGGACATACGAACCTGGCACCAAGCAAATGCACTCCTACCAATCACAGTAGGTATCAGAAGCACTCACCCGGCCATCTGACTCACTCACAGCATCTGGGCTTGAGAACATTTTATTTCCCAAATCCCTCTTCCCTGATGCCGTCTTCCCCAGCCACACATGCAAACAATCTGGACGGCCCATAAGGTAGAGAGTAATTTTAGGGAGTTCCCCAGGGCACGGCTGGATGCTTTCCAATCACTTCTTCCCAGTCTGTGAAATCACATGCACCATTTCTTTATACATGAGAAAAAAATGAAATCAGTTGCTATTTGTAGAATGAGATGAAAAAAAAAATGAAAGTTTCACACAGCCATGTCACAGATTCTTAGAAAGGAACTTCCTGAACTGGACAAGAGGGAGGGGGGAATCAAAGGAAACCCAAAAAGGAAAGGAAATTCAACTTGCTGACCCCTGCGGAGTATCTCATGCATTTTGCCTCACACACACAAGCACATCTAAAGTTTTGGAGCAACATAGGTCAATAAAGTCAGTGATATGTCTGGATTTGCTTTAAATACGGGTCATGGGATAGTTGAACCATCATGGCCATTCCAGGGGCAAATCATTGTGTGTCAATCTGTGGGTCTGTCTGTAGGTGACTCTGTGTATGTGTGTGTGTGTGTGTGTGCATGCGCGCGTGTGTGTGTGACCTCTCCCATACCACCTTTTCTTCTAACGGATAAGAAGCAAATTTTACCATGCAGGGCATTTGGCCAAAGTAAACATCAAGAACAAGCATGCTCGGGGGTAGGGGTGGTGCCTGCTGCAGCCCGTGGGAACACTGATTCAAGAAGGCAATAGGAAAAGAAGTTGACAGGTTTACATGCACCAGTTTTATGGACCCAAATATGAAACCTTATGAAAGAAATCACCTTACACCTGAGCCACGTATCAGGAGGGTCCTTTGGAGGAAGTGACATCATGAAGCAGTCCAGGTAGCCTTTGGGCCATGCTGGCTCCAGGGCACCTGTGCCTCCACTGCCCCTGCAGCAGCTGCTGGCCGTTGCTCTGCCCTTGTGCCTGCCTTGCGCTGGAAGGGCTCCCTCCTCCGAGTTCTGCTCTCCAAAGGGCCCCACACAGGACTGCTTGGGTGACCTGATGTGAAGCTCTTTTTTTCCTGGCACAGAAAAGAGAGGCTCAAGGGACGGAGGAAAAGAAGGAAGTCCAACTACTTCCTGCAATCTGCAATCCTACAGCCTGTTTCTGGGTCTGGTCCACCAGCTTCTCTTTGCCATTTGCCTTCTGTCATTATTATCTCTTTCCCTCCACACTGACAGAACATAATTCGTAAAGCTAGTTCAAGGGCCAGCATTGTAGTGCCATGACATAAGCTTCCACGTGAGATACTGGTATCCCCTATCAGAGTACCAGTTCGAGTCCCAGCTACTCCACTTCTGAGCCAGCTCCCTGGGAATGCACCTGAGAAAGCAACAGAAGATGGCCTGAGTGCTTGGGTCCCTGCCACCCACACAGGAGACCCAGATGGAGTTCCAGGCTCCTGGCATCGGCATGGTCTGGCCCATCATTGCGTCATCTGGGGAATGAACCAGCAGATGAAAGATCTCTCTCTCCCTGTATCACACTCTCTCTGTAACTGTGCCTTTCAAACAAATCTTTAAAACACACACATACATAGAATGAAATGGAATTTTCATTTTATAACCCATGTTTTGTTTTTAGGTTTTATCTTTTTCCCCAGAAAACTTTAAGGTATATAAACACCATGTGTTTCATAAATACAACATTAGGAATATAGTGATTCTTTCAACCACACCTGCCCACATACTCCTATTCCCTCCTTCTTTCTCTTTCCTCTCCTATTCTCATTCTTATTTTTTACTAAGATTTATTTCCAATTAACATTATACACAGCAGATTAACTCTATACAAATAATATGAAAAGAAACTGTTCCTCAAGAGTTTTTTGATTTCTCTTTTCATTTCTTCTATGACTCATGTTCATTCGGGAGCTTGCTGTTCAGTCGCCAAGTGTTTGCATATGTTCTAGGGATTCCTGAGTTGCTGATTTCCAGCTTCATTCCACTGTGGTCAAAGAAGATGTATGGTATGATTTTGATAATTTTTTTAATTTGTTGAGACTTGCTTTATGGCCTAGCATGTGGTCAACCCTAGAGAAAGTTCCATGCACTGATGAGAAGAATGTGTATTCTGCAACTGTAGGATGAAAAGTTCTATAGATCTCTGTTAGGTCCATTTGGTCTATAGTGTCGATTAACTATTGTTTCCTTGCTGATTTTCTGTTTGATTGATCTGTCCATTGCTGAAAGTGGGGTATTAAAGTTCCATTACAATTGTATGGGAGTCTATATCTCCCTTGAGAGCCCTTAAGATTGCTTTTAAATAGCCTGGTGCCCTGTAATTAGGTGCATATACATTATAGTCACATCCTCCTGTTAAATTGATCCCTTAATCATTGCATAGTACCCTTCTTTATCTCTTAACAGTTTTTGTGTTATAGTTTGTCTGATATTAGGATGGCTACACCAGCTCTTTTTCGGTTTCTGTTAGAATATCTCTTTCCTTTCTTTCACTTTCAGTCTATGTGTATCTTTGTTGGTGAGATGTGTTTCTTGTAGGCAGCAAATAGATGGGTTTTGAGTTTCTTTTTTTTCCCCAATTCAGCCAGTCTATATCTTTTAATTGAAGAGTTGAGGCCATTTACATTCAAAGTGACTGAATATTAATAAGTAGCAACTTGGCCCTGCCCTTTTTCCATAAATATTCCTATTGTTTACTTTGGATTTCCTTTGTACTTTTACTGGGAGATTTCCTGCCCTCACCTTCTTTCATAGTGATAATGTTTCTGTTTCTGTGTGTAGCACATCCTTAAGCATCTTTTGTAGGGCTGGATGAGTGTGACAAATTCTTTCAATTCGTGTTTGTTATGGAAGGTCTTTATTTCCCCTTCATTCATAAATGACAGCTTTGCAGGGTACAGTATTCTGGATTGGCAGTTTTTTTCTCTTAAGATTTGGAATATATCTTGCCATTCTCTTCTAGCCTGTAGGGTTTAGGGTTTCTAATAAGAAGTCAGCTGTGAGTCTAATTGGAGATCCTCTGAAAGTAATCCAGCATTTCTCTTGTGCACACTTTAGAATCTTTATGTTTTACTGTGGAGAGTTTGACTACAGTGTGTCATGGTGAGGGTTTTTTCTGGTCATGTCTATTAGGAGCTCTATGTGTTTCTTGTATTTGGACATCCCTTTCATTATCCAAATTGGGTAAGTTTTCTGTAATTATTTCACTAAAAAGGCCTTCTAATCCATTCTCTTTTTCACACCTTCAGAAACTCCTAAGACCCATATGTTGGG
This sequence comes from Oryctolagus cuniculus, assembly GCF_964237555.1. Taxonomy (NCBI): domain Eukaryota; kingdom Metazoa; phylum Chordata; class Mammalia; order Lagomorpha; family Leporidae; genus Oryctolagus; species Oryctolagus cuniculus. The sequence goes on along the minus strand of NC_091439.1, from coordinate 83,781,039 downwards.
TCATTTGATAGTATCCCATAGATCTCCAACAGTTTTTTTAGCTTTCTAATTTTTTTTGGTCTGACTGTAAAATTTCCAGAGATTTGTCTTCTTACTTGGATACTGTTTGTTCTGCTTCACTGTTTCTGTTGTTAAGGCTTTCCATTGCATTTTTTTATTTGTTCTATTGAATTCTTCATTTCCAATATTTTGCTTTGATTTCTCTTTAAAATCTCAATTTCAGGAGAAAAATTTTTATTTCATGTCATGTGCAGATTTCTTTAGTTCGTGGATTTGCTTCTGATTACTTCTAAGTAATCCTACAATTTTTTGAATCCCATTTCTAGAATTTCTTCAATCTCTTCATTTTCACATTTTAGTATTAAAGTGTTATGTTCCTTTGGGGGCATCATGTTGTCTTCTTTATTCTTGTTTCTTGATTGCTGTGTTTATTTTTAGTCATTTGTGGAGATACTTGGTGTTTTTCTGTTTTTCCCTCTTTGATGGATTTTATCTTTGGACTATGCCTCTGTGAATTAGTGGAGTGTCTGCTCTTTCTGTGAATACATTTGGCATGTGCTGGGTGTGGCCAAGGAGCTCTCTTCAGTGCTCCAGGGTGAAGGGAATGTCCATGGTAACTCCCAAATTGGGATTTGTAAATTTTTTTTTAATCAGAGGGGAGGTTTGATCAGCTCTGTTGGCATAGTCTTAAGCTTACCTCCCCTCCTCCAACGAGACTAGTATCTGGGCACTAGCCCCAGTGGGTACAATATTCATCAATGCTGCCACAAGAACCACATAAAGGATCCATGCAGTCCTCGGTATGAGCACAGATCCCGCAGCAATGACCCTCAGCAAGGAACCAGGGAGCCCCAAGTGTGTGAAGCTGCCCACAGTGACTGCCCAAAGACCCAGCCATACCCTGTCCCCTCCCATGTAGCCACAATGTTTTTGTAGTCCCAGCATACAAGGTTCCCATAGTCACAAGCACCCAGCCCCTGTAAATTCTCCCAGCCAGACTCAGGTATCTCCTCTTGGCTGGTTTTTGAGTGCCCAAACAAGCTGGTGCGGCTGTTATATATGTCCAAAATGGTGCCTGACCACTCTCAGATGGTTACAGGACACTGGTGCCAGATGGTTAGGGAACTGTGCCCCCTTTCCCTCTAGGTTGTCAGGTATACTGTCCCCCAGAGAGCTCCAAGCCAGACTCAAGCCAGGCTCTTCCCATAGCTTTATCGCCAGTGCTTGGGCTATTGCATTCTGGTCTCACCTCACTCTCCAAAGTTAGTGATGAGGCTCTTGGCTGCTGGGGTCCTAAGGTGTGCATGTTCACACCCTCCACATAGGTCTACAGTGTCCTTCTTATTTGCATGGAGTTTCCCCTGTTGTTTTTCCCTTAACTCTTCCCCGACATTGCACTCTCTCCACCTTTATTTTTTAACTCTCTTCCCCTAGAATAGAGCAGTAAGCTCCCTCCCGATTCCACCATCTTGATGCCTCTTGACCCATGTTTTTTCAAATGTTCAGTATTCCTTTTTTCTCTAATCTCCTTCTCCCCTCTAGCCACAATACAAGTGTGCAGACTGTAAGTAGCTGGCAAATTCTAAATAATTATTAATATTTAAAAATTAAAACCATGGGATGTTGAAAGACAGGCTTAGCAGAAAGATTGTGATTGCGGTCATGAAGGACAATGCCACCAGCACTGAGCGAAGTGCATCACATATGCTCGTAAGGAAGCATCCACTAAAATACCTACCTTACAAAGAGGAAGCCAAAGCCCAGAGATGTCAGTGACTAACCAGGTTCACAAAGTTGAGAACAAGGACTCCCAGGGACAAAGTAGGAGGCATGTAAATCTCTCACGTGCCTGGTTAGTCATGGCCACTGTGAGGACCCATTTCTTTTTTAAAATATATGTATTTACTGATTGAATACATTTGAAAGGCAGAGTGAAAGAGAGAGAAAAAGAGGCAGAGAAAAAAAAAAGAGATCTCCTGCCTACTGGTTCACACCCCCAAATGCCAACAATATCTGGAGCTGGGCCAGGTAGAAGCCAGGAGCTCTAAGACTCCACATGGATGGCAGGGACCCGAGCACTTGGGCCATCATGAAACTCACACCAGCACTCATTTATAGCCTGCTGGCATCTCAGGCAGCAGTTCAAGCTGCTTGTTCCACAACACCCGTCCTTGAGGGCCCACTTCTAGAAGCAGGATGAGCCATTCAGACCCTCGGGATTCCCCATGAACCACGAGGCTCAGCTAACCTTACCCAGCTTTGAGTTCTCCATAGGACTCCCAGCACTGGGTCAGGTACGATACCCCAGGCATCATGAGAAGTTAAAAAGAATTAAGGACTTCCTCCAGTAAAATTTAGACTCTGCCCAATGCAAAATTTAAACCTAGCGACTATTAGGAATCCATGCAACCCTGCAGCCTTCTTAGGAGGTCTAAGTCACGGTCAGATCACTTTTCACCATACCCCCTCACAATCACATTCCAAGCTGAATAACACCAACCTGGAAATAAATCCCCATAGAATAAGACCAAAGGGTCTTAGGGCACAAAGTTCCTGAGGTAGTACCCCAAGACATCCTCTGAGAAAGACAAAAGACAAAAAGACCAATTTTGTGACCTAAGCATTGGATTCAGGAGCCCAGAACTCTGCTTGTAAATTCTGCCCACTTCATCTTTCCTCTCTACCTTTCAAACGGAAGCATTTTTTATTCTTTACTGTTCACACCATGCCTGACAGTCCATTCACCAGCAGGTTCCTGCATGCCCAGGATGCCAATCATGTGCCTTCTGCTTCCATTCTCTTTGTGGCAGCATCAGGGATGGCAATTCACATTTGTATAATGCTTGACATTTTATAAAGGCCTTTCACATGTATTACCACATGAGAGCCTCAAATCATTTCTGGGAGTGAAGCAAATCGAATACTGATGCTTTCATTTTTGAGCTACAAAAAAATTGACACTCAAAGAGAAAGGGAGATTTCCTCCAAGAGCAAACAGTTAAGTGAGGGATAAGCCAGGCTTTGAATCCAGATACAGGGGCCCCTGCAAATTCACTGCCATTTGTAACACTGCCACTCTAGTTTTCCGCCCCAGGAGCCTCTATGTAGGCATCCTCACTCGACTTCCAGTCAAGTTCAAATAATCTCCAGGAAAGCAAATTTTCGTGTCCAGGAACCCAACAGAGTTTCCAGGGAAGTGGAGTCTCGTTGCTCCCTCTTTCTCACTGGGAATGTGATGAGGAAGCCCACTGGGGAGGCGTTCAGCAAAGTGAGTTACTCTGGAGTAATCTAACCTGGCTTCCAACTGGAATCTCTACCAGCAGCATGGAAAACAAACATTCAATGAATACAATTGACTTAGCGAACGAATTTGCCTCTCTTGATCTATATTGAGGATACATGTTTGCAAACCAATTGAAAAAAAATTTTTAAACTCTGTATGGAGATATTTTGCAATCTATGGTTGAAATCCATGTACATGACATTTATAATTGGCATAATCTTTGAGGTACTGCTTCTGCCACAGTTGTATGAAGAAGGACATTATCATGAATTATACAACTGTAGCCTAAGTTAGCATCAATATACATCTCATAGATCAGGGGGCAAGGCAGTGAAAGACAGTGGCTGCCACATCATCATGAAATACAACTAAATATATCCAGAAGAAAACTGGTTCCCAGATTCTGCCGAACCAGCATATGGAATGTTTTTGGAATTAATAAGCATTGATTGAGCACCTATGTTTTGCTCAGAACTGTAGAGAATTCAGAAGAGTGTAAGCTAGGTTGTAAGACTGTCAAAAAATAGTGATAACTCAGGATATAAGGGTCAAAATGAAAGTCTGTAATACTTATTTTATCACAAATATGATTTATGAACTGCTACATGACAAACATTATGCTAAGTATTTTATTTGAACTGTCGTGTTTAATCCTAATAAAAACTCAGTGAGAGAACTAGCAGTAGTCTAATTTTACAGAAAATAAACAGACACAAAAAAGAAATTCCCTTAATGAAGATCACATAGCTAAGAAGAGGGGGAGCCAGACTGGAAGCCAGCCATGTTTGGGGAAGGATTCATGAAGGAAGGGCTGGCTCTTTGTCATGACCCTGAAGATTATGTAGAGTTCAGTTAGGAAAAAAAGGAAAGAATATGCATGGCTCATGGTACAGGACTGACAGGTAGCCTCAACCACAGCATAGGAGCAATAATTCATATTTGACATGTAAAGATCCCTGAAGAAAATCAATGACAGGAATTAAACTTGGCTAGGCTTGGTCTGATACCTTAACAGAATACCTTAACAATAATCCAGACAGAATTTAGAGACCTGAGCCTTTGGAACTATGATAAACTTTCATGGAAAGTCATGTAGTCTCCTATGCAGGAGAGTGGCATTGCAAAGCACTGTGATATACTAGCTGTTTGTTCAGAAAGGGTGGAGGGAAGTAAGATGTTAAGGAAGACCATTAGTTCATGGCTTATTGTAAAATCCTCTACAGGCCCTCCAGCTGCTTGTTCCTTAGTAAATGCTCAATAAATGTTTGTCAAACCAGTGAATGAGGAATAGAGTGGATTAAAAAAAGAAAGGTATATATACAAGAAATAATCTGCAGGAATCATTCACATATTGTCTGTGGAAGTAAAAATAAAAAAAAGAAAGCAATGATGGCACCAAAATGCTACTCTAGATGAAAAGGAAGTAGGTGGTGCTTTTGGCTGACAATGGACTTGGAGATAAGTGGGTTCCAGCTGGGTACACAGGGGAATGGTTTGAATATATAGAGGTTTGAAAGGAGCATGTAATATTCCTAATATAGTATAGGTATTTGGAGAAAGAGGCATTGTGGGGAGCAAACCGGACTAGACTGAGTTACTGGAATTGAGACTTATTCTATGCATCTGCTCTCCCACAATATGGCGCTGGGAGAAAAGTAAACAGCTTCCGCACAGCTGCCTCCAGTTCAGCTAATAAACTGTAGGACTTGCTCCTGATTGGAGGAGAGCAGCGTGCTCGGCGTGTGGGCAGCCGAGTTGGGATTGGCGGAGGAGGACTATAAAGGAGGAGAGAGACGGCATGCACCGGGAACATCTAAGGGGAACATCTAGCTGAAGGAACACCTGTGCAGCCCCCGAGAAAAGCCGGCCGGCGGTGTGCCACTCCCCTGCGGAAGTGGGGAATGTGGCCGGGGGGAACTGCCCTTCCACGGAGGTGGAGGGGATAGTAGCCAACCCAGGAAGAACCAGCAGCAAACCCGGGGAGGGCCGAGCAGACGAAAAGAACAGCGCAGGGTCCTGTGTTGCTCCTCCATGAAGACGGGGAGCGACATAATGGTGCCGTGACTCGGATATGAAGCCTAGGCAGGGCTTGGTGTCGTTCCTCCACGAAGAGGGGGAGCGACATAATGGTGCTGTGACTCGGATAGGAAACCTGACTCGGATAGGAAACCTAGGACGGATAGGAAACCTAGGAGGGAAGAAACGGGAAGAAGCAGGAAAATATCGGAGAGAGAGACTAGCAAACAGCCTAGGGAAAAGCCGGACGATAAAGGTGCCGGAAGGAGCTATTGAAAGCCTAGGCATAGACTCGGATACGGACTACGGGGGGAAGCTGGGAGAAATCTCTAAGGTCGAAAGCGAAAGTGAAAGCTAGAACAAACAGACTCGGACGCGGACTGTGGGGAGAGGCCAGGAGAAATGAGGGAGGAATATCGTTGGAGGAAAGCTTGGGGAAACATACCGGGTAGAGAAAAATGTTAGGGAAATTGAAGCTGCGGGGGGCAGGCCGAGGCGGATACGAAAGCCACTTTGGGATTCTCAGGTTAGCCCGGGAATGGGGGGCGAAAAGTTGAAACCAGAAGCTGAAATGTAAGCCAGATTGGGATCCGTCTGATTAGCCCGGGGAGCAAAGGACGGGAAGCCAGATCGTGGGGCGGAGACGTATGCTGGGTTGAATTCGCCAGGCTAGCCCGGGGAACTTAGATTGAATGCTAGTGGCGGACACGTAAGCTACGCTGTGTTACTCGCGGAAGCCGCCGCGTGCAGAGAGAGCACGGGGCGTGAATAGATAGGGAACGGGGCTGGCGCGAGGCCGTGGTGCAGACGCGAAGGGCGTGGAGACCGCGGAGCGCGCGAAGCCAAGCCGCGCAAAGCCGGGAAGCTGCGCAGATGAAAGAGGCGCGGGCTGAAGCGGCTCAGCCGGGAAGCCGCCGAGAAGTAGCCTCGGGGCAGGCAGCGGGAAGCTGCGGGGATAAGAGAAACAGAAGTTTGGAAGTGGAGTGAGAGAAATGGGAATGTTGGCAGACAGAAGTAAAATGGGAGAAATAGGAATGCCCGGAGATAGAGAAATAGAGAAATAGAAAGGCCTCCCTACAATACAACAATTAGAAGGCTTGGATTCGGTCTGCCCGATTAGTGAGGCGATGAGCACCTGGGCGGCTAGCAGCTTATGCGCCGCAGGTCACCGAAGACAGGCACGAATTAACATCAGTAAGGCCTCCCCCCACAAAAAGGCAATGAGAAGGCTTGGATTCGGTTTGCCTGATAGGGCTTGTAAGCCCCTGCAGGCAGAGCAGAGCATGCGCTGCAGGGCACCGAACACAGGCACGCATCAGCGCCTAAAAACCTCCTCACAACATGGCGAAGAGAGGACCCGGATTCGGTTTGCCTGATTGATAGGACTTGTAAGAGCCTGTGGCAACTCTAGCAAGTAGAGCAGAGTGTGTGCTGCGGGACACCGAAGACAGGCGCGTATCAACGCCAAAAATAAAAAGAAAGGGGGATCTGTGGGGAGCAAACCGGACTAGACTGAGTTACTGGAATTAAGACTTATTCTATGCATCTGCTCTCCCACAATATGGCGCTGGGAGAGAAGTAAACAGCTTCCGCACAGCTGCCTCCAGTTCAGCTAATAAACTGTAGGACTTGCTCCTGATTGGAGGAGAGCAGCGTACTCGGCGTGTGGGCAGCCGAGTTGGGATTGGCGGAGGAGGACTATAAAGGAGGAGAGAGACGGCATGCACCGGGAACATCTAAGGGGAACATCTAGCTGAAGGAACACCTGTGCAGCCCCCGAGAAAAGCCGGCCGGCGGTGTGCCACTCCCCTGCGGAAGTGGGGAATGTGGCCGGGGGGAACTGCCCTTCCACGGAGGTGGAGGGGATAGTAGCCAACCCGGGAAGAACCAGCAGCAAACCCGGGGAGGGCCGAGCAGACGAAAAGAACAGCGCAGGGTCCTGTGTTGCTCCTCCATGAAGACGGGGAGTGACATGGCATTAGCTATATTTAAGACTTCTCAAGGGTGGAACATCCAGTCCTTACTGATCCCAAATTCATATAAACAAAAGTTGCCATTTTTAATGGATCACCCCAATAGATAATGCCAGGCAGGTAGAACGTGCCCAGTGTAAATGTCACTACAGACTGACTGTATTTTATCAAAAATGTGTAAAGTAAAGAAATTCATCAAATACCAAAACACCATTATAGATGGAAAAGAAAGAAGCAAAAGGAAATATGTCAAAGAGTTAAGCTCCTGTCCCTGCTCCCTGTGACAGCACCAGCCATTTGACAGATATGAAACACCAGCCTTTCCTTATCAAAATATGAAAGGAAAAAATCATGTCACGATGTCTCAGCAAGAAGCCATTAGACCGATGTAATCATAATGGGACCAAATATTCCTATAAATGCATGCATTTAGGACCACATGTGGTGTCTAAAAGCAGCTGACACACAAAAGTAAGCAAAGTTGCCCCCGTGGCTCAGATGCAATGCAGCAATCCAATCGGCCTTCAAACAAACTGAACTGTGAATTTATAAGACAAACCCCATTCCATTAGCTTAAAATTCAAATGACCCTCACAGAAAGCCCAGTTGTGGCCATAGGGACTATTATTCAAACTTCTCTCTCATGATCATCTGCCAGCAGCCAATCGTGAAGTTATAGCCATACTCATCTAAGTTATTTGCTTTCAAAATAGCCTGACCACATGGCCACTATTTGAAGCCAATCAGAATAACCAAATGCATGAGAGTGTACAAGATTCATTTACACAAAGCAGCTCAGCTATTCACTGTAATGGATAAAATCAAGATCTTTAACAAGCAAATCAGAGAAAGCAGCCTGAAAATGTAACTACCTTAACCCATTAAGGCCCAGGTTTTCAATTCTGTGAACATTTCCACGACATAATATTTATTTAATAGTTACTGTAAGTGGTATATTTACTGCTCAACTTAAGTCTTGACATATTTAAAGAATGATGGGACATAATGGGTTGAAGAGAGAAAGGACAGTGTCAATTAAAATATAAAACTGGGAAGATCCACAATATGTAGCCCTGGGAATCAATCCAATCAGTGAAGCACATTTGTTATTGGTAGATGGTAAGAAAGAAAGAAACTGAAATTCAGGCACATTGTTTTAAATAAAAGACAATGGTGGGGCTGGCATTTTGGCACAGTGGGTTAAGCCACTGCCTCACATTCCGGCTTCCCATGTCGGAGCATAGGTTCAAGTCCCAGCTGCTCCACTTCCCATCCAGTTCCTGCTACAGCACCTAGGAAAGCATCAGAAGATGGCCCAAGTACTTGGGTCCCTGACATCCATGTAAAAATAGCTATGTGCATCATGGATTGCAATATCAAATATATTTCTTAATGTGAGTCACAGTCAACACAGAGTGTCTCTTGGGCTTCCATGGGTACCTAGCACAAACAGAGTAGTCAATATCTGTTGAATGCTCTGGCCTCAGAATCAGCCCTTAAGGCATCAGGATATGGCTGAAGAGCCCATGAGGGTATTTTAGGCATGGAAAGCCAAGACCCTATGGAAAAAAAAAAAAGAAGAAGAAGAATACCTAAATGAAAAATCTCTGCGAGTGATATCCTAGTGGAAAGAATGGGGCCATCAAACAAGGAGGTACCTTTCTCTGAAGGGAGGAGAAAACTTCCACTTCTGACTATGACCCTGTCTGAATAAGATCGAAGTTGGCAAACTCAAAAGGCTTCCATAGCCTTGGCAACTCATGACTAGAGCCTAGGGAGATTACTGATGCCATAAACAAGAGTGTCAAATTGTTAAGTCAACAACAGGAGTCACTGTGTACTTACTTCTCATGTGGGATCTGTCCTTAATGTGTTGTCCAATTTGAAGTAATGCTATAACTAGTACTTAAACAGTATTTTACACTTTGTGTTTCTGTGTGGGTGCAAACTGATAAAATCTTTACTTAATATATATTAAATCGGGCCGGTGCTGTGGCTCACTAGGCTAATCCTCCGCCTGCAGCACCAGCACACCGGGTTCTAGTCCCGGTCGGGGCACCGGATTCTGTCCCAATTGCCCCTCTTCCAGGCCAGCTCTCTGCTGTGGCCCAGGAGTACAGTGAAGAATGGCCCAAGTGCTTGGGCCTTGCACCCCAAGGGAGACCAGGAAAAGCACCTGGCTCCTGGCTTCGGATCAGTGCGGTGCACCGGCCGAAGCGTGTCGGCCACAGCGGCCATTGGAGGGTGAACCAACGGCAAAGGAAGACCTTTCTCTCTGTCTCTCTCTCACTGTCCACTCTGCCTGTCAAAAAAATAAATAAATAAATAAATAAATAAAAAATAATATATACTAAATTGATCCTCTGTATATAAAGATAATTGAAAATGAATCTTGATGTAAATGGAATGGGAGAGGGAGCGGGAGATGGGAGGGGTGCAAGTGGGAGGGAAATTATGAGGGGGGGGGAGCCATTGTAACCCATAAACTGTACTTTGGAAATTTATATTTACTAAATAAAAAAAAGGAAAAAAAATCTGTTGAATGAATGAGCCAATGAATGGTGAACACATGAGGAATACCCAAATCCAATGCTGGTGATACAGCTGTCAGTGAGCGCCATGACATTCGGAATGGGACGCTCATCTGCACCAGAATTTCCATACTTGTGAGGACAGAACTGACCCAGCTGTGATTCCCTAGAGCGGCGTCCATAACCTGGGGCAAGATCTTCGGCACAGTAGAGGCAATAAAGAGGGACAGATGGGGAAAGAGTTCCACAGGTGAGCAAGTTTGGACACTGGGGTCTATGTTCTCATGGGGAGGAGGGGGAAGGAAAGATAGGGTTTCCATAGTTACCAAGTAAAAATATAGAGTGCACAGTTAAGTCTGAATTTCAGATAAGCAATAAATAATTTAAGAGCAAAGAAAATCACGAACCTTTAGGACTGCAAAATCAATTTGATCAGACATTTACTTTATGTAAAACTATGTACAAACACTATGCAATGATTCCTGACATTGAGGAGGTCAAGGACACATGCAACAGTCTCGATAATTATCATGCAGTGAGCACCATCCTAAAGTTCTGTATGCGCATTAACTTATGTAACCCTCACCACTCTCCACTGAGCACGACCACTGTCCCAGTGGAAGGCATAACCAAAACATTGAGAAGTTCAAACAGGAAGTTGTCCAAAGTCTCCCTCTCACACACACACACACCCATGCACACACACAAATATTCTGCCACTGTGGGCTCGTGGTGGATAGGTGGATATTGTCCAGTAAGGGGTGGGTCTGAAGGTAACATTTGAACTAAACTTTGATGACAGATGAAACTTTAAGAGCTGCATATTATAGAAAGACTACTCCAGGCAGAGGACCATCCTGGAGCCAAGAAGACATGATCAAGAAGTGGGGGTGTTGTGAGCATTTATCCTAGCCCACTTACTTATCCCAGATCATCGTAGCAGGTAATGTGCCTGTGTCATACTTCAGAGTCCCGGGGTTCAATGCCCAGCTTTGGCTCCAGATTTCAACTTTCTGCTGGCACAGATCCTAGGAGACCTTAGGTGATGGCCCAAGTACTTGGGTCCCTGCCTCTCACCTAGGAGACCTGGACTGAGTGCCAAGCTTGCAGCTTCACCTACCCCGACCTTGCTATTGTGTGGCATTTACAGAGTGAATCAGTAGATTGGAGTTTCCTATCCCAGGAAGGAAGAAGGAAAGGGAGGGAGAAGGAGAGAAAAAAAAAAGAGAGGGAAAAAATGAGAATAGACTAGAGGTATGGGAATACCAGGAACATAGTGGAGAAAGGAAAGATTAGGCAAGAAAATTAGGCATTGACCATACTGTACAGAGGCTTTGCAAATTCTGCCTGATCCACAGACAATGGTGAGACACCACAGAATCTGGGGTAAGCAGCCTCTAATTTGAGCTGGGTCATTAGAAGGATGAAGGATGCAAAAGACGGAGTGGACGAGACAAACATCGGAGGCCAGGAAACCTGGTGAGTCGATGCGAATGGCTGGCAGAGCACGGCGGCATCAGAATTCATGATTTACCTCTCCGATCAGAACCTCAGTGGGAGAGTGACCTTGGACAACACATGGAATCTCTCTGAGCCTGTTTCCTCATTTCTAAAACAGGGATGGCAATGTCACTTCATGGCGTTACCAGAGGGGACAAACAAGACATAACAGAGGGAATGCTCCATGAATAGAAGCTATCGATAAAGGGTCATGCAACTGCAGCCGAAGCTTTCCCGGAACAACTTCTGTGGATTCAATCAGCCCTTGCCTGATCATCTCTGGGGACAGAGCACTGATGCCACCCCAATGGCAACGTAGTGAGGGCACTGAGAGAAGGGGGAGGGGAGAGCTACATTTCCTTCTTCCAAAAAGTGTGCACCTAGAAATTAAATGAAAAACCAAGCAAAAAAAAAAAAAGCACAAAATATCCAATAACCATAGTTGGAGGAGGTAGGTGAACTCTGAGATAAAACACTCGGGTTTGCATTGTCACCAAAGCACGCATTACGAGAGTGACCTTAAGAAAATGACTTAAACTCTGTACACCTTAATTTTCTCATCAGTAAGGCAAGGCAGTTAACACCTGTATCATGTGGCTATCAGGAAGACAGCTGAGATCATCTGCACGATACCCTGTAGAACAATGCCTGTCAGAGCTGACAATAACCAATACTTACTATGTACTGTGTGTAGACAAAAATAAAGTTATAATCACAGATGGAGAACAGAATGTGGAAATGCATGGAATATACTTGAAGTCTGAGTAGCAAAGGAATGAAAATCCATTTTCTATAGAGCCATACAGGTTCAGACCAATGGATGGGGCACCTTAAGCTATCCCACCAGTGTAGATGATAAAGGATGATGACGAATAAAAATGCATGTTCGTAGACCAGGGGAAGGGGCACCTCTGCCATATTATTCTCCTGCCTCTTCCTGTGATGGAACTCAGACTCCATTGCTGATTATCACTAAAGCAGGATCCATGTAAAGCTGGAGGTCAGGGGCAGGTTCATAACACATACGAGCTCAAAGTGGAAGGAATGTATGCCAGGGCCAGATACCCACTCATCCAAGCACATAGCAACTTGCTGGGTCTGAAACTACCTGTCCATACACTTCTGCCCCACCTTTCTAGGTATCAGACTACAGAGCAAACACACTCTTTCTATAGGGGCTCTACCTATGTGTGGAACAAACACCGTTCCCAAAATCTAGGGTATGCTCAGGGCACTGCCATCATCATCATCATCTTTGCTTTCTTCTAGAATTTTTTTTAAGTTTGCAAACCAAGTCTTGTGGAACAACTTGAATAATTTTCTAGAAACAAGTAAAGGAAAGGGGTGACAAAGTGATCATTACAATGCTTTGTGCTTCCAATGTCCTGAGCCCCTGAAGACAGTACAGCAGGCACACACAGTCACTCTGGTAGCCCTATGCTCCCCATAGCCTGTCACCCACTCCCCCTCATCAGACAACTGCAAACACACAAGAGGTCCTGGAGTTAGCCCCTGGGACAGAATCTCCTCTATGCAAACCTAACAGCCTGTGTAGAAAGAAACCACATTTTGGCCACACTCTAACCAAAATGAAGCCAAAGGCCATTTATTATGAAAACACCCACCTCTTCCATTGAGCTCCCTGACAGTAAAGGTAACCTCCCACATTAGAATTTGTGCGTTTGGTAGAAGCAAATGCTGCCTAAAATTAAAGTCCTAGCACCCTCACTTCTAGGAAGTGAATATATAGCAAGGTTTAAGGATATCTTCTTTACATATTTCTCCCCCTCCCCCTCCCCCAGGTACAGGGAGCTCAACCACCGGCTCTCCATTTACTGGCAAGAATGCGCTGAAGGGGTTATTGCCTGGAATGCAGGCAACCTCAAAGCACATTCCAGACTCAGCTTTTCATCTCTCTGTGCATTGATTTTCCCCACAGGTAGGAAAGGGATGATCACTTAACTTCTGCAGCAACACCTGATTAACCGTGACACCTGGGTGGAGTGCTTGAGGCCAATTCAGCCCACACTGGATCAAGCATTTGGAGAAAGACAGGGAGTGTGAATGAGTAGAAACCAACAGAAGCAGGACACATGGAGTTACTAAGGATAGGGGGAGCCACCTTTCCCCCAGACTCTCCAAGGAAAATGCCTAAACATGCCTATTGTTAGTCTTGGTAGATATTTCCTCCCTGGAATGACTGGGAGCCAATCCGTTTTTAAAAATGAAGGTCTGGCATCTTTTGCCTGAATATACCACCAAAAGGTATCACATACAACCAACATCACCTTCTATAGGTTTTGGTAACCTAGGATAAAAGCCCAAACGCAAGTGGAGAGAAAGCCGAAGAGGAAACAATTTCTAAGGAGCGCCTCAAGTCCCTGGAATGATCCCTGGTTTCAGAGGGAAGCAAATGAGCAGCACAGTTGCATGCCCAAGGAGCCAGTCCCTTTCCACCGCAGGCCTGGAAAACGTTACTTTTGCAGCCTCTTCATTATTCTTTCAGATTTCAGGCCACTGCCCAGGCACTCCAGCCTGGCTGCTCGCAGCTCCTCCTCATCACCTGCTTTGGGATCTCCCTGCTTGGAAACCATCCTGTCAGGAGCAGAGATCATGCACTGGGCGGGCTGAGCTCCAAAATGAAACAAGTGTGACCCTACAACTCGGGCGGGGCAGAATGGCTGCAGCTGCTGCAGGTAAGAAGAGGCCCACACAAGACCACAAGGCCTGGGGAGACATTAAGAGTTTGGAGGCTGCGCAGGACAAACTCCTTGGTCCGGGAGAGACGGGACCAGGTTCTGTTTCTCTTGGCGGGTCAGGGAACCTCAGACAGGGAGTGCTCAGGCAGCTTCAGGAGCAGCCCTGAGGCAGGCAGGGAACGTTGTCAGGGCCCCCTGGGACCGGCTGGGAGGTACTGTGGACACTCAGACTGCAGCACTGCTTACCCTGGTCACAGCCGCTTCGCTCTGGGCCAGGCAAGCAGGCCAAGCGATCTGGCGGAGTGGGACAGGCAGAGACCAAGGAAGCCAAAGGAGGTCAAGTGTGGGTCACACAGCGTCAAAGTCTCACCCAGAAGCCACCACAAGTTCAAGCCACCGCCCCCACAGCGGAACGGGCGAGCCACCCTTCTCATTAGCAACTCCGCACCAGCGCTCACACCGGCCTCCTCGCCACACCAGGCAGGTGTGCGCAAGGAGATGCACCTGCCTTCTAGAGCTGCGCCTAATTTGGCAAAGCCCATTTTAATGCTGCCGGCACCCTGCGTGTCTCATATACAGGAAAACCGAGTTATAACTCGGGTGGACTTTGCAGCGCCCTGGAGGCTGGAGGAGGGGAGGGGCTGGCAGGGGCAGGAAGGTAGAGACCTTTTCACCAAGAGATTCTTTTGTTAATGTTTCAGACTAAAAGGGGGTGGGGGAGGGGACAAAGTAGGCGGTAAAGGGGGCACTACGGGATACTGTTCCTTGGCGGGCCTCTCTGGCGTTTGAGGAAAGGAGCAACTAGCCAAACTCAGTCCAGACTGACAGAAATGCATTCACCTGTCAGCTAGGGGAGGAGAAGCTAGGCGGATTCGCGGGGCTCCTAGGAGCCAGGAATTCGGGCTCCGGGCTGCTGGTCTCCCGCTCGCATCCTCTCCCGGCTCCGCCCCAGACGTCCAGGTGGAGGCCTGGTTGGGGACCCCCAGGCTCGGCTCGGCCCGGCCCGGCCCGCGGGGACACACCCTCCACCTACCTCGAAAATGGGAGAGGCGCCCTTGCTCGGCAACGTGCAGCCCAGAAGCTCGGCGAGAAACTTTGCCATAGACGAGCGGTGGGGCAGGGTCTCTCTCGGCGCGCAGCTCCTGTCCGTGCCGTGCCGTGCCGTGCCGTGCCGTGCCCTGCGCCACAGCCCAAGCCGCAGGGTCTGACCAGAGGCTCCCGGCCGGCCGGGGCTCAGGAGCTGCCTGCGGCGGCCGGGCTGGGCCGGGCCGGGAATGGAAAAGGCGCCTGCCGCCCGCCCCCGGCAGTCCCCGGCGAGCGCGGGGAGCGCAGCGCGGTGGGCGGCGGGAGCCGGGGCGCCGCGGTCGGCACTCGCCTTTCCCGCTGAATGTCACGGTCGCCCTGGCGGAGGGAAGGGCCCCGCCGAGGGGGTGGCGGAGGGCCAACGCGCCGGAGGACGGGCGGCCGCGCGCGGGCAAGGGCAACCGGCGGGCGCCGCCGCCGCTGGGTCGGAGCGGGTGCCTTGTGCGCGGCGGGAGAGGCGCTGCCTTGTGGGAGCCGGCCAGGACCCCCGCTGCCAGGGGTGCCTTCGCCCGCGCTAGCGCAGGTCGAGAAAAGGCGGCTGCCTCGGGCCGGGTCAGCTCATTGACCCTGCCAGTGGCCACTGGGAGACAGGAGCTGCCCCCGGGGGGCGCCCAGCCTGCGCCAACCCCACCCTTCCTTCCAAAGCCCGTGGGAAAAAACTCCCCCTCCTGTCCGCCCCTTAAGCCGCGTTACTGAGTCGGGCAGACACAGGTGAGCCACCAAAGGGTGAGGGGGGCTTCGAAGGCCCAGGCCAGGGATGTTGCATAAATAATCACAGCTCCCTCCTGACCTTGCCTCCGGCTGGCCGAGACCCTTACAGCCAGGTGCGGCCCTTCTTTCCAAACCTGTGAGCCTGTCTTAGTACAGAATATACTTTAAGACACAGGCCTATAAGGATATTTATTTGGCATCCCCATCGCTGTGCAAGCTTTAGTGTGTATACGTGCCAAGTCCTGGTCCCTAACTCCCAGGATTTCTGACTCAGCAGGTATAGGACCACCTCACGATCTGAGTGCCGCACCCCTACTGGAGATTTCCTTGCAGGTGGTGCCGTGGTTGTACTCTGAGGAAAAAATAAAATGCACTCCTGTGTCCAATTCAGAAGTCAGCTCTTAGGAGAACTGTGAAAGCCCGAGAGTCGGTGACAGACTGGGACCCTGGACAAAGTTTTGTCCAATCATTTCATTTATATGCATGAAAACGAATGTGCCACGCTGTGAGTGACACTGGGAGCATACAGTAGGTGCTCAGTAATTGCTTGTGACCCTGAGGGAAGGGAGGATGAGTGTTTGCATGGATGGGGATGAAAAAGCCTGGTCCAGATTTCCTGATCCTCATTCCAGAATTCTCACCCAGACGGCAGACTCAGTGGGAATCCAGGGACAAACGGGAAAGGTGTGAGACTGGTATGGAACTGGCAACTCCATGTTTCTCAAACGACTTCAGTCAAGCACCTTTCACTGTAAAGACACGATCTACAGCATAAACTTCCTTTGCAACCTCTGCTTTTGTTTCCCACATTCTAGACAATTCTATTCGAAATACTCAGGTTTGTTATAAAATGAAAAAGGCCTACCCCCCTGAACAACACTCATGCTTCAGGTATGCTGACATGACATCCTTCGATGTCCAGGGCCCCCTGCCACAGCATCAGATCATCCCCAGCAGCATAGCTGAGAAATGTGGCAGTCAGGCCATGTTAAAACAAGAGACACAGAGAGAGAGGAAGAGAGACAGAGAGAAATACAGGATGAGAGCCTGTGAATATCTCAGGCACTGGGCCACTGGGACAAACAAGCATCCTGGGGACAGATTACCTTGACTTGACTCCCACTTCTGATACCGCTATGGGTTGGAGGCGCTCGACCCCCTCCAAAATTCATGTTAAACTTAATCCCCAATGCAACAGTATTGAGAGGCCTGGATGTTGGATGGTGATTGAGTCGTTAGGGCTCTGCCCCCATGAATGGGACTATGTGCCCTTGCAAAAGGCCTTGACGAGGGAGCCGCCTCGATTGCCCATCTTCTGGAGGAGGCAGGGTCCTGGTGCCATCCTGGAAGCAGAGAGCAGCCCTCACCAGATGCTGGCACCGAGATCTGGGATCTCCCAGCCCCCTGAACTGCAAGAAATAAATTTCTGTTCTGTGTGAGTCCTCCAGGCCATAGTATTCCCTTAGAGCAGAATGAGACTAAGACACCCAGGAGCAGCAATGCTTCAGGTGAGTGACTTTATTCCCCTGGGCTTTAGTGTCCTCATCTACATAGTGGACTCAATAAAAAAAACTCCAGGCCACAAAAGGTTTGTGTGAGTTTTCTAATGCTGTCCTAACAAATCATTACAATTTAGCAGCCTCATTGTACGATCTCACAGTTCTATGGGTTGCAAGTTAAATGGGCTCACCTGCATAGGGCTTAAAGCAATATGCCAATCAGGCTGAGCTCTTATCTGGAGGCTCTGGGAAAAATCCTCTTCCAGACTCATTCAGGTTACAGGCAGAATTCAGTTCCTCCCAGCTGTAAAGCTGAGGTCCCCGTCTCCCTGCTGGCTGCCATCCAGAGCCCACTGTCCACTCCTAGCAGTTGTCTGACCTCTTTCTCATGCTCCCTGTCCATCTGCTAAGCAGCCACGACACTGAGTCCTTCTCAGGGTTCAAATCACTCTTTCTTTCTGGCCAACAGCCAAAGAAAACGTGTTGCTTTTAAAGAGCTCACATGATTATCTGAGGTTACCAGGATAATCCTCCTCTCTTAAGGTTAACTGATTAGTCACCTTAATGATATCGCCCAAGTCCCTTTTGCCATCTAATGTACTGTGATCAAAACCAGAGTTCACAATCACAAAGCAATCTAAACTCCTGCTCACGAAGCAGTTACTTTGAAGAATAAGCAAAGTATGTATTTAAAACAGTTTTTCTTTTAAGATTTTTATTTATTTGAGAGAGTTACAGACAGAGAGAAGGAAAGACAGGCAGAAAGGTCTTCCACCCGCTGGTTCATTCCCCAAATGGCTGCAACAGCAAGAGCTGGGCAGATCTGAAGCCAGGAGCTGGGAGTTTCTACCAGGTCTCCCACAAGAATGCAGGGGCCCAAGCACTTGGGCCACCTTCCACTGCTTTCCCAGGCAGGGAGCTGGATCAGAAGACAAGCAGCCAGGACAAGAACCAGCACCCGTATGGGATGGCTAGACGGCAAGCAGAGGCCTAGCCTACTACACCACAGCGCTGGCCCCCTAAAACAGTTTTTATTTTATTTTGAATTCTTTATAATAAGAACTCAGTGAATTCAGTTTATTTTTTTCTACACATGGCATTTTTTATTGCAAATTTATATTTTATTTTTTAAAACTTTTATTTAGTATAAATTTCAAAGGTACAACTTTTGGATTATAGCGGCTTTTCCCCCCATAACCTCCCTCCCACTCGCAACCATCCCATCTCCCACTCCCTCTCCCATCCCATTCTTCATCAAGATTCATTTTCAATTATCTTTATATACAGAAGATCAACTTAGTATATACTAAGTAAAGATTTCAACAGACTGCACCCACACAGACACACAAAGTATAAAGTACTGTTTGAGTAGTAGTTTTACCATTAATTCACATAGTACAACACATTAAGGACAGAGATCCTACATGGGGCATAGGTGCACAGTGACTCCTATTGTTGATTTAACAATTGACACTCTTGTTTATGGCGTCAGTGATCACCCAAGGCTCTTGTCATGAGCTGCCAAAGCTATGGAAGCCACTTGAGTTCGCCAATTCTGATCTTATTTAGACAAGGCCATAGTCAAAGTGGAAGTTCTCTCCTCCCTTCAGAGAAAGGTACCTCCTTCTTTGATGGCTCGTACTTTCTGCTGGGATCTCACTCACAGAGATCTTTCATTTAGGTTTGTGTTTGTTTGTTTGTTTTTTTTTTTTTTTTTTTTTTTTGCCACAGTGTCTTGGCTTTCCATTCCTGAGAAACTCTCATGGGCTTTTTAGCTGTATCCAAATGCCTTAAGGGCTGATTCTGAGGCCAGAGTGCTGTTTATGGCATCTATGGCATTTTGTTTGATTGTCACTACAACTCTGTATTACTTTAAAGGTGAGAAACTGAGAACCAGAAAGAATGTCCAAAACCACACAGCAGATCCAAGGAGCAAGTCTAGGACATCAAGGCTGTGCTTCTGGTACAAGTACTGCCCCCTCTGAAAGCTGGACTCAAGGAGAGGGGATGCAAGACAGGCACCATGTTTATCTGGGGGAGTGAGGCTTGTGAAGTGGGGCAGTGACTACGAGCAGCAGGAAAGTTTACACGCACTTGCCACAGATGAACAATCAATGATTTAGGTGCAAGGGAGACTACACTAAATATTCATTAAAATCAGAAACCCTTCAGCTGGAGGGCAGAGGTGTATTCTTGTGATGATGTTTGTCTTAAGAGACTCTACATTCACTTAACTACCTAGGACCGTTCCTCTCAAGAGCGCTTCCTCTCTGGACCCCCTCCTGCCTGGCAGCTTGCCTCTTGTAGTGAGAAGAGGAAATAAACAGTTCTGAGAGGCACCACCTGCTCATCCAGCCTGGGCGGCGGGAACATCGCCCAGACCTTCTCCAGGGCAAGCCCAGATCAGGGTCGCTGCCATGCCTATCTCTGACATCACTGCTACAGCAAGGACAGAGACCCAGGACAAAAAGACAAGAAAGCAAAGCGAGCAAATATGTGGATAACCTTATCACCCCTGGTCTTCCCTCACCGAGGACTCTGACTACAGCACCATGTCCTAGAAGGGTTGCTCATATCTTTGACCCAGTATTTTCATTTCTAGAACCTACCCTAAGAAAATACTCAGAGAATCACTCAAAGATTACTACATTTTAAGTTGTTTCACATCCACAGGTGCAAGCAACTTTTCTACTGACAGATTAGCCATCATGGTTAAAAGGGCAAAACTGGATTCAGGCTGCCTGGGCTCGAGTTCTGGCTCTGCCAGTCACCACCTGGGTGATCCTGGGCAAGTCACACCTCTATTCTCTAAGCCTCTCTTTCCTTATTTGGAAAATGGGAGTAGTAACAATACCTACCTCATAAGAACTTAATTAGTTCATCTTATTCTGATAATTTACTAGAGTGATTCCCACACTCATATATGCACATAACTATCATACTAATACTAATGAAATACCTGGCCCATTGTAAGTAGCAATAATAAACATTAACCATTAGGTGGGTTTTGATTAATGACACATCTCAGCTCCTGACCCAAGCCTGGCCTACAATATTCAATCAAAGCTGATTTAATAAATGGATGGATGAACAAGAGAACAAACACAGACACTTACAACACTAGACAGCCAAAATATGTAAACCATCTGAAATCCAACAGAAAAGGGGTTTAATATATTATAGTTCATCTAGTCAGTACGACATTTAATGATCTAAAGCATATGTTTATAAAAGCATGTTCAAGGAAGAGGTGGGCATTTGGCCTACCAGGTAAGATGTCGGTTGGCGGGGGGGGGGGGGGGGGTGCAGCTGTTTACTGCAGGGGTTAAGATGCCACTAGGGATGCCTGCAGTCTGTACACAAGTGCCCGGGTTTCAATTCTGCCTCCACTTTCCTTTCCAGCTTCCTGTTAATGTAGACCCTGGGAGACAGCAGATGATGGCTCAAGTACTTGGGTCCACACTACTCACATGGGAGACCCAGATTAAGTTCCCATCTGCTGCTTCAGCCTGGCTCAGCCCTTACTGTTGCAGGCATTTGGGGCAGTGAATCAGATCCACATTCACTTTTTTTTTATTTAGTAAATATAAATTTCCAAAGTACAGTTTATGGATTACAGTGGCCCCCCCCCCCATAATTTCCCTCCCACTCACACCCCTCCCATCTCCCACTCCCTCTCCCATTCCATTCACATCAAGATTCATTTTCAATTATCTTTATATACAGAAGATCAATTTAGTATATATTAAGTAAAGATTTCATCAGTTTGCACCCACACAGAAACACAAAGTGTAAAATACTGTTTCAGTACTAGTTACAGCATTACTTCACATTGGACAACACATTAAGGACAGATCCCACATGAGGAGTAAGTGCACAGTGACTCCTGTTGTTGACTTAACAATTTGACACTCTTGTTTATGGCATCAGTAATCTCCCTAGGCTCTAGTCATGAGTTGCCAAGGCTATGGAAACCTTTTGAGTTAATTGACTCCGATCTTATTTAGACAAGATCATAGTCAAAGTGGAAGTTCTTTCCTCCCTTCAGAGAAAGGTACCTCCTTCTTTGATGGCCCCAGACTTTCCACTGGGATCTCACTCACAGAGATCTTTCATTTAGGTCTTTTTTTTTTTTTCAGAGTGTCTTGGCTTTCCATGCCTAAAATACTCTAATGGGCTCTTCAGCCATATCCTAACGCCTTAAGGGCTGATTCTGAGGCCAGAGTGCTATTTAGGACATCCGCCATTCTATGAGTCTGCTGTGTATCCCGCTTCCCATGATGGATCGTTCTCTCCTTTTTAATTCTATCAGTTAGTATTAGCAGACACTAGTCTTGTTTATGGGATGCCTTTGACTCTTAGACCTATCATTATGATCAATTATGAACTGAAATTGATCACTGGGACTAGTGAGATGGCATTGGTACATGCCACCTTAATGGGATTGAATCCCTGGCATGTTTTGGGGCAGTGAATCAGCAGATGGAAGATCTTTCTCTGTCTCTGCCTTTAAAATAAATAATTTTCTAATAGTTAGGATGCCCGCATCCCATATCAGAGTGCCTGGGTTTGATAGCTGGTTTTCTGGTTCCTGACTCCAACCTACTGCTATTGAGACCATGGGGAGGCAGTGGTAATGGGTGAAGTGACTGGATTTCTGCCACCCATGTGGGAAATCTGGATTGAGTACTCAGTGCCCAGCTTTGGCCCTGGCCAGCCATGTAGGCTTTTGAGAAGTAAACCAGTAGATGAGATCTCTCTCTCTCTGTCTCTCTCTCTCTCTCTCTCTCTGTCTTTTTCTCTCTCTGGTATATCTGTCACTCTATCTCTCTAATAATTTTTAGTTAATGGAAAATGCAATTCAAAGATAAGTTTATTTGGTTGCAAAAATATTTTGAATTACCTTTATGGTTTTTATTTTTATGTGTTTTCCATGAACTTTTTTTTTTTTTTTTTTTTTTTTTTGGCCAGGCAGAGTTAGACAGTGAGAGAGAGAGACAGAGAGACAGTTATAGACAGTGAGAGACAGACAGAGAAAGGTTTTCCTTCTGTTGGTTCACTCCCCTAGTGGCCCCCATGGCCGGCGCTGCACTGATCCGAAGCCAGGAGCTGGGTACTTCCTCCCGGTCTCCCCAGTCTCCCATGTGGGTGCAGGGACCCAAGCACTTGGGCCATCCTCCACTGCCCTCCCAGGCCACAGCAGAGAGCTGGACTGGAAGAGGAGCAACCGGGACTAGTGCCCGACACTCCAACCGGGACTAGAACCCGGGGTACCAGCGCCACAGATGGAGGATTATTAAAGTGAGCCACGGCACTGGCCTTCCATGAACTTTTTGAAGACCCCTCATATAGTGTTGGTAGGGGATAGAATGCAGTATGTGTAGTATATCCTAAGTTCATAAAATGTTTACACGTATGGATACATAGAGGGAAAAGGGATGCAAATGCACCAAAATGTGGTAATAGTTCTCTCTGGGTGATGCAACTGTGGATTATTTTTACTTTCTCTTTACACATTCCTAAGTTTTATAGATTGTTTGCTGTGAACCTGAGCACAATACCAATTCACAATCTTATAATTAAGAATTTGGGCATTAAAAATCACCAAGTTAGTCTTCACTGATTTAAGATCTTATTGCTTTATGTTGAGTCTAATAGGACTGCCCAGCTTACAACCACATAGACAATGAGTTAGAACCAGATCGGGGGCTGGCACTGTGGCGCAGTAAGGTTAATCCTCCGCCTGTGGCACTGGCATCCCATATAGGCATTTGTTTGAGTCTCAGCTGCTCCTCTTCTGATCCAGCTCTTTTGCATGGCCTGAGAAAGCAGTAGAAGATGGCCCAAGTGCTTGGACTCCTGTACCCACATGGGAGACCCAGAAGAAGCTCCTGGCTCCTGGCTTCGGATCGGCACAGCTCTGGCCGTTGTGGCCATTTGGGGAGTGAACCAGCAGGTAGAAGACCTTTCTCCCTGTCTCTCCCTCTCACTGTCTGTAACTCTACCTCTCAAAGAAAGGAAGGAAGGAAGGAAGGAAGGGAGGAAGGAAGGAAGGAAGGAAGGAAGAAAGGAAGGAAGGAAGAAAGAGATCTTATTGCTTTGATAAAATATTTACAATGGACCAATTAACGCATCTAAATCTACCGCCCTGATACTCTCCTGAAGGGGTGTATAGTGTTTGTACTACTAAGAACCATCCAAGGGGCTGGCGCTACAGCGCAGCGGGTTAATGCCCTGGCCTGAAGCGCCAGCATCCCATATGGGTGCTGGTTCTAGTCCCGGCTGCTCCTCTTCCGATCCAGCTCTCTGCTATGGCCTGGGATAGCAATAGAAGATGGCCCAAGTTCTTGGGCACCTGCACCCATGTGGGAGACCCGGAAGAAACTCCTGGCTCCTGGCTTCAGATTGGCGCAGCTCTGGCCATTGCAGCCATCTGGGGAGTGAACCAGAGGATGGAAGACCTCTCTCTCTGTCTCTACCTCTCTCTGTAACTCTGTCTTTCAAATAAATAAAATAAAATAAAAAACATCCAAAATCCCATTTTAAATTCTCTCACCTTTATTGTAAGAGCCAATGGTCCAGTTATCAACCATAGCCATGTCTCTGGGGATGGCAAATAGGATATATTTAAGAGGCAAATATAATCTGTTTTAAAACCTTACCTATTTTCTCACTTCTCATAGAAGAGAATGTAGAATAAACCTCTGGAAATTATCACTTGTACAGACTAAGTAATTTGTGGTCGTTATGCCAAGACATAAAGAAGAGCACTTTCCCTACCACTGCTTCCTTTGTGACTCCCCAAGGGAGAGCCAGTGCTCAGGCACTGGGAACTCTCAGTGTAGCCAGAAACTACGGCAGTCTGGTTAATCAACTATTTGATCATCTACGCAGCATGTGAATTACCACTTTTCAAAAAATTAGGCTGTCATAAATTGCAATTAACACTGAAACTCCACCGAAAGGTTCATAAGTATTCACTGATTCGGAAGGCACCTCGTTGTCTCCTGGGGTGTCGGGTTCATCGCATGAAAATCATTGATCCTCACAGGAGAGATGAGAGGGGATGCTGGTTAAAAGGAATTTGCGGTTGAGAGCAACGTGAGCCAGCCCAGGTTTTACTGCGTGTACGGGGCTGGATGCATGAAGGCAGAGCTCTTTCCACACCTCCTGCGGAAGGCACTCCATCTGCCTGAGATGTTATAATTATTATTCCACAGAAATACAATGGTAACATTCTATTTTACAACAAAGAAAATTAGATTACAAGTTATCCGACAACTCTCTCCTCCCAGCTGAGATCACACACCGTATAGAGTTACAATGGTGCCAATTACCACCTCTTTTCATGCACTGTGTGTTTCTTTGGCTTTTGATGATCTGAATGGATTTCATACCAAATAGCAGCTACTGGCAGCAATCAAAACAATTTGGGGAAAAAAGGTTTCATCTTCTGTGTTCAACTAATGCTATTGATTTAAACTTCATATTTGTCTCATTTCTTTCTTGGTACAATAAGCACGCCTGTAGCTTGCACCTGGGTCCCTTTCAGCCTTACCAAGAAGGCAGGGGGGAAAGCTTCATATATATTAAGAATGGGCATCATCACTACTTGCTGCAAGCTAATTTCTAACAAAAGAGAGTGTTTTTAAGATTGCGTAGTCTGGGGCCAGTGCTGTAGCAAAGCAGGTAAAGCCACAGCCTGTGGCACCGGCATCCCATAAGGGCAGCATCTGGAGTCCTGGCTGCTCCACTTCTGATGCTGCTCCCTGCTAATGTACCTGGGAAAGCAGTGGAGGATGCCTGAATTCTCGGGCTTCTTCACTCATGCAGGAGACCCAGAAGAAGCTGCTGGCTCCTGCCTTTGTCCTGGCCCAGCCCTGGCCATTGCAGCCATTTGGGGAGTGAATCAGCAAATAGAAGATTCTCTCTCTTAAATAAATTAATCTTTAAAAAAATCATTTAGTCCAATCTCCCACTACATGTATATGTACTCATACACACAGACACATCATTATCATCCTCGTCCTCCTTTACAGACGAAGTCTCAGAGGCCCAGAGAGGTTAAGCATCTTGCCTAACTCTTCACATCTACTCTGTACTGGCAGAGCTGGGTCAGACTCCTTAGAGTGTTCTTTCCACTGAATCACTGTATCAGCGCCCCCTGTGTGAAACTCGCAGCCTTCCCTAAGTCATGCTGGGGATGAGATTTTGCCCGGGAAAAAAATAATATTTTTGATCAAGCTAGGTATGAAAAGAAAGAAGGAAAGAGGAACGGAGAGTGGGAGAGGTGGACAGAGGGAAGAGAACTCAGCATCATGTCCTTGGAGGTATCCTGGTACCACATCAGAGCTAAGCTTATTCCCCTGGCACAGTGATTTAGAGACCTGGCACAGTAAGCTGTCAAGTCTTGTTTGGTTATTTGGGAGACAAAGAAAGAAGACAGAGAGAGAAACAGGGCCGGTGCCGCGGCTCACTAGGCTAATCCTCCACCTGTGGCGCTGGCACCCCGGGTTCTAGTCCCGGTCGGGGCGCCGAATTCTGTCCAGGTCGCTCCTCTTCCAGTCCAGCTCTCTGCTGTGGCCCAGGAAGGCAGTGGAGGATGGCCCAGGTCCTTGGGCCCTGCACCTGCATGGGAGACCAGGAGAAGCACCTGGCTCCTGGCTTTGGATCGGCACAGGTGCCGGTTGTATCGGCGGCCATTTGGGAAGGAAGACCTGTCTCTTTCTCTCTCTCACTGTCTAACTCTGCCTGTCAAAAAAAAAAAAAAATAGAGAGAGAGAAACAGAATGCCTATCTGCTGTGCCCTCCCTAAATGCCTGCAACAGCTGCGGCTGGGCAAAGGCAGTTAGAGGCCTAGAACGCAACCCAAGTCTCTCTTGAGGATGGCCGGGCCCAACTACTCGAACCACTCCCTGCTACCTCCTCAGGTCTGCAGTATCAGGGAGCAGAAGCAAGGGCTGGATCTCAAACCTAAGTACTGGCAGGAAGATTTCCTTATTTGAAAAGCCATAATCGGACTCGCTGGAAGAGTTTTTGCAGCACATCTTGAAGGTGATGGCCAGGGACTTCAAGGAGCAGTGAGATACACTGGACATTCCCAGCCCTGCCCTGGCTGTCCTGGATAGGTAGCAGACATACTGCAATGTGGAAAAGGCTCAAGATTCAGGTCACTATAATTGGCTGATGGTTGGGGGCCATCGCTGTGGCACAGCAGGTTAAAGCTCCAGCCTGCAGTGCTGGCATCCCATATGGGCGCTGGTTCTAGTCCCAGCTACTCCACTTCTGATCCAGCTCTCTGCTATGGCCTGGGAAAGCAGTAGAAGATGGCCCAAGTCCTTGGGCCCCTGGACCCATGTGGGAGACCAGGAGGAAGCTCCTGGTTCCTGACTTTGGATCAGCTCAGCTCTGGCTTATTATAGCCATTTGAGGAATGAATCAGCAGATCAAAGACCTCTCTCTCTGTCTCTACTTCTCTGTGTAACACTGTCTTTCAAATAAATAAATAAATCTTTTTCAAAAAAAAAGGAGCATAAATAAATAATTGGCAGATGGTTAACATCAAAGGAAGTTACGTTATTTGAGGAGTTTTTCAATCATCTTCCCATCCAAGCTGGAGAGGAACTCAGATTATGACAAACAAGAGAAGAACAGCCTAGAGAAACTGAATCAATAAATGGAGAAGCCGAAATATTATAGGAATTATAGGATACTAAACTACCTCTCCCTTAGTGTGAGGCTTAATATAAAAAATTCTTGGAGAGTAGAATTAAAAGATGTCTATTTTTTACAAAATATAATTGAAAAACATCATAGTTTTTTTCATAATACACCTTTTTTTAGAGATTTTATTTATTTATCTGAGAGGTAGAGTTACAGACAGTGAGAGGGAGAGACAGAGAGAAAGGTCTTCCATCTGTTGGTTTACTCCCCAAATTGCTGCAACAGCCAGAGCTGCGCTTCTCCACAGCCAGGACCCAGGAGCTTCTTCTGCTCCCATGTGGGTGCAGGGGCCCAAGCACTTGAACCATCTTCTACTGCTTTCCCAGGCCATAGCAGAGAGCTGGATCAGAAGAGGAGCAGCCGGGACTAGAACCAGTGTCCATACAGGATGCCGGCACTGCAGGTGGAGGAGTAACCTACTGTGCCACAGTGCCGACCCCCATAATACACATTTTCCATGAAATTTTTAAGAACCCTCACACAAGAGTCAGTATGCAAAGGAAACAGGGTGACTGTGGGAGTACCTAGGTCGACAGCGATACCAGTAGGGAGAATAGCACTTCAGGACAATAGGAAAGCCCACTAGAGCATCAAGATGACCATGCACCCTTAGGAAGCACAGGTCAAGAGCAGAGAGCCAAAGTTTACTGGGAAACACAGCGAAGCCTCACGTAGAGCCCTTGGAGCCAAGTGCACCCATGGGGAGCCGCAAGGAGCGTCAGAGCCAAGGCCAGCCTGCAGTGGTGGTGTAGAGGTCACACGTACAATGGGGAGAAAGCAGCTCCAGAGCAGCCCTGCAGTGGGGACTGTGCTGAACACAGGAGCCTGCCCAGGTCCTCTAGGGGGCGGGCACAGGGAGCCAAAAGCCAAAAGCCCAAAGGATCACCCCAAAGGACGTGAACCAAATGCCATTTTTCTTTCCATTCCATGACTTCACATACCTCCTTTGACCCACCCTCCCAGCTGTGTGACCTCCGTCTGTGACAGCCCACGGAAGGGCTGGGAACAACTGAAGGGACAGGCTTTGGCCCTGGCCAGACCCACTGCATCCCCCGAATGGCTGGGGGACAGTTCAGCTCTAACTCTCCACGGAGGCCCATGTCTGCTCTGCACCAGGTACATGCTGAGAGCCAAGATATCGGGACAAGGTCTCCCCTGCAGCTCCATCAGTCTTACAACCAATACTGTTCAAAATGGCTCAAAGTCAGGCCAAATACAAACACCCTGGGACGTAGGGAAGCGGCCAAGACTAATCCTGCACCACTCTGACTCCACCCAGCCACACACCTCCACATATTTAAACCAGAGCTTTTTATTTTTTTTTTTCAAGTAATTTTTCCTTCTTTATTTCTTTCCCTATCAGCCCTGACCTTTCAATTCTCCATGGGCAGAGACATATCTTAGACAACATCTTCCAGCACAGGTCATGATCTGTAATTCACTCTCGTTTTTCTCCATCCTTTGTTTCTACGATACAGGTTGAGGATCCCTAATCTGAAACTCCAAAGCCAGGAATGCTCCACAATCTGAAACTTTCTGAAGATCAACAGGTAGAAAATTCCACACCATAAAAATTATTTAAGATATTATATGTATATGTATATTATATGTATATGAACCATAACTTGGGTCCCATCCCCAAGATCTCATTATAAATATGCGAATATTCTAAAATTAGAAAAAAAATCTGAAATCTGATACACTTCTGGTCGCAAGCATTTCGAATAAGGGTGACTGTACCCATAATAACAGTAACAATGGCCAGCATGTTACTACGTGGCAAGTACCATGCTAAGCACTTCAGATATATTATTTTGCATTATTACACTTCATCATTTCACCAACTCCTTCAGGTAATACTATCTTAATCCCTACTTTACAGCTTAGGAAATGCATCATGGAGATGTCGCTATCTCCCCAAGTTCACGTGGCTAGAATGAGACGGTGGCAACAACCCGTCATCACGAGACTGGAAGAGCACCAAAGGACTGAGCTCTCAGGCCCACCCTGTAGGAAGAAGGGAAGCATTTTAATTGTATACTGTCTAATGCAAGAAAATATAAATTGAGCTGACAGAATGAAAATAAGCAAAAATCAAGAATGTTGATCCCTATGCCCTCAAGCCTGCAGAAGAGAATATTCCAAGTTCACTTTTCTCTGTTCAGGCTCTGCCCAGCACTTGCCTTGCTGAATAATGCAAAGAGAATCCCAACAGTGTTGCCACCCAACTGTCATACAAAGAGCTCTACAGGCCGGCGCCGCGGCTCACTAGGCTAATCCTCCGCCTAGCGGCGCCGGCACACCGGGTTCTAGTCCCGGTCGGGGCGCCGGATTCTGTCCCGGTTGCCCCTCTTCCAGGCCAGCCCTCTGCTGTGGCCAGGGAGTGCAGTGGAGGATGGCCCAGGTGCTTGGGCCCTGCACCCCATGGGAGACCAGGAAAAGCACCTGACTCCTGGCTCCTGCCATCGGATCAGCGCGGTGCGCCGGCCGCAGCGCGCCGGCCGCGGCGGCCATTGGAGGGTGAACCAACGGCAAAGGAAGACCTTTCTCTCTGTCTCTCTCTCTCACTGTCCACTCTGCCTGTCAAAAAAAAAAAAAAAAAAAAAAAAAAAAAAAAGAGCTCTACAAATTCTTCTGTCCAATTTCCCTAACCTACCTGAGTAAGATCTTCAGGACTCCATTTGATCAGCTCAACTTAGTTTTCACCTCTGTAAGAGTTTAAGGTACCCCATGTCAGCTATTTTTTTTTAAGACATAATAGCTTAGGTCAAAGACCCAACACCCAAACAACTTTTACAATGACCTACAGCTGCTTGCATATCTCATCAACAGTGTTTTCCTCAAAGGAAAAGAACTCTCATTTAGCCTTGGAAAAACTGCCTGACATTCATGGTTTCTGTGCACCCACCAGGACTGCCTGCTGGTTAATAACCCCAAACACTTCAAGGGTGTGTCGCAGCTCTCCGAGACATTTATTTCAATGATACAATCTGTTGGAGGTATACAGAGATCAGAAAAGGGGTAAGGCATTCATTTAAATATGCCAGGGGCATCAGAAAAGATAAAAAAAATAAATATAATTACAGAAAAGGTGACCCTACTAACCTACCCTAAAAGATAAGGAAAACACAAATGATCTCTTCTAAAAGGCTTTGAAAGAAAGAAAAAAGAAAGGGAAAAAATAGGGTCTTTGTGTTTGATTCTGGAAACATACATTATACTCACACTGAGAGCTGGCGGGCAGATGGCTGAAGCTCATACAAAGAATATTAAATCTATTTGGAACCCTCTTGCCCTCCTGATACAACACCACAGATGCCTAGAAGGCAAGACAATGAGCACAGAAATGCCCACAAATCACGCAGGCTCCGTGCTCACTGGGAAATCCTCACGGCATCCCTGAGCCCTGACCACAGGTAGCCTGAAGGCTTTGCTGCATCCATGCCAGCAGCTCAACCAGAGGGTAAGAAGACACGGCCATGTGTGTGTGTGTGTGTGTGTGTGCGTGCGTGTGTGTGAGAGAGTCTCTTTGTACCCAGGCTGCTGTCTGCCTTCTCGCCAGATGTGAAATGAGATGGCACATAAAAAGTACCCAGCAGAGAGTCCATTCATGGGGTCTGGTGTGTTTTTGCCATCTCTTCAGAGGAACAGAAACAGATTGTTAGAGAAATTTTCAAGGCCAGGAGAAATACAGAGTCAACGAACTTGCAGCAGGCCGAATTGGCCTTAACTTTTTGTATTTTCCGACGGGTAATCGTTCAACAACACAGCAAAGGTCACGCACATTCCAGAGATGCTGCCTGGAAATAGCGAAGCTTGAGACAGAGGAAAATTATTCCAAAATAATAGACAATGCCCTATCACCCTGTCTAAACTGAGCAGCGAAATCCCAGTGGCTTATGAATATTTGAAAAGCAAGCTTTAGAACCCAGCTACTTAAAGTGCAGTGCACAAACCAACTGGCATCACCTGGGAGCTGGTTAGACGCACAGAGTCCCAGGACACAGCCAGACCTACCGGAGCAGAATCTGCACGTTCACAAGCTCCCTGGATGATTTGTTTGCTCATGAGAGCACTGCTTTAAAGCAACCATCTCCAAGGTGTGGTGTGTGTGCTATCGGAATATGTAGAGAAAGTTTATTTATTTTTACTTTTTATATTTTGGTTCTGTTTGTTACCTCAAAAAAGAAATTCCGCTCTTCTACAATCTGACATTGAGCTTGACAGTGATACATGTATAAACGTATAAATAAATAGACACAGACTGGGTATGTGGACTCAACATCTTTTTATAACTGATGGGATTTTTCCATTTAAAAATTGTGCTGGGCCCTCTCCTGGCTAGCACTGGTCCGATAAGGCCATCTCTCTGCTCCACATGCCTCCACTGTTGTGTTGGGATGAGGCGTTCCCAGCCTCTCACAGTTTCCTTATAAACATGTGCAGTGTACACAACAGGGACCTGTTCCTGGAACACTTCACAGATTCTGTACAGCTGTGCCCAGCCCACAGGCATCTCAGCTGTTGACCAGGGGCCTAAGGACAAGGACACATGAACTATGACGGCCCTTTAGAGGCCTGGGCTTCTCCAGTAAGCCTTACTTTCCACCAGCTCATGTGATATTCCTGTACTTGGTCCCTTTGCAGAATTCACTTACCTCCTTTCATTTGTACGAAGTGACCTGAAGGAAAGCACAGGAGGATGAAAACCTCAAAAAGGAAGTGACATTTCGGTAGGGACCTAAAGGATGACGGGGAAGACCGTCCAGAAAGCAACAAGGATGAGGGACCGATGTGAGAGGGGAATGTGGAAAAGATTCGATTCTAGATACTGGCTGGCATGGTTGGATGCTGGTGAGCAAAGGAGAGGATAACAGGGATGGAGCTGGGAGACAGGACAGGATTCAGCTGTATGAGGCCATGTGAAGGATTTTACACTTCTGAGATTCTTGAGTCGAGGGGGATGTCCTAGTTTGGGTTCATCCGAAAGTATTCCCTGAGACAAAAATTGGAAGCAAGTAGTTTATTTGGGAGACAATTCAAGAAGCATGGCGAGGGTTGAAGAAGTAAGAGAAGGAAGCTATGCAAGGCTTGTCAATAAGAAGGTCATTCATGAGTGCTATGGATGAGCTGGACTCAATTCTAGAAGGAACGCCTGGAGGAGGGCGTGAAATGTGCCTCACAAGGTTCTCACCGAACAGAGCCATTGCAGCAGGATACGCAGCCACCAGCTCTCACCCCTCATTGCTCAAGAGATGCTGCTGTAGTTCAAACCCCTACCACATCTGTACATAAGATGAAGAGGGTCCTATGACCCAAGAACGTCCTCATCATAAGCAGCTGGCCACCCTGTGTACAGGTAGGGTGATCATCTATCCACATTCCCACAGGAATCTCCTGGTGTTAGCATTGAAAGTCCATCTTCCTGGCCGGCGCAGTGGCTCACTAGGCTAATCCTCCACCTAGCGGCGCTGGGACACCGGGTTCTAGTCCCGGTCGGGGCGCCAGATTCTGTCCCAGCTGCCCCTCTTCCAGGCCAGCTCTCTGCTGTGGCCAGGGAGTGCAGTGGAGGATGGCCCAAGTACTTGGGCCCTGCATCCCATGGGAGACCAGGATAAGTACCTGGCTCCTGTCATCGGATCAGCGCGTTGCGCCGGCCGCAGCGCACTGGCTGCGGCGGCCATTGGAGGTGAACCAACGGCAAAGGAAGACCTTTCTCTCTGTCTCTCTCTCCCACTGTCCACTCTGCCTGTCAAAAAAAAAAAAAAGAAGAAAAAGAAAGAAAGAAAAAAAAGAAAGTCCATCTTCCTGTGAACCCCTAAGTACCAAACAGCCAAACAGGGATGACTGCTCACTCTATCACAAGAACTACACAAGGGAACTCTCTGGAGTAGGTAAAGAGGATATGGGTGGGGCAGCGACAGCATCTGAAAAACAGCATCGAAAGATTCCACAATGACACCCCAGGAAAGTCAATGACATTTTTTCTCAGAAAGATGGAATCAATGACATGCCTTGGTGATGCCCAGGATCGTGATACCGGGCATTAAAGTTTTCAGAATGCAGTGGCCACTAGTGTTTATAATAACCTGTCTGTGCTAACTTCCTATTGCTGCTGTAACAAATCATGAACCCAGTAGCCTTACACACAAATGTGCTGTCTTCTAGGTCTGAAGGGCAGAAATCTAAAATGGATCATCAGGGCTATCATCACTCTCAAGACTCAGGGAGAGAATCCACTCCCTTGTCCCTTCAGCTCCTGGAGGTGCACATTCTATGGCTCGCAGCCACGCATCACCCTCACTTCTGCTTATGTCATCAGACTGCCTTTGATTCTTGACTCTGACCTCCTACCTCCTTCATATACAGACCCTGTGATTATACTGGGCCAATGGGACCCATCCAGGATAATCTCTCTGTCATGCTACCCTTATCTCAATCACATCTGCAAAGTCCCCTTTCCCATGTAAAGTGACATATTTACAAGTCTGGGGAATGAGACATGGACATCACGGGGAAGGGAGGATTGTTCTAGCACAATGTTCTTGACCCTAAGATACCAATAACTACATCCATTTGGTAGCAAATTTGAGGGATGGGAACCACGACCACACTAAATGTATATTTTTAATGTGTATCCCAGTTTCAGAAATGGTAAAATCTGAAGAAGTGCACATGTAGAGAAAGAATTTCTGATAATATAACAAGCACAGTATAGCTGCTTTTTGTAGAGACTCAGGGTGCCACATTCACAGCCCAAAAGGGAAAAAAATATATATTCTTCAATACATACCTTTTGAATCTCCACCAGGTCCTGAGCTCTGGGGGGTAGCAGTACAGACACAGTCCTTGCCCTCACGGAGCTGCCTCCCTGCAGAGTAAGCAGTCCCATGGGGAGTGTGGGTGCCACAAAGAAGAACAAAGCAATCAGAGGACTTAGTATGTCATGGGCAGGGAGGAGAATCTACTGCCCACAGCACAGGCCAAGGGAAGTATGGGAGGAGGCAGCACTTAAGCAGAGACCTGAAGGAAGCCATAGAGAAAAGGACGTTAGACAGAGAATCCCAACCAAGGCAGAAAAAATAATCTTAACGCTGAAACATTCATCAGACCTGCAGGAACGAGATTTATCAACCACGACATCCCCATTCAACAGAATGCTCCTCATCAGCGTTAACTAAGGAGCTTCACAGGCAATTGTTCTTCTCTTTTTTCTTTCTTTTTTTATTTTTCATTTAATGCAAGAAGCAGAAAGAGAAAGAGACAGAACAGAGAGATCTTCTGTCCACTGGCTCAATCCCAAATGCCTACAATGGCTGGGGCTGGGGTTGAGGCTGGGCCAGGGTTGAAGCCAGGAGTCAGGAACTCAATCTGGGACTCCCATGCGGGTGGACAGGGATCCAGTTTTCTTCAGCCATCAGTGCTATCTCCCAGGGTGCTCATCAACAGGAGGTTGGAACCGGGAGCTAGAACTGAGAACTGAACCCAGTACTCTGATGTGGGCTGCAAACATCTTAGCTACCATTCCAAATAGCTGCGCCTTTTCTCCTTTTTTAAGGTTGGGTGGCAGAGGTGTAGGGACAAGATAGGGACCAAAGATGGATATGAGAAAATTATTTGCTACTAAAATACTATTCTTTATTTAGATTTGTGTTAAGTGCCTACTCTGAGAGTTGCACCAAGATAGGCTCAAAAGAGACATAATGCTGTCGACATCCTACTTTCTGTTCCCTTCAAAACTGGTTGTTATTTTAAAAGTCAATTGAGCATTTTTTTTTTATAATTTACACTTCCAACCCTCCAATAGTTCCATCACCTCTATCTGAAAACAGCCCATGCCCACCCTCCTGGAGCCCTGTCTTTTCATCAGAAGCCACAGTCCTGGTGAGCAGGTGCCCTCTGTCCTACTGTGGATCAAGGACCATGACCAGTGTCTGTTGATCAAAGCCACATCAAAAGGAATAAGTGCAAGTTCTTAGCCCTTCTCAAGAGAAATGGAAAAGCCATCTGGAAAATCCCCAGCATCATAATGACAGCTACAAATTGCCAATTATTAATGGCTCCCAATCCAACAGCCAGCCTGCAACAGAGATTTGATTTGTTAGGAAAATGCTGGAGACAACCAGGTCCCCAAATGAAAGGGCCAAACACACAGGCACCACGACTTTCCCCGAAGCTGTTCAAAGGTTCACAATCTTGCAGCTATGGAGGGAATCTGGAGGTAACTCATTAGTGGTAGGAGGGCTATGCCTCAAGCTGTGGCTCATGACTAAGTCATGTAACAGAATACCTTCTTGGCTGACCTTGAATTATGCAGGCAAGCAATGTGTCCTGACATTAAATTAGCAGTCGGGGTAGACACAATTAATATAAACACTATTCAGACTTATATGGGAAATAGAAATATGATTTTTATTGGTCCCTTCTGCTTTTTTATTAAAGTATTTTTAAAATCGCTCACCCACATGCCTGAGAATCTGAAGGTTATTTTATAAGCCATTAGAATGGCAAATACGTACAGTTTGGCAACTCAATTGTCATGGATGTTTAGCTTAAATCTCTAGCTTCTTAGCAGTAAATTTATATGATTTCATTATTGTTAGGACAGTCATTCTAAAGTCACCTTATTCCACATATAAAGCATCTTGACCTGAGTCCTATAGGAAATAATGAAGACCTGGAAATTTATAATTATATTTGACCTAAGCATGAAAGTGTGTGTAACCAAGAAACCAGGAAATTTTCAATAACAGTCTGGACCAAGCTGAATATTTTCCAAGCCACAAATCATGGGGTTTTTGGACAACCTTACAGGTTAAATGATGCAAGCAGTTTTAGTGCAGGCTGGTGGGATGCCCACGAAAATGAAATGTGAACCAACACCTATCGGGAGATGTTCAGACTGATCCATGAAGATTCCACCATAAGTCACTCATTAGTGTTAACGGAGCATGACTCTTAAATTCTAGATGACACCTTAGGATTTTACTGCCTGTAGAAAAGGCGGACCACGGCAACACACCTGCTATAACCTGAGGAAACTGGAAGTAGACAAAATGTTTTCATCTATTAGAACTGCAGAGGGACCAATGGCTCAATCTCCACTTCTACTACGCTGTCAACACAGGGTATCTGACACACACACTCATCTGGTATTTTTCATCATCAAGATGCCTGGTACCATGGCTTTTCCATGCCGTTTGAGTAAGTAACCAAAATGCCCAAGCAGATATGGAAGGCAGTGATTCTGTCAAACGTCTTCGGATCTCTCACAATTTAGCTCAGTGCTCTGGCCATAGTAGCTACTCAGTAAATAATTCCTGATGAGAATGCAGAGGCGAAAGAGAAGGATATTAAACATGCTCAATTGTAACCTGGAACAGGGTGCATAATTACAGGCAATACACAGGCCCAAAATAGGGGAGCAACTTTAAACAGTTCTCATCTTGTGATTTCAAGGGAGTAAACATCGCCAATAGCCCCAGCTAACCCAAGTGCAAGTTTGGAAGGTACCATGTTGTCATCAAAACTGCCTGCCTGGGGCAGGCTTTTGGCCTAACAGATGCCACTGTCCCATATCCGAGGGCCTGGGTTCAATTCCTGACTTTAGCTCCTGACTCCAGCCTCCTACTAATGTGGATCCTGGGAGGCAGTGGTGAGGGCTCCAATAGTTGGGTTCCTGCCACCCTCGTGAGAAGCTTGCATTGAGTTTCCCGCTCCTAGTTTCACCCTTATCTGGTCCCCTGGTGGAGGGCATTTTGGGAGTGAACCAACTGATAGGAGCTCATTCGCTCTCCATTTCCGACTCCCCCTTTCTGTCCCTCTGCCTCTAAAATAATAATATGAAAAAAATATAAACCTGGGTGTTCTTCAGCCTCAATGGGGGTACTTCTTGCACCTTATTCAACAGAGGTTAATATAAGGCATTTAACCTTGATGGTGTTTACCCTCACTTGCTCAGCTAACAGCAAGACATGACAACTGGATTTTTATTTAAGTATTCTCTTGGATGGCATCCTTGTGAGAAAAAATAGAGCCAAGAAATAATGAAATAATGTCTGCAGGCACACATTCCTAGTGAGGGCTGAAGGTAATTGGTGTGTGGGCAATGGTGCCGATTCCTTACTTGTAGGACGACTCAGTATCGTTAACAAAAATCTGTCATGGTATTCATAACTTCCTGTCTGAGTTTGACAATTATTCTTGAGAAGCATGGATTTTCCAGAGATGAGGCAGTCAGGGATACAAACCCTGGTGAGGACTTTCCTACCCATAGGCATCTTTCTTCCATTCCAATAACAACTACGTGAGCCATGGACATTTCTTTTTGTTTGTTTGTTTTTGACAGGCAGAGTGGACAGTGAGAGAGAGAGACAGAGAGAAAGGTCTTCCTTTGTTCCATTGGTTCACCCCCCAAATGGCCGCTGCAGATGCCGCGCTGCGGACGGTGCACCACACTGATCCGAAGCCAGGAGCCAGGTGCTTCTCCTGGTCTCCCATGGAGTGCAGGGCCCAAGCACCTGGGCCATCCTCCACTGCACTCCCGGGCCACAGCAGAGAGCTGGACTGGAAGAGGAGCAACCGGGACAGAATCTGGCAGCCCGACCGGGACTGGAACCTGGTGTGCCGGCACCGCAGGCAGAGGATTAGCCTATTGAGCCACGGTGCTGGCCTCATGGACATTTCTTGCTTATGGTCTTGAAGTAGAAAATCTGTTCCATGTTTGTGCATGTAAGGAAACTCAGAAACATTAAGCAGGCCAGCATTGTGGTGTATCAGGTTAAGCCCCTAAACTGCAATGCTGGCATCCCATATGGGTTCCTGTTCATGTCCCAGGTGCTCCACTTCCAATCCAGTTCCCTGCTAATGTGCTTGGGAAAGCAGCAGAGGATGGCCCCAAGCATTTGGGTCCATACACCCACATGGAAGACCTGGAAGATGCTCCTGGCTCCTAGCTTTAGCCTGGCCAAGCCCCAGCTGCTGTGGGCATTTGGGAGTGAACCAATGGATAGCAGATCTCTCTCTCTCTTTCTCTCTCTCCCTCCCTCCTTCCCTCCCTCTCTAACAAATAAATAAATACTAAAAATAAAAATAAAAAAGACCACACAGGCACAGGCAGAGTTAGGAAGTAAAACCAACTCCTGGACATCTCTCTTTAAAAAAAAAAAAAAGTATTTATTTATTTGAAAGGCAGAACGATGGGGGTGGGGAGAGACAGAGAGTGAGAGAGAAATCTTTTTTTTTTTTTTTTGGCTCTTTTTTTTTTTTTATTTTTGATTGGCAGAGTTAGACAGTGAGAGAGAGAGACAGAGAGAAAGGTTTTCCTTCCATTGGTTCACCCCCCCAGCGGCCACTACGGCCAGCCCGTTGCAGCCGGTGCGCTGCACTGATCCGAAGCCAGGAGCCAGGTGCTTCCTCCTGGTCTCCCATGCGGGTGCAGGGCCCACGCACCTGGGCCATCCTACACTGCACTCCCAGGCCACAGCAGAGAGCTGGACTGGAAGAGGAGCAACTGGGACAGAATCCAGCGCCCCAACCGGGACTAGAACCTGGGATGCCGGTGCCGCAGGCAGAGGATTAGCCTAGTGAGCCGCGGCACCGGCCTGAGAGAGAAATCTTTCATCTGCTGGTTCACTCCCCAGATGTCCACAAAGCCAGGGCTGAGCCAAGCCAAAGCCAGAAGCCAGGAGCTCCATGTGTGTCTCCCATACCGGAAGCAGAAACCCAAGTATTTGGGCCATCACGGCTGCCTCCCAGGCATATTGATAAGAAGCTGGATCAGACGTGAAGTAGCCAAGACTTGAACCAGGCATTACAATACAGGAAGTGGCATCCCAAGCAGTGCTTTAATCCACTGCACCACAAAGCCCTCCCCAAAGGCCCATATCTCAGGTGTACCACACATGCCTTTAAGTCTCTTCCCTCCCTTGTGAAGCCAGCCTGAACTCTTTCTTTTCAACTGGAACCACTTACTACATGTTTCTTATTCTTGGGGTGGGGAGCAGGAGGTGGGAATCATATTGACAGTGAGAATCTGATTTCCTTCAAAACTCCCTATGTCTCTGATTCTGACATGTTGCAAAGATATTACTGTGGTTATTGATACTGATATTACACTAAACCCTCGGGCAACACCATACTTTTTTTTTTTTTCAAAGTGAAACTAAACTAAAAGGATGAAGCTGAGCTTTCCATTGGTTCAAATTAGCTCAGAAAGAACATAAAGAGTTAGGATTCTAAAGAATTATATAAGGGGCAGGCATTTTGGTGCAGTGGGTTAAGCTGCCACTTGCCACACTGGCATCCCAGAATAGAGCACAGGTTCTAGTCCCACTTGCTCTGCTTCAAATCCAGCTCCCTTTTAATGCACCTGAGAAGCAGAAGATGGCACAAGTGCTCAGGCTGCTGCCACCCACCTGGGAGATCCATGTAGAGCTCCTGGCTCCTGGCTTCAGCCTGGCACAGCCCTGGCTATTGTGGCCATTTGGTGGGGGTGAACCAGCAGATGGAAGATCTCACTTTCTTCTCCCCTACCCACTGTGTGTGTGTGTGTGTGTGTGTGTGTATGTAGCTCTGTTTTTCAAAATAAATAAATCTTTTTTGAAAATAAACAAATATACGAAACACAAATTTATAAAACAATATGAGCCACAGGACTTCCCTCTTGATTGCGAGGGGACTGTCTGAAGGGAGAGCCGAGGCTGGTTGGCTGTGAAAAGCACCTCAACCCATGACATCATTCAGCATCTCCCAGAATGGTAGTTTTAAAACAATCTGAACTTCTCATTTTTTAAAATCTCGAACTACAGAAATGACATTTAAAAACAAATAATATCCTCATGGTTCCAGCACCCAGAGGAAAGCCCAACTGATGTTTGATTTCATTGTTTTCTCCATTTTCTATGCAGCTTTTATTTAGTTGACTTCATATCACAAAAATAGCTTCTAACTCCCAAGATTAAGGGAAGGTAAACATTTGGGGCCTCAGTTTTAACCTTAGCATATTAAGCTAATAAACATTGGTCAAAATTTTTCATGTAAGGCTGACTTTTGGAATACTTAGTTTAAATTCATTGATTTAAAGGGATGGACCCACAGGAACCTAAATTTATTCAAATATTACTGTTATAGAATTATTCCAGGTTTCCTAAGCGGCATAACTTCATAAATTTCCCGAATGACAGGAAAGTCCCAGTGAGGATTACAGAATTCTATAAAGTCAGGAGTAAGCAAAAAGGAAATTAAAATTGTGAGGAAAAGGACATTAAACAGACTTTGTTCATTTGTTTTAATTAGTATAGCTGAATTTTAATTATCACAATTCTTCACCAGGCACTAGTAAATGTGCTGAAACCATCTTGTAAAATTAACAAAGCTTTAATACGACAAGGCCTACTTGAATTTTATTCTATTCTTCATTTGTATAAAAAAAAAAGGATTTAAGCAAGGAGGGGCACTGGGAGCAAGCGAAGAATCAAAGCTTTGCCTCATTTAAGGAACTCGGTTGGCTGGAATCTCCTTGAAGGCACAGGCTGTGGTTTGAATATCCTCACCAAAATTCCCATTTAATATCCATCATGAGGTCCTACCTGGTGGATCCAGATAGGACCTTAAAGAAGTGAGTGGGCTCTGTGCATTTGAATGGATGAAGTGGGTTATCTAGAGACCAGGTCTGTTATAACAGCTAGTTAGGTTCTGTCTCTTGTAGGTGCCTCTCTTGCAAAAGGATGCCTGCACTGCCTCAGGATTACAGAGTCCACACCAAAAAGAAGGCCTTTATCCAATGCAGCCTCCTGACCTTGAACCTCCCAGACTCCAGAAACACAAGCTAAAATAAAACTTTTTTCTTAATAAATGACCCAGTTGTAGGTACTCTTGTAGCAACATAAAACATACTAATATAGCTATGGGCATCTATCCATATTTTACTATAGCTAATGAATCTAGCATTGTTAATAATTAGTGAATGGCTGAACGTAAAAATAAATACAGAATTCTTTCTCTTGTCCCCTCAAAAGAACTATAAAGTTCACAAGGGCAGAGATTATAACTTCTGCTTCTTCTTCATACACCAAACAGCAGTAAAAGGCTCAGTAAACAGAAGTCAATCAATAGATGCTCCTTAGGAATCACATCTTCCAGGGAGGAACCAGCTTTGGCCATCCCCCTTTGCAGAGGACAGGAAAATCAAGGCATAACCCAGCCAAATTAGCTCTTCCAGGAGATGCAGAATGCTGCTGATCTTCCCCACACCCTACAGGAAGAACTTAATAATAATAATACAATAATGGCAGAATTGTCCATAGACTGTCAGAGAAATAGCTTGTCATTCTGCCATTCTCTGTGGTAAAACATTCATGAGCTTGACATCTGGGATATCAATACAACTGGGGTCAAGGCCTGCACTCCTCAATACACTTGGGAGTTTCCACATGTGTCTTCTTATGTATGTTTGAATAGGTCTCTCTCTGTCATGGGGATCGTTTTGCTTAAAGACTGGGAAGTCTTCAGGGATGAGTTGAATATTAGGTTTGCTACTTCATCTAGGAAAGTCCCACAATCCCAGCTCTGTGCCAGCTGTTGCATTGCTGCTCTCTGCAGTAGATCCCACATCAAGCTATCTGCCTGCCTCCTAGATTGCATCATTTGACTCTCTCATAGGTGCATTTAATGGGTTTGCTCTGACAGGCATATGGGTTTTGACCCTGTCATCACTCTGATCCCCATTCTCGCCCTAACCTACCACATACAGCTGTGGTTGTCTCCTTCCTGTCCCTTTACCTATAACCATCTGCCTGCTATCACTTTTCACTCAGAACCACAACAGCAAACATTCAGTTCTGCAGAAGTATGCTTGCATTCATGAAAATAAGAGGCCTTGCATTAGTATAAAAACAATACACACACATCCAGTTCAACAAGATTTAGACAACACAGAATATCACACAGTGGATGTGAAGCTTTCTCATCATCAGACTCCCAAGAACAAACTGCTAGTACCATCTTATTGTGCTTTTTAAAGGAAATCTTTCCAAAGTCAACATTTTAGTTATATGAGAATTTTGCCTCATCTGTGTCATTTATCATTTTGGACTGAGCATCATTAGAGTAAGAGGCCACATTTTTATGAGCACACATAGTCAATGAATAGCCTTTGGCAGTTGTTGTAGAGTAAATTAGTTGGCAAGAACAGAAGTATGAGGGATCTCTTACACTCATACACCTGTTTGGGTCCCTAGTTGGATGCTTCCACTTCAGTAACATTTTCATTTGGAATGGTCATAGATGATATATGAACAACACAGACAGCAGAAGAATGACTGACATAATGGTTCAAATTGAGTTTTGCACAAACAACCCAATTAAAAGATGGGCCAAGAAGCTTAACAGGCATTTTTCAAAAGAGGAAATCCAAACGGCCAACAGACACATGAAAAAATGCTCAGGATCTCTAGCCATCAGGGAAATGCAAATAAAAAACACAATGAAGTTTTACCTCACCCCAGTTGGAGTGGCCCTCATACAGAAATCAATAAACAACAAATTCTGGAAAGGATGTGGGGCAAAGGGCACCCTAACCCACCGTTGGTGGGAATGTAAACTGGTAAAGCCACTGTGGAAACAGTATGGAGATACTCAAAAATCTGAATATAAACCTACTGTATGACCCCGCCATCCCGCTCCTGGGAATTTACCCAAGGGAAATGAAATCAGTAAACAAAAGAACTATCTGCACCTCCATGTTTACTGCAGCTCAATTCACAATAGCTAAGAAGACATGGAAGCAGCCTAAATGTCCATCAACCAAAGACTGGATAAAGAAATTGTGGGATATGTACACTATGGAATACTACATGGCAGTTAAAAAGGTCCTTTGCAACAAAATGGAGCAAGCTGGAAAACATCATACTTAGTGAAATAACCCAGTCCCAAAGAGACAAACACCATATGTTCTCCCTGATTTTAGAGAATTAATAGCATACCTAAAATGAAAGCTATAGAAGTGAAATTGTCACTTTTAGAATCAATGTCTTCAAGAATCCTTGACCTGATTGTCAAGGGACAGTTTACCACTGTTACTTTTTACTATGCATATCCTTTTTGTTTTGTTTTATTTTGTTGGGTTTTTTTCTGTTTTCTTTCTCTCTCACTTCTCTACTTCATACTATATGCTGAACTCTCTAAGTAACACAGAGTTAGTTATATGTATTTTAAGGCAATTGGAAAAAGTTCCCAGTTAAAAATAAAAGGGGGAATAAGAGATGGAGAGGTAGTCTAAAACTGTAAAACAGTCTAGTTCTGCATACAGTCATACAGACTTACCTCTAAGGGTACAACCTAAGAACTAGCCATGGGGCTCCAAACCCATAAGAATCGGTGGTATAAATGCCATCTTCACTGTTAAAATGATCATATTAAATGTTAAAGACAACAGATAGATCGGTCTTAGTTTAAAAGGGATGATATAAATAACATCAAGTACCCAGTAAAAATAATATAATTAAAAAGGAAGGAAGGACCAACGTGGGAAGCAGTCCCCACAGCAGACTCCTAGAATGACATTCACAGTAAATAACACTCTGACCTCACAATCAACTCTTAAGGCTTCCTGGTCGGGCTGAAAGGCCTGTGAGAGCATTTCAGGCATGGAAAGCCAAGGCTCTGTGACAAAAAAATATCCTACACAGAGGATCTCTGTGAGACTTCAGTGGAAAGAAAGGATCATCAAAGAAGGAGACACTCTTCTCTAAAGGGGGAAGAGAACATCCACTTTGCTTATGGCCGTGTCCAAATACCGACGGAGTCTATGGTCACAAAAGGCTTTCATAGCCTTGGCAGTCCATGGCAAGAGCCTTGGACGATCACTGACATCATAAATAAGAGTGTTAATTGTTAAAGGAACAACAGTAGTCACTGTGCACTTGCTCCCCTCGTAGGACCTGTCCCTATTGAATTATGAGAATCGACTGTAAATTCTCTCCTCAAACTGTACCCTATATATTGTATGTGGGCATGGGTGTAAACTGTTGAAGTCTATGATCAGCGTGGGGTTGGTCCTCTGTATATAAAGTCATACTGAAAATGAACCATAATGAAGAAGGAGATGGGAGAGGGAGTAGGAGGTGGGATAGGAGAACAAATTGAGTTTTGCTTTACTCTAATCAATTTTTCAACCTACTGAATTCCCTCCCTAATGATGAAGATTTGATTCTTTCCATAACCTACTTGTTTTACAGGCCTTGTTTTTTGTAACTAAGTACTCTCTGGAGTTTAAACTTTACCTAAGTGTGGCTAAGTCTAAGTCCAATTCATCTTAACAATACATATTAACAGATTTCTGAGAATATGTTTATCCAAATACATACATTTGAAATTTATATATACATAAATATCACCATTAAGTCTTAGAAAAGTCAGATACAATGATAGTTTTATTTCACCTCTGTATATACATCTGTAAGCAAATTTAAAGCCTTGTCAGACTAATAATTAACTCTAAAAACAGAAGGGGACAATGAATAACTATTAATACTCATAGATGTAGGCATTATTCTTTCTTTCTGGGAACCAAAGAACAACATTCAGTGTTTTGTGTATGTGTCTAGATGTCTAGAGATAGAAATGGGATTGTGTTGTACATTTACATGTACTCCATGGAACACTCAAGGAAATAAATACTAACCCCCCCCCATCTAAAATCAATGTATATTAGAAGGTGTGGAGTGTAAGTCCCCATTCCCCTTCAGGAAATCACTGCAGGATACAAAATAAGAGTGAAAAGCTCCACCGTTTTGCTTTTTTTCTTTCAGGAACAAAATTTGCATTATCCTTCTGCCATATGTTCAGGTAGCTTTCAATGGTACCTCACGCAGCTGTGTCATTGAATTCCTCAACCTTAATGAATAAACTAATTACAGTCTGAAATGAACTCTTGCAGACGAGCTATCTCCCTCCATAGATCAA
The DNA here is from genome assembly GCF_964237555.1 of Oryctolagus cuniculus. NCBI lineage: Eukaryota > Metazoa > Chordata > Mammalia > Lagomorpha > Leporidae > Oryctolagus > Oryctolagus cuniculus. The sequence goes on along the minus strand of NC_091439.1, from coordinate 83,736,057 downwards.
GGAGAGAACTTTATTCCCACAACTACCTGCTAATTTGCATTAGCCATAAAGAGTGCACCAGGGCATCCTCTGCTCCTCCAGCTGGGCAGCCAGAGCTGTGTCGATAGATGCCATTGGTATTACCTGCTCACAGTTCAAGTTTGCAGCAGTAAATCTGCCACTGCCACAATGATTCTCAAGTACAAATGCAACTGGGAAGCTATTGATTTACTTGAGTTGGATGGCAGCGCTGATATAATTGTAAGTTTCACTGCATTAAATTTTACAACTGAGCACTATTATTCATTTGGGTCTTGGAGTTCCATTTGGTTACAAACAGTTTCCACAGAGGTTGAAATAAAGGTTTGTCCATTTGAAGCATCTAATGTGGCAAAAGCAACTTTATCAAATACAAATGTAGCAGAATCAATGAGAAAGTTATCAAGAAAACAAGCTCTGGGGATCCAGACACTAGGTGTAAATTGACCTTCATCCTCTGCTACCAAGGTCCAAATTGGGAGCCTGTAATGCTTGTGGATTTCAACAGTGGGTTGAATCCAAACAACTCTCAGATCCATATAACCTCAGGTTGGCTCTATTGCCAAGTAAACTCCTCCTCACCAGCAGCAAGTCACGCAATTGTAGGAGACTGACTACAGAGAATTCTGGCCTCTTTGACTTCAGTTTCCTTCAATGCACTTACAGATTCCCCCATCAGAGTTGCAGAATTTCAAAGAATGAAATTTGGGGGGGCCGGCACAGTGGCGTAGGGGGTTAAGCTGCCACCTGCAGTGCCACCATACCACATGGGCTCAAGTCCCGGCTGCTCCACTTTCCATCCAGCTCTCTGCTATGGCCTGGGAAAGCAGCAGAGGATGGCCCAAGTCCTTGGGCCCCTGCACCCACGTTGGAGACCCGGAGGAAGCTCCAAGCTCTTGGCTTCAGATCAGTGCAGCTCCAGCCCTTGTGGCCATTTGGAGAGCGAACCAAAGGATGGAAGATTTTTCTTCCTTCCTTCCTTCCTTCCTCATTCCTTCCTTCCCCCCCTCCCTCCCTCCCTCCCTCCCTCCCTCCCTCCCTCCCTCCTTCCTTCCTTCCTTCCTTCCTTCCTTCCTTCCTTCCTTCCTTCCTTCCTTCCTTCCTTCTTTCCTATCTATCTCCATCTCTCTGCTTCTGCTTCTCTGTAATTCTGCCTTTCAAATAAACAAATAAATCTCTTTTTTTTAAATAAGGAAAGAAGGCCAGCTCTCTGCTGTGGCCAGGGAGTGCAGTGGAGGATGGCCCAAGTGCTTGGGCCCTGCACCCCATGGAAGACCAAGAGAAGCACCTGGCTCCTGCCATCGGATCAGCACGGTGCGCCGGCTGCAGCGCGCCAGCCACAGCGGCCACTGGAGGGTGAACCAACGGAACAAAGGAAGACCTTTCTCTCTGTCTCTCTCTCTCACTGTCCACTCTGCCTGTCAAAAAAATAAATAAATAAAAAATAAAAATAAAAAAATAAATAAATAAAATAAGGAAAGAAAATTGGGACAAATCAAATCAAAGTTAGGAGACCTGTATGATAGGCCCGGTTTTGTACATATTAGCTACTGATCCCAGATTCCAACACTTCCTTTTGCTTCCTTTTGTACCATGTGGGATACAGTGAGTGTCCTTGGGACCTCGTTGCAGGCATGAACGCTGTGTGCCTTTGACTCCTGCATTATACATACCGATGAAATCATTGTATTTGGCCTCTATACTTAGATCAGAACTCTTTTTCCTTCCACTATTCGCAATGCATTCAGATCCACTTATCCACATTCAGTAATTATCATTATCATCATCACAGTACGTTGTTTAGAATATAAAACCAATTTCCTCTCAAGAGTGGGAGCATCTTACCTTGCATAATGTCCTACATACCACAGAAACACGAGGTTGTAAAGTAACTCAGGAGATCGTAAGATCCTTACAGCAAATGTGATTAAGGGTAAGCCATCCTGCTCAAAAATGATCCTCTGGCAAGACTACAGAGACCATCCAAATAATGGTACACCATGGAAAAGTTGAACTACTCTTGTAAAAATTTCCATTCATATAGGATGATGTAGTTTGCAAAACTGTCTCACATAAATTTAGTTCTTGCTCAATGCCTATATCATTAAATCCATATTCTAATACCATGTGCTAAAATGAATGGATGTTTAGTTTTCACATAATAGCTTCATATTATTGATAACATAAATCCAGGTCTTTTCCTTCCAGACCTATGCCTATGAAATTCATTTTCCTTTCCCAGATGTTTAATACCCTGAAATATACATTGCTCAACAACCATCCACTTATTTCTCAACCCTTCTCTACTTTTACTTCAGCACTAACAAAATAAAATTTAAAAACAAATGCAGCAGGACCAACATAGACAGCACTGGACTAAGTATTTGGTTAATTTGCTCAATACCAAAGGCCCTGTCTTCAATTGTCATCACTTTGGAGGTTAAGGCTTCAACATATGAATTTGGAGAGTATAAAATTCAGTCCACAGCATTCCACCCCAGGACCCCTAAAACTCATGACTTTGTTACATACAAAATACATTAATATCATCTTAGCAGCTCCTAAAGTCTTAATTCATCCCAGTATCAACTCTGAAGAGTAAAGCCCAAAGCCTCATCTATCATCTAAATCATTCATGAGTGAGTCTGGAGATACAATTCATCCTGAGGCAAAACTGTTCTCCAGCTGTGAATCTGTGAAACCAGACAAGTTTTGTATTTCCATCACACAATGACAGAACCAGTCTGAGGTATACACTCCCATGCCAAAAGGGAGAAATTGGAAAGAAGGAAGGACTGAAGGTCCCAAATAAGGTCCAAACTTAGCCAAGAAAATTTCAGTAGTTCTTAGGGCTCAAGAAAAATCCCCTTTGGTTCAGTGCTTTGCCCTCTGGGTCCACTGGAATGCAGCTTGGTTCTCTTCAAGTTTCCCACTCACATGACTCTGCTGGGCGTTGACCCCACACTTTGAAGCTGACAAGGAGAAAACTGTGCCCGGTGAGCCTGTATCCTCTGAGACTGTGGTGGGAGTGGGTGCTCTGATCATGTCTGAGTCCTTTTGGTAGCCCTTTTTCTCTTTTCTTGAAGGACAGTGCACATTTGCTCCCAAATGGCTCTAGGGTCCCGACCCAAAAAATCTAAGAAGTCCGACAGCCTTCCTTCATTGCAGCCCATTTTCTCCAATTCCTTTAGTTCCCACTGGTATTGTTTCTGGTTTTTGTTTGTTTGTTTTTGTTTTTTTGTTTTTTGGCAGGCAGAGTTAGACAATGAGAGAGAGAGAGACAGAGAGAAAGGTCTTCCTTCTGTTGGTTCACAACCCAAATGGCCACTGAGGCCAGCGCGCTGCACCAATCCAAAGCCAGGAGCCAGGTGCTTCCTCCTGGTCTCCCACACGGGTGCAGGGCCCAAGCACTCGGGCCATCCTCCACTGCCTCCCTGGGCCACAGCACAGAGCTGGACTGGAAGAGGAGCAACCGGGACAGATTCCGACACCCCAACTGGGACTAGAACCTGGGGTGCCAGCGCCACAGGCAGAAGATTAGCCTAGTGAGCCGCGGCGCCGGCCATTTCTGCTGGTTTAAGCCCATCTGTATTCCTGGTTTCTGCTAGGGTGGCTGATTAAGTTGTGGTTCACACTCGCTCTAAAATCCTTATCAACAAGTTGTTCAGCCACATCTTTTGTGTTCTCATGAAAACCATCTTTCTCATTTTGCAATATGGAGAGGTGGGGAATTTTCCAGATCTTCAAGTTCTGATCCCTTTTTGCTGGTCCCTTCAATTGATCTCTCCCTTCTCACATCTTAGCAAACAATAAGGGAAAGCAAGCCACTTTTCATTTTATTTTAATTTTCATTTTACTAAACAACAGAAGAAGCAAGCAACACTTTCACAGAGAGATCCTCAGCTAAGTATTCAATTTTGTCACTCACAAGCTTTTTTCAGCTTCATCACTCATAAGTTTTACCTTCCACAAAACACTAGAACACAATTCAATCAAGTTCTTTGTAACTTTACGGTAAGATTTACCTGTCTTCCAGTTTCCTTGCCATATAGTGGCAAAGAACTTGGTTGTCTCCATTACTGAGACATTGCCAGAACTGCTTGAACATCCGTATTTCTAGTATGCACCTCAAAATTCTTCTAGCCGCTACCTACTGCCCAGTTACAAAGCTGTGACCACATTTTATGATATTTGTTACAGTATCACAACACTTCTTGGTACCAAACTCTGCCACACTCAGCTCAGGCTACCATTAATAAAAAAAAAGCCATACCCTGCAGGGCCCTCAGTAGTTCCGGAGAATGGGCATCTACAATCACTGTGTCCTCATGGGGGAATGGAAAGAGGATAGGAGAATTCTGGTCTCTTCTTAGTTATGCATTAACCACATCATGAGGGTTCTACTTTCATCACTTCATCTAAACCTAACTGTTCCCCAAAGGCCCCATCTCCAAATACCATCAATACTGGAGTACATCAACATGAATTTTAGGAAAGCACAATTTACAGAAAACAAAAGGTCAATTGTGCTTTCAAAATGGCCCAGAACTGGGCCTTTGGCACAGTGGTAAAGACGCCATTTGGGAGGCCCACATCTCATATTGGAGCACTTCGATTTGCATCCTGACTCTGCTTCCAATTCCTGCTTCCTTCTGATATACAGCCTCGGGGTGGGAGTGGGGACATAGGTGATAACTTATGTACTTGAGTCCCTGACAACCATGTGGGAGGCCCAGGTTGAGGTCTAACCCCCCCCCCATCATTTATCTATTATTCCATCTCATGAACTCCTATTAAACCTTCAGGACTCAATTCAAATATTCCTTACTCTATGATGCTTTCTTCAAACCTACTGGGAAAAGCTGACAACTAATCGTCCAGCAAAGCTATTGATAATAGAATTATAATAATAGAATTAGAATAGAATCGAGGCTGGCGCCGCGGCTCAATAGGCTAATCCTCCACCTAGCGACGCCGGTACACTGGGTTCTAGTCCCGGTCGGGGCGCCAGATTCTGTCCCGGTTGCCCCTCTTCCAGGCCACCTCTCTGCTATGGCCTGGGAGTGCAGTGGAGGATGGCCCAAGTGCTTGGGCCCTGCACTCCATGGGAGACCAGGAGAAGCACCTCCTTCAGATCAGCGTGGTGTGCCAGCCGCAGCGCGCTGGCCACGACGGCCATTGGGGGGTGAACCAACGGCAAAAAGGAAGACCTTTCTCTCTGTCTCTCTCTCTCTCTCTCACTGTCCACTCTGCCTGTTAAAAAAAAAAAAAGTAAGAACCCTGACTGTTGATGGGCAGCTTGATATATTATCCCTCTTAGTATTTTTGTTTGTTTGTTTGTTCTACTTGGTACCTTTGGTTGAATACTGTAATCAATACACAATTCTTCTGAGGTGCTGAAACTTAACTGAAAAGTGATCGCTGTTAAATGTAAGAGTGGGAATAAGAGAGGGAAGAGATGTGCAATTCGGGACATGCTCAAGCTGACTTACCTCAAACGGTAGAGTTAGAAACATACCAGGGGATTCCAATTCAATTCCATCAAGGTGGCATGTACCAATGCCATCTCACTAGTCCCAGTGATCAATTTCTGTTCACAATTGATCATAATGATAGGACTAAGGACCAAAGGGATCACATAAACAAAAATAGTGTCTGCAAATACTAACTGATAGAATAAAAAAGGGAGAGAATGATCCAACATGGGAAGTGAGATACACAGCAGACCCATAGAATGGCAGATGTCCTAAACAGCACTCTGGCCTCAGAATCAGCCCTTAAGGCATGCGGATCCGGCTGAAAAGCCCATGAGACTATTTCAGGCATGGAAAGCCAAGACACTCTGGGGAAAAAAAAAAAAAACCTAAATGAAAGATCTCTGCAAGTGAGATCCCAGCGGAAAGAATGGGCCATCAAAGAAGGAGGTACTTTTCTCTGAAGGGAGGAAAGAACTTCCACTTTGACCATGGCCTTGTCTAAATATGATCAGAGTCAGTGAACTCAGGGGGCTTCCATAGCCTTGGCAGCTCATGACAAGAGCCTAGGGTGATTACTGAGGCCATAAACAAGAGTGTCAATTTGTTAAGTCAACAACAGGAGTCACTGTGCACTTACTCCTCATGTAGGATCTTTGCCCTTAGTGTGCTGTACATTGAGATTTAATGCTATAACTAGTACTCAAACAGTATTTTTCACTTTATGTTTCTGTGTGGGAGCAAACTGTTGAAATATTTACTTAATGTATGCTAAACTGATCTTCTGTATATAAAGAGAATTGAAAATGAATCTTGATGTGAATGGAAGGGGAGAGTGAGTGGGAAAGGGGAGGGTTGCGGGTGGGAGGGACGTTATGGGGGGGAAGCCATAAATAATAAAAAAATTCCTTCAATATTTTTTCATTTAAATAAATAATTGGTTCAAAAAAAGTAAAAAAAGAATAGAATAGAATAGAATTAAAATAGAACTGGGTTTTTTTTTTTTCACAAATCCTTCTTTTCTATTAGTTTGTGAATTCTTTTGGAGGGTGAAACCTTGCCTCATTAATATCTGAAACAATACTGAGCACAGAGTAAATTAAAAACACACATTTTCTAACTATCTTAAATAGTAAGCCCTACCTCTTGGAAGAAGAATCCTTCTAAACAATAAAACCCTGGGTACATATAGAAAGGTGTCCATCTAAAGTGTGCAAAGTCAAGCCTGGGTTTTAGGCAGAATTAACATTAAGGTTAAGAACCAAACAATCTACATTTAAGTTAATGGATAAAATAAGGACACAGATATAACGCTGAACTTCAGGTAAACAATAACTTTTAAGGGTGTGTCCAAAATATTGCAAAAAGAGCCCAGGCATTGCATGAGTGTCCCTTTGGTATGTGTGCATGTGTGTGTGCACATGACTGTGCACGCTTCTCCAATCTGCAACCCTGTATTGGTTCAAATCTCACTTCCACAGCTTCCTGGGTATTTGACCTCAGACAAAAGTCAATTAACCTGTCTGTGCTTAGGTTTCTCATTTTTAAAGTGAGAATAATAAAAGCAGCTATCTCATAGAATTGTTGTGAAGATCAAATGAGTTCATACTCATCTTTGTAAAACAATTCCAGTTTTTTTAAGTCTCTCAAATGAAAGGACTCAGACACTGATGAGGAAATCAACCCTAAGTAAGATAGTTTCAATCTGTAGGAATGAGGGAGGAGGGGAGAACAAGTGATATAGAAAGATCATGTTCTAATGTCAAGGAATAAGAATCTCATTTTCAATCACAAAAATGAAAGTGAATTGTAAAAATCAATCATTTCCACCCCTGCATAAATTTATCAGCACCACTGCAGCAACACATTAGGCTTATTATGCTGGACATCAAACCCACCCTGATGGGAATTACTGGCATTGTACCATAGGATCATTTGCCAAGTGTGGTATTGTGCTGATTGCTAGAGCACGTGTATGTTTCCACAGCATCATGATTGTTTTGTCACTGCCCATTCAGCTAAACGTAATCCAACTCCCCTTAACTAAAAGCACAGCCAAGTGAAAAGGGAAAAGTGTCAAGTAAAAAAAAAAATGGCTCCAAAGCTCCTATTAATATGCTGTGGTGAGAAATACTGTCTTGTGTGTTGCTGTTGAAAACATGGGCGCACACGTGCACACAGAGGCACATCGCGGAGCCATAAAGGCCCTGCAGAGAAGGCAGGCAAAATATGCTTGCTGAGCAATCATTACCGAACGGGGGGGAGCCTGAAACCAACAAAGGAGCAGTCATGGGAAATTTATAAGTTAATATCAGTCACACCTGCAAATTACTACGGGGAGACCCCTGACCAAATCCAGATCGCCGTTTAAATGGATTTGGTGAGATATTTATACATCCCTTGGAGTCGCTGAAATGCTCTGAATCTAAGTTTGTCAGTTACCCCAATTAAGCGCAGCGGGAGTAACATCTATCACAGGGCAGATGAAGTGAATTTAACAGCACTTCTCAGGAGTGGGGGTTTTCTTGAGAATCAGTAATACATCTACTCACAAATCTTGTGATTCAGGATGTAAATGCATTGTTTGTACTTAGTGATCAGTGAGACTTTCTTTTTTTAAAAAAACAGTCTCCATTGCTTAAAAATAACAAGGCTCTCACGTGCATGAGAAAACCCCAAAAGCAAAGCACTCACTCCATGGGCCCCTTCTGGGGACTTAGCAAAACATGTATGAGCATTGGTCAAAATAACCCCACTTGAGTGACAATTTCCACACATGTCACATCTCGTCATCTCCCCTGTTTTCACGGAAAAGGTCAAAGCCATCAAGCCGCCATGCTTAGCCAGAGTCTGGGTGAGGCGTTATTTCACGACCGTGAAGTGGAACTCACAGCAAATGAGCCTAATCATTCAGCAAGTGCGAGGAAAAGAGATTATGAGATCATAATTTTCTCACCAATTGAGAATCATGGTGCATAAAAATAGAAATTACTAGGGGAAAAAAAAGTCAGAATACTTACAGAGAAAATAAGAGCACTAAATAAAGTGATCTCTCATCTGGGAAATGAGTTCCCATCCCGGGCAAAACTGAAAGCTCTCAGACACACAAAAGGTAAGAGCATGGGAGAAAGCAAACCCCCCTGGAAACAACTTAACTCTGCTTTTCTTTATTCTCAAAATAGGATTTGTGACACAGAAATCATGGGTTGGCCTTGCATATGCCACCTGCCTGGTGTCGGCAGCAGTCTTTGCTGATAAGTGGGAAATAATTCTGATTTCATTTATATTTATATTTCATGGCTACACATATAAATGATTCAAGGCATCTTCCAAAAGTTCATAGAAAATACCTATCATGAGAAAACTGAATGGATTTCAAAAAATTCTGGACCAGAGTCAATTTATTTTTAATTCCATTTCCCGCGAATGTTTTTAAGTCCCCACAAATATTTCTAAATGTGCAGCAAAAGTGTTTGAAGGGCTAATGAGGCTAATTGATGACAGGGCACTGACTTGCTCTCGGCTTTTAAAACCTTAGCAAAATCCTGCTTGCCTTTCTCCAGATGACTCTCACAACAAAAGGATTTCTCTCTTGATGCAGGAAGAAAAGACTGTCTCAACTTTTATGCATTCAGGAAAGCCCAGGCAGAATTAATTTTTCATGGAAGAGTACATAATACATCTTTGGAAAATGCTATTTAATCTCCAAATTTTATTCCAAGGGGGGTGGATTTCCTTAAAGAAAAGAGGAGGCAGCCCTTTTGTTCAGCCAAGCACACTGGTTGGTGGGGGATGGGTAAATGCTGTCGTGGGGATGGGGGTGAGTTTGAGAGTAGGGCCACAAGAACGGTTGATGTTTTCTGATAATAAGAGTAAACAAGGGCCAGCGTTTCACCTAGGGGTTCCGATGCCCACGTCCCACATTGTAGTACCTAGATGCAGTTCCCAGCTCCAGTTCTGGAAACCAGCTTCCTGTTACGGCAGACCCTGGGAGGCAGCAGGGATGGCTCACTTGGTTGGGTTCTTGCCACTCACATGGGAGACCTGATTTGCGCTCTAAGCTCCCAGCTTCACTGTATTTGGGGTGTGAACTAGTGGATGGAAACGCTTCTCTCCCCCCAACTCCGCCCCTGCCATCCACATCTGGCATTCCTGAGAGCAAACCTAGAGAGATGACTGAGGAGCCAGCAAGATGGAGAGAGCCCAGGATATGAAATGGAGTGTGGAGATGGCCAGGAACACCTGCAAGGACAGGGACAGCAGTACTAAACACATGATCGCAAGGTGTGCTCTGTGCTGGGTGATACAGCAGGTGACGCCTAACCTTTCATTCCATAATCCTCTATGAAGATCCTGACCTATGAAATGACTCTTTGTGGCCGGAAGGATCAAGATGGGGCTTGCATCCCAGGTCAGGAACAAGATGCAGAGCAGAAAAAAAAATATAAAAGAGTCCTCTCAGAAAGCACCCTCGAAAGATAAGCCCCAGAGGAGTTGGGAAGGGCAATGGACATTCCAGGGGACGCCAAAGTCCCCAGGGACAGAGTGACTGCAGCCGCCATCTCCACGCAGATGTAGGAACGGCTCTCGCAGCTCCACTTCCCAGCTGAATTTTCATTCCGTGCCTTGATTCTGGCAGGCGCTCGCTCTCTGTGGAGTCCCCGGGCTCCACACCTGAGAACTTAATTAACCTGAATATCCTGAGCCGTAATCTACTCACCAGTTGTTAACCATGCACTTTTCAAATGGGATTGTCATCCGGGCCACTGATTTCACACACAGGCAAGGCCCCACGTAGCCACACGTGAGACGATAGAGGGATACTTTGAAGCGGTCGGGTAGAACCAGGAATACATTTCTCCCGGAGAAGTAATGCTATAAATCAGGTGCTCTCAAACTTTCATGTACACATGAATAGTGCAGGAGGCTTGTTAAAAATAGATCCCTGAACTCCAGCACCAGAGATTCAGATTCTGGGACAGAATTCAATAGGCAGCATTCTGTTTAAACACTCAGGTAGCTCTGACACGGCCGTACTTGGGAAAATACTGGCGTCTGTGGTCAGATTTTCTTGAGACTTTCACAAAAATTAATTTAATCTGTAATATGATGGAAATAGCAGCAGTGGTCACTTTAAACCTTGAATACCCACTCTCCATAGTCTCAGATCCCTAGGCTAACAGCCCAACAGCATTGAGCACACAGAGCACAGGAGTGAGGGCTGATGAGACCAACAGGAGGCCCCTAGAGTAAGGGCTGGGGAAGTGGAGCAAGACAGCAGACACTGTCCTATGAATGGGTTGCCCATAATTCTACTTTTCCCCTGAACTTGTCACTCTACACAGAATTCTAATCAAGAACCTTGTGGCATAAAATAATTAAGATAGCTCCCCAACTTACTCTATTCAGAGCCAAGCGATGAAATTGAGAAAGCCTAGCTCCATTAGTTTAAGTCTGATGATAATGTTTCCAGAAAAGCACAGCTTATCTTGGGGATTTTTCCTCCCATGGAAATTAATTGAAAGTAATATTCAATGAGAGAGATTGGCTGGTGCCGTGGCTCAATAGGCTAATCCTCTGCCTGTGGAGCCAGCACCCCGGGGTTCTTGTCCTGGTCGGGTACCGGATTCTGTCCGGGTTGCTCCGCTTCCAGTCCAGCTCTCTGCTGTGGCCCAGGAGTGCAGTGGAGGATGGCCCAGGTCCTTGGGTCCTGCCCCTGCATGGGAGACCAGGAGAAGCACCCGGCTCCTGGCTTCGGATCAGTGCGCTGTGCCAGCCGCAGTGCACCGGCCGCAGCGGCCACTGGGGGGTGAACCAACAGAAAAGGAAGAGCTTCCTCTCTGTCTCTCTCTCTCTCAATGTCCACTCCGCCTGTCAAAAATTTAAAAAAAAAAAAAAAATTCAATGAGAGAATCCAAAACCCAAAACAAAGAATTGCATGTGATTTAGAAAATAAACACCAAGGCAAATACACCAAAAGCCTTAAGGTATAAGAGCTCTCTCTAGCACAGTGTCCAAAACGATAAAGACAAGAATAGAAAGGACTAGAATTGCCCTAAGTGGCTGAGAGATTTCAGAGATCCTTCACACACTGGCCTGTCAGAATCTTAGTCTAGCAAAGGTTACTAAAAGACATCAGATATGAGCAGGGAAAATTTTAACTTAAAAAACAAAAATTCCACCCCGCACATAGCAGAGTAACTTCTAGACCTTGAGTGACACAACATGACAATTTTACGGGCTGACCTTTCACAAGAAAGAAGATCTAATTAGACATTCTGATGTGCAGGTTCTGAATTGTGATGAGCAAGCAGAGGTCTCTAATCCCTCCAGCACGGCAGGGAAACATTTGGGAGTAACGTTGCTCATTAAAATGCAGCATTCCAACCAGACAGCAGAACTCCCTGTTCACGTCCAGATTGGCTGAGCCTGCTACCTCCCATCTTCCACCACAGGGACTCCCCCTTAAGATAGCTTTCCACACACTTCTGTAACAGATGCAGGGTATTGACCTGGGTGCCTGGAGACAGAATCTCTTCAGGTGGGTAATCATTCGAATGAGGGAAGTCAGGAAATCACTGTAATCCCCATCTCACCTCCTGCACAAAATAAATTCCATGTGGATTAAAGATTTAGAGCTAAAAAAATAAATCTGCAAAAGACTAGAACAAATGAGCATGGTCACCACAGAATTTATAAGGGTAAAACCTGGCAAAAAAAATTTAAAACCTGACTATTCATCTATAGGGGAACATGCAACCATAATGTATCGCTTACCCACTCAGTAGAATAATATGCGGCTGCCAAAACAGCCACTTACAGGGAGGAGGTGGGATTATATATACATAAGATGTCTATTACACTGATAACTGAAAAAGAAAACTTCAAGACTGTGTTAAACAACAAGAACAACAAAAATCCTGGGGGAAAACACACAACCCTAACATTTACTGCATCTGCAGGCAAGAATATGGGGAACCATCTATTTTTATACTTTATGCCTTCCAGTATAGCCTGGATTATTTTTAAAGACTTATTTATTTATTTATTTATTTATTTGAAAGTCAGAGTTACACAAAAAGAGGGAGAGGGAAAGAGACAAAGAGAGAGCGAGCGAGAAATCTTCCATCTCCTGTGGCCCCCACATAGCCACAACTGGTGGGGCTGGGCCAAGCCAAAGCCAGGAGTCAGGAGCTTCTTTCAGATCTCCCATGTGGGCACAGGGGCCCAAACACTTGGGTCATCTCTTGGTGCTTTTCCTAGGCACATTAGCAGGAAGCTGAATCAGAAGTGGAGCAGCCAGGTCTCAGCCATATGCTATGCTGGCCTTGCAGGCAGTGGCTTTACCCTCTATGTCACAATGCCACCACCTAGTCTGAATTCTTGCTACAAAAAAGTACATCTGGGTCATACCATTAAAAACACTTACATTACTCAAGCCCATCCTTCCCAGAGAGGAAAGACTGTACAGAGTGAAAGCATAGAGCAAGGTAGTTAAGAGCAAAGGCACTGGAGCTAGCCTACCTGAGTTCAGCTCCACTTCTGCTATCTACCATGTAAGTCACTTAACTCCTCTGAACCTCAGTTTTACTGTCTGCAAAATGGGTATAATAATAAGAACCACTTTCTGGGGTTTTCTAAGAATTGAGTGAGTTAATATATGTATCATGCTTAAAAGTGAGTAGTGTTACTCTTTTTATTGTTATTATTTCCAGATTTTTTCCCCCTTCAGTTTTGTCTCTCACAGTGTGAACACCCTACAGGATTCCCTAGGATTACAGAATCAAAAATCCATATTTCTGATATAACATGACCTCTAAAATTCAGCCAGCTACTTGTAGCAGTCAGCCAAACCACTTGGGCTTTCTTCCACTGCTTTCCCAGGCACATTAGCAGGGATCTCAATCAGAATTGAAGCAGCTGAGCCGGCACCGCGGCTCACTAGGCTAATCCTCCGCCTTGCGGCGCCAGCACACCGGGTTCTAGTCCTGGTCGGGGCACCGGATTCTGTCCCGGTTGCCCCTCTTCCAGGCCAGCTCTCTGCTGTGGCCTGGGAGGGCAGTGGAGGATGGCCCAAGTCCTTGGGCCCTGCGCCCCATGGGAGACCAGGACAAGTACCTGGCTCCTGCCATCGGCCAGTGCAGTGCGCCGGCTGCAGCGCGCCGGCCGCGGCGGCCATTGAAGGGTGAACCAACAGCAAAGGAAGACCTTTCTCTCTGTCTCTCTCTCTCACTGTCCACTCTGCCTGTCAAAAAAAAAAAAAAATTGAAGCAGCTGGGACTCGAACCAGCGCCCACATGGGATGTCAGTTCTCCGGGCAGTGGCTTAACCCACTGCACCATAATGTCAGCCCTAGACCTACATCAGTGACTGCTCCAGCCAGTGGAGAATTACCAGTTTTGTGAGGACTGATATGCTGCAGAGGCACGTGCAAATCTGGGAATTCTTGAACATCTCCAGAAACACTCCTTAGAAATGTCAGAGGTCCTTGGTGGGCTCAGAGAGCCCTGACATCCAGTCATTTGATACTTGTGCCAACAACTGCATAACCATATGGAAAAGACTCTTGCAGATACGAGAGAGAGAGAGAGAGAGAGAGAGAGAGAGAGAGAGCCTAGAGACGCAGATGCCCTGCAGGAGGAAGGCTGTCAATCACATCAGCTCCTCAGCAGATCCAGACTGGACATGAACTTCAGTGCCCTTGCCTCTCAGTCTTCACCGGCAACCTCAACCTTCCTCCACCAGGGGTGGGGAACCTTTTCTCTGCCAAGGGCCACTTGGATATTGATAACATCATTCATGGCCATACAACATTAGCAACTGAAAAATTAGCCTGCAAGATTTATCGAATTTTGAGTCCCTACTCGTGGTTGCCTTGGCAGGGCCAGCCCTAATGATGTCATGGGCTTTACATGGCCTGCAGGCTGGACATTCCCTGTCCCTGCTCCAGACCCTCAAAAGATACATTTGCTTTGATGTTTCTATGTGGGAAACTTGGAGAAAGCTCTTGGCTCCTGGCTTCGGATCAGCTCAGCTCCAGCCATCCTGGCCATTTGGGGAGTGAATCAGAAGATGCAAGACCTCTCTCTTTCTCTCCACCTCTCTGTAACTTTGTCTTTCAAATAAATTAAATAAATCTGTTAAAAAAAAAAAAAAAGACAATCCTTCATGGGTACCAGGAATTTCCCAGACAAAGAGCACTTCAACGTAATAATTTCAACAATCCAAAAAGTATTCATTTTTCCTTTTGTTTCAGATTCCAAAATGGCTTACCACAACATTATTTGTAATCCTGCCTCTATTTAAAGTTATATTTAGTTTACCGTGCACATTTTGTTTTAACTTGGATCTTCAAAATATTGCATTAAATATTTGGTTTTTCTTTTGTTTTGTTTTGTTTTGTTTTTGACAGGTAGAGTTATAGACAGTGAGAGAGAGAGAGAGAGAGAGAAGGGTCTTCTTTCCGTTGGTTCACTCTCCAAATGGCCACTACGGCCGGAGCTACGGCAATCCGAAGCCAGGAGCCAGGTGCTTCTTCCTGGTCTCCCATGGGGTGCAGGGCCCAAGCACTTGGGCCATCCTCCACTGCCCTCCCGGGCCACAGCAGAGAGCTGGACTGGAAGAGGGGCAACCAGAACTAGAACCCAGCTCCCATATGGGATGCTGGCAATGCAGGCGGAGGATTAGCCAAGTGAGCCACAGCGCCAGCCCCACATTAACATATTTGTATCTTGATTATACAGTCTTGGAACCCCTTTCTAACTTGTGCCCAAGGGGTGCACCTTGATCAGCCACCCTGGTCCCACACTGGCACTGCCCCATTAAGAGGAAAACATGTAGTATATTGGCAGGTGGGTGTGGCCTGAACTAAGTATGCATTGTTATTGTGATGCTTGGACATGAGGGGCCTTCCTGATCCTGGGGAGACTGCCCCTCCTAGGACTAACCAACTCTAGCAAATACTAACAGACTCCCTTAAAGAGCAAACCTCTCAGAAGCCCCATCCCAAACTTTATCCTTTTTAAAAAATTTGCACTTACTATCATTTTTTGAAAGGCAGAGACTAACAGGCTAACAGAGATCTCCCATCTGCTGGTTTACTTGCCAAATTCACACAACAGTGGGGACTGGGCCAAACCAAATCCAGGAACCAAGAACTCAGTCTGGATCGCCCATGTGGGTTGTATGGACCCAAGTACTTGAGCCATCATCTGCTGCTTCCCAGGGTGAACACCAACAGGAAGATGGAATTAGAAGTAGAGACAGGGGCCAGCACTGTGGCATAGCTGATAAAGCTGCCTCCTGCAGTGCTGGCATCCCTTATAGGCGCCAGTTCGAGTCCCAACTTCTCCACTTCCAATCCAGCTCTCTGCTATGAGCCTGGGAAAGTAGTAGAAGATGGGCCAAGTCCTTGGGCCCTGCACCCACGTGGCAGACCTGGAGGAAGCTCCTGGATCCTAGCTTTGGATCAGTGCAGCTCTGGCTGTTGCAGCCAACTGGGGAGTGAACCAGTGGATGGAAGACCTCTCTCTCTCTCTCTCTCTCTCTCTCTCTCTCTCTGCCTCTCTTTCTCTCTGTGTGTAACTCTGACTTTCAAATAAATAAATAAATCTTTTAAAAAAAAGTTCTTCTCATCTTTACCACATGGCAAACTTCTCGTCGTTATGGATCTTACTCAACCTCTCCTCCTCTAGGATTTCTTGCCAACCTTCCCCAGCTTGAGTTAATCACCCCTGGACTGCACAACCCTACACCTGTGTGTGCATCCATAGTGGCCCCTCTCACATGCTACTCAAAGGCTGTGACTGTGCACTGCCTCCTCTTCTAGTCTGTAGGGCTGGGAACCAGGAGACTCACACCCAGACCTGACACACAGTAGGCTCCTCATGGATGCATCATGCTTCCTAGGACTCCTCTTGGGTCAGAAAAACCCTAGCGGTTTCAACAGCTACAACTCCACTTGACAAAAGCCTTGTATATTGTCTGAATGCCTCATTTTATCTTAAAACACTTTCACAGGTCATGTTTTAGATGTAATAACATAAATAATTCATTTTAATGGGACATGTTATGCAATAAGCAAGTCCTACCAGATACCAAAGCAAATTAGAAGAGCTATTTGGTACAGTTTGTATTCCCAATGAACCTGCTACAATTACCCAGCCTGCTTTTCTCACTGTCAATAAGAAACACACTGCCAGTTTCAAAGCATTTAAAATAATCAATTAGTTAATCCTTGCAACACATCTCAGGCTTCAACAAATGGCCTCATAACATTTTAGAGATATATTTTTTGAAAAGGCAGACACAAAAAGCAGCTATCCTTCAAAGCAGGTGGATTATCCAAGGTTGCAGCACACACAAGCAGTTAGCAGCCAACGCTCAGGGTTAAGACACCAGCATAAGATTTTGACTCCCCCAAGGACCCCTTGCTTCTACCACTCACCATTTGAACAAGACTCATCTGAAAATTCCACAGACTTAAGGTAAGATTACTAGGGCAGCCACAGCCGTTTGTGGGAAGTACATTGCCATTTAAATAAGCCTGAACTTGTGGGGCCCAAGGTGGTGGGTGGGGGTGGAAGGGATTCACATAACTTGGAAGACAAAGGTCAGTGACACAAAGGGAAGAGGAGCTAAAAATGACTGCTTTGTAACTGATCAGACCAGGTACCCATGAGCAAGGTACTCAGAGAACACTGATGAAATCCATGCTCAGAGCATATTCTCTGTGTGTGTGTGTGTATTCTCTTTTTAGGAATCTTTTCCATTTTTAAAATTTTTATTTCTTTTCATTTTATTTGAACAGCAGAAAGAGAGTCAGAGACAAAAAGAGTTCTTCCATTCTCTGGTTTACTCTTCAAATACCCACAACAGCCAGGGGTAGGCCAGGCTAAAGTCAGGATCCTAGGACTCCATCCAGGTCTCTCACATGGTTAGCAGGGACCCAAGTTCTTGACCCATCACCTGCTGCCTTCTAGGTACTCATAGCAGAAAGCTGGAATCAGAAGCAGAGCCAGGCGCTCAGTCCAGGCACCCTGATATGGGATGTGGGCATCTCAAGTGGTGTCTTAACCCCTGAACCCAACAGTTGACCCTCTATTCCACCAATAATTAACATTTTTGAGTACTCATACATGTTCTTCTAACAGTCCTATGAAGCAGGAATATTATCTCCATTTTACATTTGAGAAAGCTGAGGTTCTGAGCGGTTAAATGATCTCTATTCCTAGTTAGCCAGTGACTGGGATGCACTCACACCCAGATCAGTCTTTCTGCAAATGGAAGGTAAGCTCTGTACCCTGCTCCCTCCTGGGGAGTCTAAGCTTCCATTGACTTATATTTTCCATCAGGACCCCAGCAAGGAACTGATTGCAAAGTCCAGCTGAGTAACCTGAACAAAGTATCATAAAGGCCTGTCACAGCCGGGGGGCCAGGGGAACCTTTAGAGACAACATGGAGTGAATATCACTGGTCTGTGGAAATGCCATTAAGCCTGAAGGGGCAGTGTGCACACTGGAATCTGGGAACAGAGGCTGTCCGGACACAGATGCTTTGCAAAAACTCACCTAGCCGTGAAATGCAGCCAATCCATGGAACACTACAGAGAGAAGGCAGGGAAAACAAACCACTGGCCTCAGTCTCCTCTCTCCCTCTAATCTCTTCCAATGTTCCCACTTGCCAAACCAACCTCAAGTCAGAGGGTAAGGCTGCAGAGTCTGACTGCCAGGGTGCAGGACAAGGTGGAAAAACTGACTAAATGGATCTGAAGCAGGGGACGGATGGCTCGAACATGAATTTAACTGAGAACCATGGTGTCATGGGACTGCCCCAAGGTCAACAGGAGAAGCAGAGTAGGGGACATTCTTCCAACATACTGGGGGTGGGGAGCAGTTATTAAAGTTAGCATGAAAACATAATAAAAATCACACTTTTAGATTACTGAATAAAATAACATTATCTTCTTGAATTTTTACTTTGTGATAAATTAAGAAGAATCAAAATATGACTGTAGATGTGCTTGCTTTGTCTTTGAGCCAATGGCTTGATGACTTCAAGGAAAAGCAAAGAGTGCTGAACTAAACTATTCAGAGGAAAAAATGGACCAAAAACAACCAATTTGTTCCAGTCCTCCTGTTCGTATTCCTGGTGACCAGTAAGTTCTCACAGCACCCAGGCAGTGACCTAAGCTGCTCTCTTGGAAATGACCAAAATCATGAGAACCAAGAGAACAACAGCCTGTAGTAGCACACAAACAAGCAAAGGAGTCCTTCTATGAGGATGTCATTCAAGGGATCTGCTCATTCCCCGGATTTGGTCAACAAGTATTGCATATTGAATCAATATTCTCCTTTCAATTTGTACTACGTAGACTCTCTGTGTAATGAAGACTAATTCTATCATGAGGGAATAAATGAACATTGAAGCCAAAGCCTATTATAAAATAATATTTAAATTGAGATTAAACACAGACATCGATGCTAGCTCCATTATTCTTCTAAGATAACTCTCAATGCAAAGGTTGTCTCTGATGCCTTGAAGAAACCATGCAGCCTGCTAAGAGCAGAACCCAACTGAAAGCAAAGATGGGAAGATGCACTGTACTCACCAGGTTTTTTTTTTTTTTTCTTTGACCAGTGACTGCATAAAAACCGGAGGAAAGCCGTTGAATCCCACTGACTCCCACTTCGACATCCTTTCGAAAGGGCATGCTCTACCTATAGCAGAGTCTTGGCACCATTGCCATACATAGTCATTCATCATTGCAGGAACTGGGTGGGCCGTGTGATCAAGCAGTAAAGACGGCAGTTCCCTGGTTGACCATCATGAGGGAAGAGATCATGCCCAAGTCGGGGCGCGGGGTGCTTTTTCATGGCCCTGTTTCACAGCTGCATCTGCTGGGGCAAGGAAGCCCCTCTCAGGGAAGGAAAAGGCTATGCTGGTCCAAACCCTGCCCTCTACAGGTGAAAGAAAGCCCAGAAAGCTAAGGCGGAGCCCCTTCCAAACCACGGAAACTTGTGATTCCTTGCTCTGTTTCAGCAGAGCTTTAGATTTTTCAGTATAAAACTTATTGCATTAGGCATAATGCACTAGTAACTAAAATAACACAAATGATCCATCAAGAAGATAACCATGAAGCAAGCATTCGTCATAACAGTTAAAATGCCTCTTGGGATGCCTGTTATGCAGTGAAATGCCATACTGGAGTGCCTGAGCTGGAGCCCCAGCTGTGCTCCGATTCTGGCTTCCTGCTAATGTCTAGCCTGGGAGGAAGCCAGTGATGGCTCAGGTTGTTGGATCCCTGCTACTCATGAGAAAGACCTGTACTGAGATCCTGGCATCAGCCTGGCCCAGCCCTAGTTGTTGCAGGTATTTGGAGACTGAACTAGAGAATGAGAGATCTTTCATTCTTAACTCCTTTGTGCCTTTAGGCATATAAAGAGAATTGTCATGATGAGTGACACTGGAGCTGGAGCTGAGTTAGAAATGGAAATAAGTATGTAGTAAAGATATAGAAAGATAGAAACATGATGGAGAACAGCTGAGCTTAAGGACTTACATAGGCTCATCACTGTTTAATGTCCATAATCTATTTTCCTATCTCCAGCATAGACAATGGGACACAATCGTGTGTTAGTTAGCCTACGCTTTTCGCAAGGAGCAGTCAGTTGTCTGAACCAGAAATGCACATTCACAGGAAAGAAGTCCAACACCAGAGGGACCACCACTTGCACTTCAGTTGTCCCTAACTTTGCCAACACCTATGCCTATGCTAATTATCATAAAGAATTTCTTTTTCTGGGAAGCCACCCTTTATTCTGTTCCACCATACGTCAGACATCAGTAGGTACTGGTATGGGTAGAGAAGTGCTTGTATTTCTCTACTTAAGAGGGAGCCCAAGAGGGCAGGAAGAAAACCCTATATCTGGAGGCCGGCGCCATGGCTCACTTGGTTAATCCTCCGCCTGCGGCACCGGCATCCCATATGGGCAACTGGGTTCCGGTTGCTCCTCTTCCAGTCCAGCTCTCTGCTGTGGCCCAGGAGGGCAGCGGAGGATGGCCCAAGTGCTTGGGCCCCTGCACCCACGTCAGAGACCCAGAGGAAGCTCCTGGCTCCTGGCTTTGGATCGGCGCAGCACCACCCATAGCAGCCATTTGGGGAGTGAACCAACAGAAGGAAGACTTTTCTCTCTCTCTCTCTCTCTCTCTCTCTCTCTCTCTCTTTCTCACTAACTCTGTCAAATAAATAAAAGAATGTGTTCGCAACATTTCAAAAAAAAATAAGAAAAAATAAAAATAAAAAACCCTATAGCTCGTCAGTGTCTGTTGAGACGCCGGCCTGGGAAGACCCCTGACAGGAGGCTGGCTGAGCTGCCCTGCGCTGCAGGCGGTGGCTGCCCCAAGCCCGAGAACTTGCTTTGCAGAAGAGTAGATGCTGAAGTATGCTCAGCACAGGCAGTATTAACTTTGCTTTTTGTCCGGCCATCAGCATGTGGTGTTAAAATTTCTGTACATCCTCCCTCAGATACCAAGAATACACTGTCCATGCTGGGGTGTGTGTATGTGCACGTGTGTCTCCCAAATCTTGGTGTTTTTTTTTTCTTTTTTTGAATGTGATCATGTTTTGGATGATACCTGAGCAGGGTTGCCTTTTTTTATTTATTACCATTATATATTATATTATATTATATATTTTTGCTTTCTTATAACATTAGAGGAAAGTTAAATCTTCATATTAATAAAATTGTTTAATAAAGGAATAAATTGTCCAGTTGATAAATGAAAGTCACTGGTATATCTTTAGCGAGTTTCTTTAATCACTGTGGAGTACTGTGCCAGCTGTCGTCGACACAATGATTTTGTATGTAGGGTAGGGAGCAGTGATGCTCTCAACAGGAAGATGGCGAGGCAAATTAATGGGGAGGGGGACTCCCTGCATTTTATCTACTTCAGCAATGAAACTGCAACTTGGGGCTTTTGTGAATAAAATTTAGCTGCCTCGTATAGTCCTTTGAAAGAGACATACACGATCTGTAAGAAAATTATAGTTTTTTGTAGAAGAAAAATTTGCAAAAGATCTTTCCAAAGATATGTACCACAATCTTCGGTTTGTTGTTCTCTGTAATGAGGATTAAATGCTGTTTAAACAAAGAATTGACTTGTTCATCTTGAAATTCTTCCTTTCCACAAAAGGATCAAGCTACATAAAAAAAAAAAAAGTTTAGAGAAATCAAAAGAAAAAAAAAAAAGGATTTCAGAACTAAAATTCCTTTACTGAAGTTGGAAACCTCTTAGTCCCACAGGTATAAAAACAGACTCTCGCTGTGCAAACAGTGCTATTCAAGATCAGGTGTGTGGTGCAAATATCTGTCACATCCACAGAGTAAAGGAACTTACTGAATCCTATATCCCGTACGCAGAAGGCTGAGGCTTCTCACCTCAATGGCCCTGCACCCCTCCCCCACATCAACAGAGATTGAGGGAGTGCTGGGGAAGACACAGAGGAATTGACATCTCAGTAGAGTGATGATGGGATGCGTTGCTCTTGACAGCAGAAACTCTTACCCATACATTCATCAAGTTGTAAAGTCACGAATGCGTGTCTGTCAAACTATGTGACCGACCGCTGATCACCCTAAAGTCTACATTGTACTAAAAGAACCAATTTAGAGGAGACCACGTGCCATCCACATGTAACCTCTAAGTGCACAAAAATATAGTTTGCAGCCGCAAATACAAGGCTGACCCATTTATGCTATGCCTTTGTTCTCAGCAATGAAATCTCATCATTTACCTTAGAGTAACCAAGTCCAATTTCCATATGGTAGCACAGTGAAGTAGTCTGTTGTTAAATGTCTAACCTGCAGTGCTTCTAGATTAAATTTTTAAAACATATCTCTTGATTTCTTAATGATTTGTTTACATCATTTTCAGGTTTTGCAAAACCCCATTTCTAAACATCTTCAACACATGAGGTTTTGTCTAGCACCTTCTCTCAAGCACCTTCATTAATCAATTTAGTATTAAATGCTATATCCACTGTTCATAAGGTCCCCAGCTAGCTGCTTATCCAAACCACACGGAACAACAAAGAAACTGAGATTACAAATCAGTGAGTGGACAATAACTTGGGCAGCTGCTGGGGCTCCTGCAACATTAAACACCCAGGATGAAGCAGCCAATCGGACAGTCCCAACTGAGGCTTCTTTGCATGATCCTTTAATGAAATGAGACCGCCGCTTTAGAGCAAGTTGGGCAACCCTGACCCAGATTCGAACAGGAAGGGTAGCTGCCCTAGATGTCTGTCAAGATTGTGCATTAGAGTGTATTCTTAATCAGTGAGCAATCAAAACAAATATTTCACTTCACTTCATAAATCCATGCTGTGTGATTGCATCTGACACATCTAGGAGAAGATAATCCCTTACAGTTCACTTCCTCCTGTTTCTAAATGCAGGCTAAGTTGGCTTAAACAGGGCTCTCTACTCTGTCTTGTACTAGAAGGGTATGTGGGGTGTTCAGAGGATCTGGAGAGGCAGAAATTTCTAACTGGACTAGGAACTGTGATAACCAGAACACCTTATCTAATCAGTGTACAGACTGCCAGACTTGGTAGAGTTCTCCCAAATTAGGATCAGGAAGAAATCCATGTGGAATTCTCTTCAACAGAAATCAGTAAGTATTACACTATTGTTTATTTCACTGTTGTTTATTTCAACATTATTGACAGTAGCCAAAAACAAGGGGGAAAAAAAGAGGAAATATCTGCCCTCCAATCAGTAGGGAAATGGCTGAATAAATTATTAACCACTCATCCATGGATTATTACACAATTAGAGAAGGAATTTAACTTACAGGTTAAGTGCATAGCTTTTGGAGCAGGGCTGCCTGGGTTTCTTGCTTTATGATTTCCTAAGTTGGGTGACTTGCACAAATGATACAACTTGTGTGGGCCTCATTTTCTCAAATGGAAAATGCTGATAATAACAGTGTCTATTTCATAGGGTAGATGAAGGGATTTATGAGAAAGATTGGGGTAGTAGAAGCTGGACACTGGAAGATATTAATAGTTAATTAATTTGGATATAGAAAGCTATTAATAATTAAAAGATTTAATTAAGCCTAGTCAGATGTAATAACTGAATTGCATGGATGTCCTTGGCAAATAATATTCAGTGTAAGAAAATATTAAAAAGTGACCCTAAATATCTATAATCCTAAATATCTATCTCTATCTCTATCTCTATCTATGCCCAGTACAGAAAAAGTTATGGAAGGATATATACCAAATTATTAACACTGGTTATATTAGGGGGTGGGTTTGGAGGAAAGAGAGGAAAAGAGAATAAACTTTTTCCATGTACATTTTTCTTGTTTGAACCATTATAAGTATAAATTACTTGTATAACATGTTAAATCCAGTAAAGTGGAAAAAAAAAAGAAAAGAAAAATGTGCATGCTCCTATCTAAACTCTGGTATTTCTAACAAATAAATTTGTAGCCAACTTGTAGAAAAAATAGGATTTTTCAGATCTTTTTGGAATTCTGAATTGCAGAGTGGTGGACATTTGGCATAGCAGTAGATGTCACTTAGGACGCCCACATCCCATATCACAGTACCTGGATCTGAGTCCCAGCTCCACTTCCAATCCCAGCTCCCTGCTAATGCACACCTTGGGAGTCAGCAATCAGTTGCGCCAACACTTGGGTTCCTGGCACCCCGGTAAGAGACTCCGGATGAGTTTCAGGCTTCTGGCTACCACCTGGCTCAGTCCTGGTTTTTGGAGACATTTGGGGAGTGAACCAACAAGGTGGAAGCTGTGCTCTCTCTCTCTCCTTCTTTTCCACCCCTCTCACGCTGCCTTTTGAAAAATAATTTATTTTCAAGAAAAAATTAGCTATACAGTAAATCTGTGTTAATGTACTTTCCTCCACCAGAAAAGTAACAAAACTCACAATAAGTAAGGCACTTAAAAGGAAAAAGATGCATTTAGACAGTTCCATGAGGCTTGTGTTCTATTTCCTGTCAAAGACAGTGTGATTTAGGACACCATTTAAACCCAGCAATCCAGGTCTAAAGCATCTAAGAATAAAAATCAAACCAAATTTAAATATGCCTCAAATTTCTCTTTATTGTAGCCTTGGCATAATTATATCAGAGATTACAGTCTGGAGCCAGTGTTGTGGCAGCGGTATCTCATTGGAGCACTAGTTCAAGTCTCAGCTGTTCTACTTCTGATACAGTTTGCTGCTAATGTCCCTGGGAAAGCAGCAGATGAAGGCTCAAGTACTCTGGCCCTTGCCACCTATGAGGGAGACCCAGATGGAGTCCCTGACCACTGACTTTCGCCTGGCCCAGAACTGGCCATTTGGAGAGTAAATCAGTAGACAAGATCTGTGTGTGTGTGTGTGTGTGTGTGTGTGTGCAGGTGCACGTTCCTGTCTCTCTCTGTCACTGTCCTCTCAAATAAAAATATATTTTAAGATGTATTTATTTATTTGAAAGGTAGAGTTACAGAAAGAGATAGAAGGAGAGAGAGGGAGAGAGAAAGAGAGAGAAAGAGAGATCTTCCATCTGCTAGTTCAGTCCCCAAATGGCCACAATGGCTGGAGTCAGAGACTCCAACCAAGTCTCCTACTTGGGTGGCAGGTGGGCCATCTTCCACTGCTTTCCCAGATACAACAGCAGGGAGCTGAGAGCAGAGCAGCCAGGACTCAACCCAGCAGTTCAATATGGGATGCTGGGGTTGCAAACAGCAGCTTAATCTGCTGCACTATAAAACTGGCTCCAGACTAATTTTATTGTCAGTATTTTAGAATTGCAAAGCCATTTTTATTTTTATTCCTCAGAACAGAAAAGAATATAGACAAGACCTCTCAGCAACAAGGGAACCACAGGAATAGCTGTGACAGGAGGAGACACAGCTTTCATGTTCTTTATTCAACTAATTATCCTTTGAGGTTTCAAACCTTAAAATGCTATCTCCTTTTAAAGTGCCAGTCTATACACAATTCTATTCTACACTCCACCTGCATTTATCAAGTGCTTGCTACACAGGAAGCAAGGGAGTGAGCAGCATATCAACACAGTCCCTGGCCATGGAGAACTTGCAAAGTGTGAGCAAGTTCTAGATTCCGGCAGAAACAGAATCTGGAGAAGCAGGAGGAATCTGGACTAGAGTCCTGCTTTGCCAGCTAAGGTGTGACAGAGACTGCTGGGTGGAGGGGCGGGGGTGCGGTGGATGCGGCTGTAAGGATCAGTCTCACAAGGGGCACAGCTCCAGACAAGGCCCAGAGTTCAGAATTAGCAGACTCCACAAGAAGGCAAGAACCAAGGGCAACACTGTCACCAATGCCGACACAGAAGCCCGTTGCTCTCTAACCTATCGTATCCCCCTCCCAGCTAAGCAGGTGCATCCCCCTGGAGCTCACAGTGGTGAACAGTCATCCCTCTTTATCCATGGGGGACACATTCCAAATGGATGCCTGAAACCACAGACAGACCGAACCCTGTGTAGGCTGTGTTTTTTTCCTACACATTCATCCCTATGATAAACTTCAGCCTTTTCACTTACAGGAAGCACTTTATAGCTTCTCTTGGGCAGGTTGAAGTTATCAGTGTCACAACTCTTGGGTGTGGGGGACATTATGGAGTAAAATAAGGGTGACTCGAACACAAGCACTGCAATGCCAGCACAGTAGATCTGATGCCCAAGCTACTGATTAACTAATGGGCAAGTAGGGTAGACAGCAGGGATGCACTTGCTGGACAAAGGGGTGATTCATGCCCTGGGCAGGAAGAAGCAGGGGAGTGTGAGATTTTATCACGCTACTCAGAATCGTGTGCAATTAAAACTTATGGATCGTTCATTTCTGGAAGTTTCCATGTAATATTTTCAGACTGCAGTTGAGCATGAGTAACTGGAACTGCTGGAAGCCAAACCACAGAGGAGAGGGGACAACCGTGTAAGCACAATTCTCGGGTCTGCAGGGTAGTTCCCACCTAGACTGGCACAGAGGCAGTCACTGGGCTCTCTCTACAGTCAGGATGGTTCAAGTCCTCAGGGGGAACCCAAATGTCTTACCTCATAGCCAGACGGGAACATTCAGAGAGGGAGCAAGGGAGCCACCACACCTCGATGCCCACTGTATCTGCTCATGGTGAGTCTCCGCCGTACAACACAGAAGCAGCAGCCCCTAGGATGTCCCAGTGCTACAGTAACTGAGAAATCCTTGGAATACCTCCAATACTTTTTCCCCAGATGTCCTGTGAGCATATCAGAGACAATCACACACCTGTTAAGTAAAATAAAGGGTGCATTTTCAATGCCATTTTGTATAAAGAACTACGTCACTAAGGACACAAGAAGTTGTTCCTGCTACTGCAGCAGAGCGGGAAAGCGTGCTTACACACTGAACAGGCTGAAAACTGTGAGGAGGCATCAGGGTATGACTTTGTGCGTCATGCACCAAGATACAGGGCCCCGGCTGCACACGCATCTGGCACTGTAGTTCCTGCAGCCTGCTTCACCACAGTGGCAGAAGGGCTGGCTAGCTGAGGGCCCAGGCAGTGTACACGCAGTAGATGAGTTCAGCTGTAGCTCAGATGCAATTCACAACCTGCCAAACAGCCCACTTCCCTGTGACGTTTTGTTCAAGGCCAAGACTATATAGTTCTCTAAAAGAATCTCCCATGCATGAGCCAGGTCATCAGATACAACTGTGGTGAAGACCCTCTGGCAGGGCGGGTGTTAGGGCTCAGTGTGTCAAGCTGCCACATAGGCCTCCTGCATCCTGTATCAGAGATCAGAGATCCAATTCAAGTCCCAGCTACTCCTTTTCCAATTCAGCTACTTGCTAATTCACCTTGGAAGCTGCAGTTGACGGCTCAAGTACTTGGTCCCTGCCACCCACATGGAACACCCAGAAGGAGTTTCTGGATCCTGGCTCCAACTTGACCCTCCCCGCCTCCTTGTTCTTGCTGCAGCTACTTGGGAAGTGAACAACCAGATGGAAGATTGATCTCTCCCCCACCCCCGGATCATCTGAACTCAAGCACTTGCCCATCACAAAGCCCACCCCCTTGAAGTTCACCAGCTTTGCCATTTGTCTGGCATGAGTGGCACCAGCTATACGCTCTGATTCCACGTTAACAGATTCCATCCAGCATCATTTAGAGCCTCAGAGATGTTGCCTGCTACTCGCATCCTAGCCGCCATAATGCACAATGAAAAGGCTCTGTGTGGGCAAGCCTCAGAAAATGGCCACGGTGGCTTTAAAAGAAACTATCCCCATATTGCAGACCTGAGGTGGGGCCCAGGATCCTGCATCACAGATCAAAAGACTGTGTTGTGAAAAACAAGCGTAAAGAGGCTGACGTGATGCTCTGGTGCTTTACACATGGTTTAAAGTAAACACAGAAAATACAAAATGCCATAAACTCAATACCACAGAAATTGGAATGTACTCTTTACAAAACTGGTGGTTTCACCTGCGACATAAATGCTTTCAAGCTTAGTATTCATCTTGAGCTCTCAAACTAGTCACAAGAAGTCATAAATATTTTATGCAAATCCTGATCCACAAATGACCAAATAAACTCAATACCTTCACCATGATGTACAGGGGCTGAGAGAGATTAAGCTTTGGGCCATGCAGCCTAATCCTATATATCTTCCCATTCAGGTTCACAACCCATCATCTTGAACTTGTACTTGATTTTATCAGCAGTAATGTTACTAGATTTATGCACATAGCCAATGTGCCCTGCACAATGCAGAGCTTGATTTACAATTGATTTTAAGCTGGCGATGCTAAACTTAATGAATGAACCACTTTCCTTGTCATCTCTTAAATTTCAACCTTCTTTTGTGCCCAAATGTATTTTGCACCTCTACAGATGTTCTCGACCATTTTCCCCCTACATCCCCACTATTCAAATGTTATTTTGGAACATAAATGAAATATCTGCCAAAGCTAAATGGGAAAAGGCAGAGGAAGAAGGAGAAAAGTGACAAGGGAATTAAATGGAAGAGAAGGGAAAAGGATGAGGAAGAGGCAGAGGAGGGGGAGGGGAAGGAGGAGTGGGAAGAGAGGAAGAAGGAAGTGGAGGAGAAGGAGAAAGATGTCTACTGACCAGTCTCTTCCATGTGAAATTCACTACTTTCCCTCCACCTTTCCCTCCCACTTTCCCTGTGACAAGAAGTCAACACCACTTTCCCAATCCCAGTGATCTAGCCTGTGTGGTCCCAAAAGACTCTCAGAGAATCAGCAAGCACCCTTAAAGATACTGGTGCCTAGCTCTCCACCTCCTTTTTAGAGAGGCGACCGCCATCAGCAAGGCAAAGGCATCTGCTTGGACCCATGTTGGGGATGCCCCTGTTTGTCTCTCTGATACTGCTGGGGTCTGGTTACCCCCTGGCGTTCTGAACACTCAGTCTCTCAGCCTCTGTCCCAGCTGCCCTGACCTGGCTCTCAATGAACATTTACAAACACAGACTAAGTGCAGAGACTGTTTTTGATGTTGGGATGTAGACTGTAGTAGGATTTTTGAGTTTACAGCTGAGTAGGCATCCAAGATCTGCTGCTGTGTGGAATAATGATTCAGCTGACACTGACAGCAGGCAGGACAAGGGCTCCTCGATGTGTTAAGAGGAAAACTCCTGGGGCTGGCATTGTGGCACAGTGGATCAGGCATCCACCTGTGATGCCAACATCACATACAGCTGCCGGATCAAGTCCCGGCTGCTCCTCTTCCAATCCAGCTCCCTGCTCATGTCCTGGGAAAGCAGCAGAAGATGGCCCAAGTGCGTGGGGCCCTGCCAACCATGTGTGAGACCCAGATGGAATTCCTGGCTCCTGCCCAGACCCAGCCATTGTGGCCATCTGGGGAGTGAACCAGCATATGCAAATCTTCTCTCTAATGGTACCTTTTAAATCAATAAATAAATCTTCTTTTAAAAAATCCTAACTAATCTGAGTATGATATCCTATTTTGTATTTGAGAAAAAATACATGGGTATTTTCTATTTTATTTAATTCTTTGTAAATATTCAGATTTAATTTCCATAGAATCATGGCTATCTTCCATCTCCTTATTCTCACCAATCATCCCTTCCTGCTTCCAAAACACAAAACTCAAGGAATTTTCTCCTCCCTGTAATTATGAGTGTGAATTTGTTGGATGAGGAAAGAAGATAATGCAAAATGAATTAATTAACATTTTTTTTCTGAATTGTTGCAATTAAAATCCTTACTAAGATACTGCAATACCAGAAATATGTATGCATTTGATACAATACACATGTATTTGTATACAAATGTATCCAAACTTGAACCACATTGAAAATCTCTGAATACTAAAATAAATAAGGAAAAACACTTTTAAATACCACAGTTTAAAAAGGAAGATAGCAGTTCAAACCTCCTGGTAGCTCTTCTTTTAAAGACTAAGTGATCCAGCAGACTCAGAGAATGGCAGATGTCCTAAACAGCACTCTGGCCTCAGAATTAGCCCTTGAGGCATTCAGATCTGGCTAAAAAGCCCATAACAGTATTTCAGGCATGGAAAGCCAAGACACTCTGGCAAAAAAAAAAAAAAAAAAAAAAAAAAAAAAAAAAAAAAAAAAAACCTAAATGAAAGATCTCTGCGAGTGAGATCCCAGAGAAAAGAACGGGCCATCAAAGAAGGAGGTACCTTTCTCTGAAGGGAGGACAGAACTTCCACTTTGACTATGGCCTTGTCTAAATAAGATCAGAGTTGGCAAACTCAAAAGGCTTCCATACCCTTGGAAACTCATGACAAGAGCCTAGGGAGATTACTGACGCCATAAACAAGAGTGTCAATTTGTTAACTCCACAACAGGAGTCACTGTGCACTTACTCCCCATGTAGGATCTCTGTCCTTAATGTGTGTACTATGTGAATTAATGCTTTAACTAGTACTCAAACAGTACTTTATACTTTGTGTTTCTGTGTGGGTGCAAACTGTTGAAATCTTTACTTAATATATGCTAAATTGATCTTCTGTATATAAAGATAATTGAGAATGAATCTTGATGTGAATGGGATGAGAGAGGGAGTGGGAGATGGGATGGTTGCGGGTGGGAGGGAGGTTATGGGGGGGGAAGCCACTGTAATCCATAAGCTGTACTCTGAAAATTTATATTTATTAAATAAAAGTTAAAAAAGAACAAAAGTGTTAAAACAAAAAATAAATAAAATAAAATATTAATGAAAAAAAAAAGAGCAAGTGATCAAAAATATCCCCCAAAAGTTTTGTCACATGTGCTATTCAGTTCCCTGAGAAGCAGACTCAAGTGAAATTTGCACACAGGACATTTATTAGAAGTCCTTGTAGGAGCAACACCTGGAGAGAAGGGAAGAGATAGCACTGGGCAGAAGTTGGGCCACAATGTAGGGCTCACAAAGGCTTCAGCTGATCCTAGCGGCCACCCAGCACTATTCCAGCAGGGCTGAGGGAACAAAGCCCCTCTGCATCAAGCAGATGCCCCAGCCATCAGATGCAAGCTGCCTTTGGACAGGAGGGTAACTTTGGCTAAAGAGTCAGCAAAGAGTCCATAGCCCAGAGGAAGCCCTTGGAGAGGGATCCCACGGGTGCTGTCCACTGCCAGCACTCCTCAAAGTCAGGGTAATTAGTGCCTCTGTCCTGAAGGGGGCTTCTGATGGGAACACTATGCCATCTCCTACATCTAAGCCCTCTAAGAATGGAGGCAAAACTGCCATTCATTATATTTGAATTAATGAAAACATGATGACAGCAAGCAAATCATTGAATGTCATACGAGTCATTTTTCTCATCTGTCAGGTGAGGCAGGAGGAATCTTTCCCACATTTCTTCTGCCCTGGAGACCAAGATGTGGGCTACATCCAACATACTGCAGAACTGTGTTTTTACAGTCTCTATTTATACTTTCTGTGCAGATTTAGCTCCTTTGAATAAACAACATGTGCCATTCACTTTGCATTACCTGAATTAGCAGGTCTACTATAAATATCCCTAATTAAGGAAAATACAGAAAGTTTAGAGAAAGATGTCTCATTTTTTTTCACCACATCTATGATTTATTTTATTCTAAGTCAACTGGTAGAAAGATGTAGGTTTTCAATCATGGTGTTATTCTAATTTGAAAATACAATATTTTTTAAAAAATCTACTTGAAAGGGTGAGTTTTGGGTACAGTAATTAAGACTCTACTTGGAACACCCACATCCCATATTAGCATCTCTGGGTTTGAGTTCCAGCTCTGCTTCTGATTCCAGCTTCCTGCTAATGCACACCATGCAAGGTAGCAAGTAATGGTTCAAGTCCTTGGGTCGCTGCCACCCACAGGGGGGACCTGGATTGAGTTCTAGTTTCACAGTTTTGGCGTGGTCCAGCCCTGGCATTTTGGGGGTGAACAAGTAAACAGAAGATGTCTCTCCATTTCCCTGCCTTTCAAACAAATGAACATTTTTTAACCTGCCTAAGGACACAGTCTTCATGAATGGCTGGAGGGAGAAGAGTAGCTATGCCTGCAGCATATCACGAAAGTGGAGGATACACCTGAATTAACAATGAGAATAACGATGCCACAACTCTCTCTATCAGTGCAATAAGAACAGAAGAGGGAGCAGACGTGCAATCTAGTAGTTAGCTGCCAGCATCCCATATCATAGTATCTGGGTGTGAGACCAGTGCAGCTCCTGCCTCTAACTTCCTGCTAATGTGCATCGTGGGAGGCAACACAGGGTAGCTCAAGTGATTACCCTCCTGCCACCCACGTGGAAAACCGGGTTTGAGCTCTGGCTCCAGACTTCAACCCCAGCCCAGACTCAGTTGTTGTGGGAATCTGAAGATAAGTTATCTCTCTTTATCTTCTCTCTTCCACCCTGAGTGCTCGCTTCAGCAGCACGTAGACTAACAAAGAACTGAAGAAAGGTCCTGAGGAAATACAGGCTACTTCAGGAAACGGAGTGCTAAGACTAGGGAACCTCTCACAAAACAGACAAAAGCAAAGATCTACATTTTGAGGGTGTGGTTGTTGGACAGGGGTGAGCGTCACCCAGCTTCCCACCCATCAGGACAGCAGAGAGCAGGCAGGGAGAACGAGCAGCAACCTGAGTGTCTAGGACTCTGGGCACCACAGGAAATTGCCAAAGCGCTGCCGCCATGGAGTGGGGTGAGTCCACTGCTGGTGTCAGTCATGAGCACTCTCCACCCTCATGCACAGAGCAAGGGCTCTCGCCACTCCCCCTTCTCAGCACTCATCTCTGGATTGTGGAGTCAGGTCACCTGTTATAGAACAGATGTCAACTCAGCCCCCTGGGGAGTCAGATCACCTGTTACAGAACAGAACTTTCTACACATTTTCCCAGAAAGAGGACTTTAAGATAAGATAATGTTGGCCGGTGCCATGGCTCACTTGGCTAATCCTCCGCCTGCAGCACTGGCACCCCGGGTTCTAGTCCCGATTGGGGCTCTGGGTACCAGTTCTAGTTGCTCCTCTTCCAGTCCAGCTCTCTGCTGTGGCCCGGGAGTGCAGTGGAGGATGGCCCAGGTGCTTGGGTTCCTGCACCCTCATGGGAGACCAGGAAGAAGCACCTGGCTCCTGGCTTCGGATCAGCACAGCACCAGCCATAGCAGCCACGTGGAGGGTGAATCAACAGAAGGAAGACCTTTCTCTCTGTCTCTCTCACTGTCTAACTCTGCCTGTCAAAAAAAAAAAATAACATAATGTTCATAGATATATACACTGAGATGTTCATGAGAGTTTTCAACAACCAAAACCAACATGGTCTAAATGTGCAACAACAAAAGAACATTTCAATAAATTATATACAGATATAATGCCAGGAATATTATTACTAACAAATATGCTAAAAGAATAGGTGTTAGTATAGGAAAACTACACAATCTTTTAAGCAAATGAATGGGCTGTAAAACAGTATCTATGACATAATCTTATCAACTACAATGTTTATAATTGTGTGTTTTTCTCCATTTTCCAAGTTTTCTGCTCTGAAAGTGTATTTGCTTTTGTGATTAGAAAAGATACCATTTTTAAATGGTCAGATGCAAGAACATACAGAAAGTTGCGTGACAATAGACTACACCACAAACTAAGGTGCGCCACCTCCTTCCTGATGGCAGGCAAGCCATGCAGTACATGAGGCTACAGCTTGCGATCCACAGAAAAATACCTCATAGTGACACTAAGTTTACAAAACTAAACGATAAATGTCACCTAATCACCCCCAAGAAACACCTCCAGACAGCTCAGGGCTGAAAGATGAGAAATCCTGGCTCATCTAAATTGCCGAAGGCAATCACCAACAGGATAGGACCTCTCCTGCAATTCTGCACAGCAGAAGAGACGCACTCCTGTCTTCTTCCCAGGGAAAACTTTTTCTTAAAGAAATGACAATGCAAAGGTGAATGGTGCACATGTCTAACAATGACTTGGCTTATTGAATTAATTGTTACTAGCCATAAAAAGTCTCCCACTTGGACAAAGGGAGAAGCCATCCAGGGAGAATGCAGAACGTGAGTTAACGAGGAAATGGGAAAGGCTACTCTGCACCATGAGAGCCCATCCTGCCCCTCCCGCAAAGGTGAAGAAAGCTCTGTTGAGGAATCATCAGTGAGAGGAAGCAGCCATGGTGAGGCCCAGAGGGAGGTCGGCGAGGCGCCCAGGTGGGGGACACCTGAGTGGGTGCACTGAGCTGAGCCCCCAGCCTCACTGCCTTCTGGGCTGGTGCTTCCTCCTCTGCTCTTTTTCTGCCTTCAAGAAGGGGTCTCAGAGGAGAATTCTGAATCTATGGCAGGTGGGCCCAAGCTGAGGATTAAGATGTAGTGGCATGTTAAAGAAACACCACTTCACACCCATGGCACTGGCTACTAGCAAAAACAAACAAATAGTAAACAGCAAGTGTTGCTAAGGGTGTGGAGAAGCTGAAACCCTCAAGCGCTGGTGGTGGGAATGTAAAATGGTGCAGGCACTGTGGAAAATGGGATGGCAGTATCGTAGGAAGTTCCAAATAGCACTGCCATTTGATCCAGCAATCCCATTTCTGGGTAGATAGCCAAAGATTTAATACCCACAAACAGACGTTACGTATACCCATGTCCCTACTAGCATCATTCACAAAAGCCAAAAGGCAGAGGCTACCCAAATCTACATCAATAGATGTAAAACAGACACACAAAACATGCTCTAGGCATACAATGGGGTAGTTTTCAGCCTGGAAAATGAAGGAAACTCTGACACATACTACAGCAAGGAGGGACTTGTGGTCCTTATGCTAAGTGAGATAAGTCAGTCACAAAAAGATAATGCGACAGCACCTGTGGGGCATGCCTAGAGTCGTCACATTCACAGAGACAGAGCAGAACGGTGGCTGCCAGGGGCTTGGGAACGGGAGAAAAGGAAGTCAACAGGGACGGATATTCAGCGTTAGACGGTGAGCTGAGCTCTAGAGATAGGTACGCGGCAGTGTGAATGTGCTCACCGTTAAACTGTATGCTTCAAAATGGTTAAGACGCTAAACGGAATGTGTGTTTGGCCACAATTTTAAAATCCATTGCTTCATGAAAGAATACTGGGTAAGTGTGGCTGCAACCCCTGATTATCGGCTGGAGTCTGGGGTTGAGAGTCCGCATCGCACAGAGCCCCTGGAGAAGTTGTGCAAATCAGCAGGAGCCCTGGAGAGCTCCCACCAGCCTGAGCCAGGCGGCACAGCCGCCTGATGATCGAGTCAGATGGTCAGGGTTATCCCAGCTGCACAAGCCTGCTCCATTGCCCTGAGCGAGTTCTTCAGCTAGAGCTGAATTGCAAAACAGGGTAATAACAGCTCATTCCACATAGGACTGCTGAGAGGGTTAAGTAAAGATGATGCGTGGTATGCAGAACAATGTGTAATGTGTTACTATTTGTGCAGGGAAAAGAGATCCAGAGATTTTCCTATGTATTTTCATATTTATGCATGAAAAAAATCTCCGGGAGGATTATGCAAGAAATGAGTAACAGTCAGTATTTGTTTCTTTGGGAGACGGTAACTCAGTGGAAAGGGAGAGATTTTTACTAGATATCTCTTATAATGTTTTAATTTGGTACTACAGAGATACAGTACCTATTTTAAAGTGACTATCATGAAAACCAGTATGTCTACAGAGAGTGCAGGATTCAATATATGATGATGATTATCACTATAACCATTATCCTCACACCTAAACTAACCACTCCTAGGTTTATCAAAAAAAAAGTCAAACCCCTGTGAGCCACTCTGGAATCGCCCCAGAATCTTCAACATTCGAGACTCTCCAGGGCTGGTCCAGAGCTCCCAAGACATCATCCAGATGGAAACTTCTAGAATGCTAAAGTGTGATCCCTCTTCTCTGGAAGTTGGAATCTAAGCAAGTCAACAGTGAGGCTAACCGAAAGGAACTCACATTCCAGACTTGCGGACCAGGGAAATGACAGGAATAGGGGAAGCAGGCAGGAAAGACAACAGGGCGTGGGAGAGG
This sequence comes from Oryctolagus cuniculus, assembly GCF_964237555.1. Lineage (NCBI taxonomy): Eukaryota > Metazoa > Chordata > Mammalia > Lagomorpha > Leporidae > Oryctolagus > Oryctolagus cuniculus. The sequence goes on along the minus strand of NC_091439.1, from coordinate 83,700,039 downwards.
AAAGGGCAGGAAAAATTCTTGAAATGTAAGCATGGGTATGACCCCTTTTCCCTTTTGCTCACCCATGGTCCCTTCTCCTGCACTGCTTCTGCTTAAACCTTTGTGCTAGCCAGTGTAGGCAGCAACATCCCAGAGCCCTGCAGACTAAAATTAAATAGCCTCTGCCAAACAAGCCAGCCATCCGGATGCCAAGCCCAGAAGGCAGACGTCCCACAGAGTGAGGTCTGTCCTGCTCTGCCAGCTGCCCAGGCCCTCAAAGGCAGAAAGAGCATCCTCAAACTCAGGCTGTGGTGCACACTGGGTGCACACACTCCAGGTGGGCCAGCTCTGCAAAACCCCACCAGCTCCCAGAAAACACCACCACTTCATTAGAGGTATTTTTCCTGTGTCTTTGATTTCTAGGTCTGGCCAGCATCTGTTGTCTGGTGTCAGTGTCACCACCAGCACGAAAAGACACGAAAGTTACAGGACAGCATCACAGTCACAGCCCAGAGGGCGACACGAGCCAGACAGCTGCTTGCGCCGTGTCCCCATGTCTGACGCAGGCTGCCTCGCTGGGCGGTGAGTTATTTAAGCAAATCTGCATTTTTCTATCTTACCCTGTGCAGAAACAATTGGTTCCGCCTGGGTGCACAGGAATATAAAGAAGAAACACGTTGTGATGTTAGCATCGGGAGCACTCGGATCATCGAGGACTGATCAATAGAGACACTGCCGCGCATGCAAAGTCCTCCCCTCCAAGCCTGCTTGCTGCCTGCGGTGTTTTTCAGTCCATACACTATGCCAACCTATTATTAATTCTCAAAGATTTATTTAATTATAGCAGATCAAGCCCCCTCAAAAAATAATTAATTACAAAAGCTACTTAATATTCAGAGGTGTCACACGAGCAGATAACTGGCATTCACTGTTGGTAGTTTAATTAGACAAGAAGATGCAAAAAGCTGTCACTTGGGGGTGGGTGGCTGCAGGGGAGGGAAGCCCTAGTAAGTACTACCAGTTGGCCATCTGTGGCAAACACAAAAGCACGAATCTTCAGCTGCTCCATTTAGAGAAAGCCCCCCACGTCTACCCTCTCATCCATCAGCAACTCTTTCTGCAGCACTTAGCTAGAAGGCAGAAGATATTCATGAGCTGTGATTTCCTATGTGACGTTCCATGGATGCGGTAGGTTGAGAAAAACAATCAACGACTTGGTGCCTCAGTTTCTCCATCAAAAAAAAAAAAAAATACAACTCATAAATGTCGCCCATCCATCTGCCTCTCCGAGGAACAGCTGCTCAACGTTTTCTTTACAAATGGTCAGGAACGTGCCAAGGAAGGAAACCGGCCCTGTGTTACACACTTTGATATAAACATGCTGGCAAGAAACAGAAGTGCCTCTTAATGTTACTGAACAACCCATTCCTGCCTATGTTAGAGGTGGTGTTTCAAGTTGTGGCTAAGTGCCTTTCCCCCTCCCCAGCTTGATAAAATCATGCTTGGCCATCTGCTCTTGGGATAATTCTCATTTCTCTGGGATCTTCACTAGACAATAAGAAATAATAATACCAACACTTATTACTGCCACTCATTGTAGATTCACATTCAATCCTGACACCACTCACTGAGATAGGTATTATTGTTATCATTTCTACTTTACAGATGAAGAAACTGAAGTTGGAAGAGCATAAGTGACTTAATCAATGCCCTCAAATTAGGTAGCAAAATTGGAATTAAAATTCCAGTCACCTTAACCCCAAGCCCTATAAGATTCTTTTTGCTAATCTGCCACAGTGGAGAAAATATCCAGAAACACTCTCACACACAGAGAATGGTCAGAATTCCTGCAGTCTGGGAATTATTATAAGATATAGGAACAATAGAAATTATGTGATAAAAGCAATGAGGTATTTTGGCTTTCCTCCTGGAAAAGAAAAAAAGACATTAGTAAAACTAGTAAATTCTGAATAAAACCTGAGTTTTTCTTTTCTTTTTTTTTCCTTTTTTTATTTAGTAAATATAAATTTCCAAAGTACATTTATGGATTACAATGGCTCCCCCCCATAATTTCCCTCCCACTTGCACTCCTCCCATCTCCCACTCCCTCTCCCATTCCATTCACATCAAGATTCATTTTCAATTATCTTTATATACAGAGGATTGATTTTGTATATATTAAGTAAAGATTTCATCAGTTTGCACCCACACAGAAACACAAAGTGTAAAATACTGTTTCAGTACTAGTTATAGCATTACTTCACATTGGACAACACACTAAGGACAGATCCCACATGAGAAGTAAGTACACAGTGACTCCTGTTGTTGACTTAACAAATTGACACTCTTGTTTATGGCGTCAGTAATCTCCCTAGGCTCTAGCCATGAGTTGCCAAGGCTATGGAAGCCTTTTGAGTTTGCCGACTTCGATCTTATTCCGACAGGGTCATAGTCAAGGCTCAATAGGCTAATCCTCCACCTTGCGGCACTGGCACCCCGGGTTCTAGTCCTGGTTGGGGCGCTGGATTCTGTCCCGGTTGCCCCTCTTCCAGGCCAGCTCTCTGCTATGGCCCGGCAGTGCAGTGGAGGATGGCCCAAGTCCTTGGGCCCTGCACCCACATGGGAGACCAGGAGAAGCACCTGGCTCCCGGCTTTGGATCAGCGCAATGCACCGGCCGCAGTGCACCGGCCGCGGCGGCCATTGGAGGGTGAACCAATGGCAAAAGAAGACCTTTCTCTCTGTCTCTCTCTCTCACTGTCCACTCTGCCTGTCAAAAAAAAATTAAAAAAAAAAAACAAAAAACTCTGAGTTTTTCTAATCATTTCTAAGGAACTCTCACTACCTGAATTGAAAATTGTAAATACTACTGCCATTACTACCGTTTAAACTTGATAACTATCTATTAAGCATTGCTTAAAATATCTATTTCATGTAACATTTAACCCATAAGCTTTGTCTTAAGACTCTTGTTGGGGGAAAAACAACCTTAATTTTGTATACCCAAGATTTTCTTCACTTAAATAGCATAGACAACTAAGAGTTGATTAAGTGAAAAAAAGTTAACCAGTACATTGAAAGGATTCTTATATTTGAAAAACAATAATAATATTGAACTACTTTAATTGATGAAGTATAGGATCTCTAATTTCCTTCTTCAAATGAATTCATTTTATATGATATAAATTTACTTAATAAATTATTCAATCAATCTGATGTAAAATTAGATTTTGCTAACAATTCATTGTATGCAATTAATTTCTGGTGCAAACATATTTGTAACAACAAAACTACATAATCCTTCAAATGAATAGAAGGACAAAGCCAACAAAATACATTCACACAAAACTAAAAATACATTAAAAATTTATAATTTAATTAAAGTATTGCTGGTACATTTGTAAGGTTTCTTTTCCTTTACTGTATTTTTAGCTTGTGCACAGAATTTTGTTATAAGGAATTTTATATGATTTCTAGTTTTACTGTTTTTTTGAATCAACTTTTAAGTTTTGTTTTGGCACCAGATTTAAATCAAATCTAAATGAACTATAAAACAAAAGCCAAGAGGAACTACATAATGTCACAGAATACTGCAATCAAATCAAATATTAATTTTTTTTCCTGACACACAAAGCCTACCAAAAGGTTGTACCAACAACAACCAAACAAACAAAAAAAAAATGTAAGTGACCTCAGATTACCATGTTTATATAATGTACCTGAAAAAAACAGGGCCATCCACAGATCCTCTGCCTCAGTCTAAACATCAAATCAAGTCCATACATACTATGGAAAACTGTATAACCATGGCATGGGGCCCATCTTGAGCCCTTGTCTATAAATAGACTAATTTTTTTTCCACCTTCTTTTTCATTCATTCATCTGAAATGCATTTCTTAGCATTTAATGGTCTTCCTTCCATGTAGCTTTAAGGCCCCAGTATAGAAGCCCACCCCAGGGCCAGCGCTGTGGCATAGCAGTAAAGCCGCCGCCTGCAGGGCCACCGGCATCCCATGTGGGCACCAGTTCAAGTCTCAGTTGCTCCACTTCTGATCCAGCTCTCTGCTATGGCCTGGGAAAGCAGTGGAAGATGGCCAAAGTCCTTGGGCCCCTGCGCCCGCGTAGGAGACCCGGAAGAAGCTCCTGGCTCCTGGCTCCTGGCTTCAGATCGACGCAGTTCCGGCCGTTGCAGCCAATTGGGGAGTGAACCATCGAATGGAAGACCTCTCTCTCTCTCTCTCTCTCTCTCTCTCTCTCTGCCTCTCCTCTCTCTGTGTGTAACTCTGTGTTAAATCTTAAAAATAAAAATACCCCCCCCACACACATACTTCATTTTCTCTTCATCTTTTCTGCTAACGACTTTGGCCTTCACCATGCCAGCTTGCTCTGGGGTCTTTTCCTTCCCAGAACCTTGCAGTAGCCCTCACTGCACCATGTAATGATCAGAGCAGCTCAGCCTCATTTTTCCAGTATTTACCCATATCTGCTCACTGTCCAATGTCCCCATTTGTCAAGTCAGGCAGAAGCTCTGGCTCCTCTCCAAGTGGCATGCAAAAGTAGCCTGGGTGACATTTGATGTTAGGGGGATATACACCACCAGCATCACCCCAGTCTCTGGTGGCGTGACTGTGGTCATGACTTGCGTGGGTCTTCCTCAGTCTGGGTGGCATGTCGGCACCCAAGACAAAAGATCTACATTCTATAATCAACAACCTGGCTAAAGGTATCCATCCTGCTTGCTTTCAGTGACTGGTTACAGATCCGGCCCCCAGAAATCTGATTCCGTTTCAAGTAAAATTTCGTTCCCTGTTAGCCTCAAGTGCTGCAGGAATCTCACTTCTATTTGGAGGAAGGCCCCAAGTAGAAAGTCACCCCAAGTATCGAATGTTCCTCGTATCCACTATGAGCCATGGCTCAAGCCCACTTTCTGTAGCCAAGCATAGCCACATGTCATCCTTCATAGACCCCAACTCAGAGACTGCACAAGGCAGGACTAGCCCAGCCTATCTATGTTTGATGAATTACAAACAACCAGTTCGCATAATTTGACTGAGATCCTTGACTCTGTGGCTTAACCATATTTGTACCAGGTGTTCTCCATCCTAGAGCACAGATAAGGGAGAGCATCAGGGAAGGAAGTGACTGTCGGTTCCCGGATGTGAAATTCACCATGCATGTACATGTACACGTCTCTGGGTTGTGGGCCTCTGCTTTTCATCCTCAAAGGAATCCCTAACTCCAAAGAAATTCAGCACTACCATATATGTCACTACGTGGTTTACGGCACCAAAGAGCATCTCATTAGACAGGGAAGTTCTTCAGATGCTGTTATGGGCCAAACTGTGTTTCCCCAAAAACTCGTTTGTTGAAGTCCTCACCTCCAGATGCCATACTGTGACCTCATAAGGTAGATGTTAAGTTAAAATGGGGCCATGAGGGTGGGTGCTAATCCAATAGGAATGATAACCTTTGAGAAAGATAAAAGTTGGGCCCCGACACACTGAGGGAAGGCTATGGGAAGACACAAGACAAGGTGCCCCCAGAAGGAATCGAATACCCCAACATGTTGATCTTGGACTTTTAGCCTCTAAACTGTGAGAAGATGACGTTGTTTGAGCCACCTGGTCTCTCTACAGCACTTTGTCACAGCAGCCCACACCAGCAAGTTCACACGGGAACTTAGGGCTGGATTCCTTTCAGAATGCACAAGCTTCCTGTAAGCAGCAATGATCCAGCACTCACACTTGTTTTCAAGTGCAAGGTCACAATTATTGCAGTTAATATGTTCTCCCGCTTAGACAGTGCATTCCTAGAAAGAATGAACAATATAAAAATTACTTTTGCTCAGCCCTCTAAAGCATCAACAAAGGCACAGAATCATAAATTGTAAATCCGCTTCTAGTACCTTACATGCCTTTCTTTATCTCTCTTTTTGTGTGTCTCTTCTGAGCTCTGCTAAAAAACACCCTGTGTTTAATTTGTTATCTTTTTAAACAAAGCAAAATGTGGTTATTATTATTAACTTTTAATATTGAAAGTACTTCAAGTTGTTAATGGAAAAAGGAATTTTTTTAAAGACAGAGTTAAAGAGAGAGATTGAGACAGAGAGAGAGGTCTTCCATCCCATGGTTCACTCCCCAGATGGCCGCAACGGCCGGAGCTGCATCGATCCGTAGCCAGGAGCCAGGAGCTTCTTCCAGGTCTCCCATGTGGGTGCAGGGGCCCAAGGACTTTGGCCATCTTCTACTGCTTTCCCAGGCCACAGCAGAGAGCTGGAATGGAAGAGGAGCAGCAGCCAGGACTAGAACCGGCACCCATGATGGGATGCTGACACTTCAGTCCAGCTTTAACCTCCCGTGCCACAGCGCCAGCCCCAGAAAAAGGAATTATAAGGTAAGTTTATTTTGAAACAAAATATTTGAATTCCATGCATAGTTTTTTTTGTTTGTTTGTTTTTTGTTTTGTTTTGTTTTGTTTTTTTGACAGGCAGAGTGGACAGTGAGAGAGAGAGAGAGACAGAGAGCAAGGTCTTCCTTTGCCATTGGTTCACCCTCCCATGGCCGCCGCGGCCGGCGCGCTATGGCCGGCACACCGCGCTGATCCTAAGCCAGGAGCCAGGTACTTATCCTGGTCTCCCATGGGGTGCAGGGCCCAAGTACTTGGGCCATCCTCCACTGCACTCCCTGGCCACAGCAGAGAGCTGGCCTGGAAGAAGGGCAACCGGGACAGAATCCGGCGCCCCAACCAGGACTAGAACCTGGTGTGCCGGCGCCGCAAGGCGGAGGATTAGCCTAGCGAGACGTGGCACCGGCCGTTTTTCATAGTATGATCTCCATGAACTCTTTGAAGACACCCTCCTATGCATGGATTTCAAAAATTTTTGTACTGGGGCTGGCATTGTGGCATAGTAGGCTAAGCCTAAACCGGTTCATGTCCTGGCTGCTCTTCCTCCAATCCAGCTCTCTGTGTATGGCCTGGGAAGATTGTGGAAGATGACCCAAGTCCTTGAGCCTCTGCACCTATATGGGTGACCTAGAAAAAGCTCCTAGCTCGTGTCTTTGCATCAGCTCATCTCCAGCCACTGAGACCATTTGGGGAATGAACCAGCAGGTAGAAGATCTCTTTCTGACACTCTCTCTCTCTCTCTCTATCTCTCTATCTCTCTATCTCTCTGTCTCTATGTGTGTGTGCGTGTGTGTATGTGTGTGTGTGTGTGTAACTCTGCCCTTCAAATAAATAAAATAAATTTAAAAAAAATATTGCTTTAAATTTCATAAAGATTTTAGTGGGGTCAACACTGTGGCATAGGCTAAGCCTCCGCCTGCAGTGTCAGCATCCCACATGGGCACTGGTTCTAGGCCCGGCTGTTCCTCTTCCAATCAAGTTCTCTGCTATGGCCTGGGAAAGCAGTGGAAGATGGCCCAAGTCCTTGGGCCCCTACACCCATGTGGTAGACTCAGAAGAAGCTCCTGGATCCTGGCTTTAGATCAACTCAGCTCCAGCCATTGCAGCTATTTGGGAAGTAAATCAGCAGATGGAAGACCTTTCTTTGTCTCTCCCTCTCTGTCTGTAACTCTGTGTCTCAAAGAAATTTTAAAAATAATTTACATCAAAATCAACTTACGCTTTAACTCCATTTTCCATGCAATTTCTGAACTCCCCTCTAATAGAGAGAAGAGAAAAACAGAACTCACTTAAGACCCAAAAGCAATAAATGTGAATAACTTTTGTTGTGATATTTTTATTTCTGTTGGATTTCAATTTAATATTTTCTATAACACTGTGAAGTCACATTATCTCATCAAAACAAGGTCAGTATAGATTAATTTATAATAATTAATGAAACAAAAAGCTGTCAGATTTTGAAAAAAAATCATTCATAAATGCTCTTCAATAAAGAATGTGAGCAATAACAATATTTATACCTAAAATGCTAAGTGGGCAGATGTTACATTAAATGTTATTATCACAAAAAATAGTAACATAAATAACGAGGACAGGAGGGAAACTTCCAAGGTGACAGGTGTGTTTCAGGAATAGACTGCAGTGATGGTTGCACAGAGTATAATTCTTTCAAAGTCATCATGTTGTGTACACTATGTACAGCTTTGTGTATGCCAATCATACTTCAATGAACTGGTTTTCTTAATTTAAAAGGATGTGAACAATAACTAGAGAGATTATAATTTACCAAACAAAAGAGTTACACAAGAAGATCACATCTGAATTGAGATACATTATTATATAAAATCCTTATTGATCACATTAGGTCTTACAAGTAATTATTACTTCATTAACTAGGCTCACATATGCATAAAACTTTACTGATTGCTATGGCTGGAATATGACTTGAGGGGGACCTCCAGTGGGGGTAGAACCTCCAGAGGTAGAGTCTAGAACCAGGTAATTTGGTCACGAGGGACTCGACGCTGGTTTAAAGGACTAACAGTTCCTGTACAATCAGGTCAATGTAAACCGAGGCCACGTCGTGATCTTGGTCCCTTCTGCGCAAGGCCAGTTTCCTTTCTGTCTCTCAGCCCTGTGTGACACACCCAGGGAGCCCTCACCGGGACACCAGCATCGTGCTGTTGGAACTCCCCCAGCCAGGAGATCATGTGCCAAATAAACCTCTTTACTTAATAAAGTACTTAGCCTCAGGTACTTTGTTGTAGCAACGTAAGATGGCCTAACTCATTGATCCAGAGAGGCACTGAAGCGTTGGAAGGCAACATCAAGCAGCACTGTGATCGGACTAACTAAGCACACACGCAAGCCCACATACCACACAGGACATAACCAGGCAGTACCTGAGAAACAGGGAAAGAAAAGTACCAAAGGAAATTAAGAGCGATTATCCAATGTGATTAAAAGGGAATTAAATCAAGAAAAACAGAAATAACTTGAAGGAAAGAAAATGAACAGCCAATAAAATGTTCCAAACACTTAGAATGATCAGAATACACGGGTACATCCAAAAGTTCATGGAAAATGAAATTGGGAGCTGGTGTCATGGGGCAGTAGGTTAAGCCACCACCTGTGATGTCAACAACCCATTTGAGTACCAGTTCAAGTCCCAGATGCCTCAATTCCAATCCAGCTCCCTACTATCACGCCTGGGAAAGCAGAGGAAAATGCCTTGAGTATTTGGACCCCATCACTCACATGGGAGTCCTGGATGGACATCCAAGCTCTTGGCTTCAGTCTGGCACAGCCCTGGCTATCGCAGCCATTTCAGGAGTAGACCAGCAGATGGAAGATCTCTTTCCCTGCTCTCTGTAACTCTGCCTTCCCAATAAAATATAAGAAGAAAAAAAAGGAATTAAAAGAAAGTTTATTTGGGGGCCCAGCATTGTGGAGTAACAGGTAAAGCTGCCACCTGAGATGTCAGCATCCCGTATGGGCGCTGCTCCACTTCCCATCCAGCTCCCTGCTGATGTGCCTGGGGAAAGCAGCACAAGAAGACTCAAGTGCTTAGGCCGCCTTCCACCAATACAGGAGAGCTGGATTAAGCTCCTGGCTCCTGGTTTCTGCCTGTCTCAGCCCCTGCTGATGCAGCCAGTTGGAGAGTGAATCAGCAGATGGAGGTCCCCTCTGTCTCCCTGTCTCTCCCTCTCTTTGTAACTCTAACCTTGAAATAGATAAATAAATCTTTAAAAAAAAGGATTTCAAAAAATTGGTAAACATGCATATTTTGAAAAAAATACATAAATTTCAAAAATTTTACACTAAAATAAGCTTACTTTTTAATTATATATCCCATGAACTTTTTGAAGCACCTTCATATTATAAATATTTGCCTAAAGAAAATTTCATGAGTTACAACTTAAAAATAGAAAACATATGGAATTATCACTAATTATATTTTCTAAAATAATTATTACTTTCCAGTAATTTCTGAATTAGTCCCTGTATACCTCTGCTTCTAGGACCTTGGTGTAGCACTGTAGTTTGAAACTAGGTAAGTATGACCTGTTTGGTCATAGCTGGTGGGAGATTAGAAGTGTCCAAATCTTTCTAGAAGTCAATTTATAAGCATATACTTGAAAGTTATATAAAAGTACATTTTTATTGACTAAGTTTTATTTTTCACTTTCATCTACTTGAAAGGCAAAGGGACAGAGAGAGAGATCTTTCACCTGCTGGTTCCCTCTCCAGGGTTGGGCCAGGCTGAGCCAGGAGACCAGAGCTCCATCCAGGTCTCCCATGCAGGCGGCAGGAGCTCAGGTCCTGGAGCTGTCACCTGCTTCACCTGCTGCAGCACCTCATGCATTCTCAATAGGAGGGATCAGAAGCAAAGTCGCTCACACTTAAACCGGCACTCCAGGATGTGACGCAGGCGTGGCAAGAGGCAACTTAACCCCCTGTGCCGCAGCACCCACCCTGTGACCAAAATGGCATTAAAATGTGTATTTTAAACTGCCCCATATATATCTATACACTAAACACACTGTTGGTAAGGAAACCAACTGTACTATATTTTAAGGGCTCTTGGCCCTACCTATCAAAATTTTACACACACATACTTTTTTCACTGCAGAAATTTACTTTGGATATTTTAATCATAAATTTAGCAAACAATACACACAAATATAAATACAGGAATGCATATTGCACCACTCTGCTTAGCAAAAATATCTAGAAATAATCAAATGAGTATCTAAAAACATACAGTATTACCAATATGCTGCAGTATATTTAGATAGCACACTGCTGAATACAATAAAGAGTAGCATATCTACACAGAGTGATATTTAAAAAGACTGAAAACTTTATGTTAATTAGCAAAACAAGATTTAGAATATCACAGTATTATCCAGGAGGGGAACGGCTTAAGGAATATTCCATATTTTTGTGTATATGTAAAACTTTCTAAAAGTAAATACCAAAAAAGGAAATGTCAAAAGTAGCTAACTCTGGAAGTAGTCTTGTACGGGAAGGCCTTCTATGTGATTTCAGATTTCACCAAAATCACATTTCGTAAATGAAAACCTATATATAATTTACCTTTTAACTTTCTAAAAATAAAGATAAGGAGCCATTCTTTTGTGGCGATCAGTGATTTCTAAAAGCCTCACAGGTGGCCTTTTCTAGACCTCCCTAGCTGAGCTGCCATTGGCCTACAACTTCATCCATAATTATGACCTTACCTAGGCGGAGTCTTCTTACAGAACTGAGTCTTATGAAATTGAACATTCTTACTATACAAATATTCCATTATATCTATACAGGCTATACTGTACTTAAAACTTTGGGAAATTCAGGGGAAGGGCATGAGGAGCTTTAGATAATTCATTCTCATTAAATGTAAAATTCAAGAAAATTCCTTTTGCATAAAATCATAGTAACAAAATCCACATTACATCTATAATAAAACAAACACTTATGAGTAAATAAAACTGTTACTATTTGAATGTTTTACAGTAAAAATATTCACATATTGCCTATGTAATTTTTTTTTTTTTTTTTGACAGGCAGAGTGGATAGTGAGAGAGACAGAGAGAAAGGTCTTCCTTTTGCCATTGGTTCACCCTCCAATGGCCACCGCGGCCAGCGCACTGCACTGATCTGAAGCCAGGAGCCAGGGGCTTCTCCGGGTCTCGCATGTGGGTGCAGGGCCCAAGGACTTGGGCCATCCTCCACTGCACTCCCTGGCCACAGCAGAGAGCTGGCATGGAAAAGGGGCAACCGGGACAGAATCCGGCGCCCCGACTGGGACTAGAACCTGGGGTACCGGCGCCGCAAGGCGGAGGATTGGCCTATTGAGCCACGGCGCCGGCTCCTATGTAATTTTTTTAAAAATGCATTAATATGAGTGAAATGGACACCTTTTCATTTTTTCTCTTGACAAGCAGAGTTAGACAGTGAGAGAGAGAGAGACAGAGAGAAAGGTCTTCCTTCCGTTGGTTCACCCCCCAAGTGGCCACTACGGCCAGCGTGCTGCGGCCTGCACACTGCACCGATCCAAAGCCAGGAGCCAGGTGCTTCTCCTGGTCTCCCATGCGGGTGCAGGGCCCAAGCACTTGGGCCATCCTCCACTGCACTCCTGGGCCACAGCAGAGAGCTGGCCTGGAAGAGGAGCAACTGGGACAGAATCCGGCGACCCAACCAGGACTAGAACCCGAGGTGCCGGCGCCACAGGCAGAGGATTAGTCTAGTGAGCCACGGCGCTGGCTGACATCTTTTCATTTTATTATTATTTATAGCCCTTGCCTATATTCCTGCTGAAATATGGTCTTTTTACTTTTTACCTGTGAACTCTATTTAAAGAAGCATTAAGCCTGTGACTATAATTTAAATTAAAAATGTTATCTCAAAAATAAAGAAAAAGGTAAAGAAAAAGAGAGAGAGAGAGAGAAACAAAAGGAAGGAAGGGTGAAATAAGAAGGGAGGGAGGAAGGCAGGATGGAAAGAAGGAGGGATCATTATATTCTTAGACTTGTATCTATGAACTACATTAAATCTGTTGTCTTTGCGTTAATATCATATTAACATGAGAATTGATGAGAATTTCATTGTTGTAATGACCACAAATTTGCTGGACCCTGAGAATCTAATGAATTAACAAATTCCTTGAAAAAGGAAATTATAAATTAAATATATAATATTCAAGAAAAATGCATTAAATAAGTGTAAATGATTTTTGAAGAGATGAGATCATTTTCTGGTTGCTTATTTTTTGTTACAACCAGAAAACAGTGGGATATTGAATTATAGGAGGCTTTGACTATCTCAATGTCAACTTTGCATTTCATACATGGGCGTGGTTTTTATATCCTACTATAAAATGCACACTTAATGGCAATTTGGAGACAGAGTCGTATATTTACTCGTCTTGAAAATTTTCAAGTACTTCTACTATCATATTGTTGTTTAATAGAATTGTTTCCTGCAGAAAACCACTTCTTGGGCCAGCACTGTGGCATAGCAGGTAAAGCCACCACCTGCAGTGCTGGCATCCCATATGGACACTGGTTCAAGTCCCAGCTGCTTCACTTACTATCCAGCTCTCTGCCATGGCCTGGGAAAGCAGTGAAGGACAGCCGAAGTCCTTGGGCCCCTGTACCCACGTGGGAGACCCAGAAAAGCTCCTGGCTCTAGATCAGCCCAGCTCCAGTCATTGCGGCCATCTGTGGAGTGAACCAGCAGATGGAAGACCTCTCTCTCTCTCTCCCTCTCCCTCTCCCTTCCTCTGCCTCTGCCTCTCTGTAACTCTGCTTTTCAAATAAAATGTATAAATCTGAAAGAAAGAAAAAGGAAAGAAAAAGGAAAGAAAAAGGAAAGAAAAAGGAAAGAAAAAGGAAAGAAAAAGGAAAGAAAAAGGAAAGAAAAAGGAAAGAAAAAGGAAAGGAAAGGAAAGGAAAGGAAAGGAAAGGAAAGGAAAGGAAAGGAAAGGAAAGGAAAGGAAAGGAAAGGAAAGGAAAGGAAAGGAAAGGAAAGGAAAGGAAAGGAAAGGAAAGGAAAGGAAAGGAAAGGAAAGGAAAGGAAAGGAAAGGAAAGGAAAGGAAAGGAAAGGAAAGGAAAGGAAAGGAAAGGAAAGGAAAGGAAAGGAAAGGAAAGGAAAGGAAAGGAAAGGAAAGGAAAGGAAAGGAAAGGAAAGGAAAGGAAAGGAAAGGAAAGGAAAGGAAAGGAAAGGAAGATAACCACTTCTTGTGGCTCTATAAGAACCCTATGCACTCTGTAACATCTTTGGCTGTGGTTGTCCAGTTTTCCTAATAATTTTGTTAATGTGCTGGGAAAGATTGACATTTTGAGTGTGTGGCATATACAATAGGAAATTCTGCATGGGTGGGATTTATGTAGCAGTTTATCAACCTTTGAAGATAATGATACTTGATATCCTTGTGTGGAAGAGTTGCCTCCAAATTTGAAGCCGGAAAGTTGGAACAACTTTAAAAAGAATGACAATTCACAGCTTTTTAGATTTCTGAAACCTACATTAAGAATTGTATACAGGGGCCAGCCTGTGGTGCAGTGGGTTAACACCCTGGCCTGAAGCGCCAGCATCTCAAATGGGCTCCAGTTCTAGTCCCAGCTGCTCCTCTTCCAATCCAGCTCTCTGCTGTGGCCTGGGAAAGCAGTAGAAGATGGCTCAAGTCCATGGGCCCCTGCACCCACGTGGGAGACCCGGAGGAAGCTCCTGGCTCCTGCCTTCAGATCAGCGCAGCTCTGGCCGTCGCAGCCATCCGGGGAGTGAACCAGCAGATGGAAGACCTCTCTCTCTGTCTCTAACTCTCTTTGTAACTCTGTCTTTCAAATAAATAAAATAAATCTTAAAAAATTTAAAAAAAGAATTGTATACAAATTCAAATGTCTGTGTACTGATTTTCAACACCAATAAAGTCCCAATTTTAAATATAATAACATAGGAATCTGGTCAAACAAAAGGAAAGTAATTCTGTTTGGACCTTTCTAAAATGTATAAGCTCATTTAATCAGTATTTTGCTTGTTTTGAGCAAGAAACAAAGAAAGGGGGAGGGGGAGACATGGGGAAGGGAAGAGAGGGAAGGAGAGGAGGCAGAGGAAGGAAAAGGCCACAGCCCGGTCCAAACACTCGCCTGGTGAGATGGCTCAGATCCACATTCTTGGGGAGTCTATGCCCCTTAGTAGGATGCCCTTCCAAGTTCACAGCTGACACATTTCTCCTCCTACCTTTGAAACTGGGAATAGGAGCATCAAACTGTGTCCCAATGAAATACCTCAGAGCAAACTACATTCTTTCCTGCCAGCACTATGTAACAGCAGCCCTATTACCTCCTGATGACGGGGTGCCATCACTATGGTAACACCTTTCCTTGCATGCTAGCCACAAAAAGCAGGGCAATGAATTGCAGAAGATATCCCAATGTTTTCTGCAGCTCCTGTAATCAAAGTAGGGCTGAACTTACTGCCTTACTCGGAATCGGCAGAATATCAGTCATAACATTGGAAGTCAGGAAAGTCCAGAAAGAAAGCCAAATACAAAAATGCCTAATTTAAGAGGAAAGTATTGTAAAAGGATGGGGAAACACCAGGGTTGCAGCTGACTGCTGAGCAAAAATAAATGTCGTATACAGCTGATCTGATACTCAGCTACAACTACAAAAAATACCAGTGTTCATGGCTGCATCCATTCTGATTGGTCAGCTCCCAAGGCACACTGGTTGTTAAATACTTGGAACGCCACCCTGGTATCTCTCTTCGATAATGAGAGGCATTCCTAATGAGAGGAATTCCTAATTCTACAGTATAAAAATGAAAATCTACAACGCATGGGAAACATAGTTGACTATGTACATAATACAAAGACTTTCTACACATGGTCTCAAGAACAGACACTATTTTCAAAAGAAATGAAATTTTCATTATGTAACTAAAACATTAAACTCCTTAGGAAATAAAGCATGAATTATAAAAAAAAAAAAAAAATCAGGGCCAGCACTGTGAGGTAGCAGGTGAAGCCACTGCCTGTGACTCCAGCATCCCATATGGGTGCTGGTTCAAGTCCTGGCTGCTCCACTTCCAACCCAGCTCCCTGCTAATGGCCTGGGGAAAGCAGCAGAAGATGGCCCATGTGCCTGGGCCCCTGCATCCACATGGGAGACCAGGATGAAGCTCCTGGCTTCTGACTCCTGGCTGTAGATGGAAGATGTGTGTGTGTGTGTGTGTGTGTCCCTCTCTCTCTGTAACTCTTTCAAAATAAATAAATAAATCTTATTTTTAAAAAGCCACTAAGAATTTAAGAAAAACATTTCCAACATATTTAAGAGATCAGTAATTTTTGGCTTAAATATATAAAGAGCTACTACAAATCAATTTTTAAAGAAGTCTAGCAATTCAATATAAAAATGGGTTAAAAATAAATAGATAATAACATGAACAAATGACCATGCTCTCTAGTAGTCACAGTAAAGCAATTAAGACAACTAAATTCCATTACCATTTTTGATATCAGATGAGCAAAGCTTTTTAACATATAGTCAGATCCACTATTGGTGAGAGTGCAGGGAATTGGGAACTCTCCTTCACAGTTGATGGGACATGAAAATCATCCTACTCTTTCTGGAAGGCAACTTACAAGTATGTGCTTTTTTAAAAATATTTATATATTTATTGAAAGGTGGAGTTACAGAAAGGGAGAGGCAGAGGCAGAGGCAGACAGAGATCTTCTATCTGCTGGTTTACTCCCTAGCGGCTGCAACGGCCAGGGTTGGGACAGGCCAAAGCCAGGAGACAGGAGTTTCATCCGGGTCTCCCACGTGAGTGAGGGGCCCAAGTACTTGGGCCATCTTCCACTGCTTTCCTAGGCACATTAGCAGGGCTCAGAAGTGGAGCAGCTGGGACCTGAACCAGCACACACACAGGATGCTGGCACAGCAGGAAGCAGCTTAACCCACCACATCAGAGTGCCAGCCCCGTAATTATGTACTTTTACAAATCCTGTAAAAAGTTAATTCTTTTAGAGCAAAAAGGAAGAAGACCCACTTCTAGGTATTTCCAGTACTACTTACTGTAGGACATGTGTACTGGATTACACTCAGCCCTTTGCATGCAAATATTTTGCACCTGATGATTAACCAACTACAGATCAAAAATATTGGGAAAAAATTGCACTTGTGCTGACTGTGTATAAAGTTGATTTTCTTTTCATTATTAACCAAACAATACAGTATAACAACTATTTACATAATATTTATATTGGAATTTTATAGGAATATTATAGGAATTTTAAGTTATCAGAGAAATTTTAAAGTATACGGAAGTATTGTATAGATTACATAAAACTGTATGCTGTATGCATATAAAGAAGTTGAACTGTCCATAGATTTTTGTATCCAGGGGTCCTGAAACCAATTCCCCACAGATATCCAGATGCAACTGTATTTATACCAGCATTGATATTTAAAGCAAAAAATAAAAACTACAACCATCCAATATTCCAATAAGGGGAAGAGATGAGACAAATCTATATTTGTGAATGTAAACATATTACAATGTCTATTTTTGTACAGTTGACATGTATTAATTGAGCAATTTTGTATTTTTTTTTAATTTTGGGATGAAAATTAAAGTTTTCATTGAGCCTATTTCCTAGTGGCAAAACTTCTTTCCACATAGAGACACACAGAGTAGGGAAACCTAGCTAATGGAAGTTTCTGCTTTAGCAAGATGCTTATGAGTTACAGTTTTACTATAAAGCAAAATATAATCAATAAGTCATTAAAATATGTCAAGCAAAACCAAATCCAGAAACTACAGGCACAGTGAGCCTTCACAGCCCAGAGGTTTGGCAATGAGATGTGGAGACCTCTGCTTGCAGTGGGATTCCCTGTGTCCACCCCTAGCAGGTAATTTGCAGAAAAAGGCAGAGCAACATCTGTGCAGTGACACAAACTGCACTTTCCGAGTGGACCCTCCCTGGCTAGAAATGTCTAAGCTCTTCAGCAGTAAGACGGCATCCCTGCAAGATTTGCAAGGTAGATTCTTTCTTCTTCCCCTGACCGCATTTGCAAAGGGATTTGTGAGTTTCCCAGAAGTATTTTTGCACTGGTTTAAGTCTAGGCTGCTCCTCTTCCAATCCAGATCCCTGTTAATGCACCTGGGAAAGCAGTGGAGGATGGCCCAAGTCCCTGGGCTCCTGCACCCATGTGGGAGACCCAGAAGAAGCTCCTGGCTCCTGGCTTCGGATTGGCCCAGCTCTGGCCGTTGCAGCCATTTGGGGAGTGAACCGGTGGATGGAAGATCTTTCTCTCCCTCTCTCTGTAACTCTGGCTCTGAAATAAAAATAAAAGCAAGAGTTCCTCTGTATCCTTCTGCTGCCAGCTGTCATTTCTCACTGAGGTCCATGAGTGCTGCTGCTCTCATCTGCCGAGTTCCAGCCGCTGCCTGAGGGCGATTCTGTATTTCCTAAGGAGAGGTCTTGAACAGTTCACAGCCTCAGGCCGCTCTAATCACCTGTTTCCAATGCATGTTCTGACGGGTTGAGGCTGCCATCAATCTGACCTCTACATACAAAGACACATCTTCGATATAGAAATGCATCATGCATCTATAGCACTAAAGCAGTGCCTGTACTTAATGGTAAGAATTTTTAGAAAATAAATCAATGTGTATGTGTGTGTACGCGTGTGCACGCATGTCTGTCTCACAAATTGTGAGTATAAAGACAATACAGTTCTCTCTGGCACCTCTAACTCCTATAGATTATCATGAGACCAATAAGTGTATTTTTCATCAGTCTAAATCCATAAATACTTCTGGGAAAACCACCAAAAGGGCAAGCAAGGGCTGATGGGAAGGCATTGACATCACCCTGCATGTGTGCAGTAAAGAAACAAAACATCTGAAGTATGGTCAGCACTGGATAAATCAAGGATCCGTTCGCTCTGAACTCGCAGAGCCTCTTTGATCTGAGGACAGGGTCCCTTTAAGACCCTGCTCACTGGTTTAACTCTGGAGGGTGTCCTTCTGAAAAGGCTGGTGTTTGCACCCCACTTCCTGTCAGCACAACCCACCCCCCAAAAGAAATGCTGACTGTTTGCCTCTCCTCTGACTTTGGCTTAACTTCTGCCCCGCCATCTGCTCAGCTTCCACAGCTTCCAACCAAGGTTTCTGGACTACAAGCCTGCCGCGTATTGGTGTGTTGGCCACAGCATCAAACTTCATTCCTTGATCTCTGGCAAAAGATCCCAACTTCAATTCTGCTCCTTGCCTCGGTTTCTCTTTGGAGGAACCAGTATTCCCAGCCCTGCATGGTAACTGAGCCTCATGCCACCACCCCCAGAGCTATAAATGGATCAGTCAGCCAGGTCTGGATCCCCAAAGCATAGCTAGACCTAATCTCTGGGCAAACCACTGTTGGGCCTTCTACCTACTTTTAAATCTGTTGTGTAAGGTCTTCAAAGAAGGAGGTACCTTTCTCTGAAGGGAGGAGAGAACCTCCACTTTGACTATGACCTTGTCTAAACAAGATAAGAGCCGGAGAACTCAAGGGGCTTCCATAGCCTTGGAAACTCATGACTGGTGCATAGGAAGATTACTGATGCCATAAACAGGAGTGTCAATTTGTAAAGTCAACAACAGGAGTCACTGTGCACTTACTCCTCATGTAGGATCTCTGTCCTTAATGTGCTGTACATTGAGGCTTAATGCTATAATGAGTACTCAAACAGTATATTTCACTTTGTGTTTCTATGAGGGTGCAAACTGTTGAAATCTTTACTTAATGCATACTAAACTGATCTTCTGGTAAAAAAAAAAAAGAAGAAGAAATTAGCAATTCCCAACTTGACTCTTGCTGGGTTTAAACATGAGAATAGGTCTGATCTGATTTCATCATCATTTAAAAAATCATCTATTATTTTTCACTTTATGTTTCTGTGTGGGAGCAAACTGTTGAAATCTTTACTTAATATATGCTAAACTGATCTTCTGTATACAAAGATAATTGAAAATGAATCCTCATGTGAATGGAAGGGGAGAGGGAATGGGAAAGGGGAGGGTTGCGGGTGGGAGGGACGTTATGGGGGGGAAGCCTTTGTAATCCATAAGTCGTACTTTGGAAATTTATATTCATTAAATAAAAGTTAAAAAAAAATCTGTTGTGTAGTACTCACAAGATGGCGGGTACTCAATTCATGTTGCTGTCTGTGCGAAATTTTTAAAGTTCAGAATGCTGATTCTCAACTAAAATCAGAAATCTACTTGGAGAAAGCAAGTCAACACCGCCCTGAAATAGTGATGCAATCAGCAGAAATTGCGACTACATCAATCAGAAGGGTTCACACAAGTAGTCAGTGAACCAAGTAAAGTGACCTTCGCACTCCCTCCCGCACCTGCCCCACTCCATATTCTTGTTAGCGGCTGTTGATTGATGCCTTCCAGGAAAGATGATCCATCACTGCTCACACGAGCAAAGCTTCTGCCACAACTTGCAGGTTATGCCAGCATTTGTAAAACGGAGACAAAATATAAAGTCTAAAAAATATGCCAACTCATGGGGAAAAGAAGGAAAAGCTCAAAATAGCACAGCATTGCCAGGCACCAATGAAATTAACATGGATAGGAGATGGATGGATTTACTTTAACAAACGTAGTTTTTTAGATGCCTGGATTCCAAACACATTATAAGGCCTGTAGTAGGGCTTCTAGTTCCATCCCGTAAACAATTCACTACCAGAAGAGCCACTGGGAAAAGCCAGGGCCTATGGCAAGGATCATTAACCCTGTAAACTGAGCTCTTAGGCACACCTGGCACAACTCTAGCTGCTTTATGTAAGTTATCCCGCTCCTCCATTACCCACTAAAGGTGAAAATCTGTTTTTCGTCAGGGAAGCCTTTCTCTTAGTCACAGAACCAATAAATGAGAAAGCCAAATTCAAACCAAGGAGAGTATGACCCCAAAGCCATATCCTTACTCTCTACATGCAGTTCTTCTCCCCGCCTCCCAAAGCTTCACAAAGGAAGAATCAGGCATATCAGATCCCGGCTGCAAATGACAGGATGAGTCTGAATACACACCCCCCGGAGATTACATGTAGAATGGGAGAGAGACAGCCTTCCTCTTGACATCACATAAACCTTAAAATGTGCATAGACTGTGAAACACTTATGAAAGACACAGAATCAGGCTGCAGCAAGTGTTTATGGGTAGGAAAACTCAGTATCATGAAGACATTCGTTCTCTTTAAGTGATTTTATGAATTTAACATATACAAAATAAGTATCATTTTGTCTCAGAGCTGGGAAGTTAATTACATACTTTATTTTAACGGACAAATTATCAAGGATATCCATGGAAATACTAAAAAAGAACAATGGGGAAGGGAGGTCAACCCCACCAGATATGAAAACATTATAAGACGTTCATAGCAGGCGAATGAATTAAGAGACCAACAGAAAAAGAAATAAAATCCAAAAATACAGCCAACCAAATACGGAGGTTTAGGATGTTATAAGGCAGTATCTCAAATCAGTAGGGAAAGAAGTGGAATGTCTTATGGACAGTTTTGGTTGGTTTAGAAAAAATATATAAAACTGAAACCGTTTCTCACCCTATACACCAGAATTAATTCCAAATAAATCTAAATGTTATATAAACTACATAAGTATTAAGAAAAAACATGGGCCGGCGCCACAGCTCAATAGGGTAATCCTCCGCCTGCAGCACCAGCACACCAGGTTCTAGTCCCGGTCGGGGCGCTGGATTCTGTCCCGGTTGCCCCTCTTCCAGGCCAGCTCTCTGCTGTGGCCCGGGAGTGCAGTGGAGGATGGCCCAAGTCCTTGGGCCCTGCACCCCCATGGGAGACCAGAAGCACCTGGCTCCTGGCTTCGGATCAGCGCGGTGCGCCGGCCGCAGTGCGCCAGCCACGGCAGCCAATGGAGAGTGAACCAACGGCAAAGTCATGTCAGTCATGTTTTGTTTTTTCTTTTCTTTTCTTTTCTTTCTTTCTTTTTTTCTTTTTTTTTTTTTTTTTTTGACAGAGTGGATAATGAAAGAGAGAGGCAAAGGAGGACCTTTCTCTCTCTCTCTCTTTCATTATCCACTCTGTCAAAAAAAAAAAAAAAGAAAAGAAAAAACATGACTGACATGACTGATTCTTTTATTACCTGGAATGGAGAAAACTTTTCCTTGACTTAAAATCCAGAAGCAGTGGTGGGCAGTCTAGCAGTGAACATGCTTCCCTCCCATATCACAGTGCCTGCATTCAGTCCCCAGTTCTGGCTACTGACACCAGCTTCCTGAGAAAGAAACCCCTAGGAGGCAGTTGTAACAGCTCAAGTAATTAGGTCTGGTCCCTGCCACCTCTGCGGGAGATCTGGATTGTCCTGGCTCCCAGCTTCAGCCTTGACCCAACCCCTGCTGCGCTGTTGAGGGCATTTGGGGAGTGAACCAGCAGATGCGAGTATGCTTTCTCATGTTCTCTCTCTCTCTCTCTCTCTCTCTCTCTTCCTCCCTCCCTTTCCATTTCCTCCCTCCCTCCATCTCTCAAATAAGTAGAAAATTTTTTTAAAAAATAAAATCAAGAAATAATAAAAGGAAGAGAATATAACTCCATAAGAATAGAAACTTCTTGCATTAAACAAACAAACAAACAAAATCAAAAGACAAACACAAACTGGAATTTACAGGGGAAGATTTCAATCACTTTCAAAATCTTAATATCCCTAATAGGTAGAGAACTCTAAGAATACGAAGATATTTATAGAAAAACAGGCAACTGACACAGTTCACAGAAAAAGAAAAGCAAATATCTCTTAAAATTTATGAGCAAAATTCTAAATATTTGACAATATGCTCTGTGGTGAAGCTATGAAGAAAAAGGCACTCTTTCTGACCTTGATACTGGAAATAAAGAATATATCCCCAGAGAGAAACTTGGACAATATCTAAAAAGATTACACACACAATTTACCCACTGACTCAGCAAGCCTGATTCTAGAAATCCTACCAAAGACATACTAGCAGAAGTGTAAAATGATTTAAGTGAAAGGCCATTTGCTGCAGCATTTTTTTTTTTTTTTGTAATAGCAGAAGACTGGAGACAACCTAATGCTATCACAGGGTGTTGCTTGATATATTCACAAAACAGAGTAGGACGCTCCATAAGAATGAAGAAGGGTCACAGTACTGTTACAGAGCACAAGTCCACAGATGAGGATGATGTTGCTACACGGTTAGACAGACTGCTCTCCAGAATGTGTTGTTAAGTGAGGAAAGCAAGGGTCTGGGGCAGGCATTTAGCACAGCAGGTGGAATGCCCGCACGTCCCTGGGTTCACATCCTGGCTCTGCTTTCCATTCCAGATTCCTGTTTACGAGCAACCTGGAAGGTAGCAAGTGATGGCTTGAGTACTTGGGTCTCTGCCATCCATGTGGGAGACAGACTTGAGTTCCTGGCTTCTGGCTTTGGAATCCTCCACCCTTGGCTGTTGCTGGCACTTAGGGAGTGAAACAATAGATAGGAGATCTTTGTGTCTGTTTCTCTCTCTGTCTCTCTGCCTTTCAAATAAATACTTTTTGTAAAAGGAAAAAGGGGAGAGAAAGAGAGAAATTCACCTCCACTGAGAATTTATGCTCGAAGCAAAGGGAAGCAATAGAGTACAAGGGACAGAGATGGAAGCTAGGGTTCTGCTATTGTCTCAATGTGTCCTCCAAAACTGCCAAAAAAATTAAACATAAATGGAATCAAAGTAACAGATCAGTGGTTCCTCAACCAGGGCAATTTTGTTCCAGGACACATCAGGCACTGCCTGGAAACACATGGTTGTCACCTCCGGGGCCAGTGCCATTAGCAGCCAGCTGGTAGAAGCCAGGGATGCTGTGAAACTGCCTACGATGCCCAGGACAGCCCTCCTCATCCAGTAATTATCCAGTCCAAATGGTCAATAGTGCTGAGGCTGAGAAACCCTGCTTGGGTTCTTCCAGTTACAGGAAATAGAGAATCCAATGTATTTGTCAGTCAGATGCAATCTGTGGGCCTTGTCTGAATCCTGAATCAAGCTAAGCATAATGTTATGACTCAGATGTTTATGACTCAGACAAATCAGACAGTAACCAGATATTGAAGAGCTGTTTATTGCTTAAAAGTATTAAAAATATGGCCGGCGCCGCGGTTCACTAGGCTAATCCTCCGCCTTGTGGTGCCGGCACACCGGGTTCTAGTCCTGGTTGGGGCGCCAGATTCTGTCCCGGTTGCCCCTCTTCCAGGCCAGCTCTCTGCTGTGGCCAGGGAGTGCAGTGGAGGATGGCCCAAGTGCTTGGGCCCTGCACCCCATGGGAGACCAGGATAAGTACCTGGCTCCTGCCATCGGATCAGCGCGGTGCGCCGGCCATGGCAGCCATTGGAGGGTGAACCAACGGCAAAGGAAGACCTTTCTCTCTGTTTCTCTCTCTCTCTCACTGTCCACTCTGCCTGTCAAAAAAAATAAAATAAAATAAATTTTAAAAAAAGTATTAAAAATATGATGCTTAGGCCAACTGGAAAATCTTTATCTGTTAGAAATATATGCTAATATGTTTACAGATGAAATGGCATGGTATCTAGAATTTAGTATTTAAGCCCTCTTAAAAAATACTTATTCTTTTGAAAGGCAGAGAGAATCTTCCATCTGCTGATTCAGTCACCAAATAGCCTCAACAGCAAGGCAGCTCTCACTGAAGCCAAGGGCCCAAAACCCCATCCAGGTCTCCCAAGTGACTGCATAAGTCCAGTCACTTAAGTCACCCTCCGCTGCTTTCCGGGTACATTAGCAGGAAGCTGGGTCAGAAGTGGAGCACTGGGACCACCGCGGTGGCGTAGTGGGTAAGGCCACCACCTGCAATGTCGGCATCTCATATGGGCACCAGTTCAGGACCCAGCTGCTCCACTTCTGATCCAGCATTCTGCTATGGCCTGGGAAAGCAGCAGAAGATGGCCCAAGTCTTTGGGCCCCTGCACCCATGTGAGAGACCCAGAAGAAGCTCCTGGCTCCTGGCTTTGGATTGGCCCAACTCCAGCTATTGTGGCCATTCGGGGAGTGACCCAGGGGATGGAAGACTTTTCTGTCTCTCCCTCTCACTCTCTATAACTCTACCTCTCAAATAAATAATAAATAAAATCTTCTTTAAAAAAATCTTCTCCTTACCCCAGCACCAAGCACCACTAACATTACAGATAAGAAAACCCAGGTTATCCACTGCTCTAACTTCAGAAACTGAGGACAGTTCAGAAAGAGACAGTGCGTGTGGGGTACAAATTGCCTTCCCACTCAGGGAAACTGCTCTTTAGAAGCCGTCACAGCTATAAGGAAGAGTAAACAGGAATTCAGATAGTGGCTGTGAGTCAGATCGAACCAGGAGAAGCTCCCCACACGTGCTGGTGATGTTCTTCACTACTTCCTGGGCAACTGGAATCTATTTGAATTTTTTAAATTACTTATTTATTTATTTGTTATTTTGAGTGAGAGAGAGACCTGCCTCCATCCAGTGGCTCACTCCCCAACTGGCCGCAACAACCAGGTCTCCATCAGGCAGAAGTCAGAAGTTAGTAACTTCGTTCAGGTCTCCCACTTGGGCCATTTTCCACTGCCTTCCCAGGCGCCTTATCAGGCACCTGGATCAGAAGTGGAGCAGCCAGGACCTGAACTAACACTCCAATATGGGATGCCAGCATTGTAAGCAGCAGCTTAACCCAATAAACCACAACACTGGCCCTTCTATCTTACTTTTGTATTCAGGAACCATAGCTCTCTTAGAAGCGGGATGTAAGGCCAAGTGAGAACATTCAGAAAGGAAAGTGGTTAAGAAAGAGGCAATATACTGGTTTAGGACCAATCAACATCTAAAAGAAAGGCACTACAGGAGTGTCTCACAGCACGCATATCCTCCAAAGTATAATCCCAGCATTACTCCCAAGACCTGAATACAGAATCACAGCTGTTAATAATTCTATACTCCGCTGCTCCAGTCCATGTCTATCATTGGAAAACCACCATGTTCAGAATTGTCTATGGACTGACTTAGGAATTGGAGATTCTGAATTGAAGCTATCAGTACCAATACTGATATGGGCTGAGGAGGACAGGGGAGCAACTACCCCCCACAGCCCAGTCCCTGGAAAATACCTCAGGTGGAAAACAATGCCCTACCATGTGCTACAGAAGAGTACCTTCATATCTAACATACCAAATCCATGGAAAAACAAAATATTCTCTAGAATTCACTTGGAGAATTCCCACCCATCACAAGAAAATTCAGTACAAATTTGTAAGTTAAGACAGTTCTTTCCTGGAGTGAGCATTTGGCCAAGTGGTTAAGAAGTTGCTTGGGATGCTGAGTCCTACCAGAGATTTGAGTCTCGGCTCCACTCCTGATACCAGCTTTCTGTTGATGCATATGCTGCGAGACAGCAGGTTTTTCACTCAAGTACTTGAGTTCCTGCCTCCCACACGGGGACACCCAGATTGAGTTCCTGACTACTGGCTCTGGTCTGGCCCACCCCTGGCTGTCACAGGCATACAGAGAGTGACCCAGCAGATGGAAGATCTCACTCTCTCTCCCTCTTGCTCTTGCTCTATCTGCCTTTCAAATACTTTTTTTAAACTTTTATTTAATAAATATAAATTTCCAAAGTACAACTTTTGAATTATAGCAGCTTTTTCCCCCCATAACCTCCCTTCCACCCGCAACCATCCCATATCCCACTCCCTCTCCCATCCCATTCATATCAAGATTCATTTTCAATTATCTTTTTATTTTATTTTATTTTTGACAGGCAGAGTGGACAGTGAGAGAGAGAGAGAGAGAGAAAGGTCTTCCTTTTTGCCGTTGGTTCACCCTCCAATGGCCGCTGCAGCCAGCACACCGTGCTGATCCGATGGCAGGAGCCAGGTACTTATCCTGGTCTCCCATGGGGTGCAGGGCCCAAGCACTTGGGCCATCCTCCACTGCACTCCCTGGCCACAGCAGAGAGCTGGCCTGGAAGAGGGGCAACCGGGACAGAATCTGGCGCCCCAACCAGGACTAGAACCCGAGGTGCTGGCGCCACAAGACGGAGGATTAGCCTAATGAGCCGCGGCACCAGCCTCAATTATCTTTATATACAGAAGATCAATTTAGTATGTACTAAGTAAAGATTTCAACAAAAAGATTGTTAGCTGGATAAACAGTCCTATATACACATGCACACCCACACAGGAAAGTGGACGAATTCTACTTCTGTTTCGATCTGTAAGTTTCAAGATTTGTCTACTCTAAGTCTTAACTGGGGAAACTGAAGAAACCAAACAGACTCTGCTACTATTCTTCCAGTACTCTGATTTGCTTTTAGGAAAATTAGGAATTAGAAAATTTGCTTTTAGGAAATTTTTGTTACCATTTATTTTCAAAGTTTCTATCTATTAAAAGATAGGTTTCTTTTTTTTAAATTTCACTTGGGGTTTTTTTTTAGACACTAAATTAACTTTAAAGAAGAACCAAAAAATGATATATGTTTTTCAAGCACTTAGACGTAATTATAATATAATTCTTTGAGGACAGAAGTCATGCATGGGAAGCTAGTGCACAGTGACTTCTATTGTTAATTTAGCAATTAACACTCTTATGTATGATGTCAGTGTTCACCAAAGGCTCCTGATATGCTGTCTAGGCAATCGAAGCTTTTTGAATCCACAAACTCCGCTAGTATTTAGACAAGGTCATAAACAAAGTACAAGTCCTCTCCTCTCTTCAGAGAAAATACCTCCTTCTTTGATGACCACTTCTTTCTACTGGGGTATCACCTACCAAGGTCCTTCATGTAGGACATTTTTTGCCACAGTGCCTTGGCTTTCCATGACTAAAAGGCTATCATGGGCTTTTCAGCCAGACCAGAATGCCTTAATGGCTGATTCTGAGGTCAGAGTGCTATTTAAAGTGTCATTCTATGAATCTGCTGTGTGGATTGCTTCCCATGTTGGGCCATTCACTCCTTTTTAATTCTATCTATTATTATTACCAGACCCTTAATCCTCTCCCTGTGAGCATTTTAACATTTAAAATGATATTTTTACCACCCAGCTTAAAGGGATTTGGGATACCCTTTTTAAACCATACCCTTAGGTGCCGGCGCTGTAGCGCAGCAGGTTAAAGCCCTGGCCTGAAGCGCTGGCACCGCATATGGGTGCCAGTTCTAGTCCCAGCTGCTCCACCTCTGATCCAGCTCTCTGCTATGGCCTGGGAAAGCAGAAGATGGCCAAGTCTTTGGGCCACTACACCCACGTGGGAGACCCAGAAGAAGCTCCTGGCTCCTGGCTTCAGATTGGCACAGCTCCAGCCATTGCAGCCATCTGGGGAGTAAACCAGCAGATAGAAGACTTCTCTCTGTCTCTATCTCTCTGTAACTCTGTCTTTCAAATACACTTTAAAAATTTTTTAAAAATTTTAAAACGTATTTCCTCTTTTAAAAAATTTTAAAAATACCCTTAGAAGTAAATCTGCAGGAACATATGCAGAACTATACAGCCTTAAAGTTACAAACATCATACACTTCACAATTACAACTTTAGGAATATGGTGATTCTTCCCACCATGCCTGCCCTCCCACCCGTACTCCCAACTCTCTTCCTCCTCCCTTTATCCCATTTTTATTACTTTACTGAGATCTATTTTTAATTGATGTTATATACAGGTTTAACTCTATATTAAGTAAAGAGTTCAACAAATAGTATTAAAAAAAAAAAAAAAACACTGGGGCAGGTACTGTGGCGCAGTGCTGAGGTGCCAGCATCCCACATGGGCACCAGTTCTAGTCCCGGATGCTCCTCTTCTGATCCAGCTCTCTACTATGGCCTGGGAAAGCAGTAGAAGATGGTCCAAGTCCTTGGACCCCTGCACGCACATGGGAGACCCAGAAGAAGCCTCTAGCCCTGGCTTCTGATCGGCACAGCTCCGGCCATTGCAGGCATCTGGGGAGTGAACCAGAAGATGGAAGACCTCTGTGTCCCTACCTCTCTCTCTGTAACTCTGTCTTTCAAAAAAATAAAATAAATCTTAAAAAAAAAAAAACACTGTTCCTCAACAGTCAAAACAAGGGCTACGAGCCCGGCACCATGGCTCACTTGGCTAATCCTCTGCCTGCGGCATCGGCATCACATTTGGGCACCGGGTTCTGGTCCCAGTTGCTCCTCTTCCAGTCCAGCTCTCTGCTGTGGCCCAGGAAGGCAGTGGAGGATGGCCCAAGTGCTTGGGCCCTGCACCCGCATGGGAGACCAGGAGGAAGTGCCTGGCTCCTGGCTTCAGATCGGCGCAGCACTGGCCACAGCGGCCATTTGCGGGGTGAACCAATGAGAGAAGACCTTTCTCTCTCTCTCTCTATCTGTAACTCTACCTGTCAAATAAAAAAAAAGAGAGATAAGGGCTGTTCAAGTCATTGCTTCTCAAAGTGCCAATTTCACTTCCACAGACTGCCTTTTAAATGCTCTATTAGTTATCACAGGTCAGGGAGAACATGTCCCTTTGTTATAAATGACTGTATTTCATCTTTTTTACCACTTTGTAGTATTTCATAGTGTATATTTCCCATAATTTCTTTATCTAGTTTTCAACTGACAGAAACTTCAGTTGATTCTGTCTTATCAATTGTGAACTGAGCTGAAATAAACATGGGGGTACAGATAACTCTTTCATATGCTGATTTAATTTTCCTTG
Source organism: Oryctolagus cuniculus (assembly GCF_964237555.1). Lineage (NCBI taxonomy): Eukaryota > Metazoa > Chordata > Mammalia > Lagomorpha > Leporidae > Oryctolagus > Oryctolagus cuniculus. The sequence goes on along the minus strand of NC_091439.1, from coordinate 83,670,919 downwards.
GGTTAATTCCCAGGAGTGGGATGGCTGGGTCATATGGTAGGTCTATATTCAGATTTCCATACTGTCTTCCATAGTGGTTTTACCAGTTTACATTCCCACCAACAGCAGATTAGGGTACCTATTTCCCCACATCCTCACCAGCATTTGTTGTTTGTTGTTTTCTGAATGAAAGCCATTTTAACTGGAGTGAAGTGAAATCACATTGTGGTTTTGATTTGCATTTCCCTGACGGCTAGAGATCCTGATAATTTCTTCATGTGTCTGTTGGCCATTTGGATTTCATCTTTTGAAAAACGTCTAAGGCCGTTGCCCATTTCTTCACTGGGTCGCTTGTTTTGTTTTTGTTAAGTTTCTTGATCTCTTTCTATATTCTGGTTATTAATCCTTTATCAGTTGAATAGTTTGCAACTAATTTCTCCCATTCTGTAGGTTGCCTCTTCACTTTCCTGAGTGTTTCTTTTGCAGTACAGAATCTTCTGTTTGATGTATTCTAATTTGTGAATATTGGCTTTGATTGCTTATGCCTCTAGGGTCTTTTCCAATAAGTCTTTGCCTATGACAACGTCTTGCAGGGTTTCCCCAATGTTCTCTAATAATTTGATGGAATCAGGTCATAGATTCAGGTATTCAATGCATTTTGAGTGGATTTTTTAGTAAGGTGTAAGGTAGGGGACTTGCTTCATACTTCTGCATGCAGAGATCCAGTTTTCCCAGCACCATTTGTTGAAGAGACTGTCCTTGTTCCAGGGATTGATTTTAGCTCCTTGGTCAAATATAAGTTGGTTGTAGATGTTTGGATTGATTTCTGGCATTTCTATTCCGCTCCATTGGTCTATCAGTCTGTTTTCACACCAGTACCAGGCTGTTTTAACTACCCTGTAGTATGTCTTGAAATCTGGTATTGTGATGCCTCCATCTTTGTTTTGGCTGTATAAGACTACTTTAGGAGGCCAGCACTGTGGCATAGCAAGTAAAAACCGCCACCTGCAGTGCTGACATCAAATATGGGCGCCAGTTCAGATACCAGCTGCTCCACTTCTGATCCAGCTCTCTGCTATGAGCCTGGAAAAGCAGCAGAAGATGGCCCAAGTCCGTGAATCCCTGCACCCATGTGGGAGACCTGGAAGAAGCTCCTGGCTCCTAGCTTCAGATCGGTGCAGCTCTGGCTGTTACCAACAACTGGAAAGTGAACCAGTGGATGGAAGATCTCTCTCTCTCTCTCTGCCTCTCCTTCGCTCTCTAACTCCGATTTTCAAATATAAATAAATCTTAAAAAAAAAAAAAAAGATTGCTTTAGCTATTCAGGATCTTGGATGTTTCCATATGAATTTAAGCATTATTTTTTCTGTATCTGAAATGCCTTTGGCATTTTGATTGGTGTGGGGAGCAACTGGGACTAGACTGTTACTCAAATTAAGATTTATTCTATGCATCTGCTCTCCCACAATATGGCGCTGGGAGAGGAGGAAACAGCTTCTACGCAGCTGCCTCCAGTTCAACCAATAAACAGCAGGAACTGCTCCTGATTGGAGGAGAGCAGCGTACTCGGCGTGTGGGTAGCAGAGTTGGGATTGGTGGAAGAGGACTATAAAGGAGGAGAGAGACAACATGCACCAGGAACACCTGAGGAACATCTGAGCAGCCCCCGAGAGAGCCGGCCGGCGGTGTGCCGCTCCCCCACGGAAGTGGGGAAAGTGGCAGGGGGAACCGCCCTTCCACGGAGGTGGAAGGGTCGGTAGCCAACCCGGGAAGAACCAACAGCAAACCCGGGAAGGGCCGAGCAGACAAAAGAACAGCGCAGGGTCCTGTGTCGTTCCTCCACGAAGATGGGGAGCGACATAATGGTGCCATGACTCGGATAGGAAACCTAGGCAGGGTTTAGTGTTGCTCCTCCACGAAGAGGGGGAGCGACATAATGGTGCCGTGACTCGGATAGGAAACCTAGGCAGGGTTTAGTGTTGCTCCTCCACGAAGAGGGGGAGCGACATAATGGTGCCGTGACTCGGATAGGAAACCTAGGAGGGAAGAAACGGGAAGAAGTGGGAAAATACCGGAGAGAAAGACTAGGCAAGAGCCTAGGGAAAAGCCGGACGGAAAAGGTGCCAGAAGAAGCTATCAAAAGCCTAGGCATAGGGCCGGCGCCGCGGCTCACTAGGCTAATCCTCCGCCTAGCGGCGCCGGCACACCGGATTCTAGTCCCGGTCGGGGCGCCGGATTCTGTCCCGGTTGCCCCTCTTCCAGGCCAGCCCTCTGCTGTGGCCAGGGAGTGCAGTGGAGGATGGCCCAGGTGCTTGGGCCCTGCACCCCATGGGAGACCAGGAAAAGCACCTGGCTCCTGGCTCCTGCCATCGGATCAGCGCGGTGCGCCGGCCGCAGCGCGCCGGCCGCGGTGGCCATTGGAGGGTGAACCAACGGCAAAGGAAGACCTTTCTCTCTGTCTCTCTCTCTCACTGTCCACTCTGCCTGTCAAAAAAAAAAAATAAATAAAAAAATAAAAAATAAAAAAAAAAAAAAAAAAAAAAAAGCCTAGGCATAGACTCGGATACGGACTACGGGGGGAATCTGGGAGAAATCTCTAAGGTCGAAAGTGAAAGTGAAACCTAGAAGAAACTTAGACTCGGATACGGACTGTGGGGAGAGGCCAGGAGAAATGAAAGGGGAATATTGTTGGAAGAAAAGTTAGGGAAACATACCGGGTAGAGAAAAATGTTAGGGAAATTGAAGCCGCGGGGGCAGGCTGAGGCGGAGACGTAAGCCAGCTTGGGATTCTTCAAGTCAGCCCGGGGAGCAAAAGGCGAAAAGCTAAAACTAGAGGCGGACGCGTAAGCCAGGTTGGAATCCGTCAGATTAGCCCGGGGAGTAAAAGACGGGAAGCCAAACCGAAAGGCGCAGACGTGAGCTAGGTTGAATCTGCCAGGTTAGCCCGGGGAACTTAGACTGAACACCGGTGGCGGAAACGTGAGCTAGGTTGTGTGACTCGCGGAAGCTGCCGCGCAGAGCACGCGCGGGGCACGAACGGGGAGAGCGCATGGGGCGCTAATAGAGAAAACGTGGGGCTGGCGCAAAGGCCGTGGTGCGGGCGCAAAGGGCGCGGAGACTGCGGAGCGCGTGAAGCCAGAAAGCTGCGCAGAGCCAGGAAGCCGCCGCGGGGCGAGGCGCCGAGAAGCAGCCTCGGGGCGGGCGCCGGGAAGCTGCAGGGATAAGAGAAATAGAAGTTTAGAAGTAAAATGAGAGAAATAGGAATGCTGGCAGATAGAAGTAAAATAGGAGAGATAGGAATGCCCGGAGGTAGAGAAATAGAGAAAAATAAGGCCTCCCCACAACATGGCAATGAGAGGGCTTGGATTCAGTCTGCCTGATTAGTAAGACGATAAGCACCTGTGGGCGGCTGCAGGTCACCGAAGACAGGTACGTTATCAACACCAATAAGTCTCCCCACAAGATGGCAGTGAGAAGGCTTGGATTCGGTTTGCCTGCTTGGTAGGGCTTGTAAGCACCTGCAGGCAGTTCTAGCAGAGCAGAGCATGCGCTGCAGGGCACCGAACACAGGCACGCATCAGCGCCTAAAAACCTCCTCACAACATGGCAAAGAGAGGACCCGGATTCGGTTTGCCTGATTGGTAGGGCTTCTAAGCACCTGTGGGCAACTCCAGCAAGCAGAGCAGAGTGTGTGCCGCGGGGCACCGAAGACAGGCGCGTATCAACACCAAAAATAAAAAGAAAGGGGGATCTGTGGGGAGCAACTGGGACTAGACTGTTACTCAAATTAAGATTTATTCTATGCATCTGCTCTCCCACAATATGGCGCTGGGAGAGGAGGAAACAGCTTCTACGCAGCTGCCTCCAGTTCAACCAATAAACAGCAGGACCTGCTCCTGATTGGAGGAGAGCAGCGTACTCGGCATGTGGGTAGCAGACTTGGGATTGGTAGAAGAGGACTATAAAGGAGGAGAGAGACAACATGCACCAGGAACACCTGAGGAACACCTGAGCAGCCCCCGAGAGAGCCGGCCGGCGGTGTGCCGCTCCCCCACGGAAGTGGGGAAAGTGGCAGGGGGAACCGCCCTTCCACGGAGGTGGAAGGGTCGGTAGCCAAGCCAGGAAGAAGCAACAGCAAACCCGGGAAGGGCCGAGCAGACAAAAGAACAGCGCAGGGTCCTGTGTCGTTCCTCCACGAAGATGGGGAGCGACATAATGGTGCCGTGACTCGGATAGGAAACCTAGGCAGGGTTTAGTGTTGCTCCTCCATGAAAAGGGGGAGCGACAGATTGGTATTGCATTAAATCTATAAATTGCTTTCAGAAGTATGGACATTTTGATGACATTTATTCTTCCAATCCATGAACATGGAAAATTTGTCCATTTTTTGTATTTTCTTATATTTATTTCCTTAATGTTTTATAATTCTCATCATAGAAATATTTGACATCCTAAGTTATATTTATTCCAAAGTATTTGATTTTTTATTGAAGCTATTGTGAATCGGATTTATTTTAGAAGTTCTTTCTCAGCCGTGGCATTGTCTGTGTATAAAAATGCTGTTCCCTTAAGGCATTCGTATCTGGCTAAAGAGCCCATAACAGAATTTCAGGCATGGAAAGCCAAGACACTATAGCCAAAAAAAAAAAAAAAAAAAAAAAGGACCTAAATGAAAGATCTCTGCGAGTGAGATCCCCGTGGAAAGAACAGGCCATCAAAGAAGGAGGTACCTTTCTCTCAAGGGAGGAGAGAACTTCCACTTTGACTATGACCTCGTCTAAATAAGATCGGAGTTGGCAAACTCAAAAGGCTTCCATAGCCTTGGCAACTCATGACAACAGCCTAGTGAGAGGGAGCGGGAGATGGGAGGGTTGCAGGTGGGAGGGAAGTTATTGGGGGGGAATAGCCATTGTAATCTATAAGCTGTACTTTGGAACTTTATTAAGTAAAAGTTAAAAAAAAATAAAAAGGCTGTTGATTTTCATGTATTGATTTTATATCCTGGGACTTTACCAAACTCTTCTGTGAGTTCCAATAGTCACTTAGTGGAGTCTTTTGGATCTCCTATATATAGAATCATATCATCTGCAAATAGGGATAGTTTACTTCCTCCTTCTCAATTTGTATCCCTTTAATTTCTTTTTCTTGCCTAATGGCTCTGGCTAAAACTTCCAGGGCTATATTGTATAGCAACGGTGACAGTGGGTATCCTTGTCTGATTCCAGATCCCAGTGGGAATGCTTCCAATTTTTCCCCATTCAATAGGATGCTGGCCATGGGTTTATCATAAATTGCTTTGATTGTATTGAGGAATGTTCCTTCTAAAACCAATTTGCTTAGAGGTTTCATCATGAAAGGGTGTTGTATTTTATCAAGTGCTTTCTCTGCATCTACTGAGATAATCATATGGTTTTTCTTCTGCAGTTTTTTTTTTTAACTTTTATTTAGTAGATATAAATTTCCAAAGTACACATTATGGATTACAATGGCTTTTTCCCCCCCATAACTTCCCTCCCACCTGCAACCCTCCCATCTCCCGCTCCCTCTCCCCTTCCATTCACATCAAGATTCATTGTCAATTCTCTATATACACAAGATCAATTTAGTATATGTTAGGTAAAGATTTCATCAGTTTGCCCCCACACAAAACACAAAGTACAAAATACTGTTTGAGCACTACTCATATCATTAATTCACATTGAACTACACATTAAGAACAGAGATCCTACATGAGAAGTAGGTGCATAGTGACTCCTGTTGTTGATTTAACAAATTGACTTGTTTATGGTGTCTTGTTTATGGTGTCAGTAATCTCCCCAGGCTCTAGTCATGAGTTTCCAAGGCCATAGAAGCCCCCTGAGCTCGCCGACTTTGATCTTATTTCAACAAGGCCATAGTCAAAGTGGAAGTTCTCTCCTCCCTTCAGAGAAAGGTACCTCCTTTGATGGCTCATTCTTTTTTTTTTTTTATTTTTTTTTAAACTTTTATTTAATGCATATAATTTTCCAAAGTACGACTTATGGATTACAATGGCTTCCCCCCCATACCGTCCCTCCCACCCACAACCCTCCCCTTTCCCACTCCCTCTCCCCTTCCATTCACATCATGATTCATTTTCGATTATCTTAATATACAGAAGATCAGCTTAGTATACATTAAGTATGGATTTCAACAGTTTGCTCCCACACAGAAACATAAAGTGAAAAATAATAGATGATTTTTTTAAATGATGATGAAATCAGAGCAGACCTATTGTCATGTTTAATCCCAGTGAGAGTCAAGTTGGGAAATGATAATTTCTTTTTTTTTTTCTTTTTTCTTTTTTTTTTTTACAGAGGATCAGTTTAGTATGCATTAAGTAAGGATTTCAACAGTTTGCACCCCCATAGAAACACAAAGTGAAATATATTGTTTGAGTACTCATTATAGCATTAAATCTCAATGTACAGCACATTAAGGATAGAGATCCTACATGAGGAGTAAGTGCACAGTGACTCCTGTTGTTGACTTTACCAATTGACACTCCTGTCTATGGCATCAGTGATCTCCCTATGCTCCAGTCATGAGTTTCCAAGGCTATGGAAGCCCTCTGAGTTCTCCGACTCTTATCTTGTTTAGACAAGGTCATAGTCAAAGTGGAGGTTCTCTCCTCCCTTCAGAGAAAGGTACCTCCTTCTTTGATGACCTGTTCTTTCCACTGGGATCTCACTCGCAGAGATCTTTTGCCAGAGTGTCTTGGCTTTCCATGCCTGAAATACTCTCATGAGCTTTTCAGCCAGCTCCGAATGCCTTTAGGGCTGATTCTGAGGCCAGAGTGCTATTTAGGACATCTGCCATTCTATGAGTCTGCTGAGTATCTCACTTCCCATGTTGGATCACTCTCCCCTTTATTTACTCCATCGGTTAGCGTTAGCAGGTACTAGACTTGTCTATGTGTTCCCTTTGACTCCCAGTCCCTTCACCATGACCAACTGTGAACTGAAACTGATCACCTGGAACAGTGAGATGGCATTGGTACATGCCACCTCGATGGGATTGAATTGGAATCGATGGCTCATTCTTTCCACTGGGATCTCGGATCTCACTCGCAGAGATCTTTCATTTAGGTTTGTTTTTGTTTTGTTTTTGTCTTTTTTGTTTGTTTGTTTTTGTTTTTGCCAGAGTGTCTTGGCTTTCCATGCCTAAAATACTCTCATGGGCCCTTCAGCCAGATCCAAATGCCTTAAGGGCTGATTTCGAGGCCAGAGTTCTTCTGCAGTTTGTTAATGTGGTGTATCACATTGACTGATTTGCGAATGTTGAACCATCCCTGCATACCAGGGATAAATCCCACTTGGTCTGGGTGGATGATCTTTCTGATGGGTTGTTTCATTCTATTGGCTAGAATTTTATTGAGGATTTTTGCGTCTATTTTTATTAGGGAAACTGATCTGTAATTCTCTTTCCCTGCTGCATCTTTTTCAGGTTTAGGAATTAAGGTGATGCTGGCTGCATAGAAAGAATTTGGGAGGATTTCCTCTTTCACTTATTTTGAATACCATGAGAAAAATGGAGTTAGTTCTTCTTTAAGTGTTTAGTAGAATTCAGCAGTGAATCCATCTGGTTCTGGGTTTTTCTTTGTGGGGAGGGCCTTTATTACTGATTCAATTTCTGTCTTGGTTATGGATCTGTTTAGGTTTTCTATGTCTTAATGGTTCAGTTTAGGTAGGTTGTATGTGTCCAAGAATTTATCCATTTCTGCTAGATTTCCCTGTTTGTGGGCATACAAGTCTTTATAGTAATTTCTGATGACTCTTTTTATTTCTGTGGTGTCTGTTGTTACATTCCTTTTTTCATCTCTAATTTTATTGATTTGGGTCTTCTCTCTCTTTTTTTTGGTTACTTGGGCCAATGGTGTGTCAGTTTTGTTTATTTTTTCAAAAAACAGCTCTTCATTTTGCTGATCTTTTGTATTGTTACTTGGTTTCAATTTTGTTGATTTCTTCTCTAATTTTAATTATTTCTTTTCTCCTCCTAATTTTGGATTTAACTTGCTGTTGTTTTTCTAGAACCTAGAGGTGCATTGATAGCTCATTTTTTTTGGTGCCTTTCCAATTTCTTGATGTAGGCACCAATTGCTATAATCTTCCCTCATACAGCTTTTGCTGTATCCATAAGTTTTGATATATTGTGTTGTCATCTTCATTTGTTCCCAGAAATTTTTTTATTTCTTTCTTGATTTCTTCAATTACCTACTGTTCATTCAGTAGCACGTTGTTTTGTCTCCATGTGTTTGTGTATGTTTTAGAGATTCCTGAGTTGCTGATTTCCAGCATCATTCCATTGTGGTCCATGAAGATGCATGGTATGGTTTCAATTTTTTTGAATTTACTGAGACTTACTTTATGGCCTACCATGTGGTCAATCCTAGAGAAAGTTCCACGCACTGGTGAGAAGAATGTATATTCTGAAACTTTAGGATTGAAAGTTCTGTAGATATCTGTTAGGTACATTTGGTCTATAATGTCTAACTCTGTTGTTTACTTGCTGATTTTCTGCTTGGTTGATCTGTCCATTGCTGAAAGTAGGGTACTGAAGTCCCCCATAACTATTGTATTTGAGTCTATGTCTATCTTTAGATCCCTTAACATTTTTAACATTCCTTTAGGAACTCATAGAACCTGTATGTTGGATTGTTTGATAGTATCCTGTGGATTCCCAACAGTGTTTTTTAGTTTTCTAATTTTCTCTTCTTGTTTTTGTCCAACTATATAATTTCCTGTGCTTTGTCTTTTAATTCCAATATTCTTTTTTCTGCTTCACCAATTCTGTTGTTTAGGCTTTCTACTGCATTTATTTGTTCTGTTGAATTCTTCATTTCCAAGATTTCATTTTGTTTTAAGATCTCAATTTCATGGAAGAAATTTTCTTTCATGTCATATATGGATTTCATTAATTTGTACATTTGCTTCTGATTACTTCCAAGTAATCCTACGATCAATATTTTGAATTCCATTTCTTGCATTTTTTCAGTCTCATCTTCACAATCTAGTACTGAGGTGTGGTATTCTTTTGGAGGTGTCATGTTGCATTCTTTATTCTTGTTTCTTGAATTGATGCATTCATTATCCCGCATTTGTGGAGATACTTGTTGGTTTCCTTGTTTTTTGCTGTGGCGGCTTTTATCTTATGTGTGGGTTAGCGGAGTTTCCACTTTCAGGGAATACCTAGAAGCATGTGTTTGGTGTGGCCAGGGAGCTCTGTTCAGTGTTCCACGATAAAGGAAGAGTTAAATGACACCCAGGTTGGGTGTGGTAAATCTCCCCTTCTTTCTCTTTTTTTTTTAAACAGAGGGGAGGCTGTTCTGTTCTGTTGGCATAGACTCAGCTCATTTCCTTTCCTCAAAGGGACCAGTGCCTGGCGCTAAACCTAGTGGGTATAATATTCATCCGCACTTCCACAAGGACCACACAATCTGTGCAGTGTAAGTAAGTTCCCCAGCAATGTCCCTCACCAGGGTACCAGGGAGCCCTTAGTGTGTGGAGCCTCCCACCGTGACTGCCCAATGTCTCAGCCACACCCTGAGACTTCCCATGCAGCCTCAATATTTTCACAGTCCTAGTACACAAGCCACCTACATTCACCAGCATCCAGTCCTCTATAAGTTCTTACCACCAGACTCAGGAGTCTCTGGCTAGTTGCTGGGCATGGACATTAGCTGGTGCAACTGTTCCATATGTCCAAAATGGCACCCACTCTCTATTGGCTTGTTACAGGATGATCAGGGACAGAGAAACATGTACCCCCCCCCCCCCACAATTTTTTCTCCTCTAGCTTGTCAGGTACACTTGGAGCCCCTGCAGGGCTCAAAGCCAGATTCCTTCCAGGCTTTTCCTGCAGCTTTATCACCAGTGGCTTAGGCTGCTGTAGTTCAATCTCACCTCACTCTCCAAACCTGGTGTGGAAGCTCTCACCTGCTAGGGTCCTGATTTGTGCACATCCACACCCTCCACATAGGACTGTTGTACACCTCCAACCTTCATGGAGTTTCTTCTGCTGTTTTCTCCCTCACTCTTCCCTGAGACTGCACGCTCTCTACTTTTCTTAAACTATCTTCTCCTAGACTAGATAAATAAGCTGCCTCTTTGCTCCGTCATCTTAATCCAGCAAAGAATGGGTTTCTTAATAGCATCAAACAACAAATGCTAGTTAAAGCCATTAAAATGAAATAAAAGAATAAGTTTTCATAGTGCTAAAATTAAACACCAATAAATGTATTTTACACTGAAAACATGTATATAAGAAAATAAACAGAAATAGAAACATAGGTACAGATAAAATAATGTTTTATTAGGCTAAATATTTGCTGTTGCCACATGATGATTACAATGGTAAAAACATATGCTGATATATAACAATTCGTTCCTAGAAAAAGGAATTTATACAACTGTGGAACCTGAGAAGTAACACGTTCTCTTACCCTGAGATACTTGAAAATGTGTATGGTCTAATCGATGGATAGACAGTAATGTTAATAAACATGAATCAAGGCACACTGAAATACAGTAATATCCTTTTCTCCTCCGATAGTAAGCTTGTGGCAGAAAAATGGCTTCTTGCAGTCAAAGAAAAAAAGGTAGTGACCTATTTGCAAGAACTCATCAAATCCTTGTGTATTCCCAAGAGGTTTGCATAAATAGGAAAATAGCGTGGCTTTCACACAATGAATATGTCACATGAATAAAGATTTACACATAGGTAAACAAATGAAATTAGAAGGCAAATAGAACAGAGTTACAGTCTACTCTGAGATTGCTGTCATCAATTTTTTATCTTAAAAATTCCTCCCATTATGTAATTACATATCTAAAGACAATGTTAAGAACAGATATTTTCAGTTACTCTGAAATACAAATACAAGCCATCATGTACATTCCTCCCAAGTATTATAATGGCGTCTAAATGTCCAACTGAATTAGTATTTATCTTCCCCCAATGAGCTTAGAAACAAAAGGAATAAGTAAACAAGTTATAAACATTTGCAAGGTACAAGAAATATGCTTAGAATAGAGGTGGGGTATGAATTGAGCCAGTGAAGATGAACTGAGTTGGGTTTTCACATTGTTTAAAAAAAAAAAAAAAAAACAACAAAAATCCATAAACCATGTTCACTTTCAGGGACACAACTATAAAGTGGGAATGTGAGTAAGTGGGCTGTTCTCAAATATCTACGATTATTTTCCAAAATCATTAAAATTAGATTGAACGGTTATGGATTTTTCATGAGGCAGCATTAGACTGCTGCTGGAGCTCCATCTAATAAAATCAGTGATTTGCAACACAGGAATACTTCATGCCAAAGACGGTATCTGCTAATTTATCACACCAGCGAGCTCATTGTTTTACTTGAGAGAAAACCTTTATAGAACACCAAGGGAGCCGTTAAAAATGTAGGTTAAAAAGCATGCATTTTGTTGGCCCTAATTCTAACATATTATAAAGGCTTTTTCTCTATTTGTCTAATTTACCTTTTAGCTTTTGCACAACCAAGTGGTTGGTCTACTTGTGTCTTTGTGCCACTATCATATGATGCTTCTGGGAACAGAAAAGCTAGGGTCTCAGACCTGTGTGGTTTTGGTAGATCCACACATGACCTGATGATCTGGCAGATTTACTGCAGACTAAATGCCATTTTGGGGACAGGAGGGTTCCAGAAATACAACTTCCTTGACCATGGACACTCTTACTAAGCCTTGATGAATTGGAGTATGGAATTTCCCAACCTGGTTTAATTCTCCTATGGGAATTTGGCTGTAACTAATCTAGCTTTGTGCAATGCTCAGCTTAACAACACATGATAAATAATATGACAAAATGTTATCTGATAATGATGGCCTAATTTGCCAACAACCCCCAAGTAGCCTTTTCTTAAGGTTTTACTTCCAAGCCAGATGTGCCTGCACAAAACAAATGTCTCTTAATTTTTTCCTCCCTGCTGTTACACTTAAAAAATGGTTTGGATTTGCATTTAGAATAAATTTTCTCCCCTATTTGGAGAATATACTCTAGAGATCTCCATGAGTGATTTTAAAATAGTCTGTATTCTTCTGCTGGTTATAGAAAAGTCTGCAATTAGAAATCACATCAAAAATTGTTAACAAGAGTGATTGGAGCTACGACTGTGTACCTACACCTTTGGTTATCTGAAAATTTGACCACAGAGGAAAAATTCAACAGTAGAATATGTAGAAATGTAACCTGAAAGTGTTTTTAGTCCACTTAATCTTTATTAACTCTATTAATAGAAGAGTAAGAAGTATGATTTTTTCCAAATAATGTATAATAAAAATTCATTTGTATTTGTCAATCGATTGGAATTTAAAAATACACTAGGACTCAGTTTTCAAGAATAGTGATTAATTGTGTCTATCATGGGTTGGAAAGGGTAGAGGATGGGACATGGGGATGGGAGGAAGGGAGAGAGAAGTAGATGGAGCACATACAAAGGACAGAGCAGATAAGTGAGAGCTAACCATGAGCTTGCTGAATTAAGAAATAATGGGAAGCTCAAACAAATAAAGCTAGGATTCAGAGAGAGACCAATGGTGGGATGAAAAGATGGGCCAAGTATTTTCAGATAAAAAACTGATGGAGGCCAGCACTGTGCAGCAGAAGGTAAAGCTGCCGCCTGCGATACCAGCATCCCATATGGACACTGGTTCCAACCCTGGCTGCTCCACTTCTAATCCAGCTCCCTTCTAATGGCCTGAGAGAGCAGCAGAGGATTACCCAACTGTTTGGGTCCTTGCTACCCACATAGGAAACACGGAAGAAGCTCCTGGCTACTGGCTTTGGCCTGGCCCAGCCCCAGCCATTGCGGCCGTCTGGGGAATAAACCAGTGGATTGAAGATCTCTGTGTGTGTGCATGTGTGTGTGTGTTCCTCTCTGTAACTCTGCTTTTCAAATAAAATAAATGTTTTTTTTTAATAAAGTTGAATACATGGTAAAATGGCAAGTGTAATATAAATTAATGATTTTTTTAATGCTCTGGAAAAGTTGTTGATTTCAAATTCAGTGTGTCATCTGTGCGGTTTAGCAGATCTTATGGTTGCAACTTTCTCCTGAGACTTGCACCCTGCTGTCAGCCAGACGCAGGCTTCAGATTCCGGGTTCCATGTGCCCAAACTCGCTCAGTCAGTAAGGAGGCTCTGTGCAAGCTGGGCTGAGCACTCTAACCTGTTGTCTACATTTTCTCCTCCGTGCCCTACTGAGCTTCCTCTAGCCTAGAAGCTCACACAGTCATGGTTATCCATTAGCCCTCAAAAATACACATTACAGCAAATGTGCTTGTCTGACTACCATCTTACCCATGTAAGGGCAATTAGCTCTTTTGGTTCAGTATAGGCAAAGCTGGTGGAGATCCACTCAGCCTGCAGGAGCTCATAGTATCATGGAGTGTGAGAGCAGAACCTGGTGCAGATGAGGCATCCATTAATATTTGCTAAATAATGAATAAACAACCCAGAGGCCAAGTTTCTACTACCACAAAACAGTGAACAAAACAGAGAAGTATCCCTGTCTTCATGAAGCTTTCATGATAGTGGGAGAAAGATAACAAAGATAAACCAGAAAAATCGCCACAGCATAGGCAGTAACAAGTTTTCCAGTAGATACCACCAGTGCCCATCTCAAATTCCTTCTGGATCCCCCATTCACATCCAGCCTGCGGTGAAACAAAACGGAGCCTCTCTCTGGCCTCTGGGGATACAGACTAGACATGTCGGGACACCAAAGAGCAAGCTCCCCACAGCAGCCCTCCCCAGGGACTGGTGTGCACTGGGGAATAACCATACTGACTTCCTCAGGCCTCAGAGGTGGCAGAGGCCTGCTCAGAGCACCTCCCAGACATGCTCCACGGGCCTGAGTCCCAGCTGCCCACAGCAGTGACCTGCTGGTGGACACTCCCTGAAGAGGCCCCCTTCCCTTCCTCTGTCTAATCTCTCATACCCCACTGGGTTTCCTGGGATCAATTCCCAAACAAACCCCTGACACTCAAATCCTCATCTGAAATCCTGTTTCTGTGTAAGATAAATGTTAAGGAAAAACATAACACAGAGAAAGAAGAAATGAAAGCTTGAATGGCATCAAAGTTTACACCAGGTGACCAAGAACAGCTTCATGGAAGCAAAATTTGGGAGAAAAAGAGCCTTGAATGGAAGGAAGAATGTATTTTCATTCCAAAACAGGGTCATTGCCAAGCCTACCACACCATGCTCCATCCAGAGAGAGTGAAGCACTTGTTCAGGTTGGGGGACTGAGGCATGGTGTTTGAAAATAAAATGTTTATCCCTAGCAACTTGGTGAGGTGTGGATTTTCACTGCCAGCAGCAAAATATTGATTTTCCTTCACAACATTTTGATAAAATGTATGTGAAGCCCCGAGGGCATCTTGCCCTCTTATTATATGACGTCTCGTCAACTGTCTCAGTTCAAGGCCACAAAACTGACTCAATCCTAAGTCCTCCTCTCTCGGAGGAATTCTCAACAAAATGTCATGAGTGCAGATATGACCGTGGCGGGGATTCATGTCACTTTCACTTAGGTCCTCCAAAGAATAAACTGCCACTACTTCTATTCATTTAAGGCTCATTGAATGATACAACATAGCTCTTATATGCATAGTAGCCTTAAGTATGTGTATTAAACACAAATACAGGGGCTGGCATTGTGACACATCAGGTTAAGCCACCAATTATAATACCCACATCCAATATCAGAGTGCTGGTTCAAGTCATGGTTACTCCATACTTCCAATCCAGCTTTCTGCTAACGCACCTGGGAGGCAGTGGATGATAGCCCAACTATTTGATATCCTGCCACCCACATGGGAGACCCGAATAGAGTTCGTGGCTCCTGGATTCAGCCTGGCCCAGCCCTGACTGTTGCAGGCATTTGAAGGAATAAGCCAGTAGATGGAGGATACTGTGGGGAGCAATCCGGACTAGACTAAGTTGCTCGAATTAGGACTTATTCTATGCATCTGCTCTCCCACAATATGGCGCTGGGAGAGAAGTAAACAGCTTCCGCACAGCTGCCTCCAGTTCAACCAATTAACTGTAGGACTTGCTCCTGATTGGAGAGCAGCGTACTCAGCCGAGTTGGGATTGGCGGAGGAGGACTATAAAGGAGGAGAGAGACGGCATGCACCAGGAACATCTATGGGGAACATCTAAGGGAACCTGTGCAGCCCCCGAGAAAGCCGGCCGGCGGTGTGCCGCTCCCCTGCGGAAGTGGGGAATGCGGCCAGGGGGAACTGCCCTTCCACGGAGGTGGAAGGGATAGTAGCCAACCCGGGAAGAACCAGCAGCAAACCCGGGGAGGGCCGAGCAGACAAAAGAACAGCGCAGGGTCCTGTGTCGTTCCTCCACGAAGAGGGGGAGCGACAGGATACCACTCACTCTCTTGTTTTCACTTCTCTGCCTTTCAAATAAATAATATTTAAAAATACAAATAAAGAGGCCAGCATTGTGACCCAGTGGGTTTATCTGTAGCCTGCAATGCCAGCATCCCCATGTGAGTACCAGTTCAAGTGTCAGCTGCTTCATTTCCAATCCAGCTCCCTGATAATGTTCCTGGGAAAGCAGCAGAAGATGGCCAAAGTTCTTGGGCCTTTGCACCCATGTGAGAGACCCAGATGAAGCTCCTGGATCCAGCCTGGTCCAGCCTCAGCCGTTGCGGCCATCTGGGGAATGAACTAGCAGATGGAAGATCTTTCTCTCTCTTTGTCTCTCACCGTATCTCTGTAACTCTGCCTTTCAAATAAACAAATCTTTTTGAAAAGAGAGAGAGAAAGAAGATTAAATAATAAAAATAAAAAAGGCATCAATCTCATACAGTTTCTGACTTCTAAAACAAGAAGCTAATCTTAACAGTTAAATTTCTTATTTGGTATAGGAACCCCATGTCTGACCAAGGGCCACTCAGAACATGCTCAAACACTTCTACAAAAAGGGTGCTCATCCAAACAACTCAATCTATTCTGTTTTTTAATACATTGTAAAATTTTTCTTTATATCAACTGAAGCATGCTTCTTTTACTTCCTCATTATCCCTTCTGGAAGTATAAAGGCAAAGCTAAATCCCTCTCTGCGTAACAAATAATTTCCCCATAAATCTTTTCCACATGAGAACATTCACCACCTTACTTGAACGTGGGCTCCAGATTTCTCCCCATCCTGGGGGCCTTCCTCCTGACACGCTGATCATCCTTATCTGCTGGCACTCAGAACTGAGCACTATACTTGTATCTGCAGTGCTCTGATCAATAAATCAATCATTGGGACTCTACTCCTCTTGGTCTAAACCAACAATTCTCAGGTTTTGTCCCTCATGTTTCCTTTATCCACCAGTTAAATGACAGTGCTCCCCAGTTCTACTGTATACCTTCTATGGTAAGCTCCTCAAACTCACAGCTCAGCAGTCAACTCCAAAATCCACATCTCTGGCCTGACTCCTAGACCTATCTAAGTCAAATGCCAAATAAACACCCAAGTAGATACCCTGGAAGTCCTCAACTCAACACGTCCAAGTCCAATCTCAATATTTTACCCTGCAGTATTTTACCCTACTACTAGATCTTCTGTCTATATTCCAAACTCTGGATAACAACCCCCTCTGTTCCCTAGTCAGAAATCACCAAAATATATCTTGAACCTTTCAACCTAAATCTGTCTCACTTGCTGTCACCTGATCCAAACTATCAATATCTCATTCTTGGTCTATTCTGTCATTTCTTAATTGATTTCCCTACTGTCTCTCCTGTTCTTTACTCCAGCAAAATCCCAGTTCATTTTTAAACAGCAATCAGAGTGATCTTTCTAAAATGCAATTGTGACCATGCTACACATCTGCTTATATCCTTTGGTGGCAGAAGTAGGACTAAGGTAGGAAATGATGTTGGAGAGGTGATGTTGCTCATATCGAAGTGATGCTAAAAAATAAAAAAAAAAATGCTGTTTATGAATGTTCAATATTTTTACATGATGTCATGGAAAATTCTTTCCTCACATATGCAACTCTTGGGCCTAACTGTGCAGATCTGAGTAATGAGTGGCAGGAATAAATAAGAGAATTGTAGATTGCCTTGATTGATTTTTATAGGAAAGGGCTAAAATGTACTCTAGAGAGAAAAAACATAGATTCACAAGGTAAGAGAGTTAGGACAAAAAAAATAAAGTAAAAAAGGGCTATTTTTGAAGTTCTGAGGAACTGAAGGAACCTAAGAATGATTAGAGCCACCTACCAAACTGTGAGTAAGACTTCCAAAAGACAGATGTGTGGGGAGCAATCCGGACTGGACTAAGTTACTGGAATTAAGACTTATTCTATGCATCTGCTCTCCCACAATATGGCGCTGGGAGAGAAGTAAACAGCTTCCGCACAGCTGCCTCCAGTTCAACTAATAAACTGTAGGACTTGCTCCTGATTGGAGGAGAGCAGCGTACTCGGCGTGTGGGCAGCCGAGTTAGGATTGGCGGAGGAGGACTATAAAGGAGGAGAGAGACGGCATGCACGGGGAACATCTAAGGGGAACATCTAGCTGAAGGAACACCTGTGCAGCCCCCGAGAAAGCCGGCTGGCGGTGTGCCGCTCCCCTGCGGAAGTGGGGAATGTGGCCAGGGGGAACTGCCCTTCCACGGAGGTGGAAGGGATAATAGCCAACCCGGGAAGAACCAGCAGCAAACCCGGGGGGGGGGGGGGCCGAGCAGACGAAAGAACAGCGCAGGGTCCTGTGTCGTTCCTCCACGAAGAGGGGGAGCGACACAGATGAGTAAAAGACTCTTTTAAGTTTCACAGCATTTTATGAAGGCCATCTCCATTTGGCATTGTCCAAGCTATTTATTTATTTAAATGGCTTTACAGTTACTCTTAGCTATAAGACTGCTGTCTCTGTGGCTGTAACAATGAACAGAGAGGCCTTAAGATTATAACAAAGAAGTCCAGAGTCACTAGGGTTCTTCATACAACAGAGCCAGATTTTCCGCCTGAAAACTACACCATACATTTAGAATGGTATTAAATTGCTTTTAAAAGCTATTTCTAAGGGCAGGAACTTGATGTGGTAGTTGAGATGTTTGGGATATCCACATCCCATATTTGAGTGCTTGGGTTCAAGTCCCTACTTCACTTCCAATTCCAGCTCCCAGCTAATGTGCACCATGAGAGGCAGTGGGTGATGGCTAAGTACTTGGATACCTGCCATTCATGTGGGAGACCCAGACTGAGTTCCTAGATCCCAGCTTTAACCTGATCCAGCCCTAAGCTGATGCAAGATTTAGAAAGTGAACCATTGGATGGGAGATCTCTCTCTCTCTCCTTCCCCTACCCACCTTTCATATAAATAAAAAAATAATAAAAAATAAACTCTTTTTTAAAAAGTCATATCTAAAGTATTATGACTTCCAAGAGCTTTGACACACCCCACCCACAAACACTATGAAATTCACTAGTCATAACTTGATAGCACTATTAAAACAGATGTGTAAAATATACCAATCTGATTGCAGACTTGAATATCACAGGTCTCTGTTTTCTCTCAGCAGTGATAATCTTAGCTCAAAGAAATGGTCCCTCTCCCTCTCTCCCCTCTCTGATGCTCTGCCTTTGAAACAAATAAATAAATGAATCTTTTTTTAAAACAAGAAGTTCACTTAAATTGGCCTGAACAATTAAGGAAAATCATAAGCAGAGAGCTCTAAAATCAATGCTCTGATACAGTTTGATCAGGGTTATGGCTCTTTTCTCTTCCATTCTGTTTCTTCTCTTTGCACATATCTGTTTCAGGTTTGCTGCAGCAGTTTCAAGCCTAATATCCTACCCATCATGTCAAGAGGAAAGGAATGTATCCAAACTAGTGGCCCTCTCTAAAGGACAAAGGAATTACTCTCCCCATTGTCCCCAGCAAGTGTCTGTTATTTGGGAAACATGTGTATTCCAGAATCAATTATTGTAACAGTGGGGACTGAATTATCCTTCCACCAATGAGGGACCCCCAGGAACTGGGGATGGACTCTGCTTTCCCTGGAGCCCATGGTCTGTGTTGGCAAAGGCTGGAGTCAAAGATGAAATGGGGGGCGTTTTGGGGAAAGGGGAGAGAAACAGATACTGAGAGAACACGAGTGCCTTTCCTTTGGCAGCTTGGTGCTCTCGTGGCCCTGCCCTATAACCCATTCACACTCCTGGGGTCCAGGGAGTATATGTGACAGAGCAACCATTCAGGGGAGTCTTGAGTTGTGCTGTGAATTCTATCCAAGGCTATGAGCTTGTCCTGTGCAGTTTGTATAGAATTAGAAATCACGACCCATTTCATTTTCTCCAGAGAGGTGCCCAATTGTCACTTTCACATCCTGACAAAGGCCTTTGAAAGCTCCACCCTCAATTCTTTGGAAGTGAGAAGACTGCAGGATATCAATAATAAAGCCATATCTTTACAACTCCTATCTTCATTCTTCATTGTCATTAAATGGAAATTTCAGCTACTCAATATGATGATCATCCCCAGCCTTTGATAAAATTTTTCCATTTTCTCTCTTTTTTAATGCTTTTAAATTGTAATAAAGCTTTAAAGACTGAGCAACCAATAGCTTCATTTGTCTCTCTTTCAACTATTATGAATACAGATAGGCAGAGAGGAAAGGGAATCCAGGATTTGGTCTAATCCTGTAATCTTTCTCATTTGCTTGTGAAAGGTTGAATAATTTCAGATGAATGCCTTATAATGC
The DNA here is from genome assembly GCF_964237555.1 of Oryctolagus cuniculus. Classification (NCBI taxonomy): domain Eukaryota; kingdom Metazoa; phylum Chordata; class Mammalia; order Lagomorpha; family Leporidae; genus Oryctolagus; species Oryctolagus cuniculus. The sequence continues at coordinate 83,651,179 of NC_091439.1, read as the reverse complement.
CAGTGTTTTCTCATACCAATGATTTATTTTTTTCATCGACACTCAAGAAATACTCAATATTATGTGCATATATAAGCTACAAGATAATAACCCACATATGAAAAGCCATACGTAACCAGTGTAATCAGAAGTAACATGTAAGTCTGGATGCATAGTCCCACATCACTAAATAGAGAAAACACTTAAAGGAAACAGACTATGAATACTACTAACTAAAAAAAAAATACACTGCTTCTATGGATGTCCTCTTCTAAAATTTTATTTTACTTCCTTATTATTTACTCAATCATTTTCAGTCAAGTCTGTATATGAAAAAAATAATTGAGTTTTGGCTTTTTTTAATCTCTGGAGAATTGATGCTTTTCCATGAATTTTACTGTTTCCCCTTAAAAAATCATATCCCAAGGATTCTAGGTTTAGCAAGCAGGGAGTATGAAATTAGCTAAATTTTCCTTGGTTTGGTGGTACACTGTGGCATACTGCTTCGCTAGGGTAATGGAGGTAGTAATTGATGATGATAGAATAATATGATACAGATTGATAATATAATTGGCAGTGAGCTCCATCTACTAAACAAGAGAAAGTGCATGAAAATGGCAAAACCTTTTCAATAATGGAGCAAAAATAAGCTCTGGAGGGAAATTTTCGAAGTAGAGATTAGAAGATACATACGAAGCCTCTTTTTATTTCTCCCTGAGCTTCATCTACCTGACTCCAACTCCGCCTTGTCCACACTTTGGCAACATTCAGGGAAAGGCTCTTTCCTCTTTGATGTTCTGGTTCAGCTGATGATGAAATCCAAATCAATTCCATTTGTCCGCAGACCAGAGATATTAGAGTTAATTTCCAAATAGATTGAAAAAGAATTCAAGAAACTTAAAAGGATTTAAACTTACAAAGCATAGTTTCTTGTTCCCGGATGACTTACACACTTGGTTCATAAGCCCTGTTTAATTTAACATCCTATCTCAAACGCATTAAAAGACTGGGGAAAAGAATGTTGGATTATTTTTGCCTGTGTTCAGGACAAGTTTGAGAGAAAACTGGGGATGTTAAAAGGTGATATATAGTTCAATCATAAAAATTCATGATTTTATAAACTGGCATATCTTTTTATTCAATTTCAAATAAATTTAAATGAATATTTATTTTCATCTTAATTTCAATTCCCCAGAAATCTTTAAGTATCAAGAATCCAGGACTTTGAGTATTAGAGGCATATAAAAGAGGATTCTGCTTTCATTAATGCAGAATGAGTGATTTAAACCAAACCTGTTGCTGAGAACTACTTGAAAAGCTGAACAAATATGGAAATACTTTTTTCTAATCTGTTTGAAGATTTCTGAGAGATGATAAAATAGTGAAAAATTACACAGACATGATCCAGAACAGCAAGGAAATCCAGCAAGTGAGCCTGGAATTTGGAGCCACTTTTCTACCAGACAACTCTGCCAATGTCCCAGGAAACACAATGGAGAGGCTGAGTAGCTGGTTAATGGTTTTGACAGCCTCACAGGGTAGGAGTTCAATGATCACTGGGGAGTAAATTGCAGCAGAAAAACCCACTTGGGCTCTAGGTTTAAGATCCTGAGGAAATATGCACTATGAGTATGAACCAGGTTAAACTGAGAACAGAACATACAAGACTGAGATTCAGCTGTTGGCACTGTGGCATTGTAGCCTAAGGCTCCATCTGTGGCACTGGCATCCCATATGGGTGCCAGTACATGTTCCAGCTGTTCCTCTTCTGATCCAGCTCTCTGCTATGGCCTGGGAAAGCAGTGGAAGATGGCCCAAGTGCTTGAGATCCTACACCCACATAGGAAACCCAGAAGAAGCTCTTGGCTCCTGGCTTCAAATTGGCCCAGCTCCAGACATTGCAGCCATATGGGAAGTGAACCAGCAGATGGAAAACCTTTCTTTCTGTGTCTTCCTCTCTCTGTATGTAACTCTACCTCTCAAATAAATAAATCTTTACATGAAGAAAAAAAAGAAACAACTTCCTATCACTTCAAATGTAGATTATATTAAGAAGATCTGGGGCTGGCATTATGGCACAGTGGGATAAGCTGCCATTTACAACGTCCATCTCTATCACTCTGCCTTTCAAAGAAATAAACAAATCCTTAAAAACAATAAGAGGAAGATGAGAAGAAAAGGAGGAGGAAGGTGGGGGGAGGAAAGAAGTACATAAATGCAAATAGAAATCTTCCTGAAGTGGTACATCTAGAGTTGCAAATTATCTCTTGCTCTTCACACTCTTTGGTTCTCAATCCAATTACCAAGGAATATAAAATGACAAAAAAGTGACTAAAGACAAAAGAAAAAACAGAAACAAATACAGACAAGTCAGGATGAAGAAATGGAGCTAATGGATACAAGCTTTAATATAACCAAGATTTCTTCCTCCTGACAACAACCAATTCTGATACTAACTGGGTGTCCTCCAATTCAATTCAACTCAATTAAATCAATGCTAACACTAACTATTCGGAGTTAGCTCAAATTCCACAGGTTTGAGGGCTTAAGACCAGAATACTGCCTTCATTTCAGCCACCAAACAAATAACAAGTCCTTGGTTACCACAATTTCATTGACTTGGTTACAAAGTTGGAGGTTCCCCTAACCCCTCTTCAGTTTTGATTATTTGCTAGAACAACTCATAGAATGCATGAAAGAGCTTTACTGACGATCACCAGTTTACATTCCCACCAAGAATTAGGGTATCTTTTTCCCCCACATCCTTGCCAGAATTTATTGTTTGTTGATTTCTTTATGAGAGCCATTCTAACTTATAGAGGGTTCATTCTGCAGGCATGATTTGCTAAATCATTGGTTACTGGCTAACTTGATTTCCAAGCTCTCTCCCCTCCATGGGGTTGAGGGATAAGGTTGAAAGTTCCAACCTTCTACCCATACCTTGGGCTTTTTGGTGACCAGCTGTCTAGGGACCCCTACCAACCTGTCATTTCATTTGCACACAAAAGACAATCTTACCACCCCAAAGACTAGGGACAAAGACCAAGTCTGTATTTCTTATTATACACAAAAACTATATTTTAAGAAGTTCAAGGAAATAAAAAATAAGACTTTAAATTTGGGGAGAGATCCAGAAATTATACAAGAGAACCAAATGTGAATTATAAAATTATTGAAATGTATAATTTTATATATGGGTTAATAGCACACCAGAAACATAATCAAATAGAAAATTAATGAATTGGAAGATATGTTAAAAATTGTCCGAACTGAGTGAAAAATAAGAGGACTATCAGGACAAAAAGACAGGTGGCATAGTGAAAGGGTAAACAGAGCATATAAGGAAGAAGACAGTAGGAATGGAAGGACAATGACTGGGAGTGTTTCCCACATTAGTGAGAGAGCTCCAAGATAGCCTGTAAAATCCCAAGCAAGATAAATCCAAAGTAAAACACTTGGAGACACAAGACTGCTGAGACACAAAGAGAAAAATGTGGAGCATAGCCCCAGAAAATAAAAACTCACTTTCAAAAAAAGAAAATATCACTTTTCAACAAAGCAATGAAATAAATAACAATGTATACTTTTTCATTCCAAGTATGAAACTGCTAACTATACTCCACACAAACATCCTACAAGAAAGCTGGTATAATACAGACACTTTAAGACAAAAAAAATAATTTTCCACTCTAGACCCTCATTGAGAAATACCAAAAGCACCCTTCAAGTAAAAGTAAATCCCATGTTTCAGAACTTACTATCTACAATAAGTACACACAACTCTTGTTATTTTTGAAAAATTACCTAACGAGGAAAGTAATTCTCAATAGAATATTAAAAATGCAAGAAATAAAAGAATGAGGAGAAAGAGAATAAAAAAATACTGGTTGTTGGAAATAAAAATATTATCTTGTACAGCTTAAAATACAGAGAATTAAATATACACCAATAAAAGATCAGGATGGTATAAACAGTTAAACTTTTCTAAACTTCCAGAATTTTCCTAGAATATGTAAAAGTGCTAATTTATATTACACTTTGATAAATCAAGGATGCAAATTATAATCTAGAAATAAGAGAAACCATTAAAAGCATAAACATTTTGTAACTCCTCCCTGTTTATGCAGTAAAATGAATAATGAAAACATTTAGCAATTCAGACCCTAGTTAAGACACCTGAGTCCTACACCAAAATATCTGACTTCAATTCGTAGCTTTGGCCCTTGATGTGAGCTTTCTGATAACACAGACCTTGAGAGGTAATGGCTCAAATGGCTGGGTACCTGCCACCCCCTTGGGAGACCTGTATTGAGTTCCCAGCTCTAGGCTTCAGCCCAGCCCAGTCCGGGCCATTGCATGGATTTGAGGAGAGAAGCAGCAGATGTGAGCATGTACTCTCACTCTCTCCCTCCCGCTCTGCCTCTCTAATTCAAAAAACTGCATATTAATTCAAAAGAGGACCAGAAGTGAGAAGTTGAAAACAATTAGGAAGATGGTAAATTTATAACCAACTATATCAATAGTTAAATCTAAATAAATTAAATGTCCCAGTTAGGATAAAGATTATGAGACTGGATTTTGAAACTCAAGATTATATTATATTATATGCTATTTGATAGAGAAACACTTTGAAAATAAGGATAGAAAAACATGTAGGGGGACCGGTATTGTGGTGTAGCGGGTAAAGCCACTATCTGCAACACTAGTATCGCATATGGGTACCAGTTCAAGTCCTGGCTGCTCCACTTCCAAACTAACTCCCAGATGATGGCCTGGGAAAAGCAGTGGAAGATGGCCCAAATACCTGGGTCCCTGCCACCCACATGATAGACCCGGAAGAAGCTCCTCACTACTGGCTTCTGTGGCCATCTGGGGAATGAACCAGAGGATGGAAGATGTCTCTCTCTCTCTCTCTCTCTATCTCTTTCTTCCTTCCTCCCTCCCTCCCTCCCCCACTTTGTAACAATGACTTTCAAATAAATGAATAGGTTTTTAAAAAATTATTAAAAATAAAAATATGTACATAGGTAATGAGAAAAATACATGTATATACTAACCAAAAGAAACCAATGTAGCTATATTCATACCAGATAAAGCAGACGTTAAGACAAAATAAGTCAGATAAAAATCAATACACAAAATCATAATAACGGTTTTAATTGCCCAGTACAGTGTTTGAATGTGCCCCCAAGAGGCATATTAATCCCCAATGCACAGTGTGAGGAAGGGGAGCCTACCGGGAGATATTAGGTCACCAGGACCCCACCCTCTTGAAGGATGAATGGACCAAAGCCAATGATGAAGGGGTTTGAGGATGCAAGTTCAGTCTCTGGCTCTCTCTCCCCCACATGCACCTACTCTCTTACCCCACTGCCTTCTGCCAGGGGACAATGCAGCAAGAAATCCCTCTCCAGATGCCAGCAACTCGAAAGTGGACTTCCCAGCCAGCAGAACTGTGAGAAATGAATTTCTTTTCCTTATAAATTAACAGACAAGTCCCTATATAGTGAGAAACTTATCATGCTTTCTCAGTAACTGATCAGTCAGCAACCACCACCCAAAAAAAAAAAAATTAAAGATATAGAAGAATTGTAATGTACATAGAACAATGTGCCTAACAACTGCAGAAAACACATTCTTTTCTAAACGTACACAAAACATTTGCCAAAGTTGACATATTTTAGGTCACAAAACAAGCCTTAACAACTTCAAAAGACTTAAATCACATAGAGTACAATTGATGGCTATATTGAGTCAGACTCGAATGAATGCCAATAAGACTACTAAAAAGTTTTTGTGTGAATTTTAAATGTGTATTTATTTATTTTCATCTACTTGAAAGGCAAAATATGGGGGCGGCGGGTCTTTGATCTGCTAGTTCACTCCAGGGATCCTGGACTCCATCCTGGTCTCCACATGGGTGGCAGCAGCCCAAGCACTGAGCCATCATCGGCTGCCTCCCAGGGTGCATTAGCAGGAAGCTGGATTCAAGGCGGAGTAGCCAGAACTCAAACTGGCACTCTGAAATGGTTTGCTGGCATCCCAAATGGACACTTAATGCACTGAGCCACAGTAACAGTCCCTTTCACATATTCTGAATATTAAAAATTAAAGACCCAGGAGCCGGCATTGTGGAGCAAGGGGTTAAGCCAATGCCTGCAACACCAGCATCCCAAATGAGCTCTGGTTCAAGTCCCAGCTACTCCTTCGGGTCCAGTTCTCCAATAATGTGCTTTGAAAAGCAGCAGAAGATGGCCCATCTAGTTGTGCCCCTGCCACCCACATGGGAGACCTGGGTGGAGTTCCTGGCTCCTGGCTTCAGTCTGACCCAGCCCCAGCTGTTACAGCATCAAGGGAGTGAACCAGCAGATGCAAGATCTCTCTCTCTCTGCCCCGTTCCTCCCTATCACTCTGTCTTTAAAATGAACAAAACAAATCTTTTTAAAAACTAGAGATCTAAATAATCTGTGGATTGGAAAATAAATCAAAATGGAAATTTTTACCTGGGTGGGGGATACAAGAATGTGTTCATTTCATGATAATTCTTGGGATTTCACATTTTTCTGTATGTTTGTTATACAAAACAATAAAGTTTTTTCAAGTCTATAAAAGCAAATATTCCTAAAAGACTACTAAATCAATATATATATTATTCCTATAAATACACAATATAAAAATGTCATCATGATAGAATGAGTGGTGACATTTAAATTGAGGGCTAGCAATTGGGGAAAGAGTAACTTACAGGAAGAAAAAATAATAAGAAATTTTAACTTGATGCCTTTATCTGAAAATATAAAGGATGAAGATTGGATTGGCTTTTCTTGGTAGAATGTCAAAGTGCATTGATTAGGCTGGAGCTGTGGCTCGCTTGGTTGGTCCTCCACCTGCGGCATGGGCATCCTGTGTGGGTGCCAGTTCTGGTCTCTGCTGCTCTTCTTCCAATCTAGCTCTCTGCTCTGGCCCAGGAGGGCGGTGGAGGGTGGCCCAGGTGCTTGGGCCCCTGTGCCCGCATGGGAGACCGGGAGGGGGCACCTGGCTCCTGGCTTCAGATCAGCACGGCGCCAGTCGTGGTGGCCGTTTGGGGACTGAACCAACGGAGGGAGGACCTTTCTCTCTGTCTCTCTCACTGTCTATAACTCTACCTGTCAAATAAATTTTTTTTAAAAATGCATTGGTTTCATTATTTGGGGAATACTTCCAATTAGAGTAGCAAAATAAACACTGTTTGCAACAAAAAAAATGCATGTGTGTTTGTGTGTGTGAATGTGTGTATCCATATCCAACACTGAACTAAAATGTAAAGTAATTTAAAGAAATTGACAAAAACGTTAAAGAAAGAAATAGAAGAAGACACAAAAAATGGAGAAATCTTCATGTTCATGGAATGGAAGAATCAATACCATCAAAATGTGCATACTATCAAAAGTAATTTATAGATTCAATGAGATCCCAATCAAAATACCAACAATATTCTTCTCAGATCTAGAAAAAAATTATACTAAAATTCATATGGAAACACAAGAGACCCCAAACAGCTAAAGCAATCTTAAACAAAAACAAAGCTGGAAGCATCACAATACCAGATTTTGAGACATACTATAGGGCAGTTTTAATCAATACAGCCTGGTACTGACACAAAAACAAACTACATATAGAAACAGAACAAAACAGAAACTCCAAAAATCAACCCATGCATCTACAACCAACATGTCTCCAACAAAGCAGCAAAAATCAATCCCTGGAGCAAAGACAGTCTCTTCAACAATGGTGCTGGGAAAATTGGATCTCTGAATGCAGAAGTTTGAAACTAGACCTCTACCTAACACCTTACACAAAAATCCTCTTAAAATGGGTCAAAGACCTAAATCTGCAACCCAATACCATCACATTACTAGAGAACATTGGGGAACCCCACAAGACATTGGCATAGGCAAAGACTCATTAGAGAAGACCCTAGCAGCACAGGCAATCAAAACCAAAATTGACAAATAGGATTACATCAAATTGAGAAGTTCCTGCACTGCAAACAAAACATTTAGGTAAGTGAAGAGGCAACTGATGGAATGGTAGAAAATATTTGCAAACTGTGCAACTGATAAAGGATTAATTTCCAGAATCTACAAGAGCTCAAGAACCTCAACAGCAACAAAACAATCCAGTTAATACTGATAGAATAAAAAAGGGAGAGAATGATCCAACATGGGAAGTGGGATACACAGCAGACCCATAGAATGGTAGATGTCCTAAACAGCACTCTGGCCTCAGAATCAGCCCTTAAGGCAGTCAGATCTGGCTAAAAAGCCCATGACAGTATTTCAGGCATGGAAAGCCAAGACACTCTGGCAAAAAAAAAAAAAAACCACCTAAATGAAAGATCTCTGCGAGTGAGATCCCAGTAGAAAGAACGGGCCATCAAAGAAGAAGATACCTTTCTCTGAAGGGAAGAATGAACCTCCACTTTGACTATGACCTGTCTAAATAAGATCAGAGTTGGCAAATTCGAAAGGCTTCCATAGCCTTGGCAACTCATGACAACAGCCTAGGGTGATTACTGACGCCATAAACAAGGGTGTCAATTTGTTAAGTCAACATCAGGAGTCACTGTGCACTTACTCCTCATGTAGGATCTCTGTCCTTAATGTGTTGTTCAATGTGAATGAATGCTGTAACTAGTATTGAAACAGTATTTTACACTTTATGTTTCTGTGTGGGTGAAAACTGTTGAAAACTTTACTTAGTATATACTAAATTGATCTTCTGTATATAAAGAGAATTGAAAATGAATCTTGATGTGAATGGAATGGGAGAGGGAGAGGGAGTTGGGAGGGTTGCGGGCAGGAGGGAAGTTATGGGGGGACAGGGGAAAGCCATTGTAATCCATAAGCTGTACTTTGGAAATTTTTATTTCTAAATAAAATTTAAAAAAAAAAAGAAATGGGCAAAGGACCTGAACACACATTTTTCAAGAGAAGAAATTCAAAGGCCAACAGATACATGAAAAATGCTCAGGATCCCTAGCCATAAGAGAAATGCAAATCCAAACCACAATGAGGTTTCATCTCAGTCCCATTAGAATGGCTCTCACAGAAATCATCAAACAAATGCTGGCGAGGATGTGCAGAAAAGGGAACCCTTATCCACTGTTGGTGGGAATGTAAACTGGTACAGCCACAGTGGAAGACAGTATAGAGATACCTCAGAAAGCTGAATATAGACCTACCATATGACCCAGCCATCCAACTCCTGGGAATTTACCCAAAGGAAATGAAATCAGCATATGAAAGGGTTATCTGTACTCCTAAGTTCATAGCAGTACAATCTATAATAGCTAAGATATGGAATCAACTCAGAGGTTCATCAACTGAAGATTGAATAAAGAAATGATGGTATATATACACTATGGAATACCATACAGCAATAAAAATAATGAAATCCTGTCATTTGCAATAAAACGGATACAACTAGAAGCCATTATACTGAGTGAAATAAGCCAGTCCCAAATGCCATTTGTTCTTTCTGATCTGTGATAACTAATAGAGTGCCTAAAAGGTCATCTATAGGAGTGAAATTGACACTTTATGATGCGATGAATTTAATAGCCCTTGTCTTGACTGTTGAGTAGCAATGCTTTTTGTTTATCTGTTTTTGTGTTGTTTTTTTTTTTTTACATTTCTCTTCATACTATTTGTTGATTCCTCTACTTAGTGGAGGGTTAATCTTATGAGTATAAATGTAACTGAAATAGATCTTTGTAAAAAATAAGAAGAATGGGAGAGGGAGGAGGAAGAAGTATGGGTGGAAGGGAGGGGCGAGAAGAATCACTATGTTCCTAAATTTGTATATATGAAATGCATGAAGTTTATATTCCTTAAATAAAATTTTTAAAAAGAGAGAAAAAATTATTCTCAGGGCAGGCATTGTGGCACGTGGGAGAAGCCTCTACTTGAGACACCCAAATCCCATATCAGAGTGCCTAGGATCAAGTTCCATCATTGCTCCTGATCTAGCTTTTTGCTGATGTGCCTGGGAGGCAACAGATGATGGCCTAAGTCCTTGGATTCCTGCCACCAACATGAAGGACTCAAATGGAATTCCTGGCTCCAGACTTTGGCCTGGCCCAGCCCTGGCTGTTGCAGGCATTTAGGAAGTAAACCACAGGAAGGAAGATTCTCTCTCATTTTCTCTCTCTCCTCTCTCTCTCTCTGCCTTTCAAATAAATAAGTAAATCATTTATAAATTATTATTAACTTCTAAATTATTTGAAAGACAAAGAGAAAGATTGAGCTTCTATCTTCTGGGGTTATTTTTTAAGATTTACTTATTTATTTGAAAAGAAAAGTTACAGAGAGAGAGGTAGAGACAGAGAAAGAAAGATCCTCCATTCATTCCCCGAGCTGCAACGGCTAGAGCTGGGTCAGGCTAAAGCCAATATCCAGGAATCCCATCTAGGTCTCCCACATGGTTGGCAGGGACCCAAGTATTGGGCCATGTTCCACTGCCTTCCCAGGTGCATTAGCAGGGAGCTAGATGGGAAGCGGAGCAGCCAGGACTTGAATCAGTGCTATTAAATGGGATCACATGCTACTATACGCATCACAGGCCACTGCACTACATCAGCCCCTCTCTGTTGGTTTATTCCCCAAATCTCTGAAATGGCTGTGGTTGCTGGGCCAGGCCAAAGTCAGGAGCCAGCACCTCAAGTCAGGTCCCCCAAATGAGTGACAAGGACCAAACTACTTGTGCCATCTCGGGTCTGCGTTAGCAGGAAGCTGGAATCAGAAGCCAGAGCCAGTACTCAAATCCAGGCACTACAACATGGGACATGGGCATCTTAACCAGCAGGTGAAACACCCACCCCCTAATCTTTCTATTGCAGTAAAACATAGGTAAAGGTACATCATTTGTCAGACTCATGGCTAGAAGATGTGAGATCCTAGAAAGTGCATTCTTTTTAATTTTCATATAGACTTTATTACATTATAGACATTTTATTTCTAGACTTCATGGGGAAGTAAAGGGATTTTTAGAAGGCTTTTTTTAAAGGCATTAGACATAATGGAAAAATCCAAAATGCCAACCAATCATGGATGGCTTGCAATGATCGTGACTTGTCTATTTCTTAAATTTCCCTTCTAGAAAAGTAGAAGTTTGTCAAAATTCAGCAAGAAAGAAAACAATATATGGTGATAAAAACAATGATGTAAATCTACTAGAAAGCTCATCTGACAGGTCAGCATCCTTTTGTGATCAAGAGAGGGTCCTAAACCCATTCTTGATTATGTTTAATTAGTCATATAATTAAATGACAATAAAAAAGTTCTCCCTTACACGTGTTTTCTTTTTCAGCCTCTATAGTGTGAAATAAACATGAAGCTGTCAAAGAGAATAAACTGAGACAGACTAAACTAATTTGCCACTGATGATAGTCATTATAAACAATCTGAATGCTGTTCCACCTCACTGGGATTTAAGTAATCAGTCAAAAAGCAGCTATATTCTAAAATCTGTGTGTGGAATTGAAAGACACAAGGCTGAAATGAAGGAACAGTTATTGAAATCAACAGAAATAGCCTCATTGCTGACACCAAATAAGAGTCAGGGTGTCTACCTCCTTTCTCCCTCCTTCTATTGCCATCCTCATGAAACCAATCATTTGGTCCATTCCATATTCAATATTTAGGAATATTGCTCAGTGACTTTATCTTTTTGGGGCCAGTGTTGCGGTGCAGTGGGTAAAGCTACCAACTGTGATGTCAACTCCCATATCAAATTGGTTTGAGCCCCAGCTGCTCAGCTTCCAATCCAGCACCTTGCTAGGCACCTGGGAAAGCAGCAGCAAACTGCCCAAATTCTTGGGCTCCTGGCACCATCATGGGAGACCCAGATGTAGTTCCTTGCTTCCACCTAGCCAAGCCCAGGTTGTTGCAGTCATTTGGGGAGTGAACCAGTGGATAAAAGATATCTTTCTCTCTTCTTCTCCCTCTCTCTCCCCCCCCCTTTCTGTAACTCTGCCTTTCAAATAAATAAAATTTAAAAAATTTAGTTTTTCTTTTTTCATAGCCAGCTAGAGGCAAAATTATTTTTTTAACTTTTATTTAATGAATATAGATTTCCAAAGTACAGCTTATGGATTACAATGGCTTCCCTCCCACCCGCAACCCTCCCCTTTCCTGCTCTCTCTCCCCTTCCATTCTTATCAAGATTCATTTTCAATTTTCTTTATATACAGATCAGTTTAGTGTACATTAAGTAAAGATTTCAACAGTTTGCACCCACATAGAAACACAAAGTGAAAAATACTGTTTGAGTACTCGTTATAGCATTAAATCACAATGTACAGCACATTAAGGACAGACATCCTATATGAGGAGTAAGTGCACAGTGACTCCTGTTGTTGACTTTACAAATTGACACTCCTGTTTATGGCATCAATAATCTCCCTACGCTCCAGTCATGAGTTTCCAAGGCTATGGAAGCCTTTTGAGTTCACCGACTCTTATCTTATTTAGACAAGGTCATAGTCAAAGTGGAGGTTCTCTCCTCCCTTCAGAGAAAGGTACCTCCTTCTTTGAGGACCTGTTCTTTCCACTGGGATCTCACTCACAGAGATCTTTCATTTAGGTCTTTTTTTTTTTTTTTTTGCCAGAGTGTCTTGGCTTTCCATGCCTGAAATATAGAGGCAAAATTATTAAATATTTGAGCTAATCTTTCATTTTTTCCCCAGAAACCATTTATTTAAGGAATATAAACTTCATACTTTTCATAAATACAACTATAGGAATATAGTGATTTTTTCACTGTACCTGCCTTCCCATCCACACTCCCCTCTTACTCCTCCCTCTCCTATTCACATTCTTATTTTTTCCTAAGATCTATTTTCAATTAACTTTACACATATACAATTAACCTCTATACTAAGTAAAAATTCTAAACTTTTGCAGGAAAATACACTGGTATATCATTTTCATTTGAGGATGGAATGATGTTTCTAAATTTATTTGAAAAGAAGGACAGAGACTGACAAAAAGATCTCCCAACCAGTGCTTCAGTCTCCCAGCAGAATCCAAAGAGAACAATTTGGAAGGGAAAAGGAAGGAAAGGAAATAATACTGTCCAGTAGTGAAGGCTACGCTGACAGCGTCACACATTACAAACTGTAAGACAGTTAGGGATGCTTGTTTCTCCTCTATGGATTCAGACTCACTTTTTCAGATAATTTATTTTTATCCCTCTAAGGAGCATGAGGGAGAGAGAGAGAGAATCTGGAGGAATACATAGGAAGAACTCCAGTCACACCAGTTCTAAGATCTTTAAGACACAAAGAGAGAACCCCTGTCACTACAGACTACACTAAGAGACCTGAGGACCAGAGTCCCCATCTTCATACTGTTACATCTGCCACAGTGACTACCATCACTTTAGGCCCAACCATTCACTGGCCATTGTGGCCATCTAGGGAGTGAACCACCAGATGAAAGCTCGCTCTCTCTCTCTCTCTCTCTCACTCTGTGTGTGTGTGTGTGTGTGTGTGTGTGTGTGATTGACATTCAAAATGAATACATCTTTGTGAAAAAGAACTCAATCCCTATACATAGGTGTGAGGTTTCCCCAAATAATTGGAGACACTCCTGAAGAGGGGAGTTGGAAGAAGGAATCACCTAAAATAGCAATAATGGGGCCAGGCTAAATAGCCTAGTCCTGAAGACACCCATGTCCCACATTGGAGTTCCCAGGTTCTGCAGAGCTGTCAGTAATTACACTGTTGCATTGTCCACAAGGGAAAAAGGGGCCCACACTACACCTTCCCTAGTTAGCAGGCAGCTAATGAGCAGCTCAGCTGATCCAACCTGAGAACAACTCAGGGACCCCAGAAAGTAGCCAGGTAGCCCACCATGAGTAGCTCAGCCCTCACAGGCCCAGGGAAGCAGACTAGCAGCCCTACCCAACAATGA